>NC_059072.1:239546037-240176792 GCF_020497125.1 Mauremys mutica | reverse complement strand
AGTCGAAGTTTTCCCTCTTGGAACAATTAGCAGCCAGCCAAAGGAAGAGCCCTGCACACAATGGCCCCAGGATCAGGGGAGTGGGATCTTTGAGGGCAAGGACTGTGTTTCTGTCCTGTGTTTGTGCCTAGCACAACATGGTCCTGGTCCATGACTAGGGCACTTCACTCCATCTTTGCACCCCTTCTCCCAACCTGCACTGCATGAAGTCTGGCAGGCCCCAAGATGTGGCCCACTATTCCTATAGTGGCATTCCCTTTTGGCAGCTAAAGTTCTTCCCTTTATATATTAAAAGTCATAGAAGTCTAGTAACTTACCATCATTAATAAAAACTGGTTCACTCCATTCACTCCAAAACTTGTTACTTATACATGTTGTTTTCTTTGCTCTGACTTGAATAACATATTGTTTTGCTGGATCATGAATTGGATGCACATATTCCTCTTCGGAAACATCTATGGGCTAGCAGAGTTTTTGTTTCAGTGATTTAGCAATACAACTCAGAAACATATAATACTAGAGACCTCAAATATCATTGTCTCTCTTTCAAACCTAATATAGATATATTTTAGTTACAGTGTTTATAGTAAATCACAGTCTGATTACTAGCTGGGGTATATGAAAAGCCAGATTCCAAAACAAAAGAGCAAAGCCTGGGAGCTGATAAGATGAGAAGCTACAGAATAGGAGAATTTTGATATACAAAGAGTAATGACTCCTTTTTAATTTTCTATTAGCATGGCCCTGAAAAACATATTAAGGCCAAGCTCATTTGTTTTTATTAGTGTTTGGTTTTGTTTGTTTAGGGTTCTGTTTGTTTTGGCTTGGTTTTGTCACAGATTTGTATTTGTTTCCCTAAAGAAATAGCCTACATTTTCAAAAATAACTAGCAATTCTGGGTGCCACAATTTTGGGGTAACTAACCTTAAAAGAGACCTCAGAGTGGCTGTTCAGCATTTGTGAAAGTCAGGGCCCATTTAGTATCTCTCAAGTTGGGACACTGAAAAATTGAGGTACCTAAAATAATTAGTTATTTATGAAAATTCAGGCCAACTATCATACATGTGCAACAATACATGCTTTACAAGAGGCATAGAAAAAAGGAGGGGAGGGGACTGTTACTGACAAGGAGAAGCAATAGTGGAAGGAATAAACTAAGAGGCAGAGAGCTGTGCAGGGAGGTTGTGATAACATAAGCAATGAGGTCTGGAATCATTATCATTTTGAAAGGCAGAATGACTCCAGTGGTGTTGGGGAAGCATGTGAGGTGCTAGCTACACTACACCTTTAAAAAGATTTAGCATGCTGTCTTCTCAGCATGGTGCACAGCATAGTTGTGACCCTATGCACCATGTGACTTTACTCTCCTCCTGCAAATCCTTCCTGTCCTCCATCTCAGCCTTCGCTCCAGAAATGCCACAAAAGGCTAATATGCTAAAAAATCTCCGGGGGTGGGGGTGTTCAAAGGCATGCATGGCAGTTAGATGACCAACTCCCACTGACTTCAAATGGAAGTTAAGCACCTAACTGTCCTTTGGGCTTTGACAAATCTTCCTCTAAAATACCAAACTTAGCCTGTTTAACAACCTTTCACTGATATAACCTTCATCCTTCTCTGCCCCACCTCCAGGCTTTATTCTTTGTTGTAATAATACTTAGATTCGATCCTGACAATGTGTTTCATGTGAGCCCTCCTTATGCACAGAGCTAGTCACATGTTGACTTCAGCAAAGGCTACAGGTGCTCAGCACCTCACACACTCAGTGTACTTTGTGTGTAAGTATCTAAATACAGACTTGGCTAAAACCTAACTATTGCACCGAATTTGAAAATGCTGAGCAATGCACGTGGTTTTTTTTGAAGAGGAAAAAGTACAGTTCTAATAGTTCATGTGGGTTATAAAGGCAACAATATCCAACTAGCACACTTCCACTTTATATTGTGATTTTCAAAGAATGGGCCTATAACAATTTAATAGGGCTGTCAAGCGATTAAAAAAATGAATCACGATTAATTGCACTGTTAAACAATAATAGAACACTATTTATTTAAATATTTGTGGATGTTTTCTACATTTTCAAATCTATTGATTTCAATTACAACATAGAATACAAAGTGTACAGTGCTCACTTTATGTTTATTTTTATTACAAATATTTGCACTGTAAAAAACAAAAAAATTCAATTCACCTCATACAAGTACTGGAGTGCAATCTCTTTATCATGAAATTTGAACTTACAAATGTAGAATTATGTACAAAAAACTGCATTCAAAAACAAAACAGTGTAAAATTTTAGATCCTACAAGTCCAGTCAGTCCTACTTCTTGGTCAGCCAATCACTCAGACAAACAAGATTGGTTACAATTTGCAGGAGATACTGCTGCCTGCTTCTTGTCACCTGAAAGTGAGACAGGCGTTCGCGTGGCACTGTTGTAGCTGGCATTGCAAGATATTTATGTGCCAGATGAGCTAAAGATTCTCATGTCCAGTGGTGAGCTGGAGCCAGTTCCCACAGGTTCCCAAGAACCGGTTGCTAAAATTAGACCTCCGTGGAGAACCGGTTGTTAAAGGGCCAGGAGGTGGGCAAAGAACTCCGGTCCGCGGGCCGGGACCTTCCTGTTGCTCACAGGATTACCAGCTGGGGAGGCTGAGGCTCCCCCAGCCCTTCCCCGGCTTCCCTCCAGCTGCAGCATGGCCAGCCACCGGCATCAGCTGGGCAGCTCAGCTGAGCTCCGGAGTCGTCCTGCTGCTTTGAGCTGCCGACAAGGTAAGGAGGGAGGGGGCTGCAAGCTCTAGGGCTACCGGGGGGGGGCAAGTGGGGCAATTTGCCCCAGGCCCTGCAGGGGCCCCCGGCCCCATGAGTATGTCTCTGCCTGCCCCGGCCCCTCCCCCGCTCCCCCCCTTAAATCAGAACTTTTTATAGGGAACCGGTTGTTAAGATTTTGGCAGCTCATCACTGCTCATGTCCCTTCATGCTTCAACCACCGTTCCAGAGGACATGCTTCCATGCTGATGATGGGTTCTGCTTGATAACGATCCAAAGCAGTGTGGACTGATGCATGTTCATTTTCATTATCTGAGTCAGATGCCACCAGCACAAGGTTGATTTACTTTTTTTGTCATTTGGGTTCTGTAGTTTCTGCATCTGAGTGTTGCTCTTTTAAGATTTCTAAAAGCATGCTCCACACCTTGTTCCTCTCAGATTTTGGATGGCACTTGAGATTCTTAAACCTTGGGTTGGGTGCTGTAGTTATTTTTAGAAATCTCACATTGGTACCTTCTTTGTGTTTTGTCAAATCTACTGTGAAAGTGTCCTTAAAACAAACATGTGCTGGGTCATCATCTGAGACTGCTATAACATGAAATATATGCAGAATGCAGGTAAAACAGAGCAGGAGACATACAATTCTCCCCCCAAGGGGTACAGTTATAAATTTAATTGACGCATTATTTTTTTAACAAGCATCATAAGCATGGAAGCGTGTCCTCTGGAATGGTGGCTGAAGCATGAAGGGGCATACGAATGTTTAGCTTATCTGGCATATAAATATCTTTCAACACCGCCTACAAAAGTGCCATGCGAACACCTGTTCTCATTTTCAGGTGACATTGTAAATAAGAAGCAGGCAGCAGTATCTCCTGTCAATGTAAACAAACTTGTTTGTCTTAGCGATTGGCAGAATAAGAAGTAGAACTGAGTGGACTTGTAGGCTCTAAAGTTTTACGCTGTTTTGTTTTTGAGTGCAGTAATATAACCAAAAAAATCTGCATTTGTAAGTTACACTTTCACGATAAAGGGATTGCATTTCAGTACTTGTATGGGATGAATTGAAAAATACTATTTCTTTTTTTTTATCATTTTTACAGTGCATATATTTGTAATAAAAAATAACAATATAAAGTGAGCACCGTGCACTGTGTAATCGGTGTTGTAATTGAAATCAATATTGAAAATGTAGAAAAACATCCAAAATATTTAATAAATTTCAATTGGTATTCTATTGTTATAAGTGCGATTAATAATCGTGATTAATTTTTTTGAGTTAACTGACATTAATTGACAGCCCTACAATTTAGCTGTCCATATAAATTGAACATAACTTTTCAGCTCAGCTGCTTACATTTACATTTTATAGTGTCAGATGTTTAAAAAAAACTAAGGCAGGTGAGGTCCCTCTCTGAAGTAAATATTACAACATTTTAATATTACACTGTATTCATTAGTAAAACTAATTTAGATGCTTGAGCTATACAGGGCAGTTTTTTTCAGATCTTCACAGCACTCATAAAAAACCAAGACTGGATGTTTTATTGTAGGATTTTTGCTATCACATATATATTATGGCATTTGAAATACACCGGTTATGATCTCAGTCCTGCAAAGACCTACATATGTATTTTATGCAGGTGAATACTGCCATTGAGTTCAATGTGTGTAACATTAAGTGCACTGGTAAATCTTTGCAGGACTGGAGCCTAAATCTATATTTTGAGAGTGAACTACATATTTAGTTTATTTTTCCAATACATTTTTATTTTGAGGGGAAGAAAATATCTGATGGAAAGTTGGCAAGTCTTAATTAAATTCATGTTGAAATTTTTATGTTCAACTAATTTCCTGTTAAAATGCAACATTGTGCTTTAAGGCCCTGGTTCAAGAAAGCACCTAAACACATCTTTAAGTGCTTTTCTGAGTAGGGATGTTTCCTTCTTGGGGTTCAAAAATACTCCAGTCCATTGTCCAGAGTTTTCCAATGTTATTGTAGTCCTAGGTTTTAGCTTAGATTGGACCCAGCTCACCAGTAGCTCAGTGAAGGGCACTCTCTCTATTCTGAGCACAGACAAAATTCAGAATTCCCACAACTTGCTTCCTGTGCACCTGGAGTTCTGTCTACACTTAGCTTTGCAAGCATGAATTGTGGAGGCCTTTCTCTGTTTTTAGCTTCCAGTGTCTTTTGTTTCAAAGCTTATCTACAGGGCCGGCTCTAGGTCTTTTGCCGCCCCAAGCAAAAAAAATTTTGGCTGCCCCCACCCCAGCCCCGTGCTCCCCCCACACCCCTCTGCTGCCCCAGCCCTAGGCCTCCCCCAACCCACACCCCCTGCCATCCCAGCCCTGGGCTCTCCCCAACACACCCCATACTGCCCCAGCTCTGGGCTCCCCCCTCCCCTCCCACCAGTGCCCCCCCACCCACACACCCCCTGCCGCTCCAGCCCTGGGCTCTGCCCCCTCCACCCGAACCCCCTGCTGCCCCAGCCCCAGGCTCTCCCCGCCGCCACCTGCACCCTCCTTCTGCCCCAGCCCTGAGTCACTGGTAACTTGCTCCCAGAGTGGGTCATTCGGCAGGAATTTTGGATGTGCACAAAACACAGACAGGATTCGTTCCCATATGGTTACATAACTGCAGTAAAGTGGAACAATTTTCAGCTTGTGTGATTGGAAGATATCTAGATGCATATTATAAGACTGTCCTCAATAAATGAGGAAAAGTTGAGGTGCCTTTATTATTCTTTTGTTCCACTCTTTTTCTATGGGGAATTTGCCAATGCAATATCACTGGCTTCCTTTTAAACAAATAAAACTAAAAAAAAAAAAAAAGGCAATGGCTGTTGAAAATAGCAATTCCAGTCCTAAAAACCACTGGAACGCATTTCTTGCTCAATTTTATCCTACTTTTTCTACAGCAAGTTACAGTGGGATCAGTATATTTGATTTGGGGGAATGAAGTAACAGCTGCCCAAATTGAGCTTGAGCACTCCTGAATTTTGAGGGTGTTCAAATCTGGAAGGCAGGTGCTAGATTCCCTTTCTGAATATTAGCTAAATCTGGAAAGGAAAAGTCAATTTCTGCTTCCATGGCTCAGAAGTGGAAATCCTCCTACATGCCTGGTACTGTTATCTAAAGCTGCCCAGGTCCAGTAGAGCCTCCCCTCCCTTACTTTTCATTTTAAATGCTAGTGGGATCCACATACCTCCCTTGCTAGGCTTCAGAGAGAGAGGGGCACTGTCCATTTAGTCTACCCAATTTCTTCTTTGGCGGCTGCAAGGTGAGGTCACACTAGTATCCCTAATCCAGTCTGGGGATGTCTTCTGAAGGGGATATCTGGGCCAAAGCCACCTACTCCATGGGCACACTTGTTCCCCACTCATAGTGCCACCCCGCTCTAGCAGTGAGCTCTCCATTCACAGCAAGCTGCAGCATGAGGTTTCAGCTACCATACTGTTCATCCTGTTCATAGCAGCCAAGGGAATGCTGGGAAATGTAGTTCTTTCCCTGCTCCATGGCTGGCTCTATAGGCAGGGAGCTAACCAAGGAACTACAGCTCCCAGGGCCCCCTGTTGGTTCTCAGCTTCCAGGCTGGATCCCTGCTGGCTGCAGCCTCTGAAAATGGGCTGCCCCAAGCAGCTGCTTGCTTTGCTGGTGCCTAGAGCCGCCCCTGCTTATCTATATGTATAAATGAATTTAAAACTGTAGCAAGAACTACAAAAAACACATTTAGCAGGCATTTTTAAGGGAACATATGCATAAGGCCTAGAGCTTAGAATATGTACTTTTTCACAATTTCAACTAAATATTGCAATGATGACAATATTTGCATGCATATAACACCCCCATACACTCAAGCACTCAAAATGCCTATGCCAAGGCCTATGGAGATCAGTTACTTCTATTCACCAGTTTCAGAGATACTGAAACTGTAGAAGAAATTTAGGAAAGGAGTATAGTAAAATAGCAAATCTTTAATTTGACCAGGACATACCCATCCTCTTGCAAAACATATCACAAGCTCTTAAATGACAAGTGAGTCTTCATTTTAATACCTCATCTCAAAGACAGCCTCTCTAACACCCCAGTCTTTGCTAAGGAAGTTTTGATCAGCAATGACTCAGAAGTAGAATTGCACAAAGATTCAAACTGGTCGTTTCAATCAACATTTCTCATGGAAATTTGTCAGTGTTGTTGATTTTTTTTTTCATTTTTCACAAAATAATGAATGCCTATATTTTTAAAATTGAAAATATTGAGATGGTTATCAAGATTTTTCTTTTACCAAAAAATCTGCTGTTTAGTAACTGAAAAATATCAGTAATCATTTTATAGTGCTTTCAGTAAAAAAGAAAACAAAACAAATGAAAACCTGGTTCCTTTCAAAATGAAGAAAACTTTCTACATCTTCATGAAAATAGGTTTTCACTTTTTGACCAGCTCCACTGAGAAGAAAGAATGGTAAATGCTAGGTCATTTGCTGCAGGGCTTGGGATTTCTCAGAAGTTCAACCAAGACCTGATTCTGTTTAACCTGAGCAGGGAATTAGTTGGTATAGAGCTGAGGTTATATTGGTTAAGAAAGATTACCGTATATTACCTCTAGATCTGTAATTTTCACTTGGTATGTAAAGCAATTTTTTTTTGCTGAACCAATAGTAGGTGGTGGTTTCCAGTTAATTTTAATCCTTCTGTTTTCAAGTGATATAGACACATTGATTGGAGGGTTCAGTTTCTCTGACAATAAACAAAACAGAATATTTCATGTTCTTTCAGCAAGCAGGCATGTGAATGGAATGCAGTATACTGGCAGACTGCAGCTTCTGTTTGGCAGTTTCAGTCAAAGTAAAGTATGCTGTTTCACCTTTGGTTAGGTAATCACAATAGTCTAGTGTAGCTTAAAGCTAAACTAAAATGTATTGCTGCACAAGTTTTCCTAGGGTCTGAACAAACAATTCACACCAGAAATAAGTTCAAAGGTCCATGTAATGATCTCAGTTACAGCGTAAATCTGAGGTGATGCCAGTAAATCCCAGTGATGTAAATCAGTGTAAATGAATTCAGAATCTGGGTCAGAGTGTAGATGAGAGTAAACATGGTGGGCCATCTTCTGAAATAAGTTACAGTGGTGTAAATCTGGAGTGCCTGTACCAATAATTCTGTTGCTCGGTTATCAATTGAGTTCATAAATTCATAGAGTTTAAGGCCTCTAGAGGGACCATCAGATCATCTAGAGTTATTCCAGATTTATGGCAGTGTAACTGAGGTTTGAATACAACCCGTTAGGTTCATAATGTAAAAAGTGGCTATGTATTTATTGTAACTGAGATGTGAACTAGAACCAACCAGGAAACTACTCAGACCTTTTATGGGAAACTTTCCCTCCTCTTCCCCAGGTTTAATTCATTGAAGTAAATTAATAAAAAACGTATTGGATCAGCCATAATTATCAACAGAGTTACAAATAGCACTCACTGAAACTCTTCAACTGAAACATTTTGCATCAAAAGGTTTCAATGAAAATTAATTTTTAAAAAATGAGTATTGCCAATAAGTATAGTTTAAAATCTTCCTTTTTTATTTAAACCCCAACATGAAAATTTTGTGGATTTGGTTTTTAGTTTTTGTTTTTATTTCCCCTTTTGTGGTGGCAAAAAAGGGAGAAAAGAAATAAAGAGGATTAAAATGGGGGGAACGCGGGGATAGGGGAAGAAATTAGGAGAAATGAAAACTTCAAAAACAAAAATGTTCTATGAAAATGTTCATAAAATGTTCTAAACTAAAAATCTTTACTTTTCAAATTGTGTAGGACAGAAATGATTTTGAAACATCTGCATTTTTTTCACAAAACAATCATTACCATATTTCGAACAGCCTTAATGAAAAAGTGATTTATATAAGAGATTCTTTGATTTTTGATCTTTATGTCAAATGTCCACAAATGTAAATGCATTCTAAAAGCAGAATATACCCCTTTGAATGTAGTGAGTCATGCTCCCCCCACCCCCACCCTCTCTCCTCAGGAAATCACGAGCAATTGAACATTTCACAATGCTAGGCAATAATGAAAACACCTACCTAGTCTTTGCGGTATACATTTTTTGTAATAAGAATGGTTTTCTGAACTGTTGCTTAGTTCCTTTACAGTTATATTAAATCTGATTTTATTAGCGTGATTAAAATATACTTCTTTCATGTGACATCCAATGTTTTTGTTCTTTGCATTTGTTAAATATAGTTGGCATTGAAACTCTTCTCTACTGTGCCTGTAGGAAGAAAATAGAAGTAATGTAAAACTCAGATGATTTTTTAATAATATTTTGTTCTTGTTTTAACAGGATCCTTACCTGTAGGAAAGAAAATACTGAGCATCCTCAGGAGCTTCTGTTTTAATGTCCCAGGTACAATTTAAATTGGAAATGTTATATATGACGCATGAGAAATTTTGGATATATACTGCAACCAAAAAACAAAGAAAGAAAAGAGAAGAATATTAGCATGTTGCTTGTTTTACATTGATTCTTGAAGTGATTGGTGCCAGTACAAATCCAGGAGAAAGACAGAGAGGGAGAGAGGAATCCAAGTTTCTAGAATTGAGTTAAAGGATGTGTCTGCCTTTGCGTTATAGGGCATTGGGAACATTTCTATTCCTATTGCCTGAGGTCCCTTTTGAGACCTTTGCAGAAACACTCAATAATTCCTATTCTAGTAGTTTACGGAGCCCTCCTGGGATTTCCCAGGAACCATGTGCTATGGGATTTCCATAATCCATTCAGTTGCTAGGGAAATCCAAGAGGATTGTGGGGTGTTTCTGTGTCTGAGTCAATAGAATAGAGGTGGTAATTTTGTAATTGTAGCATGCTTCCACCCATCTCTCCCATTATGCCTATAGCATGGGGTTGTGTCCCTGACTATCTTGGCTATTAGCCATTGATGGACCTATCCTCTATGAACTTATCTAAATTTTTTTTATTGACCCAGTTATATTTTTGGCCTTCACAACATCCCTGGCAACGAATTCCACAGGCTGACTGTGCGTCGTGTGAAGAAGTGCTTCCTTTGTTTATTTTAAACCTGCTGCCTATTCATTGAATTGGGTGACTGCTGGTTCTTGTGATATGTGAAGGAGTGAATAACACTTCCTTATTTACACCAGTCATGATTTTTTAGACCTCTATCATTATCCTCCCTTAGTGTTTTACCGAAATGCATACCAAAAAAATAGCCAGCACAAGAAAGAGCTATTAGTAAGGATTTCAGCACTGGTGCATCTCTACCTTTTTTATCAGACACTTTTAATATCCTAACACTATGCAGAAAACTAGCTGACCTGGCGGTGCCTTGTAAGTAAATTCGGTCCAGTTACTCTCCTTTATAATGTCGTCTGATTCTTTTGAAAGAAGCTGTGTTTTAACTTTAGCATGGAAACCAGAGTGTAACCCAAGTCTTATCATCTTTTCCTTTTCTTGAAGTCTTTCCTGGAAGAAGAAAACATAGAACTGCATTATAATGAAGAGTTCCATGCAATAGCCAATTAATATTATTATTATTAAAGGAAAGCTCTGCAAATTACCAGACATGAAATAAGGCATTATCTTATTTTACCAAAACTATGTGTAAAGTGTGTTGTGACTTACTGTTATTTCCTTAGCTGTATCGAACTTATAAATCAAAACATACTTCACATAATATGTCTTAGTTTCTTCCGTAATGTTACTGTTCCAGGAGAGAATAACTCCAAAGTCATGCTTTAACAATGTGCAGCTCACTGGGTGCCATAATAGAAGCTGTAAATACAGTAAGATGAATGATAATTAATATATTATAGGTGGGGCTGATGGCACAGCCCATTCTTGAGGTTGCCCAACACTTCTTATTTCGAAGACCCTGTTTTCAGTAGCTTCTAATTTTACCAGACTTTAACTGTTTGTGTTAAAATTGTTCATGTCCAATGTTTTGCCTAAGCTGAAGTGTTGTGCCATTTCTGAGAACAAAGCTAGCAAAGAATTCATTGTTTGACCTGCTTAAAAAAATATTGAGACCTTTTATTTGAAATACTATAGAGAGCCGATGCTTTGGAGCAGGGACCTGACATTTGGCAGGCGGGATGGCCTTTGTGTCAGATATTCCTTTTGCTGTCCTCATGAAAATCCACCCAAATTTGGCCAATTTATAAGCCTTTTCAAAAACTGCAGTTTGCACAGGTTCAGTTGAGAGTTCTTAGATTTTAGCAGCTAAAGTCCCCCAAGATTCTTTCCACACTGAGCAAGCTCCAGCCCTGTGCAATTGCAGCTCTAGACTACTGCAAGCTGTGCAAGGTCTGGGCACTAAAACTGAGAGCAGAGAGCTTGTCTCTCCTGTGCTCTCAATGCCCCATCTGCTGGGCCCAAGCAGCCTGGAGGAGGAAGCTGCCTGATTCAAATTCAGATGGGATGAGAGCAGTGGTGTAGCTAGGACAGGAAAGCTGGGTGGGCAGGCAATGACGGGGGATGAGGGGAGGGGGACAGGAGGGATGAAGGCCCTGGTGAGGGGTGAGTCAGGAAGGATCGGGGGGGTGCAGGTGCCCTGGGGAATGGCGTGAGGGAGGAAGGAAGGATGGGGCCAACTTCCCCCCACCCCCACTTACCGCTCAGCAGGCACCTGGGGCAGACAGGTTGTGGGGAGCACCTATGGGGTAGATGGAGGTACCACTGGGGCTTGAGCTCTGGCCACCTCTCCCAAAGCCGTGTCAGTGTCTGTCAGCCCAGCCTTGTGCCTCTCCTGCCTGTGCCATGCGCTGCTGCCCTGGTCTCTGGCCCCAGTGCTCAATGATGGCCCCACCTAGACCTGCCCCCATGAGGCGCAACCCCTGTGGGGCTAGTGCTGGGGCCAGAGACCAGGGCAGCAGAGCACAGTGCCGGCAGGATGGAGACGTGGCCAGGCTGAAAGACACTGAGCCAGAGTTGGGAGTCCCAGCCTGTAAATTCGGAGGGCTACAGCCCCAATTTGGGAGGGCCTGGATGCTAAGTGTGTGGGCCGCAGCCACTCAGGCCCACCCAGGGCTATGCCCCTGTATGAGAGACAAACCTGTGAGTGGGAGGTGGCAGGGCAGAATAGATTTGGACAAGGATCTTGTAAGGGGGCAGCAGATTCAGATTAAAGGCTCATGGTGGGGAGAGGAAAATTGGGACTGGAAGTTAGGGTTGAGGGGTGACTGGGATTCCTGAGCAAGAAGACTAGCTCTTGGAGCTGTTGGTAGAGGAACTTGGAACTGGATGTGCCGGGAGCAATTTTAATAATAGGCAATGTTATAAGCCCCACCAATATTAATGACAGACAAAAACCTACACTAAAAGACCATTATTAATGATACAAGGAAAAGCAGTCCAAAATTCATCATCATCATCGTCACTCCCATAACCACATTGGTTGTTGGGGCACCATCATTGATGTGCAATCAACCAATTGTCTCCACCCCGATGATTGTGTGTCAGTGCTTGAGTCTCTGCGAAGTCCATTCCTGTCCATTCTTTTATGTTGTCAATCCATCTCTTCTTCTGTCTACCTCTTCTTCTCTTCTCCTGTACTGTCCCTTGGAGGATGATCTTGGATAGGCCAGATGATCTTGTTACATGGCCAAACCACTTCAGTTTATGCTTTTTCACAGTCATCAGGAGGGCTTTGTAAGACCCACCCAGCACACTGGATGATGATGTTGCAGACCTCTTCATTAGCGACATGGTTGAAGTAGGAGAAGCCCAGGATTTTACAGAAGTATCTCATCTCTACTACCTGTATTTTCCAGTCAAGTTCTGACGTAAGGGTCCATGTCTCACACGCATACAGAAAAATGGAGATGACCAATGCATGCAGCAGTTTCAGTTTGGATTCCAGGAAGATGTTCTTATTCCTCCAAACTGGCTTTAGCTTTGCCACTGCTGCTGTTGTTTGCGCAGTTCTTGCCAGAATTTTTGCCTTGGGTCCTTCATCAGTGATGATTGCCCCCAAATACTTGAACTGTGTCACTGTCTCCAGCTCTTGTCCACTGACAGTGATATGTGAGCTGATCCCATCACATTTGTTTGTCATCAGTTTGGTTTTCTCTGCACTGATTTCCATGCCATATTTTGCAGAGGTTTCATCCAATCGTTTCACAAGTTGGCAAGTTCATCTTTGCTGCCTGCCAGGCCATCAATGTCACCAGCAAAACCAAAGATTTGAGATTGATCACCCCCAATTCTGACTGTGCATATGTGATCTTCTAGGGCATCAGTCATTATGCGCTCCAAGTAGATGTTGAACAGTGTGGGCAAAAGAAGGCAGCCTTGCCAGATTCCAACTGCGGTGTGAAATCGGTCTCCTATTATGCCATTGACAAGAACTGCACTGCTGGCCTTGGCCTACAGTTGTTTAATGGCAAGAATAAGCTTACAACCAATATTGTACTTCATGGTTGCCCAGAGAGCTTTGTGCCATACTCTGTCAAACGCCTTCTTGAAGTCAACAAAGATGTGGTAGATGTCCTGCTGGTGTTGTAAGTACTTCTCACACAGGACATGAAGGATGAAAATATGTTCTTTGGTACTTCTTCCAGCACAAAAGCCAGCCTGTTCTTCAGCGATGATACTCTCTGCTTGTGGCTTCAATCTGTTCAATATAACTTTGAACTTCACTTTGCTGGGATGGCTAATTAAGCTTATAGTTCGGTAATTCTGACACAATTGCAGGTTGCCTTTCTCTGGCAGAGTGATGATTAGTGACTGTGTGCATGTGGAGGGCCACTCACTGGTCTGCCATATCTTGTTCCAGATCTTGGTGAGTACATCTATTACTATTTCTCCTCCGAATTTCATCAGTTCGGCTGGGATGTTGTTAATACCTGTAGCCTTTCTGTTCTTGAGTGATTTCACAGCTGTCTCCGCTTCTTCACATAGTATTGGAAAGTCATCCTCCTTTGTTGAATCTGGGCTGTCTAAGACACTAGGATCTCCATTTCTCTGGTGGTTGAATAAATCAGAGCAGTAATTTGTCGACTTATTGATAATGTCCCTTTCTTCTGTAAGACTGTTTCCTTCTTTGTCTTGAATTGCGTTAATTTTGGTCCATCTTTCCTTCGTCAGATCTTTTACAATCTGGAAGGCTCATTTGCTATTTTTATTATAGATACACTCTTCAATTTTAGAGCATTGTTTTACAATCCATATCTCCTTCGCCACCTTCATTCCTTTCTTGATCTTTCTGCCAATCAAGTCCCTCAATGTATTTATCAACTCCCGCAGTGCTGCTCTTGTCTCTCTTAAATTCTCTTCTAATGTCACACATTTGTAGTATTTCATTTGTGACCCATGGTTTTGTCTTCTTACAATGTTTCCCAAGGATGTCCATTGCTGCCTCATTCATTACAGCATTGAAATTGTTGGTCATTGTTTCTACATCTTCCTCTAGAGCAAGCAGTGGGGCAAATTTTCCGCTGATCATTGATTGGAATGACTCTGGAATGTTTTGGTCTCTGAGTCTTTCTAAGTCAAACTTGGTTCTGGTGAACTTTGGCCTGATTATTTTCCTTAGCAAGAGCCAAAAGTTTAGCAGCACAAAGTTGTGATCACTTCCAATACCAGCACTGGGGAAGCTCCTTGCTTTCCTTCTGTTAATCCCAGAATGATATCGGTTTTGCACCATGATGTAGTCGATCTGGCTGTGATGTGGACCATTAGGTGCATGCCACATTGATCATTTGGCTGCTTTATGTGCTCCTAATATGTTTGCAAGACCCAGATTGTTATAGCTGGCAAACTCCAAAAGTCTCAATCCTCTCTCATTGGTTACCACATTACAGAAAGGGCAACAATAATCTCACCAATCTGCCTGTGTGTCAGTACCCACTTTAGCATTCCAATATCCCTGTACAATCAGGATATCTTTCTTGTGTACCTTATCGATGGTCTCCTGGAGCTGATTGTAAAAATCTTCAATTTGCTCATCATCATAGTCTGTTGTAGGGGTGTAGACTTGTACCACTGTGATATTAAACAGTACTGCCTTTAGACAGATGGAAATAAGCCTGCTGGACATCGGGTGGCATCCTAATACTGAATTCTTGATATCTTTATGCACAGGAAATCCTACACTGTTGACATGTTTGTCCTCTCCACTGTAATAGAGCACATGGCCTTCTTCCGTTAGTACCTCTCCAAAATTCTTCCATCTGACCTCAGAAATTCCTAGAAGGTGCCAGGTGTATTGTTCCGTTTCATATGTAAGTTCTTTCAACTTCCCTATTTGTCTCAATGTCCTTACATTCCACATGGCTATGTGATGTTATCTCTTCCATGGATCCTCTTTGTTGGGTTTACACCAGTAGTATACTTGGTGTGTCCGCCCTGGTGGGAGATGGGTTAACCCAGGCTGCGATCAATCTGGTATGGACATTGTTGACTTGCTCATCATATGGTGTGTCTTGGGCAAATTTCTAACCTGGCAGAGCCTATTCCTCTCCAGGCAGCCCCCTTTTAGTTGCAGGACATAGAATCATAGACTTTAAGGTCAGAAGGGACCATTCTGATCGTCTACTCTGACCTCCTGCACAACGCAGGCCACAGAATCTCACCCACCCACTCCTGTATCAAACCCCTAACCTACGTCTGAGCTACTGAAGTCCTCAAATCATGATTTAAAGACTTCAAGGTGCAGAGAATCCTCCAGCTAGTGACCCATGCCCCACATTGCAGTGGAAAGCGAAACCCCCACAGAACCTCTGCCAATCTGCCCTGGAGGAAAATTCCTTCTCAACCCTAAATATGGTGATCAGCTAAACCTTAAGCATGTGGGCAAGACTCACCAGCCAGACACCCAGGAAAGAATTCTCTGTAGTAACTTAGATCGCACCCCATCTAACATACCATTACAGGCCATTGGGCATATTTACTGCTAATGGTCAAAGATCAATTAATTGCCAAAATTAGGCTATCTCATCATACCATCCCCTCCATAAACTTATCAAGCTTAGTCTTGAAACCAGATATGTCTTTTGCCCCTACTGCTCCCCTTGGAAGGCTGTTCAAGAACTTCACTCCTCTGATGGTTAGAAACCTTCATCTAATTTCAAGTCTAAACTTCCTGATGGCCAGTTTACACCTATTTGTTCTTGTGTCCACATTGGTACTGATCTTAAATAATTCCTCTCCCTCCCTGGTATTTATTCCTCTGATATATTTATAAAGAGCAATCATATTTCCCCTCAGCCTTCTTTTGGTTAGGCTAAACAAGCCAAGCTTTTTGAGTCTCCTTTCATAAGAGAAGTTTTCCATTCCTCGGAACATCCTAGTAGCCCTTCTCTGTACCTGTTACAGTTTGAATTCTTCCTTCTTAAACATGGGAGACCAGAACTGCACACGGTATTCCAGATGAGATCTCCCCAGTGCCTTGTATAATGGTACTAACACCTCCTTCTCTCTACTGGAAATACCTCGCCTGATGCATCCCAAGACTGCATTAGCTTTTTTCACAGCCATATCACACTGGCGACTCATAGTCATCCTATGATCAACCAATACTCCAAGGTCCTTCTCCTCCTATGTTACTTCCAACTGATGCATCACCATCTTAAACAAAAATTTTTGTTATTAATCCCTAAATGCATGACCTTGCACTTTTCACTATTAAATTTCATCCTATTACTATTACTCCAGTTTACAAGGTCATTCAGATCTTCCTGTATGATATCACGGTCCTTCTCTGTGTTAGCAATACCTCCCAGCTTTGTGTCATCCGCAAACTTTATTAGCACATTCCCACTTTTTGTGCCAAGGTCAGTAATAAAAAGATTAAATAAGATTGGTCCCAAAACTGATCCCTGAGGAACTCCACTAGTAACCTCCCTTCGGCCTGACAGTTCACCTTTCAGTACGACCCATTGTAGTCTCCCCTTTAATCAGTTCCTGATCCACCTTTCAATTTTCATATTGATCCCCACTGCATTTCCTTTGTCTAAAAAATCTGTTACCTTCTCAAAGAAGGAGATCAGGTTGGTTTGGCACGATTTACCTTTTGTAAAACCATGTTGTATTTTGTCCTAATTACCTCAATGTCCTTAACTATTTTCTCCTTCAAATTTTTTCCCAAGACCTTACATACTACAGATGTCAAACTAACAGGCCTGTAGTTACCTGGATCACTTTTTTTTCCTTTCTTAAAAATGGGAACTATGTTAGCAATTCTCCAGTCATACGGTACAACCCCTGAGTTTACATTAAACTTAATTCATTAAAAGTTTTTACTAATGGGCTTGCAATTTCATGTGCCAGTTCCTTTAATATTCTTGGATGAAGATTATTTGGGCCCTCCGATTTAGTCCCATTAAGCTTCTACCTCGGATGTAGTAATATCTACCTCCATATCCTCATTCCTGTTTGTCATCCTACCATTATCCCTAACCTCCTCATTAGCCTCATTAAAGACTGAGGCAAATATTTGTTTAGATATTGGGCCATGCCTAGATTATCCTTAACCTCCACTCCAGCCTCAGTGTTTAGCGGTCCCACTTCTTCTTTCTTTGTTTTCTTCTTATTTATATGGCTGTAGAACCTTTTACTATTGGTTTTAATTCCCTTTGCAAGGTCCAACTGTACATGGCTTTTGGCCTTTCTCTCTTTATCTCTATATGTTCTGACCTCAAGAAGGTAGCTCTCCTTGCTAATTCTTCCCATCTTCCACTCCTTGTAGGCTTTCTGCTTTTTCTTAATCACCTCTCTGAGATGCTTGCTCATCCAGCTTGGTCTACAATTCCTGCCTATGAATTTTTTCCCCTTTCTTGGGATGCAGTCTGCAACTTTGACTTGAAGTAATTCCAGGCCCCCGCCGCCTTTAGATCCACAAAGTCTTCAGTCCAATCCACTTCCCTAACTAATTTCCTTAATTTTTTAAAGTTAGTCCTTTTGAAATAAAAAACCCTAGTCACAGATCTATTTTTGTTTATCCTTCCATTTTGTTTAAACTGACTTAGCTCATGATCGCTCGAACCAAGGTAGTCCCCTACAACCATTTCTTCTATGAAATCCTCACTACTCACCAAAACCAAATCTAAAATGGCATCCCCTCTTGTTGGTTCAGCAACTACTTGGTGAAGGAATCCATCAGCTATCACATCCAGGAAAATCTGATCCCTATTATTATTACTAGCACTTGTCCTCCAGTCTATATCTGGGAAGTTAAACTCTCCCATGATCACACACAATTCCCATTAGTATTTACTTCATTAAAAACATTAAAGAGGTCTCTATCCATATCCAAATCAGATTCCGGTGGTCTATAGCACACCCCAAGCACTATCCCAGGGGAGGCTCTAGTAGCTTTCTTCCCCAATGTGATTTGTGCCCAGACAGACTCTGTCTTATTCATTCCATCCCTTCTTATTTCTGTACAGTCTACCTCATGATTGAAATACAATGCTACTCCACCACCTTTGCCTTTATTTCTGTCTTTCCTAAACAGCACATACCCTTCAATACCTGTACTCCAGTCATGACTACTATTCCATCATATTTCTGTTATACCTATATGTGACGTTATTGATATAAATGGGGACCATATAGAACATGGGTTGCAACCAAGGTCCTGTGGTGGCACCAAATCTTAAGTGAAGGGGGTCATATAAGGTGTCTAAGACCAGGTTCTGGGTTGCTGGTTATGATTATGCTGTCTGTATGTCTGTGTGTCATTTTGTAGTTGAAGTTATAAGTATTGGCTCTGTACTGTCTGTATTTTGTATTATGCTCTGCTTCTGGGAAAGATCCCAGACAAGCTGGTGTTAGCCCTGCCTAGCTGGCTTGATGGCCCATTAAGGGCCATCGGCTACACAATTGACCCATGGAGAGAAGGCAGACACGCCTTGTGACTCAGCAAAGTATGCAGGGACCGGCCCATGTGACTCCAGGCTCCATTTTGCTGTAATTTTCCACAGTGAAGACAAAGGGATTCTTACACCTGGAAAAGTCTATATAAGGCTAATGCCTCATCTCCATCTGGTCTTCAATCCTGCTTCTGACCTCTGGAGGGACTTTGCTACAAACTGAAGCTTTACACAAGGGACTGAACGACCCATCCCAGTGGGGGATGTTCTCCAGAGACTTAATTTGAACCTGCAGTTTACTCCATCACTGCTGCAAGCCTGAACTAAGAACTTTGCCATTACTGTATGTAATTGATTCCATTTAACCAATTCTACCTCTCATCTCTACCTTTTTCCCTTTGTAAATAAACCTTTAGATTTTAGATTCTAAAGGATTGGCAACAGCGTGATTTGTGGGTAAGATCTGATGTGTATATTGACCTGGGTCTGGGGCTTGGTCCTTTGGGATCGAGGGAACCGTTTTCTTTTATTGGGGTGTTGGTTTTCATAACCATTCATCCCCAGGACGAGTGCACTGGTGGTGATGCTGGGAGACTGGAGTGTCTAAGGAAATTGCTTGTGTGACTTGTGGTTAGCCAGTGGGGTGAGACCAAAGTCCTTTTTGTCTGGCTGGTTTGGTTTGCCTTAGAGGTGGAAAAACCCCAGCCTAGGGCTGTGACTGCCCTGTTTGAGCAATTGGTCCTGATTTGGCACTCTCAGTTGGGTCCCGCCAGAATCGCTCCGTCACACTATAATATCTGGTTTCACTTCCTGCACCAGTAGCTCTAGTTCCTCCATTTTGTTACCTAGGCTCCTCGCATTGGTGTACAAACATCTTAATTTTTGTTGTTTGGCTTCGCTCACATTCTTACCTGATGAGGCCCAGAAATTCTACCACCAATATCACCTATTAGACTGGTATCTACACTACTCTTCCTCCTTATGTCCATTCTCCTACCCACGGCTGTATCCTTTCTTACTTCATTTCCTTCCCTCTCAGTGCTAAAATCCAGCATGGAGATTACCTGGACATCTCCCAACCATCTCCCCCCAATTCCTAGTTTAAAGCTCTCTTAATCAGTTGTGCCAGCCTCCATCCTAGAAGTCTATTTCCCTCCCTACTCAGGTGAAGTCCATCCCGAGAGAACAGTCTTCTGTCTATGAATGCTTCCCAGTGGCCACACATCTTAAAGACATCTTGTCACACCTTTGTTGCTTTTCTCAAGGAACAGTGAGAATCCCACTGAAGATCACCTGAGCCTCAATTTCCTTAAGCGTCTTCCCCAGCCTAGCATAGTCTCCCTTGATACATTCCAGCGAGAATCTAGCCATATCATTTGTTCCCACATGAAGGACAATTAGTGGATTCTTTCCCGCTCCCGTTAGGATCCTCTTCAGCCTCAGGTCCACATCCCATATCTTAGCACCCGCCAGACAGCACATCCTTCTGTTCTGTGGATCAGCTCTGGTTACAGGCCTATCTATTCTTCTCAGTAAAGAGTCCCCAATCACGTAGACTTGCCTTTTACCAGTGATGGTGTGATTCTCCGGTCTATCCCCTGTTCCCTCTGGCTGCAAGTTCTCTCAGTTTCTATTCTCCTTTGCAATCCTCCACAACCCATGCAAGAGGACAGGGGCCCTATTCTGTCCTGGGACCCAAAAGGGAAATTAGGAAATGGCAGAAATGAGGTTGCCTATATTAAGACCCATTGTGCGTCTGCATTGTGATACAACCTTTAATTGTATGATCACATATTATTTTTCCCATAGGATCCCTGCCACTTTCAGTGTGCCTTTCCTATGCAACCACATCCTATCCAACCACAGCATTTTAAAATGTTTTCTCTGAAAAAGTGAGCATTTCACTACAGAAATAAACTGGACATTTCTAGTGCCAGATTTGGAAACTAAATTCAATCCTAAAAAGCTGAAACATGGAGATTTTATTACTTCTTTAAATGCAAATCTCAAAGCAATCTAAATTGTGGAGTCACTACCAACATCTGCATAATTAGAACATGACTAGCACTTGCACTGTATTCAAGGTTGAGGAAAAAGGTTTTTCTAACCCTACTTGCAGTGATATTATATTATGCTATGTAATGTTCTGAAATATTTAGGAACAATTAAATAACCAACATAGATAACATTACATTTTTAAGATGTGGGCTCATACGATTTAAAAGAGCAACTCTTAGTCACGCATATTTTCAAAGTTATACTTAACATTGTGGCAGGACATTTTCCAGCCTGGGAGCCTGCCTATCACTTGGGATTTGGCCCAAGCACCTCCATAAGATACCCCAATCCTAGAGAGGTCATGTTGTGAGGCTATGTATTGACAGCCTGAGGAATTAATGTATGAGAGTCCCCTCTTCTCAAGACAAAACTGCAGATGGCAGTGATTGCAGCCTCTCACTACCTGCATGGGATCAAATTCAAAACTAATCCCTAAAGACTTGGGAGTGTGGCTACATACCAGAACTTTATCTGGCTGTTTTGAGTTTCATTTTCTTTGTATCATTTTAAATGTATCACTTTAAATGTCACAAAACTTACCAGTTATTGCTGGTTCTCCGTTTGCCAGGCTAACAGAAATCATCTCATACCAGGTAAGGCTAAGCAGAAGCATGATCGAAGGAGTAATTGTAGCATGTGCCCTTACAAATACTTTGCACTTCAATTGAATTTGAAACTAAAATACTTCAGTTCTGTTTGAGGCTGAAAAGAGAGTTAGGACGTTACAGTTATTTTCAAGCTGTGAAAAATTTTTTTTTTAACATTTTAAGTGGTTTTTTAAAAAGACATATACCATGAATACAAAATGTCATTCTGGACTTTGTTGTAACAGTCCCAATTCCCAGGTCTGATTGAGCTCTATTTAGTGCAAGTGGTGGTGGTAGTGGGGAGGGGCAAGCCATTGTATACCACTCATGTTCAACACCTGCCGATCCTCAGGGCTGCCAAGGGCTGAACCAGTGCCTCAGCTCTGAGGTTTGCAGGGTTCGTGCAGAGCACATCTGGTGAATCGAGGAAGCAGGCAATCTGTGTCAGAATATGAAAGTAACAGATCTCAGGAGTTCTGACAGCTAATCTTTGTATGGTTTAAAGCAATTACTCAAGAGACCTATATATAAGATATTCTCTTAAACTATGTGTATGTGAGGGTGAAATAGAGAGACAGTTTACTGTGGGTGGGAACTCTGATTATTTTGCTAGAGGACACACAGAAATTAGGAAAAGAGGATAACATTTTAAAAAGCAGCATTTTTAAATGTTTTCTCTGAAAAAGTGAGCATTTCACTACAGAAATAACCAGGACATTTCAAGTGCCAGATTTGGAAACTAAATTCAATCCTCAAAGGGTGAACCATGGAGATTTTATTGCTTCTTTAAATGCAAATCTCAAAGCAATCTAAATTGTGGAGTCACTACAACAGCTGCATAATTAGAACATGACTAGCACTTGCACTGTATTTAAGGTTGAGGACAAAAGTTTTTCTAACCCTACTTGCAGTGATATTATATTATGCTATGTAATGTTCTGAAATATTTAGGAACAATTAAATAACCAACATAGATAACATTACAGTTTTAAGATGTGAGCTCATACGATTTAAAATAGCAACTCTTAGTCACGTGTATTTTCAAAGTTATACTTGACATTGTGGCAGGACATTTTCTACGGGATCAAATTAAAAAACAAATCCCTAAAGAGTTGGTGGTGTGGATACATACCAGAACTTTATCTTAAGTCTTCAGACTGCTTTGAGTTTCATCTCCTTTAAGACGACAACAGTCAGTTGTTACCATCTCTTCCCTTGACTTCATTGGAAGAGAAAGTTTTCAAACCACTCTGTATCTTGCTATCAGCTCTTGTCTTTAAAGAAACTTCCAGGACTTAAATGAAATTAAATGAATCAGCAGCTACTGTAGTTTCAAAAATAAAAGTTCTGATTCTAGGAAAGATTGTACAGAACTTACTACAGACTCATGCATCTTGCTGTATGCAACAAATAAAAAGGAAACAGATCAGCAAAAGAGCTCCAGCCCTAACTGAAGGGGAAAGAATGACCAGCCTCCTCTTGACAAAAGGAACTTGACTTTTGCTACCAATTTCACTTTTGATATCAGATCTACCTAACTTAGTTCCTGAAATTGTCCAGCTTTCGTCTTGTTTATTCTGTTAATTATATTTTTTAAAATATTTTTTAAATTGTAATTAAATTGTGTGAGAATAGTGATCTTTGACTGGTGATTGTTCAGGACTTCCTCTCCGGGGGCCTGGTTATAGGCTGGCTAGGTAGTTGTTTATAACTTTGTCAAACTTTAACTGTTCAAGCTGATATTTTCCATCCTGAGTGTCTGGTATATTCAGAGAAAGGTTCAGCTAAAATGGTTCGGACGTGTCTGACTATCAGATTAAGGAAAAATACATTGTTTTTCCCATGTTTAAAAAGTGCTTACATCTGTTTCATGACAATCTCTACACCTCCATGTATTGGAGTAGGGATTTAAAATTTGACTAGGGGGAGAGGTAGGCCTGATATCAGGAATGTGCCTTTTGCCACTTCTGTGAAAAGCTTCCCAAATTTGGTAAATTATAAGCCTCTACAAAATCTCATTTTACATATGCTCAGTGGAGACTTGTCAGAGTTTGGCAGCTAAATTCTCCGAAGACTCACAGTGCTGCAAGGGCCAAGCAGGACTTTCTCTGCGATTGCAGCTTCTGGCTGCTAGGGAGCAACTGTGGTGCCAGGTGCCAGAAATGAGAGCAGGGAGCCTGCCTGCCCTGTGTTTTCAATGCTCCCCCTGCCAGAGCCCAGCATGCAGGCAAAGGAGGAAAGTGTCTGACTCAAATGCGGAGGGGTAAGTAATGGGGGTGAGGGGATTGCATGAAGAGATGCAGAGTGGGAAAGGGGAAATAGAAGCATGTGGGGGATCAAGGTTAGGAGCAGGAGCTGGGAGTGGGCATAGGGGCAGGAGTGAATGGGTGCTGAAAATACAAGAGTGGGTATATGAACAAAGGGCAGCTTAAGATGACAGGAGCCAGGGACTGGGGGGAAATAGGAACAAGGAGGGGAAGGAAATTTTCACCTGGTCTCAACATTCCTGTGTTGTCTAGTAAATAGCTGTGAAAACTACTGGCAAAGTATGTGTCTCCATCCCCCTCTAGTGGCAGGGCCACATACACAAATACAACCTTCTCTTGCTACTAGTTACTTCATTAGCTGCAGTGGTAGAGAACTGTGCTTTGGAGCTAAAGATCTCAACCCTGCTGAGAAACCATGTCAGAGGTCTATACAGGTCCACATGTGGAAATTTTTGCGTTTTTTTTTCTTTTTAGTTTTTGAAAATGTAGGAAATTATATTTAAAATCTACCTTACAGAATGTTAAGGTTGCAAAGTCAAGTACTGAAAAGTTAGGAAATGACAGAATTAAGGTTGCCTGTGTATTCTTGATTCACCCCGTACTGCACATTCCTTATGACAAATTACATGATCACAATGTATTTTTCCAAAGAATCCCTGCCTCATTCAGTACATATGCTGCAACTCCTCTGAGGACGAATCTGGAGCCTGGTCTACACTAGGCGTTTAAACCGGTTTTAAGAGCGTAAAACCGATTTAACGCCACAACCGTCCACACTAGGAGGCACCATATATCGATTTTAATGGCTCTTTAAACCGGTTTCTGTACTCCTCCCTAACGAGAGGAGTAACGCTAGTATCGGTATTAAAATATCGGATTAGGGTTAGTGTGGACGCTGATCGACGGCATTGGCCTCCGGGAGCTATCCCACAGTGCACCAGTGACCGCTCTGGACAGCATTCTGAACTCGGATGCACTGGCCAGGTAGACAGGAAAAGCCCCGCGAACTTTTGAAATTCATTTCCTGCTTCCCCAGCATGGAGATCTCATCAGCACAGGTGACCACGCACAGCTCATCAGCACAGTTAACAATGCAGTCTCCTGAGAATCGTAAAAGAGCCCCAGCATGGACTGCACGGGAGGTACTGGATCTGATCGCTATCTGGGGAGAGGATTCAGTGCTAACAGAACTGCGTTCCAAAAGACGAAATGAAAAAGTATTTGAAAGAATTTCTAAGGCTATGACGGATAAAGGCCACAGCCGGGACTCGGTGCAGTGCAGAGTGAAAGTTAAGGAGCTCAGACAAGGCTACCAGAAAACCAAAGAAGCAAACGGAAGGTCCGGGGCAGATCGAAAAACATGCCGCTTCTATGCTGAGCTGCATGCAATTTTAGGGGGCTGCGCCACAAGTACCCCACCCCTGACCGTGGATTCCGAGGTGGGGGTTGTAATCTCTGCCATGGCTGAGGATTATGCAGACGGGGAAGATGAAGATGAAGAAGAGGAGGAAGACCTAGCAGAGAGCACACAGCACTCCGTGAGCCCCAGCAGCCAGGAGCTTTTTATCACCCTGACGGAATTACCGTCCTCCCAGCCCTCACAAGCCACTATCCCAGACAATGACGCCATGGAAGGGAGCTCTGGTGAGTGTACCTTTGCAAATAGCAAACATTGTTTTTTAAGCAAGCCTTTTTTAATGATTGATTTGCCCTGAGGACTTGGGATGCATTCGCAGACAGTATAGTTACTTAGAAAAGTTTGTTAACATGTCCGGGGATTGAGAGGAAATCCTCCAGGGACATCTCAATGAAGCGCTCCTGTAGGTACTCCAGAAGCCTTTGCAGAAGGTTTCTGGGCAAGGCAGCCTTGTTCCGCCCACCGTGGTAGGACACTTTACCACGCCATGCATGTAGCAAGTAATCAGGTATCATTGAGTGGCAAAGCATAGCAGCGTATGGTCTCGGTGACTGCTGGCATTCAAGAAGCATCCGTTCTTTATCTTGTTCTGTTATCCTCAGCAAAGTGATATCGTTCAGGATAACCTGGTTAAAAATCAGGAATTTAAGTAAGGGGGTGGCCATTTTTCTACTGGGTTAGTGTAATACATCAGCTTAATAAAAAAAATTTCCTGCACGTAGCGAAGCGGGGGAGGGGAGGAGTGAAATGCCGATGATCTTTTCTGTGTTTGGTCACCGGCGATCTTCCCCAAGGTACCAGACACGCAGTGGGTGGGGGGGGGGGTGGGAAGGTTATTGATTAGCAGGGAGCTAGCGTGGTATTAGCCATGCGTTGGGGGGGAGGGTAAATCACTACAGAAACCGAAAGACAGTGGCTTACCATGGCTGCATGCAAGCTGAATTCTGATGCCTGGACCTGTGTCTGTGAGATCTGTAACTCCAGAGCTGCAGGCACTCACTATTAAGATGAAAAATGAGACCTTGTAGGGAAATCACATGTGCTAGGTGAATACTGCTTTTCACTGTGAAAGAGTATAACCATTGTTCTGTAAAATGTATCTTTCTAAATATTTATCTCCCTCATGCAGCTGCAAATTTTTCAACCATCCCTCCTCCATCCCAAAGGCTAGCACAGATAAGGCGGAGGAAAAAGAAGACGCGAGATGAGATGTTCTCGGATATTATGGAAGTTACACGCAATGAAAGAGCTCATCTGAATGAGTGGAAGGACGTGGTTTCAAATTACAGGAAAGAGGCCAGTGAACGTGAGGACAGGAGGGATGAACGTGAGGACAGGAGGGACAACCGAGATGAGAGGTGGCGGCAGGAAGACCGGCAGGAAAATCAGCGGTGGCGGCAGGAAGATCAGCGGTGGCGGGATGCAACTCTGGGGCTGCTGCGTGATCAAACTGACATGCTCCGGCGTCTTGTGGAGCTTCAGGAACGGCAGCAGGATCAAAGAGTGCCGCTGCAGCCCCTGTATAACCACCCTCAACCCTCACCATGTTCCACATCCTCCTCACCCAGACGTGTAAGAACGCGTGGGGGGAGGCTCCGTGCACCCGCCCACTCCACCCCCGTGGACAGCCCAACCAGAAGGATGTCGTTACTGTGAATTTTTTTTTAATGGCCTTCTCCATCCCTCCTATCCTCCTCCCAAACCACACCCTTACTTCTCTCCCTCTTTTTATAATGAATCAATAAAGAATTCATGCTTTTTAAATGAGAGTGACTTTATTTGCATAAGTAAGCTGTACTCAAAGGGGGTGGGGGAGTTGCTTACAGGGACTGAGTCAATCAAGGGGGTTGGGTGTTCATCAACAAACACAGCAGTCACACTGTACCCTGGCCATTGATGAAGCTCGTTTTCAAAGCTTCTCTGATGCGCACCGCTTCCTGGTGTGCTCTTCTAATCTCCCTGGTGTCTGGCTGCGCGTAATCAGCGGCCAGGTGATTTGCCTCAGCCTCCCACCCCGCCATAAAGGTCTCCCCCTTACTCTCACAGAGATTGTGGAGAATACAGCAAGCAGTAATAACATAGGGGACATTGGTTTGGCTGAGGTCTGAGCGAGTCAGTAATGTCCGCCAGCGCGCCTTTAAACGGCCAAATGCACATTCCACCACCATTCTGCACTTGCTCAGCCTGTAATTGAACAGATCCTGACCACTGTCCAGGCTGCCTGTGTATGGCTTCATGAGCCATGGCATCAAGGGGTAGGCTGGGTCCCCCAGGATAACGACAGGCATTTCAACATCCCCAACTGTTATTTTCTGGTCTGGGAAGTAATTCCCTTGCTGCAGCCGTTTAAACAGAGTAGTGCTTCTGAAGACGCGAGCGTCATGAACCCTCCCTGGCCATCCCACGTGGATGTTTGTGAAACGTCCCTTGTGATCTACCAGTGCTTGCAGCACCATTGAAAAGTACCCCTTGCGGTTTACGTACTGGGTGCCCTGGCGCTGCGGTGCCAAGATAGGGATATGGGTTCCATCTATCGCCCCCCCACAGTTAGGGAATCCCATTGCAGCAAAGCCATCCACTATGGCCTGCACGTTTCCCAGAGTCACAACCTTTCGTAGCAGCAGCTTAGTGATTGCTTTGGCTACTTGCATCACAGCAGCCCCCACAGTAGATTTTCCAACTCCAAATTGATTCCCGACTGACCGGTAGCTGTCTGGCGTTGCAAACTTCCACAGGGCTATCGCCACTCGCTTCTCTACTGTGAGGGCTGCTCTCATCTTGGTATTATGGCGTGTCAGGGCAGGGGCAAGCAAGTCACAAAGTTCCATGAAAGTGCCCTTACGCATGCGAAAGTTTCGCAGCCACTGGGAATTGTCCCACACCTGCAACACAATGCGGTCCTACCAGTCAGTGCTTGTTTCCCGGGCCCAAAATCGGCGTTCAATGAATAGAATCTGCCCCATTACCATCAGGATCTCCAAAGCGCCGGGGCCCGCGGTTTGAGAGAATTCTGTGTCTACGTCCTCATCACTGTCATCGCCGCGCTGCCGTATCCGCCTCCTCCTCGCCTCGGATTGAAGGTCCTGGTTCACCATAGACTGCACGAGAGTGCGCGAGGTGTTTAAAACATTCACGATTGCGGTATGGAGCTGAGCAGGGTCCATGCTTGCTGTGCTATGGCGTCTGCACAGTTCACCAAGCAAAAAAAGGCGCGAAACGGTTGTCTGCTGCTCAGGGAGGGAGGGGTGAGGCTGTACCCAGAACCACCCGCGACAATGATTTTTGCCCCATCAGGCACTGGGATCTCAACCCGGAAATTCCAAGGGGCGGGGGAGGCTGCGGGAACTATGGGATAGCTACGGGATAGCTACCCACAGTGCAACGCTCCAGAAATCGACGCTAGCCTCGGACCATGGACGCACACCACCGATTTAATGTGTTTAGTGTGGCCGCGCGCACTCGATTTTATAAAATCTGTTTTACAAAACCGGTTTATGCAAATTCGGAATAGTCCCGTAGTGTAGACGTACCCCCATGGATTGTGCAGAGAAGGAGGCTGTTGTCTGTAGTACCCCTGCTTCATTTGCTGAAGACATTGGAAGGTGTGCAGTGCATGAGGCAGAGATGGAAAGGATGGTCTCGTGGTTAAGGCAGTTGAATGCTGCCCTAGAGATCTGGATTCTATCCCTGCCTCTGCCACAGATTCCCTGTGTAATGCTGAGCAAGTCACTTAAACCAACTGCTTCTTTGTCTGTATTTCAGATTTACTTTTAAAAGAACACTACTGTATTTAGTTTTTTGTGCTGATGGGTCCTACAATGGCTGAGTAACACCCAGTATTGTAATGTATATGATTCAATACTTTACCATAGTTTCAAAAAAAATGTACCCTGAGCTAAATGTATCTATGGTCACATGCACAGAATACAATTAAATGTGTGGGGCTGAGGTTGACATTGAGGTCTTTTTCTCATGTCATGGTGATTCTAATTGCTTCACTAAAGAATTTTTTTTTCAGTGCTGGCCATGGACTTAGGCAGGATGCATGGATCCAGACACTCAAAAGTAATTTCTCTCCAGTATGCATCTTTTAACAGTTATATTCAGTAGAATAGACTCATAAGGGTAAATTTAATACACCTGTGCAGCCCCATTTAGATCAATTGAGCTGCATGTGCTTAACTGAGAACATGGCCCATAATCATAGATCAAGTACTAATAATGCAAATTTAAACATAGGTTCAGTGCTTTATCTATTAGACGCACGGCAAAATTTTCTTATGAATCTCTTTCATTTATTAGAAAAATGAACCATTTTGTAGGATTTAAACATGTTATGTTCACAGCACACAGATGGAGAAGGTTGATGAAAACATTAAATACTCTTGCTGGAAGGTTGCAACTTAACACTATTTATTTCTTAGAATGATAGCACACAAGAATGCAAAAACAGAGTGAGACAAAGCAGACTGCTCCTTCAAATAGCAAGGCACAACTAACTTTACTCTAGGCTATCTGGGTGCAGACTGACTGCTTCTAGGTTCAGATCACATGCATCCCCACAGACCCCCCCCCCCCCCCCCAGCCTGGAAGCTGGACCAAGAAAAAGGTACATTAATTGTACATTGAATTAAAAGCTGTGTATTAATGTTTGTATTACTTTCCTTTCTGTCTTCTGCTCTGCAAACACTCAATGTTATCATTGCTGATCACCCAGACAGCCATTTCAAACAATTTTCTCCCACGGGGGTTTCTTTAAGTGAAAAAGGAAATGAAACTTATGTTTACTGGAGATAGTAGATGTATTTGACTGGGAGTTCACAAACTGACAATGTTTCCAGCAACTCAAGAGCCATAGTAATTCAGCATTGTTCTATCTGTCTTCCATCCTTAATATATCATCATTTTGAACAGAAATATGTATCCAGTTCAGCAAGGTACTTCAGTGGAACTACTCATGTGTGTCAAGTGGACACATAAGTACCTTGCTGATTCAGAACTTGTATAACTAATGATTTAGAACCAAATTTAGGTCGACTGAGCTATGTTGCTCAGGGATGTGAAAAAGTCACACCTTAAGAGATGTAATTAAGGCAACCGAAGGTCCAGTACAGACACCTCCTTTCAAGGGGATGGATTTATTACAGCGATAGAAAAACCCTTTCTGTCACTGTAGCAAGTTGTCTACACTACAGTAACGTAGCTGCAGTGCTGCTGTGCTGCAGCTCTGCCGCTGTAGTGCTTGTAGTGTAGACATACCCTAAGCACGGCAAAGTTCCAGTTCTCATCACTTCTGGTAGGGGAAAGAGAAACTGGGTATAAGGTTTCTGACATTCCATTTTCTCCTGGATCTGTTTCTTGTCCTAAGGTACATTTCTGGGAGAAGGGGTGTCTTTCTTTGTTTTGCTTATATTTACATCAGCAGAGTAAGATTGGAAAATCACATCCTTAAAGTTTTATTGGTGTGAAAATGACATTACAACGGTCCAAACGGTTGAAAATGAAATGTTTCACTGCTGTGGGACAGCTAGTTGAGCTCTAAAGAGAGCAGTGTGGGAAAGATAGGAGAGGAAGTGGATACTAATTACTCACTGTACTGCTATATGCGTAGAATCTAAATTAGAGCCTAACTTAACCTTTCCACTACACCCCAGATTTGAAGTGTTTACAGAAACTGACACAGCATCTGCTTTTAGTAGAAAATGTTCTCTGTGTCTATCTCAACAACATGTTGAATTTGGATCCTCAACTTAATTTTCAAAACTTTTTGGGGAAATATTAATACTGACTTTTTAAAAAATAAACACATTTACTACTAAGCTGCAATGAATACACTGACAGCCTTCCATAGACAGGGAGTTCCTGGCAGCCATTAGATTGATGGCATTTAGTAAATCCCTAGTGTGAATTCAGCTAGGTGGCTACCATACTAGAACTTCTAGGTTGGACTGCTGCAACTTGTTCAGGTCGGGGCTACCCTTAAAAACAACTCAGAAGCTGCCACTAGTGAGGAATGCAGAAATCCACCTTCCTGGTGAATTGGGTGGGTGAGCTCCTATTACAGTGTGACCTAGTCAATAGGGAACTGGGGTGAGACTCAGAAGAGCTGGGTATCGGCTTCTTGGGTGACCTCAGGCAAATCATTTCATTTCTCCGTGCAGCAGTTTCCGCATCTGTAAAAAGGAAATAATGATTCTGGCCCCTTTGGTAAAGCATTTAAAGGTCTATAGATGAAAAATTAAGAGCTAAGTATTATTCACTGGTGCTCTGCACTCTTCATGGCTTCTCCATTCCCAGTAGCTATCAAGTTGGACTTGATCTACGTTGTCTCAGACCTGACTACCTAAGGGTAGGTCTATACTGCAATCAGAAGATGTGTCTGCAGCTCATGCAGACGTAGCTAGCTGGAGTACTGAAGTTATGATGCCATGATAGCGTGCAGTTCAGTGCAGACTGGCCACCTCAGTTATTACTCAGTAATTATAAAACCCATGCTGAAGCACTCGCTGCTGCAGCTTCACTGTTTTGGTACCCAAGTGAGCTAGACTAATCTCTCTCGAGCGTGTCAGCATGAAATGCAATCACACTCCATGGCTGCAGGATAGACATCCACTAAGAGAGAGTGTTTTCCTGCATGCATCACTGTGATGGCTGAGGCAGCCTCTTACTCCTAGACTTCAACTCTTGGAGACTGAGGGAAGAAGCCTTTGGATGGAGGGTCCATGACTGGGGAATTAGCTTCCCCAGGTAGCATCATAGGTTGGGGGGCCAGACAGATCTTTTTGGCCAATCACCGGACTATGGGTCATCACTGGGCACATTTTTCTCCTGACTGGGGCAATACAAGGAGTGGTGCTGTTTATGCTGTCTGCTCTGTGCCAGGTAATTTAATACACACAATGCAATCAGATGCGGTGATCGTGGACAGAAAAATAATAAATTAAAGTAATAAATAATCACATATGAATACATTTCCCACTCCAAAAATAACAACTTGATTTTTCACAAGGTAGCAATTTAGAAATCTAAATCAGGAACGTTTTTTCTCCTGAGCATCGCTAGTTGTGCAGCAAGTCAGATGTGGGCTCTCCCTTGCTCCATCTACTCCTCGCTAATCCCAGAGGCCTACAAGAATGAATTTCTTTAAACAGCCATGGAGTGAACATGGGGGAGAGGAGTGAGCAAGAATAAGTGGGGTTTTACAGCCCAACCCAATTCCCAGTAAAGCCAATGGAAAGACTCCCAATGGCTTAAACCAGAGTTTGATCAGGTCCATAGAGTCTAATTCTTCTCCAAATTGAATCAGTGGGAGTTTTGCCATTGATTTAATGGGAATTGGGTTGGACTGTAAAACCCAGGTTGAGTCCAGTCAGATAGAGCTGGGACAGACACAGAGGGCACTGACAGGCACCCGTTTCTTCCATTTCTCCATTCCACTCCGCAGAGCTTTGGGGAACTTGGGCATGTTTCCCAAGTTACATACTGGGTCTCTAGAAAGAATCCAAAGTGACTTCAAAACATATTTGTTTACCCTTCCTGTGGTTTACTGTTGAACTACTTCCTGGAGAGGGTATGTGCTAGAGAAGGGCAAGATACTACACAAGATTATTTCTTGGAAATTATGCATCACCCTCCTTCCCCAAATTTTCAACCACCCCTCCCACGGTATCTAGCCTTTTTCTCCAGGCAGGTCAGCTATGCTAGTACAGGTTACAGCAGGTCAGCTAGGCTAGTACAGGTTACATAGTCCTGGTTACAGCATAGCAACAAAGTCACTGATTCTTGTAGACTAGAACACAATTCCTGAGAGGGACAATGACACCTTGGAGTGGCTGTATGTCATTTTGGAGAGAAACCCAACTCTATTGAAGTCCTAAGACTAGAATACCCAGAGTAAAGTGGCTAGAACACCTCTCTTGCCTCAGTGATGAGAGATTGCTGAGAAATACAGTTTCCTAGCAGCCCATGGAAGTCCTGGGTTAAGGTAGGTATGCTTGACAAGGGGCCATATAAATTCTGCCTTCTTCCACCAGAAAGAGGCTTGGAGCAACCTAGACAGGCTGAGGAGAATCTTCCAAAAGAAGGGACAAGCTTCCCATGGTTTCTTTGATTTCTTTGTTTTCATGGACTGGGTTTTTCCATTTAAAAAAGGACTTTGAAGTAAAACCTTCTGGGAGGAAGCTATGCTAGCTTCAGCACTAGGAATGGAAAGCCCCGGGTAGGGGAAGTTTGGGTATGTGTTTGTTTTGTATAAAGGAACTCCATGGGTGTGGCTATTTGATTTGTTCTGCTGCAGCATGTTACTGCTCAGAGAAGGGAAGCCAGACTCCTTATTCATTATAGAATCATACATTATAGAACAGTTATAGAATCAGAAATGTCAAGCTGGAAGGGACCTCAAGAGATCATCTAGTCCAGCTTGTTGCAGGACATACCTAGAACATCTCTGGTGTTTGTCTAACCTGTTCCACATCCTCCCCTACATAACTGTTCTAGCGCTTAACTATTCTAAAGCCAGGTCTACACTACAAACTTACATTGGTATAACTAATGTAATGAAAAATCCACACCCCCTGAGAAACATAGTATAACGGCCCTAACTCCTGGTGTAGGCAGTGCTATGTTGGCGGGTGAGTTTCTCCTAACAGCATAGCAACCGCCTCTCCCAGAGGAGGCTTAACTATGTTGATGGGATTGGAGAAGCTCTATCATCGATGTAGTAGCATCTTCATTCACTAAAGTGCCAGCTCAGTATTATTGCTGTTATTATTTATATTACAAATGCACCAACAGGTCTCAGCTAAAATTGGGGCCCAAATGGGCATTGCATACATGCATAGTAATAAGCAATTCCTGCCCTAAAATGTTTATTATTTAACTAGACAAAAAAGAAAAAAAGTGAGAGAAATAGCATGATATTATCCCCATTTTAGTGATGAGAACTGAAGCAGGGAGATTAAGTGAGTTACCCAAGGCCATGCAGGGTCTGTCTACACTGCATTTGGAGGTACGATTACCACACAGGTCGGCATTCTCCTGCTAGCTTTGTCCAAACTACTGCAGCTAAAAATAGTGGGAGGATGCAGCAGCCTGGACTGTACCATCCTGCCTGGAGCCCCAGGTCTTGTTCATGTTCCTAGCCCACACTGTCCATGCTGCTGTGTCTTCACTGCTATTTTTGAGCCAGACTAGCTAGATTAACACCAGCAAGGGAATGCTGACCTGTGGTGTAATCACAGCTCCAATTGCAGTGTAGACAGACTTATAGAACATCTGTGGCATAGCCAGGAATTAAATCCAGATCTCCCAAACCATTATCTAGCTGCAGGACTCTCCTTCCTCTCTTCAGGGTAACAAGTAGCTTATGGTTAGAAATTTCTTCTACTGCTTTAGCGCTTTATCTGTTTAGAATAAATATGAGCAAGGAATGAAGGAATATGATTGTGCAGTGTAGGAGAACAAGGAAAGTTTTTATGATATGCTCAGTTTTTTCTCTGTATTATCATACATGTCCCGTACCTGAAGTCCTAACTCAGTCAAAACTCCCAGTTACTTTGCCAGAGTAAGACATTTAGGAATGGGCCCATTGTAAACAACTGAATTCTGAAGAAAGATAATTTATTCATTTAGCAAATCTCTTCCTTTGACAGGACACCATTCTCTTTTACTTTACACTTAATTCCTACTATTGCTTCAGTGGATATTCTTTCAAAATGGCTTCATTATATGTTAGCTACCATTTGGTATACAGCAATGTATCCTTTTAGCAGGCTCGTAAATTATTTCACCTTGTGAAATCATTAAAACCTGAGGCCTTAATTCTCACAGTGGTTCTTGGGCATAAGCTTCAGAATTTGGGCATAATTTGGGCATAAACTTCAGAAACAGACTTCAAAGAGAAACTGCAGAACTAAAATTCATTTGCAAATTTAACACCATTAATTTGGGAGTGGCTGGCTCACTACAAAAGCAGCTTTGCCTCTCCTGGAATTGACACTTCCTCGTCAATTATTGGGAGTGGACCACATCCACCCTGATCGAATTAGCCCTATCAACACTGGTTCTACACTTGTGAGGTAACTCCCTTCTCTTCATGTGTCTTTACAATAATGCCTGCATCTGTAATTTTCACTCCATGCATTTGAAGAAGCGAGTTTTACCCATGAAAGCTTATGCCCAAATAAATCTGTTAGTCTTTAAGGTGCCACTGGACTCCTTGTTGTTTTCACAGAATTATAGAATCATCGAAGATTAGGATTGGAAGAGACCTCATGAGGTCATCTACTCCAATACCCTGCTCAAAGCAAGACCAATACCAATGAAATCATCCCAGCCAGGACTTTGTCAAGCTGGGCCTTAAAAACCTCTAAGGATGGAGATTCCACCACCTCACTATGTAACCCATTCCAGTGCTTCACTACTCTCCTAGTGAAATAGTGTTTCCTAATATACAATCTAGAACTCCACCACTGCAACTTGAGACCATTGCTTCTTGGTTTGTCATCTGCCACCACTGAGAACAGCCGAGCTCCATCCTCTTTGGAGTCTCCTTCCAGGTAGTTGAAGGCTGCTATCAAATCTCCCCTCACTCTTCTCTTCTGCAGACTAAATAACCCCAGTTTCCTCAGCCTCCCCACATAAGTTATGTGCTCTAGCCCCCTAATAATTTTTGTTGCCCTCCGCTGGACTCTCTCCAATTTGTCCAGATCCCTTCTGTAGTGCAGGGACTAAAACTGGACACAATACTTCAGGTGTGGCCTCACCAGTGTCCAATAGAGAGGAATACTCATTTCCCTCGATCTGCTGGCAATGCTCCTACTAATACAGCCCAATATGCTTTTGGCCTTCCTGGCAACAAAGACACACTGTTGACTCATATCCAGCTTCCCATCCACTGTAATCCCCAGGTCCTTTTCTTCAGAACTGTTGCTTAGCCAGTAGGTCTCCAGCCTGTAGTGGTGCATAGGATTCTTCTTTCGTAAGTGCAGGACTCTGCACTTGTCCTTGTTGGACCTCATTTCCTCCAGGAGTTTTTGGATTTCCTACTAGACTGGGTTTATTTTCCATCTGTGATTTTCTTTTCCTGAACTCTGCTGAAGTTATTTGGTAACTTCTCCTCCACAATAAATTGTTTAAATTTTGCCTGCTGCTGTTTCTGTTTCCATTGAGTTTCAGTGTCTGATAACAATTGAAAGTTTATATGCTCAACACCTCTGAAAATCAGGCCCTAAATGGCTAAAATGACTTGCCAAATATCATTCTGTAGCAGAGTGGAGAGCAGAATCTAGATCTCCTCACTCTCAGTCTATTCCTTGAACTACTCCAGTGGTGAGCAACCTGTGGCCTGCAGGCCATGTGCAGCCCATCAGGGTAATCTGATCAGGGCCGGCTCTAGGTTTTTTGCCGCCCCAAGCAAAAAAAATGTTGGCTGCCCCCCACTTGAGCCCTGGGGTCTCGCCCCCCCACCACCAGTGCCCTCGCCCACCTGCATGCCCTACTGCCCCAGTGCTGGGCTCTCCTCCCCACCCCACCCCACCCACACCCCTTGCCATCCCAGCCCTGGGCTCCCCACCACCAGTGCTGACTCTGCCCGCTCCCCCCTTGCCTCCAGTCGGTCCGGTGCTGGCAGGGTCGGGGTAAGCAGCGGGGCTCACAGGACACGCCTCAGCCCAGGGTTCTTCCAGCCAGGGCTCCCGGGGCAGAGCCGGGGGACCACCCCAGCAGGGGGCTGAGGAGCTGGTGCATGGCAGCCCCAGAGGGAGTGGAGCCCCAGAGAGCGGGACGCGGGCCCCGCATAGCAGTGCCCCGCCCTCTATGGCCCCACTGCTTCTGCTGCTTCTGGCTGCCCTGCCGCAGTCCCTGGGCAGCTCGGGCTGCTTCACCCAGCCCCGGCTGCAGTGCTGGAGGGTGGCCACCCTGCGGCACTTGCAGACAGCTCCATGTGCCCTGTGGGGTGGCCCCCAGCCCGAGTGTCCCCTGCTCGGAGCCTGCCCAGCCCAGCCACAAGGTGCGGGCACTGCTCCCCCACGGCGTGAACCGCAGCAGACCCAGGGTGACACGCTGCTGCTGCCAGGGCTGGCTCTAGGCTTTTGCCACCCAAAGCAAAAGAAAAAAAAAGGGTGACCAGAATGCCGCCCCTGAAAATGTGCCATCCCAAGCACGTGCTTGGTTTGCTGGTGCCTAGAGCCGGCCCTGAATCTGATTGCGGGCCATGAGACATTTTGTTTACATTGATCATCTGCAGGCACAGCCCCCCTCAGCTGCCAGTGGCTGCAGTTCGCCATTCCCAGCTAATGGGAGCTGCGGGAAGCGGTGGCCAGCACGTCCCCGTGGGCCACAGGTTGCCCACCACTGTCCTAGACCATGCTGCTTGTCTCAGATAACTCTTGGAGTGGCTCCAAGCAAACCTATTAAAGTGCTTCAAAAGGGTTAGAGCCGAAGGCTATATCCCACTGTCAGCACAAGGCACATTTTCCTTTGTCCATCTCCTACTGCACTGAAATAGAGCTGCATTTAATTACCATCATTCTTCTGACCTCTTTGACTAGGGAAAGGGATGGTTCCAAAAATCCTAACATGAAGTTACGCATGAAATAGATTAACAGAATCAGTTTCCTAGACCCCAGTACCTTTATATTGCTCTTGAGTAAGTTTCTTTGTTTGACAGAGCACTATGGGAAACATCTTTCACGGGGAGATATGACTAGCTCTCCTTAACCTGGAGAATAAAGACTCTCCCCAGTACACATACACACACAGCCAGACAAAAAGGAATCAATAAGTGAAAAATTCACTTAATATACAATAATGTGACTTCACTATCCACATGAGTACAATAGCTAGAAACTCCCTGGGTTTCCCAGCATTTCTGAAGTATACGTGAAACTAAAAATTCTGAAGAAACAGATTCCTGTCTACTCCAAGCGTCATCTGCATACTGCTGATTAATAGCTAAAATCCTCCTTTCTATTTCAGTGGAGAAATGATAATAATGAAAGCAGTCTGAATAGTCAAAAATGCCAAATTAGCATAAAAAGAACATTTAGCACAGCAATGGGACAGACATCACAGGACAGGGACAAAGTTAAATTCAAATGCCTTCCAGAGCAAAAAATAAAATAAAATAAAATAATAAAAGAGGATATTGAAAGAGGATATTCTCAGAGTATTAAAAACACTGGCTAGCCTGCTTCCATGCTGATCATGAGTTCTTTTTGATAACGATCCAAAGCAATGTGGACTGACGCAAGTTCATTTTCATCATCTCAGTTAGATGCCACCAGCAGAAAGTTGACTTTCTTTTTTTGGTGGTTCAGGTTCTGTACTTTCCAAATCGGAATGTTGTTCTTTTAAGACTTCTAACAGGATGTTCCACTCCTCGTCCCTCTCAGATTTTGGAAGGCCCTTCAGATTATTAAAGTTGGGTCGAGTGCTGTAGTTAGCTTTAGAAATCTCATATTGGTACATTCTTTGTGTTTTGTCAGATCTGAGGTGAAAGTGTTCTTAAATTGAACAACATATGTTGGGTGGTCATCTGAGACTGCCATAACATGAAATATATGGCAGAATGCAGGTAAAACTATGGAGCAGGACACATACAATTCTTCTCCAAGGAGTTCTGTCGCAAATTTAATTAATACATTTTTTTAATCAGCATCATCAGCACAGAAGAATGTCCTGTGGAATGGTGGTCGAAGCATGAAGGGTCATACGAATGTTTAGCATATCTGGCACATAAAGACCTTGCAACACTGGCTTCCACAATGCCATGTGAACACCTGTTCTCACCTTCGGGTGACATTGTAAATAAGAAGCGGGCAGCATTATCTCCCATAAATATAAACAAAGTAGTTTGTCTTAGTGATTGACAGCACAAGAAGTAGGACTGAATGGACTTGTAGGTTTTAAAGTTTTACATTGTTTTGGTTTTGAGTGCAGTTCTGTGACCCAATGAAAATCTAAATTTTGTAAGATGCACTTTCACAATAAAGAGATTGCACTACAGAGGTGAATTGAAAAATATTATTTCTTTTCTTTATCTTTTTACCAGTGCAAATATTTATAATAAAAAATAATAATACGAAGTGAGCACGGTACCCTTTGTATTGTGTTGTAATTGAAATCAAATTATATTTTTTAAATTTTGCAATTAATCATAATATTTTTTAATTGTTTGACACCCCTTGTTCTTATAATTCTACTATGTATTTTAACAATAGTAACACACAGGTGAACCAGACTGAATCCCGCTATGTATTTGTCAGCATTCTGTTGAGACTTGGGGACCTTGCCATGAGCTGGCACCTGGTCTGCCCATGCCACATTTGCCTCCCCCAATTCTGGGACTGGCCAGGGACTGAACTGCTCTCCAGGGCTGCTCTAATTTGCAGTGGCTGGAAGCATCTCCCTAGTGGCCATGCCACCTGCCCAGAATTGCCAGACTAGCTCTGACCCCTCCCATGCTGGCCTGCCCTGCCCCTGGGTCCTCAACATCGAGGAGGGTAGAACAGGAGTAATAAAGCCAGCACAGAGGGATCAGGGAGAGAACCTTTAGCCCTGAGAAATGCAATGAATAAAATAAGAATGATTGGGTGGCTGACTAATTCATCTCTCCTTTTCCCCTCCCAATGTAAGTGTCATTCCCTCGGTGTAATAATAATAGTAACAATGAATTAATACTGCACTCTCAGATAGCATTTTTCATTGTACTTCTCAAAGGAGATAATTTCATTCCCCCCATTTTATAGGTGGGGAAGCTGAGGTACAGAGATGGGAACTGACTTGCCCAAGCTAACCCACCAGGTCAGAGGCAGAGCCAGGCAGACAACCCGGGTCTCCTGAGTCCCACTCCAGTGTTCTTTCCACTGGATCACACTGCCTCCCACTGTCAATTTTCATGACGGCAGGAACTAGTCATGACTAGAGGCATTGGTATTGTATTTCCATGTACATTCTATTGCTGGAAGCAGTCCTTTCATTTCCATATCTTCTTATATGCCACATACAGGGAAACATGATATGGGGCAGATCTTTAATTGGATTAAAGCAGCAGAGCTCCATTAAAGTCAATTGAGCTATGCTGATTTACTACAGCTGAGGTGCTGGCCTGATATCTTTCCTGTGTGGCTTATTTAGACTTTTCTTCTTTTGTGACTGCCCGCTTAAGATGTTCTTCTTACATTCTGGATGATTTTCTAAAAAAGCGATGCTCTATGAAATAGTTTGGGGAAATTCTATGGCTAGGTTTATGCAGGAGGTTAGACTAGATGATTGCAGTGGTCCCTGCTGGCCTTGGAATCTATTAATCTGTGATAAAATTTGCCAAGTCTGCCACAGCTCCTGGTCATCAACATTCTCAACTTCAGCTGCACTTTGTATATGAGCTATAAAGCATTTGGGGTTGGAAGTTTAGGCCATTTGGTTTTGTCCTAATAGACAACTCGGAGTAGACCTATGAAAGGAGAATACAGAAGAGTGGAAAGGATTTACATTTACCTGTGAAGCTCATGATTCAGGAAAAGTAATGTGCCAAATGAGAACAAATCTGTATTTCCCCATTACACTGGGTTGTGTGTATTATATGGTCATGGTTTTCTCAGTTGCAGGAGAAAGTCCTCCACCTGGTGGGAAGCCTTGCTCACAGCTTGTTTCAATGTATGTCTGCATGAAAGCACTATACGAGGTCTAAAGAGCTAGATGGTGGTGTTATTATTGTTTTGATTGTTATAGAACTACAAAGTTTGACAAAAACTGGGCTTTTCTTGCATTTAATGTAAATTTCATTTGTTTTCTCCTTTAACAAAAAAACAGACAATACTTCTTCACTGTATAGTAATACGTTCTTTTTTTTTCTTTTTTTTTCCCCTCAGTCATTTCTTTTAAAACAATTGGGAGCTACTACATTTTGTATGTGTTGAATTAAGCATAATTTCTTTTCTTTAAAGTACATGATGCTAGTTGTCCATTATTCCCCCCTCCCCTCCCCACACACACACAAATGACATTGAGAAACGTTCTTTGAAATGTCCACTAAGAACCCTCACAGCACTGAATTCTTTTTTAAGTCTCCCCTTAGGAACACTACTCACCTGCTGAACTCCCCTTTGAGCCATCTCTGGTGGCTTATAAAAGCAGATAGCAGTGTAATCCAGATAAGGCCCCCTAAGAAATTTTCTCTAGGTTGTGGATAGCTGTCTCACCTCTCTGGCCAGATAGAACTCAGACTCCTGTGAAATCTCATTGTCAGTCAACCTAGCTAATGGTAAGAGACATCAGAGGCTCCTCTCCCTCAGAGGGGATTGAAGAGGTTTATACTACACAATAATGAGGGTTTCTTTTTCAGGGCCACAGTACTAGAACACTGAATAAAACTGTTGCTATTTCTGGCTGAGTAGCCCATAACATCATGTTAGATAGGGAAGTTCACTAATAGACAAAGGGTTAGATCCATAAAGATACAGAGGCATCTAACTGCCCAATAGGAGCCTCAGCTCAACATTTAGGCACCACTGACATCTTCAAAACCATCCCTCAGCTACTGCTAATGTTACTGGTATATAAAGTATCTTAGGTGACTAAGTTTCTGCTAGAGGACATGCACAAAGCTGCCTAAGTCTGATGCTGCCCCACAACTAAGGAGCTGCTTGGAGCTCCCACTCATGCTTAAGTCATGGCAGGATTTTCAGACTAGGCGTTCCCCTGCCTATCACCCCAGTGGGGCCTGATCTGTTAGGTGTTTTCAAAGCACACCTACAGGATCAGGCCTCACACACAAAACACAGCAGAGGGTGAGCAAGTTGGGAATTCAGCTGGCTGTGTGCATCTACCCAGAATGCCCTGCAGTTCAGGGAACTCAGCTGAGATGCGTGAGACACAGCTTCAAATCCCTGCTCCGGTTGCTATTTAATTATTTATACAAAGTGAAACAGCTCCAACAGAAGAAAATGGAGGGAACCACACATAGAATAGCCAATAGGAAGTAAGAGAACAGAGTGTAAGTTTCTGCTCCAAATCAGGTAGGGCAGGAATTTGAATCTCCCGCATTCCAGCTGAGTGCCATAACCATGGGGCTATTGGCTACAATGGGAGGATTTGGGGGACTCTCTCTCTTTTTATTGCAAGGAAGGGCTGGCCCTGCCTTAGGCATATAACTCCAGGCAAGCATGTATAACACCAACAGACCCTGGTGGGTGGGATTGAACCTAGCACCTCTGCAGCTAAGTGCATGAGCTCTACCACATGAGCTAAAAGCCAAAGGGTTGTTAGTGGAGGCTGCAGAGCAGAATCATTTTTTTAATATATATCTCCCTCTCCCTATTGCCACTAGATGAGACAGAACTCCACACCCAGGAGGTGTGTGGGTTACACGTGCACAGCTCAGAATCCTGAGCCAAGATAGGTGCTTCCCTCCAGCGCATCAGTCAGGTGCCTGCAGTCTAGCTCAACAGAGTTAGGTGCCTAAGGACCTTTGTGAATCTGGGCCATAAGCCTCACCCCTTTCCTCTGCTTTTCACTCCTAGCTAGCTTAGACAGCTGCCCACTCAACATGCGGACTTCTAAGGATCCCTTTCTTAGGTGACTAACCCTCCCCAGGTATTGTCCTGAAAGCCTGGACTGAGGCTTCTATCAGATGGTAAAATGCCTAGAAGTTGGGTGTTGCCACACATAAGTCTCTTTGTGGCTCAAGCCCAAAACGACTGCGGACTGTAAAACAACAAGAGCTTTTAAGTAACTCTGTTAAGGCAGTTTCTGAGCACAGAGTTTGAACAAGCATCTGCTGGAGGCAAAGTCTAAATGGTGAGTTGATCAACACCCAGAGAATTATAATTAAATTGAATCAAAGAAAACATGATATTTCAAATGAGAAACATGTTGGCACTGTGTTTACTTACATGTTCCTTGGTGGACTAATATTGTAAAGACTTCCCAGTCACAACAGGCATATTACAAATTATCACTCCACTACTATTCTATTGGGTCAACTCTATGGGTGGAAACTTGGACAAGGAAAAGGGAAGTTCATTCTCCAGCAGCGTGTGGAAGGATGCTGGACGGCACATGTAGCTTTCCAAAGTCCCATACAACAGGGAATCTGCTGCATGGAGGTGACAGATAAACTCCTGACCAAATCTTCTCTCTCATGAGTGTATGGTCACAGCAGTCAGGCAACTGAGGGGCATAAAGGAAACATGATATCATAAATTTTAGAGAATTCCATATTTAAAATCCTAGGAAATTGGCTGCTTTTGGATTTTTTTTAAATTTCAAATACAAGTGGCTTTTCTGTGGTTTGGGACATTTTCGGAGGAACTACTCCGAACTTTCAAAAAATCAGGCCCTGAAAAGGTATCTCAGGTTGGGTGTCCAAAATCACTTTTGATCATTTAAGCCAGTGGTCCCCAACCTTTTAGTCTGGTGGGGGCCAGACAAAGGACCGTGGCGGCAGTTGAGCATCTGCCAAAATGCCGCCGAAATTCAGCGGCCTCTCAGCGTAACCGCCTTTGGATGACGTCGCTTGTTGGCATCAAGCGGCATCATCCAGTGGCATCGCCACGGAATGCTCGACCACCAGCCAGGATGCGGGCGCATTTAGATGCCCCCGTGGGTGCCATGGCTTCCAGGTTTCTATGGAACCCGCGGGCACCACTTTGGGGTGGTTTAAGCCACAGTGGACAGTCCACTGCTAGAACGTTTACTGTTATTTGAACATACCCAACACCCTAATCCTGTTTTACAATAAAACTCAGTCTCTGAAGAGAGATGTGACTGCAGCTGTTCACTTAGCTGAGTTTGCATAGTTCAGAGAAAAACAATTTACATTGTTTCATAAGATCTCTTCAACAATATGTGCTATCAAAAGTGCAATGTAAGTTTCTGAGAACTCTGGACATTGCACAAGTGCTGTTTATTCTGTTACAAGACGATTCCGTGTAGTAAGAACTCCAGCCACTCTTTGAATGATATGAACATAAACTGTTTGACTGATTTCTTTTTTTCAGCTTTAGTTTGTTTTTTGTTTTTTTTTTAAATACTTCATATGTTGGTAAGACTTTCTGAAGATTTTACTTCAGGGTAGTATTCTTCTAGGTATGCTCATCATCCAGGCTGCTCTCACTCTTGATGCTAAAGTGACATACCATTCACAGTAGATTGGTTTAGAAGATCTGCACAATCAGCCCTCTTTTGCTGCATATTTTTCTCAGCTGTGAAATAGTTAACATTATCCTTTCAATCAACATCCGTGGGCTTTAGAGTTACGCTCCTTTGAAACAACTAAAAGTCGTTCATCAGGAAAACATTGCCTCATCTGTTTCTGGTTCACATTTTGAAGGTCATCTTCGTAAATAAGGACTAGAGAGTCTTTAAAAATGAAAATATGGGGTGAGATTCTGTGCTGTGCCACTAAGAGTATGTCTACACAGCAGCGGGGAGGTGTAATTCCCAGCTCGGGTAGATGTACATGCACTAGCTCTACTCAAGCTAGAGCCTAAAAATAGCAGTGTGACCACCTAGCAGCACAGGCTAGCTGCCCACGTATAGATCTAGGGGGTCAGGAGGCTCGTACTTGGGTGGCTGACTCACACAGTGATGGCTATAATGCTAGCTCGAGCAGCGTTAGCACGTGTGTACATCTGCCAAGCTTGGTGTTAGGAACTAGGACATAGGCAGTCTGGCCTACCGGTCGGAGCAGGAGTCAGGTCTAGTGGGCAGAGCAGGGGTCCAGGTCAGCTCAGCTTCTCCCGCCGACATAGAATCATAGAATCATAGAATCATAGAATTCAAGATCAGAAGGGACCATTATGATCATCTAGTCTGACCTCCTGCAAGATGCAGGCCACATTAGCCGATCCACCCACTCTTTTAGCAAGCGACCCCTGCCCCATGCTTCGGAGGAAGGCGAAAAACCTCCAGGGACACTGCCAATCTGCCCTGGAGGAAAATTCCTTCCCGACCCCAAATATGGCGGTCAGCTGAACCCCGAGCATGCGGGCAAGACTCTCCAGCCATACCCTCTGAAAGAGGTTAAGAATATCATATCATTGACCCATTTTGACCCAATTAAGTACCAGTTTGGCACTTAATTGACCTATTGACTAAGCCCATTATCCTATTATACCATCTCCTCCATAAACTTATCTAGCTTGATCTTAAAGTCATGGAGGTCCTTCGCCCCTACTGTTTCCCTCGGTAGGCTGTTCCAGTATTGCACTCCCCTGATGGTTAGAAACCTTCGTCTAATTTCAAGCCTAAATTTCCTGACTGACAATTTATATCCGTTTGTCCTCGTGTCTACATTAGCACTGAGCTGAAATAATTCCTCTCCTTCCCTGGTATTTATCCCTCTGATATATTTAAAGAGTGCAATCATATCTCCCCTTATCCTTCTTTTGGTTAAGGAAAACAAACCGAGCTCCTCAAGTCTCCTGTCATACGACAGGCCTTCCATTCCTCGGATCATTCTAGTGGCCCTTCTTTGTACCCGTTCCAGTTTTAACTCATCCTTCTTAAACATGGGAGACCAAAACTGCACACAATACTCCAAATGAGGTCTCACCAACGCCTTATATAACGGGACTAGCACTTCCTTATCCCTACTAGAAATACCCCGCCTAATGCAACCCAAGACCGCATTAGCTTTTTTAACGGCCACATCACATTGCCTACTCATAGTCATCCTACGATCAACCAGGACTCCCAGGTCCTTCTCCTCCTCCGTTACTTCCAACTGGTGCGTCCCTAGCTTATAACTAAAATTCTTGTTAGTCATCCCTAAATGCATAACCTTACACTTCCACCTCTCATGAAGGTGGAGTAATTAACATTGGGAGAGCTCTTGCCTGCCAGCTTAGAGTGTCTTCACCAGACACACTACAGTGGCAGAGCTGCATCAGAGCAGCTGTGTCACTGTAGAGCTTTTAGACTAGCCCTCAGAAATTCACGAATCAAGAGCTGACGTAAACTTGTAATATTAGCCTGGAAACAAGCTATCAAAATCATAATGGCAGCATTTTACACCCACTCTGCCGTCACTTTGCACAAGTGTAAATGATTACACCAGGTGCAAGGCTGCAGAGAATGAGGCTTATTGTCACTTTTTTTTAGAGAAGGCCATTTCTGTATGTTACAGTGTTGGGGATACAACCCTAAGTTTTGCAAAGGGAGTGTTGAACTCTTCAGCTTTAGCAGTCATTGTAGCGCTATGCAATAGCTTTTTTTAATAAAGAAGCAAGACATGAAAAATAGGAAGTGAAATTGTAAAATCACCAGAATTGAGGTTTTCATGCATCACTATAAATTTTTGGAAATGGTCCAGTTGCATGAATAATTCTGTGAAATGTCACAGCACTGGCTTGGAAAGGGGTTGAGTGTCCAGTTTTAACTTCTAGAACTGCCTGACTTGAGAATTTTTGATTTCTCAACCTGGCTACTGGGAGGCATAATTCCCACACTTCAGTGTCTGAGGGTGTAGGTCTAGAACCCAGGACTGTGGGAACCCTGGACCTCTGACATTGCCACTCAAGGAGGTAGGCAAAGCATTAGCTCTCTAAACGTGGAAGGTCAGGCCACCCTCAGGCTGTGCTACTGTGGCCACCTGCTGCCTAAGCCAGGAAGTGAGGTTGGTGAGCTGTCTAAGGGTATGTCTACACTACGGGATTATTCTGATTTTACAGAAACCGGTATTTGGAAATAGATTGTATAAAGTCGAGTGCACGTGGCCACACTAAGCACATTAATTTGGCGGTGTGCGTCCATGTACCGAGGCTAGCCTCGATTTCTGGAGCGTTATACAGTGGGTAGCTATCCCATAGCTATCCCATAGTTCCCGCAGTTTTCCCCACCCATTGGAATTCTGGGTTGAGATCACTATGCTTGATGGGGCAAAAACAGTGTCGCGGGTGATTCTGGGTAAATGTCATCAGTCAATCCTCCCTCCATGAAAGCAATGGCAGACAATCATTTTGCGCCCTTTTCCCTGGATTGCCCTGGCAGACACCATAGCACGGCAACCATGGAGCTCGTTCAGACTTTTTTCACTGTCACCGTATGTCTACTGGATGCTGCTGACAGACACGGTACTGCAGTGCTACACAGCAGCATTCACTTGCATTTGCAAGTTACAAGAGACGGTTACCAGTCATATTGTACCATCTGCTGCTTTGCAAATTGGCAATGACGGTTACCAGTCCTATTGTACCGTCTGCTGCTGTCATGGGTGCTCCTGGCTGGCCTTGGTGAGGTCGGCCGGGGCGCATGGACAAAAATCAGAATGACTCCCCAGGTCATTCTCTTCTTTAAGTTTTGTCTAAAGGTAGAGTCAGTCCTGCCTAGAATATCAGGCAAGCCTACTAAAGAACCAGAGAGGCAAATGGCCGCTCCGGGTCAGAGCCCCAGACATCCCGCAGGAATGATGAGCTGCATGCCATTCTAGGGGGTGCCCCTGCAACAACCCCACCCATTGCTTCCCTCCTCCCCACCCCTCCTGGGCTACCGTGGCAGTTATCCCCCCATTTGTGTGATGAAATAATAAAGAATCCAGGAATAAGAAACAACACTGACTTTATTGAGATAAAATGAGGGGGAGGCAGCCTCCAGCTGCTATGATATTCCAGGCAGGACTGAATCTCCAGGAGACAAAGCTTAAAGAAGGGAATGACCGGGAGTCATTCCCATTTTTGCACAGGTGCCCTCGGCCGACCTCACCGAGGCCAGCCAGGAGTACTCATGGGATGATGACGATGGGTACCAGTCCTATTGCACCATCTGCTATCAGGAAGGGAAGGCAATGGGATGCTGCTGTGTAACACTGCAGCACTGCGTCTGCCAGCAGCATCTAGTAGACATACGGTGACATTGAAAAAAGGCGAGAAATGATTTTTTTCCCTTTTCTTTCACAGCGGGGGAAGGGTGTAAATTGACGACATATACCCTGAACCACCCGGGACAATGTTTTTCACCGTTCAGGCTTTGAGAGCTCAGCCAAGAATGCTCCTACCTTGCCCCTGCTCTGTGTCTGATCCTTGTCTCTCTCCAGTTCCTTCTCTTTCACCTTGCTCCTGACCATTGGCTACCAGTTCTGGTTCTGTCTTCTGACTCCAACTGAGGCTCAATCCTGGGCTCTGGCATTTGGTATCTGATCCTGTCTCTGATCCTCAGCTTACGTTCCTGGTCCTGGCTCTGCCTCTACTGTCTGGCTGTGATCCCCACTTCAGTTCCCTGACCTGGACCCCTGCTCTGCCCACTAGACCTGACTCCTGCTCCGACCGGTAGGCCAGACTGCCTATGTCCTGGTTCCTAACACCAAGCTTGGGCAGATGTACACACGTGCTAACGCTGCTCGAGCCAGCATTATAGCCATAGCTGCATGGGTCAGCCACCCAAGTACGAGCCTCCTGACCCCCTAGATCTATACGTGGGCAGCTAGCCTGTGCTGCTAGGTGGTCACACTGCTATTTTTAGGCTCTAGCTTGAGTAGAGCTAGTGCATGTACATCTACCCGAGCTGGGAATTACACCTCCCCGCTGCTGTGTAGACATACTCTTAGTGGCACAGCACAGAATCTCGCTCCATATTTTCATTTTTAAAGAATCTCTAGTCCTTATATTTACGAAGATGACCTTCAAAATGTGAACCAGAAACAGGTGAGGCAAAGTTTTCCTGATGAACGACTTTTAGTTGTTTCAAAGGAGCCTAAATCTAAAGCCCAATGATGTTGACTGAAAGGGAAATGTTAAGTATTTCACAGCTGAGCAAAATATGCAGCAAAAGAGGGCTGATTGTGCAGATCTTCTAAATCTATCTACTGTGTATGTTTTTTTTAAACTAAAGCTGAAAAAAAGAAATCAGTCAAACAGTTTATGTTCATATCATTCAAAGAGTAGCTTGAGTTCTTACTACATGGAATCGTCTTGCAACAGAATAAACAGCACTTGTGCAACGTCCAGAGTTCTCAGAAACTTACATTGCACTTTTGATAGCACATATTGTTGAAGAGATCTTTTGAAACAATGTAACTTGTTTTTCTCTGAAGATGCAAACTCAGCTAAGTGAACAGCTGCAGTCACATCTCACTTCAGACACTGAGTTTTATTGTAAAATAGGATTAGTGTGTTGGGTATATTCAAATAACAGTAAACGTTCTAGTAGTGGACTGTCCACTGTGGCCTAAATGATGAAAAGTGATTTTGGGCACCCAACCTGAGATACCTTTTCAGGGCCTGATTTTTCAGAAAGTGCGGAGTACTCCCTCCGCAAATGTCCCAAACCACAGAAAAGCCACTTGTATTTGAAATGTCAAATTAATCCAAAAGCAGCCAATTTCCTAGGATTTTAAATATGGAATTCTCTAAAATTTAAGATAACGTGTTTCCTTTATGCCCCTCAGTTTCCTGACTGCTGTGACCATACACTCATGAGAGAGAAGATTCGGTCAGGAGTTTATCTGTCACCTCCATGCAGCAGATTCCCTGTTGTATGGGTCTTTGGAAAGCTACATGTGCCATCCAGCACCCTTCCACACGCTGCTGGAGAATTAACTTCCCTTTTCCTTGTCCAGGTTTCCACCCATAGAGCTGACCCAATAGAATAGTAGTGGAGTGATAATTTGTAATATGCCTGTTGTTACTGGGAAGTCTTTACAACATTAGTCCACCAAGGAGCATGCAAGTAAACACAGTGCCAACATGTTTATCATTTGAAAAATCACATTTTCTTTGATTCAATTTAATTATAATTTTCTGGGTGTTGATCAACTCACTGTTTCAGGATTTTGCCTCCAGCAGCTGTTTGTTCAAACTCTGAGCTCAGGAACTGCCTTAATAGATGTACTTAAAAGCTCTTCTTACTTTCCACACCATTCCACAGCAGTTATTATATCAATTCTGGGTGTGCACACTTGTCTCCTTGTGTCAGCAATGCATGTCCTTACCAGGAGCACTTGTATTGATTGTGTTATCAGTGTGGGGCATTGTGGTATGGCTCCTGACAGCAGGTAACAGTCGACACAAGCAACGCAGTATCTACACTGACACTGAATCACTCTGATTACATCAACCGTCACTCTATGCTGCTGAGGGAGGTGGTGTTACTAACTCACCATAGAGAGGCAGTTATGTCAACGGGGCCCAAATTTAAGTGAAGACACTTCCAGAGCTAAGTCAATGCAAGGCAGTTTACGTCGGCCTAGATCCATAGTGTAGAGCAGGCCTAAGTTATGTCTCTCTTTTTCATAAAGCAGATTAGGGCCTTATTTGCACACAATCAGTTGCTCTGACATGTAGTGGGGGTGAATCCACAGTTTCCTTTTTCTGGGTCTTTTTTCTGGGGTTTAAATAAATCAGACTACATTTTAGCCACTTCCTATTTTGTTTTACATGAAAAGTATGGTGAAATAGATATGTGGGTTCACAAAGAAGAAAAGATACTGATTGTTCCTCAATTAATATACATTTTTACTTCGGAAGATCAGCATATCTGTGTTAGTACATAGCAATCCCTTACCACAGAGGCAGACGAACTAGGCGTGCCAACACATAGGAAGACCTGATCCCTGCTCTAAAGAGTTTACAATTCTGTGTCAACAGACACATACAAAATGATACTTCTTGCTAACAATGATAGTAGTTCAACTCATCACAAAGAGGTTCTCCAAGTGTCAAGTGAATATGTAGTAAAACATGTCATCAGTAATTGTCAGGACTTCAGATTTAACAGTCTGAACAAACATAAATTAATTTATGGGAGAAAAGAAGTCATCCAGCCACAGGTTTTTTTGGTTGGTTGTTTGTTTGTTTTTTGTGGTGTTAGGCAAGTATCTATTCTTTTTATCAATGGCACAATCTTTACAATGGTGGTTAAGCAATAACTTTCTATTCTATATAGGTTTTGACACTGTGCTCACCACCATGGTATCTGAGCATCTTCCAGTAGTACATTGACCAACATCTCTAAAATCTGTCATGCTTTGTTTGTTCTCTCATCTTCTCCCCATTGGGAGAAGCATATGCAGTGAAGTGTCTCGATTTAGGTCTCTTGAGGGTGTTTTTGTTTTAAATCCACATGTTGCTATTTATTTATGTTAGAGAAGGCAAGGTCAAAGAAATGCACCTTCCACTTGGGATGGAAGATGGTGAGATTGGTGATTATCCTTATTTCTTAGGGGAGTTCATTCCAAAGCCTTGGACTAATCCACAAGAAATTTCTGTGTCCTACACAGACGAGCTTTACCTTGTGGTAGAAAGTCCCATTGGAATAGAGGTGCACAGTTGTCAGCCACAGTCTTCATCCTGGGGCTTTAGATGACCTTTTAGATGCCGTGGCCCCAGATCATGGAGTGCCTTAATGATAAGGCTCAAGACCTTCAACTTGATTCAAAATTCTATGGGAAGTCAGTGTAGAGACTGGAGGACAGGTTTGATGTGCTCGTGGTATCCTGTGTTGCTCAGAAGATGCACTGCAGCATTCTAGTTGAAGTTTCCTAAGCACTGGTGGCTTCATGCTCGGGTATATTGCATTGCTTTAATCTAGATGAGAGGTGACAAAGGTATGAATAACTGAAGCCAGGTCATTGTCCACCAGGACAGTCTGCTAGCCCTTTGAAGATGGTAGAAAGCATTACTTGCAGATGCTGCTTAGTGCCAGCAAGGAATCCAAGAGTACTAGACAACAGATTGAATTGACCAAAGAGATTGCATCGTAGTTTCAAACTCTTCAAAATTCTTTCCTGTGCTCACCAACATCACTTCTGTTTTGCTCAAATTCAGCTTCAGCCAGCTGTTCTTCACCCACGAGCTGATCTTGTCCAAGCGCTGAGCCATTGTGGGTGGTAGTGGTGTGGTCAGATATAGTGAAGGTTAGGTAGAGCTAGGGCGACCAGACAGCAAGTGTGAAGAATCAGGACGGGGGTGGGGGATAATAGGAGCCTTATAAAAAAAAGACCAAATATCGGGACTGTCCCTATAAAATCGGGACATCTGGTCACCCTAGGTAGAGCTGCATGTCATCTGCATAGTGCTGGGAGTTGAGTCCATGTTGTCTGATCAGTTCAACTACTGGCTGGATGTACATGTTGAAAATGACGAGGGGGGAGAATTGATCCTTGTGGAATTCTGGAAATGAGAGGGCCTGTTGATGTTGTGCTGTTTCCCATCACTACTCATTGGGTGCATCCCCCCAGGAAGGACTCAAACCATTTTAGTGCATTACCCTGGGCCCCTGCCATTTATCTCAGGTGGGACAGCAGTATCTCAGTCAATAGCGCTGAATGCTGCAGAGAAGTTCAGGGTGATGAGAATGGATGTCTGTCCTCTATCCACCGACAACAGAAGATCACACATCAATGCCACTAAAGTGATTTCAGTTCCATATTCTTCCCTGAATCCAGATTGTACCAGGTCTAAAATGTTAGTTTCAATTAGATGAGTTTGTAGTTGGCCTTTGGCTAGTTTCTCCATGAACTTCTCAGGAGCAGCAGGTTTGATACTGGGCAATATTTGGCTAGAACTGATGCATCCAGGGTGGGGTTTTTCAGTGTTGGTTGGACTATTGTATGTTTGAAGAAGAAAGGGAAGATTCCTTCTGTAAATGATACATCATCTATTTCCATCAGGAGTAGCACCAGTTTTTCATGACTGTCCTTCACAAGCCAGGAAGGGCATGGGTCAGGTTCACAAGTCTTGGATCAAGACTCCTCTAGGGTGTCCAGAACTTCTTGGTTAGTGAATATACTGAATTCTGGGATGGCAGGAGGGCTGTGGTTGGCAGGTACAGGTAAAGCAGATCCATGCTGTTTGAGAAGGCTTCCTGAATGTGCGTAATCTTTTCAGCTAAATTGGATAATAGTTCTTCAGAGCACTTGTGATCAGTTTTGATGCAAGTTGTAGGTATACAGGATTGATGAAGAGGTTTACCACCATCGGTAGCTCCTTGGGGCAAGTTTGGGCAGCTTTTCCAGAGGCTGAAAGGAAAATACTTTTGGCCTGTAAGACAGCCTCAGCATAGGCTTTGAAGAATTCATTATGTTTCATCCTTTTTATTTCAGCCTGTTTTTTCCACTGCCATCAATACTGAAGTTTCCACCCCCCTCTTCATACGGAGGAGGGGGTCAGAAAACCTGGGAGAACTGTGTGGGCAATGGAGAGGAAGGGACCATTTGAGGACCAGTGCGTCAGTGGCCGAGGTCAGTGAAGAATGGTAATGATTCACCAGGTCTTGGTGATCCAGGTATATTGGGTACTTAATTTCCGATGAAGTCATGTATTGTTTATTATTGGCAGCAGATCTTGCATTGTTCAGCCTCAGCTTTAGTTTGTGTTGCTTTGTGCTGTCTGCTTCTGACCTGTCCCTAGACAGTGGTCCTGTGCAGTGTATAGGTGTCGGATGTCTGGAAACTGGTTTCTGATATCTGCTTTTCTATTTCTTTAGAAAGGTCCTCCCACTTTGAACTATGACAGGTGATGAAGTGGACGGTGCCATGGGATGATCCGAGTGGTTGCCAGATGCCATGGGAAAGGCAGGTCTGTTGGATACCTTTTGGAGCTATAACCTGATAAATCCTGGAAACAAGGAAAGTTGAGGCAGTGTGCTCCTGGGGTAGAGTTGCTGTGCTGGAAGCATGGTGGCATAACAGCAATGGAAATAGTAATAATAGTGACTGTTGGTAACTTTCCTCTACATCTGAACTCTGAGATTCTGGAAAAGAGTCTCATTCCTTGTATTTGAAACCAAGATCTCTTGTGGCTTTCTGCTGCAGCATCATGTGAAAGCTGGTCTACACACAAACTTGGACTGAAATAACTGTCACCTTTAATTCACACCATTTGTTATTTCAGTGAGAGTCAGAATAAAAGTGCTCTAGACTGAGAAGCAGCAAAGAGTCCTGTGGCACCTTATAGACTAACAGACGTTTTGGAGCATGAGCTTTCGTGGGTGAATACCCACTTCGTCGGATGCATGTAGTGGAAATTTCCAGGGGCAGGTATATATATGCAAACAAGAAACAGGCTAGAGATAACAAGGTTAGTTCAATCAGGGAGGATGAGGCCCTCTTCTAGCAGTTGAGATGTGAACACAAAGGAAGGAGAAACTGGTTCTGTAGTTGGCAAGCCATTCACAGTCTTTGTTTAATCCTGAGCTGATGGTGTCAAATTTGCAGATGAACTGAAGCTCAGCAGTTTCTCTTTGAAGTCTGGTCCTGAAGTTTTTTTGCTGCAGGATGGCTACCTTTAAATCTGCTATTGTGTGTCCAGGGAGATTGAAGTGTTCTCCTACAGGTTTTTGTATATTGCCATTCCTAATATCTGATTTGGGTCCATTTATCCTTTTCCATAGGTACTGTCCAGTTTGGCCGATGTACATAGCAGAGGGGCATTGCTGGTATATGATGTCATATATTACATTGGTGGACGTGCAGGTGAATGAACCGGTGATGGTGTGGCTGATCTTGTTAGGTCCTGTGATGGTGTTGCTGGTGTAGATATGTGGGCAGAGTTGGCATCGAGGTTTGTTGCATGGATTGGTTCCTGAGTTAGAGTTACTATGGTGCGGTGTGCAGTTACTGGTGAGAATATGCTCCAGGTTGACAGGTTGTCTGTGGGCAAGGACTGGCCTGCCACTCAAGGCCTGTGAAAGTGTGGGATCATTGTCCAGGATGGGTTGTAGATCCCTGATGATGCGTTGGAGGGGTTTTAGCTGGGGACTGTATGTGATGGCCAGTGGAGTCCTGTTGGTTTCTTTCTTGGGTTTGTCTTGCAGTAGGAGGCTTCTGGGTACACTGAGACTGAGAACCAAAGTCAAAATAGGACACTTTTATTCCAAACTTTCACACAGACTTGCACCAAAATAATACAAGCTGAGAACTAAACCTGATTTAGTTCTTTAGGTGCAGATTGGTGTTTAGATAAGCCCCCAGGATATACACTTCTATCCGATATAACGCAACCCAATATAACACAAATTTGGATATAACGGGGTAAAGCAGTGCTCCAGGGGGTGGGGCTGTGCACTCCGGTGAATCAAAGCAAGTTCGATATAATGCGTTTTCACCTATAATGCGGTAAGATTTTTTGGCTCCTGAGGACAGTGTTATATTGAGGTAGAGGCGTACTTGTAGCTCCTGTTGTTAGGCTGTAGCTCAAGTGGTAATAGCTTGTACTGTGGTACTGAAAAATTAGTGTTCAGTCCTCATGATAATTTATGAGGGGATGGTTGGTATATAATATAATTTGATATCCTCTTATTTCCAATTAAAAGAAAAAATACCTAGAAAGTTACATTAAAATACATTAAAAATGTTATTTAGGTTGGACAGTCAACTACTTGAAAGTTAATAAATGCAAGATTTACGGTTGCCTGTGCAATCTGATTCTGCTCCCTTGTGTGTATGCATTATAATACTGTCTTTAGTTACATGATCATATGCTACTTTTTTTTCCACAGAACCCCAGTCTTATTCAGGGCACAGAACTGACACACGGGAGGTCAAGTGGTTGATTTTGCAACTGAAATAATCTTCTTTTAATGTGTGAGGGGAGAGGGGGGCTAGTCTATGTATATATAGGAGCAGATTCTGATTTCAGTTATGCTGGTGTAAAGCCAGAGTAAATCCATTCTGGAGTTACTCCAGATTTACTCCACATGAGATCAGAATCTGGTTCATGCAGTCTGTGAAAGACTCAGGATGAGATGATTTGAAAAAGAGAAGGAAAGAGGGGGAGAAAGAATCTTACTTCTGCAGCTACCATGAAGTTTGCTCAGTGAATAATATCCGGCAGGATCCTCAGCGGTGTTGTTGTGGCTGAAAGTGAGGAACTGAAATGCTGTAGAAGAGGAAACATCTGCTTGAATTTGTATAGAGGGAAAAGTTGCTGTTGAGAATCCAACTGTAGGAGATCCAAGCAGCCAAAAGCTCTGCAGGTTTGAGGAGATTGGTGTGTTTGTATTTTCTCCTGCTATTAGATATAACATGCAATGTAGATATGTGAGTTACGTGTAAATATATGGGTTTTTTTTATTATTATGGTCATAGCCCCCAGGAAATTAAAGACTAAAAACCATGTCCAAACAAAATTAAGTTTGAGGAGACTTAGAAGTGACAAAAGCAGAGAAATGCAGAGGTATGGTATAGATTGTAAGCTCTTTGGGGCAGTGATGGTATTATTGTTATTGTATGTGTGTACAGCACGTGGCACAATAGGGCCTTGACTCCTGATTGAGGCCTATATGTGCTATAATAATAAAATAATAGTAATAATTAATAATAAATAGGCTGTCCTCGACTCATTAATTTTGCCTGTATGAAATATTATGAACTGTTCTAAATCCCCTGAAATGAATGGGCACTGAATGGAGAATAAAGATCGTATTTATGATCATACTTATGACAGTATGTTTCAAATCAATTTTTTTCTCTTATTAAACTGAGTTTTTATGATTATGAACAGATACAGCACACATCCCGAACTGTGGCGCAACTCCTAATAAACCAATGTTCATTTTTACTTCTAGATATATGTGCAAGTTAGTATTTCAAGTTGTTGGGCCTGGTTCTCCTCATGTGTACACAGAAGAGTAATTCTATTCAGGAGTGACTCGAATGAAGGGTAATGCAATTTCACATGTGTGAAATCTGTGTGAGAGGGGAAGCAGTCCCAGGGGTGCATATTTAAAGTTCAGCCGTCTATACTATTGTTAACTTGTTATCCAAGCAGTATTTTTGATTTGATATGGTAATCGTAATAAATACTAATGTTTGTTTCACAATACAGAGTAGATGTTTGTTAAACAGATACACTGAGGTGCCTTGATCCCGTTACACACAATTATACTGCTGTGTTTGCATTGTTCCTGTCTGATAAGATACTTATTGGAACAGAAAGCTCTTTCAGTGAGAAGAACTTACAGGCAAACTATTGTTTGTGGAAGCAGGCTTATTTGTAGGACATACATTTTCTATATGTACATTTACATCCAATGATAGACCCAAAGGCACAAATGGACTGGATGAAATGGGAAGAGGGTGTCTTATTAATTAACTTGATGTTCATTTTGTGAGAAATTCTTTATATTCTGCAGATTCCCAGCACTGACTGCCAGGTCCAGGAAAAACATTATATTCTGCAAACAAGGAGATTAAAGAAGTTCCGGAAACTGCAAAGGAAATGACCCAAAGAACTATCTCAATATCAGTCTTGCAACACTTGAATCAGATACTATGCAATGATAAAGTATTTTTGCGGCAGTACGACAGCTTCAGTCTCAAGCATTTCAATCATCTTTGAGTCTCAGACCCCAAACCCTAAGTTAAACGAGATACCAGCCTTTTGCAAGGAGGAGGTAAGCTAGTTTTTGTCTTTGTTTGTTTGTTTGTTTGTTTGTTTTGGGGGCGTGATTGTTATTTTTATTTCTCAAGGCTCCTATGACATAACACAAACATTTGCAATGGAAAAAAACCTATATTAGATTGAAAAAAAAACAGGAGTACTTGTGGCACCTTAAAGACTAACAAATTTATTTTAGCATGAGCTTTCGTGAGCTAAAGCTCACTTCTTCGGATGCATAGAAGTGAGCTTTAGCTCACGAAAGCTCATGCTAAAATAAATTTGTTAGTCTTTAAGGTGCCACAAGTACTCCTGTTTTTTTTGCAGATACAGACTAACACGGCTGCTACTCTGAAACCTATATTAGATTGAGTTCATCTACCTCCAAGTGCAGATTTGAGGATGGTCTTAGCCAAAATTGTGATGACACATAATTATTTAAGATTTATGATCTGAAGGATCATAAGGATACATCTCTTAATGTGAGTAAAGTGAGTGATCAGATTCCCAGCACTGCCTGCCAGGTCCAGGAAAAACATTAGCAATATTTTTCCTCATCCGTTGGGTTGCTTTATTTTGTCTGACATCTATTTTGTGTATCCAGGAAAAATGTTGCTATCTCTTTCTTCTTTTAAAAAATAATCTAACTGGAAGCATTTGTATGTTGTCTCCTGTACATGGGTTTGGGTTTGGTAAGTTGGAGATTGCTCCATAGAGTGAACCAATTCTAGGAATAGCATGAATTGAATGTATATTTCAATGACTGATATGTATCCTGGCTTTTAATTTTATTTCAATCCTTTAATAGTGAATGTTGCACATATATGGTGCTCTTAGAATCTCAACGCAATTTATAAGCTTCCATTTATCCTCACAACACCTCTGTAAGGTAAGTATTATTATCCCTATTTTATAAATGGCATTTCTATTTGAGATAAAGAAGTCTGAATGCCATTGTACAAGGCACTGCTAAACCCTCATTTGGAATTCTGTGTACAGTTCTGGTTACTCATGTTCAAGAAAGAGGAATTCAGCTGGAACAGGTGCAGATCCTATCTTAGAAGGAGAGACTCCGATTGGCTTGTTTAGCCTATCAAAGCAAAGGCTGAGAGGGGATATGATTGCTTTCAGTAATTACTAGCCATCAGTAAATTTGGGCTGGAAATTAGAAGCATTAAAACTAGGGCTGTTGATTAATCACAGTTAACTCACATCATTAACTCAAAAAAATTAATCGAGATTAATATATTTTAAATGTGATTAATCACATTTTTAATCGCACTGTTAGATAAAAGAATATCAATTGAAATTTATTAAATATTTGGAGGTTTTTCTACATTTATATCTATATTGTTTCTGTGTTGTAATTGAAATAAACGTATATATTATATTTTATTATAAATATTTGCACTGTAAAAATGATAAACAAAAGAAATAGTATTTTTCAATTCACCTCATACAAGTACTGTATTGCAATCTCTTTGTCATGAAAGTGCAACTTACAAATGTAGATTTCTTTTTGTTACATAACTACACTCAAAAACAAAACAATGTAAAACTTCAGAGCCTACAAGTCCACTCAGTCCTACTTCTTGTTCAGCCAGTCATTACAGGAGATAATGCTGCCCACTTCTTATTTACAGTGTCACCAGAAAGTGAGAACCAGCATTTGTATGGCACTTTTATAGCCAGCATTGCAAGGTATTTTTGTGCCAGATATGCTAAACCAGTGGTCTCCAACCTTTTTATGCCCAAGAAGATTTTTGAATTTAAGGGCAACCCAGGATCTACTCTGCCACTTCCCCAAGGCCCTGCCCCTACCCCAAAGCCCCGCCCTTCTCACTCCCCCCCCCATAGCTCGCTCTCCCCCCCCCACTCACTTTCACCAGGCTCAAGTAGGGGGTTGGGATGCAGGAAGGGATATGGGGTGCTGGATCTGGGAGGGGGGTCAGGGCTGGGGCAGAGTGTTGGAGGCGAAGGAAGGGGTACAGGGTGCTGACTCAGGACGGGCTCAGAGCTGGGGCTTGGGGTGCAGGAGGAGGTATGGGGTGCTGGCTCGGGGATGGGGCTCAGGGCTGCAAGTTGGGGTGCAGTCTTCTGCCGTGCAGCACTCACCACTGGCGGCTCCCAGTTGGCGGCATAGTATGGCTGTCACTAAGGCAGGCTCCCTGCTTACCCGGCCACATGCCACTCCTGGAAGGGGCCAATGTGCCCCTGGAGCCCCTGGGGGAAGATGAGGGGCACATGGCTCTATTTGCTGCCCCTGGATGCAAGCACCACCCCCACAGCTCCCATTGGCCACAGCTCCCCTTTCCTGGCTAATGGGAGCTGCAGAGGCAGTGCCTGCAAGCAGGAGCAGTGCGGAGAGGGAAACCCCTGTCCCCGGGGCCACACTGGCTGCTTCCAGGAGCTGCATGGGGCCAGGGCAGGCAATTAATTGTGCGATTAATCATGCTTAATTTTTTAATCATTTGACAGTGCCTAATTATAACCATCAGAAGATAGCAGTTCTGGAATAGCCTCCTGATAAGAGTAGTGGGGGCAAGAAACCTGACTGGTTTCAAAATGGAGTTTATTAATGGGCATATAGGCCGGGGCTGCCTGTGATAGCAGCAGACTGGACTTGATGATGCAGGAGGTCCCTTCCAGGTCTATGTTTTTATAGTCTTTTATACGCGTAAAACAGGCATGAGTGACTTGCCCAAGGTTGCACAGTTGGTCAGTGGCAGACCTAGGAATTAGAATCTAAAAGTAGGTCTTCCATCCCTTTCTCTCTTCACAGATGGCGCGCTCTCATTAAATACCTAATAAAAATGAGTTTGTCGATATTTGCTCCCATATGAAAGCCAAGCTGATCTTACTTACCCAGTGATACTGGCCAAAGTAATGATAGTCCTTATTACTTGAAAGTTGCATATAGGGCTATTGGAATCAGTTAATCACTATTGTATAATCTCACCAAGGTGGACCGGAATCAATCTGTGGAAAATGGACACATCCATTCCAGCAGGATGGCACCTAGTAAGAACTAACATTTCCAAGATCCTTTCCCATCTTAGCCTGCGTCTTGAGGGGAAGCTGAGATAGATTTGGATTATTAGTTCCATGTCACTGCATCCACCCCGTCTCTTTCACTCTACCAATAATACTTGTCTTGATGCCCTGTTTGGACACTTTTCCCACAAGCATCTCCAATTTTCCTCTATGCCTTTCCCTAAGCCTGGAACACCTTTTCTTATCTGATCCTTTTCATACTGAAGTCCCTCCCGAAGACCCACTTCTATTGTAGTGCCGACAAGAAACCAACCAGCTGATTGTGGCAAGGTTGGGAGTTACCTGGGAAAAGTCGATATATTTTATAATAGTTTAAAAAAACTCAAACCTTGTTTTAACAAGAGTGCCCAATCAGAACATGGCTAATTACCACCTCACCACACTGCTTGTGTGGCGTACATCCTTCCCCTACCCTCCATCTTGCTGTTTGGTCCTCTTTGTTTTGTCTGCTTCAGAGTATAGTTCTCCTTTTGCTTAGCACATTGTGGGTGCTACTGAAAACATATAAATAATAATAGTAATAGGGCTTGTCTACACTTAAAATGCTGCAGCAGCACAGCTCACCACTGCTGCTGGGCCGCTGTAGCACTTCAGTGAAGAGTCTACCTACGCCAACAGGAAGAGCTCCCCTATTGGTGTAGCACTGTCTACACTGGGGGTTAGGTCGGTTTGACGGCATTGCTGCTGGGTATGCATTTTTCACACCGCTGAGCAAAGTTGTTCTACTGGCCTAATTTCCTAATATAGACCAGGCCATAGTTAATCACAGAAGGTAACATATAAATGCAAGGTTTCAAAGAGGGCAGTATGTACATTGGGAATGCAGTGCAAGTCCATGGCTCTTCCATTTATTTGTGCATTTTATTTATTTTGATTTAAATGTTTCAAAGGCCTCTCCCCAGCTCTGGGTGACCTGGAGGTTATTTAAAACAACAGTCCATCCAAAGAATAATCACACAAGGAGCAACCCATAGTCCACATACCACAAAATGAAATTATATACAAAGGTATATCCCACCCGCAACCCCCATCCCATTCAAACCTTATACCCTCCCTGAAAGCCCCAGTAGACAGATGGCCTTTGCAGCAGATCCTAAGAGTCAACAGACTCAGGACTGGAGCCGGGTGAAATTTTTCAGTCAAAACTTTTATTTGATGAAAAATGCAGATTTGGTCAAAATGAAATGTTCAGCTTTGGGTCAAGTGAAATATTTCATGTAACCTGAAATTATTATTTATTTTTTGATTCCCCAGACATTTCAAAAAAAATCATTTTGGCATGACCCACGATGATTTGATTTTATTCTTTGAAATTGCCAGTGAACTGAAAACTTTCCTCAGCTCCACTCAGCCTATCAGCAGAACAAGGGAAGCAAGTGCCAGAGCCAAGAGGCTCTCACTGAAAATGCCCTCCAGCAGCTTGCTCTAGTTTACCCTCAGGGATTTCCAGCTAGTCATGCCACTGCTGGAACCGGGGAGGGAGGCGCTCTATTTCAGGCAGACTCTAGAGATGCCAGTGCTACACCAATAATGGCCAGTTAGTTATAAAGGAGCCCTATTTACACTAGTATTGTACCAATAGCTGACTCAAAGTCATGCAAGGCCTTGCTCCTCACCCTGAGCAGACTGTAAATGGGGTCATGATACTTGCAAGGTTGCTAAGGCGAAACAGGGACTTTTTGTGGCCCTGTATTCACCCCATAATACATTATTTAAAAACAGAAGAATGAACTTTTAAAGGCCTCAGGATTACCCCAGTGAATTCCCAACATGTCCTGATCCTGAGAGTAGAGTTTACTCTTTGTTCAGTAGTGGGGCAAAGTCCATTCTGCAGTGCTGCCTGTGACGTTTCCAACAGCAGCATAATAAAAACATGCACTGTGCTTGCAAAATCATGGCTAGCATCATGGTGGATGAGCTAAGCAGGGGGAGAGTGAGATTTTGAAGGTAGGAGAGGAATGACAAGGGGGAACAAAGAGGAATAAAAACAGAGTAAAGAGAAACAAGAAATTAGGGAGGGAAGGGAAAGAGGGACTGAGTGGGATGCAGATGAGCAAGAGAGGGATGGTTAGGAAGAGCTGAGAAGAGGAACCAACAGTATCTAAGATTCCTGAGCACGTCATTGGAGAGAGATAGAAAACATCTTTTATGTCGAATTTTCACAACTTTCTGATCAGCTCTGGTACTCTGTGTGATTTGTACTGAAGCTTTGGCAAACTCTTATCCCAGCAGCTGTGTCAGTATTGTTGCCACATAATGACATCATGAGAATGATTCTGCAGCGTTTAAAAAGAGTCTTGTGGCACCTTATAGACTAACAGACGTTTTGGAGCATGAGCTTTCACCCACGAAAGCTCATGCTCCAAAATGTCTGTTAGTCTATAAGGTGCCACAAGACTCTTTGCTGCTTTTACAGATCCAGACTAACACGGCTACACCGCTGATACTTGTTTAAAAAGAGATGGTCTTGGCAATGGTCTGTCTGCACTGCAATAACAGTATATCTTGGCTGTCCCAACCTGGGTTTAACATGGCTTTGAAGAACAGTGGATATGAAACGACTCTCCCTGAAATGCAGGGTGCCCTGTGGAAATGTTTAAGGTTCTAATATAGCTTGAGGATATGGCTAGGTTCTGTCTGCACTACAAAATTGTAAAGAGTTGTAACCAGTTGTCATGGATCTACAGGGACTGTGCTATACCCCAGACTTGAAGTAGTCTCCTGGGAGTACCTCTTCAGTGCCCCATACCCCCAAGGAGTCCCACTTTTCCTCCAGGATAGGCCACACAGCCTCAACACCTCTTCGACCAGGCCTTCAGGCTCCACCCCTCCTGTTTCTCACCATGAGCTCTGAACAGAGAGTCTGACTAAGGTAGACATCTGTTGAGAGACATTTTACCCTCTTCAGGGATCAATGTGCTTCATTAAATATTTACAACAACACCAGGCATCCTTTCTAAAATGGAATGAGTTTTAAAAGTCAACTGGAAAACAGCGTTGGGAAGTCCTTAGTCTAGCAAAGAGAGACAAAGGTAAGACAGAGTTCAGACTGGCTGAAACCAGGGCTCTGAGTCCTGAATTGCTTCTGTGTGTCTGTGAACCTTGTCCTAACACAATCTCCTATCACATCTCATCTTTGATCTCTGGACACAGACATGCTTGTTCACATGTTCAGCTTGCCAGAACCAGTGTTAATGTTCAGACACTAAAGTTCCTGTTGTCTTTTCTGGGTCCTCCATTGGTATGTGTTGATTCCAACCAGCTCTTGATGGTGCATTCATACTACCACAGACAGCTAGGTGACCCAAACACCTCAGACCTCCTGCTCAGTTCCAGAGACATATTTTAACCCTTCTGTCTCAGTGCAAGAGGTGCTTCCAGAGTATTCTCACTTTCATCACATTTCTCCTGAAATGTCTGTAAATTGTACAGTAGAAAGGCCTTAAGAAAAACAATTCACAGAATAAAAAACTCATATTTCCGTTTCCTTGATTTTGTGATGATTAACCTCCCCTGAGAGCAATTAAAATCTTATGTAAGAGAAGAACTTTTCTCATCATGACCAAAAATTCCAGTAATTAGTGTTGTTTCTTTGTACTATAATTGTTTTTCTAAGGAGAAAATGTCCTTTAACAGCAAAACAGATACAGAAAGAAAGAAAATATTTCTCCTCCTACAACAGTGATACTCAGACTTCAGTGGTTCAGGAGCCAAATTAGTGATCAACATTACCCAAAAGAGCCACACTAGTGTGAATTCATTGTTTCATTTACTGTAGTACAATATATTCATATTCAAACAGTATGTCCGGGGAAATATATAGAAAGATATAAAAACCACAGCAAAATGAATGACCAAGTATTATTTTATCAAATACAATTGGTTACTAACATAGTAAAAGCATCTGGATTGGTTAATAACTTAGACTGGTTAATAATTAAATCACATCGTGTTTTAATATCATACACTGCAGAGAGACGCAGGAGACACATTAAAGAGCCACTAGTGGCTCGCAAGCCTCAGTCTGAGTATCAGTGTCTTCAAGGAAATTCAGTTTCCCCCGAGAAGAGTGAAATAATGGAGCTCCTGTTTAGTATTCCACAATTAGCCACTCTGAACTAAATTTAGATGCGAGTCTAACTGACTCTTAGGGAGTCTAAGCAGGTGTAATGTGGGGCTGCTCAGTGTTGTTACACAAACTTAGACTTGCACCTACTTGCCAACATGTTATTTACACTCTTATACATTCCCTCTCGATCTGGCCCACTGAGTCCAAGGCACTAAAGTCTTAGCATGAACTTAATTTCATTGGGACTATTCATGCAGGTGAAGTTAAGCGGATGTGTGAATCTTTGCAGGATCAAAGCCATAGCAAGAGTAGAAGAAGGGTCAGAAGAGAGAGATAACAGGATAATGAGCAGATGAAAGAAAGGCTGTAAGATAAGTGGAGGTGTGATCTACTCCTACCCTCCTATTAAAGTGCAAAAATAACTCATTCAAAATTAAACAGTCTGGAGAACACAGTGAAAGTTTTGTCTCTCTCACTATCTCTCTCTTTTTTTTCTTTTTCTTTTTTTTTTTAAACTAAATTTGGACCAGAACTTAAATCTGAAATCCAAATCCAGCTTACACCCAGCAACCCCATTAAAACATAAACCTCCAAACCTCAAAATGTATTACTTACTGGATATCAGGCAAAATAGCTACTTGTCATTTACCAGTAGTTACTTAGAATTGCTCAGAATATTTGTTAAAAATTACTCCGTTTCTAAATATTTACTCCCAGCAAACTTATTACTTAGCATCTACTAGTGATTGCCTAGAATCATTTAATCACTAATGACAAGAAAATAGTTTTACTGAGGATTAGTAATATAAACCTAAGTCATTTCTAACAGATACTGAGTAACTCCAGATAATTTTTGTTGGGAATTACCTAGTGATTTTTAAGTAGTGAATTCTGATTTGTACTAAAGCAATCACTTCTTGCAAATCTGCAAATATCAAAAATGATTAAGTGAACACAGGTAAGAAAAACTTTATAAAGAAAAGGAATTTCGTAGGACCTCAGAGTACAGAGGCAATGCAGTGGCCCTGAGCACAGCTGGGAGAGATGTAGAGGGAAGACTTCATTGGTTTAGAGGGGTGGATTGCAGAAGGTGTAGAAAGGGAAGATTCCCACACTAGGCTGTTGTCTCCCTTTTGCCCGAATCCTTAAACAGGGGATTTGCAGGGATATAGCTCTGTGCATCCTGAGCCTGGTTGCTGCTAAGGGGCTCACTGTGCAAGAGGTGCTTTCAGAGATAACCCACTAGCTGTCTTTGCACTGGGCAGAGTCTATGTAAGAAATGTTATAAAAAATTATGCTGCAGCCAAGTGGCCCCAAGGATCTGTTCTGGTAGCTGGAAATCAAAAGAGGAAGCTAGTCAAAAAGTCCCTAAAGTCACAAGTGAAAAAGTGAAAATCCTTAGATCTAGTATGGAGGTTATTTATTTAACAAAGACAAAGGCAACTCTGAATAGTCCTAAAGAAAAAAGGAAGCAGGTAGATAAGAAGAAAAAATATGGCAAGATACAAGATTTTATTTCTCCACACAAATTTCCTTCAGAAAGTAGAAAATAGAAAACCAGTCAGTCAGCTGAAAGTAGTATAAACTATGACAGGTAAAAAGTAAGATGGCAGTAAGTGGGCTAAGTTTGATTTTAAATAGCAGTTGGTAAAGACATTAAAAAAAATAAGAAATAATTTAAATGTGTCAAAAGCAGGGTGTCTGTGAATGAATTGCTGTGTCCACTCAACTACCAGAGAGTAAAGGGAGCAATTAAGGAGGAAAAGGACATTGCAAAGAACAAAATGATTTCTTTGCATCACTCTTCACCAGAAAGGATCATGAGGGGACATTTACTCTTTGCAGGTAATAAAGATGAGGTACTGAAAGAGACTGAGGTGTAAAAAAAGATGGTGCTGGAACAAATTGATAAACTAAGGAGCAATAAGTCATCAGGATGAGAGGGCACACACCCAAGAGGAAGAATCAAGTGGCTGGGAGGCTAATGAATATGCAATCGCTAATTAAAATTTGCTATTATACTAAAGGGCACCACTCTTTCAAAAATAGTACTAAGGGAGATATAAGGAATTAGAAATTGGGAAATCTCACTTCAGTCCCAGGTAAATACGTTAAAACTGCAATTCAAAACAGAATTAAAAGAGACCTGTATGAACATGTTAGGTTCAAAGGACAAGCTTCTGAAAAAGGAAAATCATGCCGCTCTGATTTACTGTAACGTTTTCAGCATGTCAACAGAAGTAATAAAGAAGAAGCAGATGGCGTAATACATTTGGACCTTCAAAAAGCCTGTGACAAGGTCCCTCGCAAAAGACTCTTAAAGTAACTAAGTGTCCAAGGTGAGGATTGAGTATTCCTGGATCAGAAACCAAGAGGCAAGAAACAAAGTAGGAAAACACTGTCTGACAAGTTACAGTTCCATACTAGGACTAGTATTCTTTAATATGTTTAATAACATTCTGGAAAAGAGGATGAACAGTGAAGTGACCACATTTGAAAGTGGAACAAATTCTTTAGGTTAATCAGGACAGAGAGAAGGGTCAGGAAGGAGACAGGACCGTGAGAGACATTCAGGGCAGCAGATGAAGCTCACTGCAGCAAACGCAAGATAGTGCACATTGGAAGGAATAATGATAATCTCAGCTCCTCGTTTCTGAGTTCAAAATTAACTATAACCACTGTGGATAGTCCTTTGCTCAATATGCATCAATGGTCAAAAAAGCAAACCAAATGTAAGGCATATAAGTAAAGGGAAAGAAAATGATACTGAAAATATTATAATGCATTTATATAAACCAATAATATGCCTTCACTTGGAAAACTGTGTTCAGTTCCAGTCGCCTTCTCTCAAAAGAAATTGACAGATTCAAAGAATTCGAATATAATCAGACCCATGAAAAGATTCCCATAGAAGGAGATTGAAAAGACTAGGAATGTTTCAAGTAGACAGGAAATGAATAAGAGGGGATATGAAATAATAGATGGCATCAAGAATAATAATACCTAATGTTAGAGGGCTTTCCCGTCACCCCATTCCCTGGTTCTTGTCATGCAGACAGAAAGCAGAAGACAGAAGTCCCAAGTACAGGCAATGCAATGCTTATTGGGGTTAGTTCCAAGCAAGCATATATACCACAACTCTGATGCCACAGTCTTGTTTCCCAGTGTCCCGTTCCCAGCTGTGACGCTGCAGAGCATTTACCCCATGTCCCCCTTCCCAGTTCTGACATTGCAGAACCTTGCTATATCCCTCTCCCTATTCCATATTTCCTATTCCTTCTTCTTAGCAGGCCCAAACATACCTGCAATGCATGCCCAGAGTCCCACCCCTTGCAATTTATGGTCATGTTCTGTTTTGGAGGGAAGTGGGTCTGGGTCCTGGTCCCATGGGAGGTGTAAGGATTGAGGTTGTGCTCTGGCCAAGACCAGGCCTTTCTTTGGCTTTTAATGTGTCTTATGCCTGCTCACATACACACCCTTGCTCCTCCTAACTGGTTGCTTGACCTTGGCTTGAGAGAGGAGCTAGGCAGCCTTCCAGCATATGCTCATATATTACACTCCCACCATATCCTGTAACACTTTAGTTCCATCTCTTATCTCTTTCACCCTATCTGCTTGAGGGCAGATGTAACACACAGTATCTCTGTCTTTTGTTTACACAGATTAGTATAGGATATAAGAGTATCAAAAAGTCAAACCCAAAATTCTATCTCAGGCTGACAAACAGGCCTATATGCTAACACTTAACTCTTATATACATGCTTTTAATCAATAGCTCTCAGAAGGTTTTACAAAGGAAATAAGTAGATGGTCCCTGTTGCCATAATATCTGAGCACCTCACAATCTTTAACGTATTTATCCTCACCACACCCCGGGGAGGTAGCGCAGTGCTGTTATCCGCTTTGTACAGAAGGGGAACTGAGGGAGAGAGGACCAGAGCCACAAAACGATTTAGGCATCTAACTCCCACTTTAGGTGTCTAAGTCCAAAATTTAGGCACCACAGAAATCCTCAGAACCGCTACTCAGCTGCCACCTAACTTTGGAGGTGCCTAAAATTGTTCAGTGCCAAAATTTCTTCTGTTAAAGTCCCCAAGGTGTCTACATTTCTGTCTCTGGCTGTGCACATCGCTGCCTCAATACTGATGACCAGTGCCTATCTCATGCCTGCATAATCCTCAGACCAGGTGAAACTAGGCAATGTCCCACCTACCTCGCCTGCGGGGCCCAGTCCAGTAGGCTTTAAGCCATACGGAGAAGCCGAGGGAGGAAGGAGGCAGCAGTGGCCTTCCTTGTAACCTTTAGTCCACTGGTTAGAACACTCACCTGGGATGTGGAAGACGCTGGTTCAGTTTCCACCCTTAGAAAAGAACAGCTTTGAACTTGGGCTTTCCACCCCTCAGATGCAGGCCCCAACCACTCGGCTCTGGGATAGTCCCCTGTGAGGCTTTCTCAATCTCTCTTGTTGAAGCTGTTCCACTTCATATTTCATCATTAAAAAACGAAATAGACACCGGGTGAGAGAGTTTGTGACTGACTCCACAGCCAGTGATTAGGGCAGTCAGAGGAGAGGTGGGAAACCCAAAGTCAAATCCCTTCTCCACAGCAGGCAGAGGGAAGGACTGAACTGGGGTCTCCCACTTGAGTGTCTTAACCACAGGGCTAAAGGTTATAAGGCTACCACCACCTCTGCTTTGTGTAGAATTAGGAGGGTACTTCTGCCATTCTTGCAAACAACAGCTTAGGTTCCTGACTCCAGGAGAAGGGTACATGGCTGCACATCCCAAGCAGAGATAGGTGCAACCAGCCCAAAGTCACAGGGACAAAGAAGGGGATTGAACCCCAGTCTCCCAAGTACCAGCACAATGCCTTAGCTACTGGGCCTTGTTGCTGGTGCATATGTGTGATGTATTTAGCTGATTCTAGTGACTAATAAAAACAGTCTTTGATTCTGTCCTTAAAAGAAATCAAGCTTTACAGAAACCTAAGTGTGCTTTGGCATCTGTTTCTTCTCTTGTAGGTTTCATTCCTGTCTATTTCCAAGAACAAGAGGATGGCTGCCACTCTAGGACTTATTTCCATGTTTTGTTGCGTCATGTTATTTCCTAGGTTGCATGCTGTCATTTTGTATACAGAGTGTAAGTATAATACTTTAATTGAGATAATTTAAAGGACTGGGTTTAATTCATCTCACTCACTTGGACATTTGCCCATCCAGTCATGCTATGTGTTGTCATAGCAGGCCTGCTTAATACTAGCCTCTGCACCTGAAAACTTTTAAAAATCTTATTGCCTCCTCTCTGATATTAATTCATAAAACTTTCAGCAAACTCATCATCCTCACCCATTGCCAACTTGACTCTGGATCCCGTAAAACTAAAGCTGACCTGGGACAGCAGTGTCAGTTTTACTGAATACACCTGTTGTATGGAAGTAGGCCAGAGATTCGTATGCAAAATGGTAAGTTTTCTATTTACTTATTAACAGAATAATTAACTGTACTTTTTTTTCCTTTTATTTACTCCATCTATTGACAAAATGTATATGTATCACTTGTAGTATCATAAAAACCTAGAAAATGACAATATGTTTCCAGAGTTCTTAGGGACTTTTATTACATATATTACGGCAGGTTCAATTCCCAGTGAGGTACATCATCTGAAGAAACCAACTAGAAACACCCCTTAGTCCAATGTCATTCAATATATTTATCAATGATCTGGAAAAAAATGTAAATTTAATGCTGGTAAAAACTGTTGGAATAGTAAATAGTAAGGATAGGTCAGTTATACAGGGAGCTGTAGATGACTGGGGGAAGTGGGATCATTTGAACAACATGCATGTTCATGCAACATAATGCAAGGTTATACACTTAGGAACACAGAATGTAGGTCACACTTACAGAATGAGGGACTCTATCCTAGAAAACAATGACTCTGAAAAGGATATTGGGTTAATGTTAAAAACCAGTTACCAGTGCAACACTGTGCCACAGGTATGTCTACACAGCAACAGAGAGGTGCAATTCCCAGTGCAGGTACATATTCACACCCTAGCTCTGCTTGTGCTAATGCCTAAGAATAGCAGTCTGGCTTTGGTAGCATAGGTGACATATTGGGCTAGGCACTCAAATACAATCCTGCCCAGTCTTCAGGCAGCTAGGTGGACCCATTGTCCATACAACCACAGCCCCACTGCTATTCTTAGGTGCTAGCTTGAGCAGAGGTAGCATGAGTATAATTTCCAGCATGGGCAGACAAACTTCCCAGCTGCTGTGTAGACATACTCTGAGAGCACTAATGTGATTACTGGATATATAAGCAAGAGAATATTGAATAGGCAGAGGGTGCTCTTTGTACAGCATTGGTGAGATTGTTATTGGAATATTGTGTCCAGTTCTGGTGTCACCATTTCAAAGGATGCTGAAAATTGAAGAGTTCAGGATAGAGCTACATGAATGATCTGAGGTCTGGGAAACCTGCTTTGCTGGAAAAGACTTAGAGTATGTCTACACTACAAACATAAGTAGACCTATATTTGGGTGACTTACAGCCACTGCAGTAATTACATGTCCACACTAGCCTCCCTGGGTCTGTGGTGCACGTCCTCATGAGGAGCGCTTCCACTGACCTAAGAGAGGCAGTGTGGGGAACTGAGCCATTGGTGAGCTCACTTTACTTAGCTTATCAAAGAGAAGATTAAGATGTGACTTGATCAGTCTATACAAACCTATAGGGAGAGAAGACTTCTAATAATATAGAGCTCATTCATTTAGCAGGCACCTTTCTTTGAAGCATTGACTGCTGGCCACTCTCAGAGACAGGTTACGGGGTCAGATGGATAACTGGTCCGATCCAATACAGAAATTCCTAGCACAATTCTTGTGATCCACTGCATCTGGTAGATACAGAAAAAGCACAAACGTCCTCCTGATAACAGCATACCTTTTTATAAAGGGCTGTTCGGAGACAGTGGCTGCCAGAGGGCAACTTTATTTGTTTGACATCTTGCTCTCTCTCTGACGGGCTAGCAGCACTGTTGGCGTTAGCCTTTTTTTGAGAATCAGGGCTGGTCTACACTAAGGGGAAAAATCGATATAAGATACGCAACTTCAGCTACGTGAATAACGTAGCTGAAGTCGAAGTATCTTATATCGATAACTTACCCGTCCTCACGGCGCGGGATCGATCTCCGGGGCTCTCCATATCGACGCCGCCACCGCCGTTCGCGGTGGTGGAGTTCCGGAATCGATATAAGCGCGTTCGGGGATCGATATATCGCATCTAGATGAGACGCGATATATCGATCCCTGAAAAATCGATCGCTACCCGCCGATACGGCGGGTAGTGTAGACGTAGCCTCAGAGAATTTACTGAACTGTTTGCCTGGAACAAGGAGGAAAAGGTTTTGTTTAGAACTGCCTGGTGTGTGAAGCTTAGTGCGTGAAGCTTCCCTATGTAGGAATAAGCCATGCAGGGGAGTAGAAAGTCTGGAACGAGTCATTTGCAAAATTTCCTCTTTTCTGTTTGGCTGTGGGGTTTGCCCTCACATAGAAGTAGCTGGTGATTTGGCCAGATCCTCTGATACACACAGATCCCTGAGAATCCACTGGAGGGAAGGGGTGTCCAAGCAGAAGGCCCTTGTTTCCCCACTGTCACACAACCCTTTCCTGCAGAGCCCCTGCAGGAAATTACCAAATTCTGTTTGGCTTGCTTGTATTTGGCCAAGAGTGGATAGAATCTAATGGAGCACGATTCCTACCCAAGCCTTGATCTCTCTTGCCCCTGCTGCAGTGCTGGAATCCTGCAGGGCCCCACAGAGGAGCTTTGGGATGTAAGGGAAGGTGTATAAGAATATATCAGATTTAAATAGTTGTTTTAGAAATACCCATCACACTTTCATACACTCTATAGCTGTGAATGTGCTTTCAGTGAGAGCTTTCAGAGCAGAAGGATGGTCCAGGGGCTAGGGCATTAACTTTGTCTCTGCTCTGCCGCAGACTCTCTGTGTGACCTTGGTCAAGTAACTTAGTCTTTCTGTGCCTCAGTTCCCAGCTACACAATGGAAACACTCACTAGCTTATGAGGCAATCAGATGCTATGGTGATGGGGGCCATACCACTACCTAAGATAGCTAGTTACTCTAAGACTGATTCTGCCCAGGGAGAGGTCAAATCTTATGATGGGGAGTAGGCCACAGGGAATATAGCTCTTGCTGTGAATGCATGATAAACACAAGAGACTCCTGTTTACATTTTTTTAAAAAGAACAAATAAAACCTTAGCTTTACAACTCTGTGAGTCAGGACTGCTTCCATTCTACATTCAAATAGGAGCTGCCTTCCCCAGATACCAGGATGCATTTTCAACATTTCAGCTTCCTCATGTACTGATTTTCATTTTGCAAGACTATGATCTCAAAGGGGATCGTAGCGCTGATTTCTTGGTGTTTGAGAATTTTTCATTTAAAAATGATGGTCCTGAGTCCCGTCTGTGTCACTTTAGTTTATTCTGATGTAACTGTTGGATGTAAAACTGCAGTAATATAGTAGTGAATTAAGGCCAACATTGCTAATCTTTCTGGGTGTGAAGATGAGCTCCAGAATATAAATTGTTTCAATAATTGGATGTATTGATTTTTAACATATATTGTTGCACAAATCTACAGACAGCAAACATTTTATAATTCTTGGGACAACAACAAACTTTTGGAAGACTTTTGATAATGCATACAATAGTTTTGCAAATTCATGGGGAAACTATTAAATATTCAGGCTCAGAACCTTCCCCAGGAAGTCATTCACAAAGGGAATCCTCTGGATGCAGATCTACCCTTGCCTTCCCAGAGGGAGCTTGCTGCTACCATCATTTGATCCCTGCAAAAGCTTCTATACTCTTTGTTGAAGGAACTCCATGGAGTCTGGTGAGAGGGCACTAGAGGAGAGGTTACTGATTGCACCCCATGGCACCTCTCTTTGTAGCAATTCAAGCAGCTGGAACTGTGCAAAGACCTTAACACTGAAAAGACTTACACCTGTGCTTAACTTTACACACTGTGAGACATCCTACTGGTCTCAATTGACTTATGTTTGGACTTTTCCCATAGTTAGAAACAGTTAAAACTGGGAAGGAAAAACAAAGGATTAATACAAATGCATGTTATTTTTCAGGTGTACAATAAAACCTGCATGTTTAGCATAATCCAAGCTAAGCCTATACATAAGGGGGCATTATTTCGAGTTCAAGCAATGCACAACCACACTTTATATTCAGCAGAAGGCAGATTCATTCCTCAAGGTAATGCATTAGTGTTTGTGAAAAGTTTTGTCTATCGGCAATATTTTGAGAAAAAAACCCCGTCAGAATACATTTCATTCTAGAAGTTATCATTGATTTCATTTTTTATTACAAATGCTTTTGCAAATCTGCTACAATGATGCCGTTTTGTAACAAACTGTGGCCTCAATTGTGCTAGTGACATTGTGGCAGAGGAAGGGTCCACTTTTGCACAGTAAATTGCAGGATAGAAACACCTGTGTGTGATATAATTGCTTTTCTTATGTCAGTCTCAGAGAGAAACTGAGGGTTAAAATGGTGCGTAGCAAAATAAAACAGTGACCACATTAGGCATCTTCCTGAAGCAGTTTATGGCTAACATGAACCTCGTTCTGGCTGACTAATACAAACTGAGTCATATTGTTAATGATTATGACAACTAGATTTAATCACCATGGTTAATGGAATGCAAAAGTTTTCAAACTTCAGTACCTAAATCCTTAGGTACCTAAAATCATCAATACAAGTTGCAGATGCTCAAATTCTCTCTGGGTCTGACCCACTGTGTGCAGAGTTGTACCTGCTTGTACCAGTAGTTCACCCTTTTTTTCTTCTTCTTCTTCTTCTTCTTCTTGACAAAACCAGTTGGTAACATATAAATACACATGTAACTTTTCTTGGTTTCCAGGCATGAATGGAACTTCTGTTGAAAATTTCTCCTGTGTGATTTACAACATTTCCTTCATGAATTGCACTTGGAAGGCCGGCAGGAATGCTCCAGAAGATACCCAATATTTTCTTTTCTTGCAATACTCAAAGTAAAGAGTTTTCATTGGCTCAAAGAAGTTTTGAATTCAGATTTGACAAATGACATTTCTCGTGTTTAACTGAAACATTTTGGTATATGCAGGAAAGAAGATGAACAAGAGTGTCCACATTACATAAGAGATGCACCTGGAAGACATATCGCATGCAGTTTTCAAGATGTGAAAGACATTAAAAAGAGAGTTTACTTCCTGGTGAATGGGTCCAGCAATGAATCGGAGATTCAGTTTTATGATGAGTACATCAAACTATATGAAATTGGTAAGGAAAATGTTTCTTTCTGTTTAATTTCCATTTTTACTACAAGTAGAATGGACCATTCTTCACTGGGAGAAGGGCCTGCATTTGTTTCAGAGCTGTGCTCCAGAAATAAGCTTTTCTCTTTCTTTTTTTAAAAACTGTTTCTAGCCCTTATGGTTGTAAAGATACAATTCCAAATGTGAACTGATTCTTTATCAAAAGCTGACTCTTTATCAGATGTAATAGTGATTATTTTATTCTAGAAAAACTCACTCCTCCATTAAATATCACTGTAAACTGTTCTGAGGACCCAGCAGAGTGTATAGTGCGATGGAAACGGCCCCAGCTAAGCCACATGGAAGGAAGTGGAGATGGCTGCTTTGAGTATCAAATTGACATTCGAAATAAGAAAACTAACGTAAGTAACTTTTTGAATGACTCTCACTAGGAATATTTATTTTCTGTTTATCAATCTATAATAAATAGACAAACAAACCTCTCCTACACAACTAGTCACCTTCCCTTCCCCATCTGTCATGCAGTCCTTTCTAGATCCAGCCATTCCTGCATGCTACATACTTTATTGCCTCATTTGCTAACCTTGTCCCCATAACTGTCTTTCAGCACCTGCAACTCTCTGTGCCCACTCTCTTAACTCCTTTTGTTTCTCACCAGCATTACACTTGCTCTTACATCATTGCTAACCCTAACACAGCAATTACTTTTCTGAACTCGGATCCAACAGCATGATCCACAGAGACAGTGGAGAGAACTAGACACTACAAATTCCTGTCCATTGGAACAGGTGAAAACCCCAGCTTACAATGCCATTCATTGTCCTGGGATGTGAAAACAGCTTCTTAAAGCTTTTATCCCTAAGAGTTCAGGTCACTAGATGATCGATTCACTAATTTAATTCATCCCCACCTCCAAATATGTCTTTGTGCAATGACAACCCGTACAATATTATAGGTAAGGCTGATAGCACCACCTATTATTAAGGTTGCCCGACATTTCCCCATCTAAGATCTTGGTTTTGGTTACTTATAATTTTGCCAAACTTTAACTATTTGGGCTAAAATTTTCCATAGCAGGTATTAGCCAAAATGGTTCAGCCATTTGCAAGAATGAGACAAGAGAAAAATACAGTTATTCAATATTAAAAGAATTCTAACAATCTTTTCTTTGGAAACTCGAGGCCCCCGTTCTTTGGACCAAAGCTTGACATTTGACAAGGGGTGTCCTTTCTGTCAGGATGTGCCTTTAGCATCTCTGTGAAAATCTGCCCAAATTTGACCAGGTGAGAAGCCTTTGAAAAATCACAATTCGCACTTGCTCAGTAGAAACTTGCTAAATTCTGGACTCCCTGAGCATACTTGAGCCTCTCACAGCTCCTAATTTTGACTAGACTGTGCATGCGTGTCATCCCCACAGAGCTGCTGAGCATGCTCCAGCACAGGGCTATGAGGTTATGGCTGCTCCAGGCAGGGTGGGACTGGACATTGGAATGGGAACTGGGCATCTGCCTTTCCTGTGCTCTCAGTGCACCCCTGCTGGTGCCCTGCCACTATGGAGGAGGAAGAGGCCATCTGATTGAAATGCAGAGGCCACAAGAGCCCAACCTAAGGCATTGTAGGGGAGGCCTGGGGGAGTAGATTGGGACAAAAGCCTGCATGGAGGAGACTGGGACTTGCTGGGCATGGAGACTCAGTCTCAAAGTCAGAGAGGAAAACAGATGGGGGGGAAGAAAGTGAGTAGGAGGGGGGAACTGAGACTGGATGAAAGGAGACTGGGACTAGGAACCAAGGGGTCAGAGAGAAGGAGGTTGTGCTTGGGAGGAGAGACAGATCTGACAATGAGTTGGAGTGCAGGGTGAGAACTGGGACTGGCTGTGCAAAGAGACTGGGACAAGGAACCATGAGAAGTAAGGACACAGAGTGGATGAGAAGCACAGGAATGAAGACTGGAACTGGGAACCATCAGGGATGGGGAATGTGAGTGTGGGGGGGGGGTGACTAGAGGCTGCAGGGAGAGAGAGACAGATCAGGGAGTCAGGACAAGGACCTGAGACTGGTTGGGCAAGGAGAAGACTGAGTCTGGGAGCAGGGCAGAAAACGAGGACTGGGTGCGGGGGAGACTCGGAGCGGGAGTCTGGATGGGTGAGAGTAAGACCCACTAGACAATGAGCCTGGGATTGGGATCAGAAGCCTGAAGAGCAGAGACTGGGACTGACTAGGTGAGGAGAATGGGACTGGGATAAGCAGCCAGTGTGGGGGTGGGGGTCTATGGGACTCGCATAGGTTAGAGGGGGAAGGGCAGAATGGGTCATGTTTGTGGGCAATGGGCAGAAGAGTCTTTGTCCAGTAAAGAACACTCAGCTCCAGAGCCTGCAATGAAACCCAGGATCCCAGAGTCTCCACATTCTTCTGCCATCAGCAACTGTCTGTGAAACTCACTAGTAAAGTGTCCCATCCCCTTCTAGTGCTGGTCTAATAGTGATCCATAATTTAAGATTGTATCATAATGCATATTACAAAGGGGCCAAATTAAGTTTGCACAGGCACTTCAATTCTTGTAAAAAGAACAGGAGTACTTGTGGCACCTTAGAGACTAACAAATTTATTTGAGCATAAGCTTTTGTGGGCTACAGCCCACTTCATCGGATGCCTACAGTAGGAAGATATATATATACACACAGAGAACAGGAAACAATGGGTGTTACCATACACACTATAAGGAGCGTGATCAGTTAAGGTGAGCTATTATCAGCAGGAGAGAAAAAGAACTGTTTGTAGTGGTAATGAAAATGGCCCATTTCCAGCAATTGACAAGAAGATATAAGGAACCGGCGGGGTGGGTGGGGGGAGGAATAAGCATGGGGAAATAGTTTTCCTTTGGCCCCAGGTGTCTTGATTAACCTGGAGCAACTGCCATTTGGTTACCATGGTACCAGGGATTTGTTTATCCTGGGGCTAACATACCTGTTCCTCACTACTTTACTGTAGCCATCTGGCCTTGCCCCATCAGAGAAGATATAGCTCTCATTGATTCTGATGGGAATAGCTCAGGATTGAAGTTGGTCAGTGGGGTTTGCATCTCTATTAAACAGTAAAGCAAGTCAGTAAATGCAGGGGCGGCTCCAGGCACCAGCACGCCAAGCGCGTGCCTGGGGCGGCAAGCCATGGGAGGCGCTCTGCTGGTCGCCGCGAGGGCGGCAGGCAGGTTGCCTTCGGCAGCGTGCCTGCAGAGGGTCCGCTGGTCCTGCAGCTTCGGCAGACCTCCTGCAGGCTGCCACTGAATCCTTGGAACCAGGGACCTCCCGCAGGCAAGCTGCCGAAGGCAGCCTACCTGCCATGCTTGGGGCAGCAAAATACCTAGAGCCGCCCCTGAGTAAATGCTAGACAGTTAATAAAGTATTCAATTAGGAAACTTGGAGTGAAAGAGGGAAATCAAAGATGCTTGAAGGTAATAGTTTAAATATAAAGGGCTCGGGGCTTCTCTATAGTACAGACACGACAGAAGCATGGGGAAATAGTTTTACTTTGTGCAATGGCCCATCCACTCCCAGTCTTTATTCAAGCCTAGTTTGATGGTGTCCAATTTGCAAATTAATTCCAATTCAGCAGTCTTTCGTTGGAGTCTGTTTTTGAAGTTTTTTTGTTGTAATAGTTTTTTTAGGTCTGTAATTGAGTGGCCAGGGAGACTGAAGTGTTCTCCAACTGGTTTTTGAATGTTATAATTCTTGACGTCTGATTTGTGTCCATTTATTCTTTTACATAGAGACTGTCTGGTTTGGCCAATGTACATGGCAGAGGGGCATTGCTGGCACATGATGGCATATATCACATTGGTAGATGGTATCAGAGGGGTAGCCGTGTTAGTCTGGATCTGTAAAAGCAGCAAAGAGTGCTGTGGCACCTTATAGACTAACAGACGTATTGGAGCATGAGCTTTCGTGGGTGAATACGAAAGTGGGCATCCGACGAAGTGGGTATTCATCCACAAAAGCTCATGCTCCAATATGTCTGTTAGTCTATACAGTGCCACAGGACTCTTTGCTGCTTTTAAATTGGTAGATGTGCACGTGAACGAGCCTCTGATAGTGTGGCTGATGTGATTAGGTTGTATGATGGTATCCCCTGAATAGATATGTGGACAGAGTTGGCAACAGGCTTTGTTGTAAGGACAGGTTCCTGGGTTAGTGTTTTTGTTGTGTGGTTGCTGGTGAGTATTTGTTTCAGGTTTGGGGGCTCTCTGTAAGAAAGGACTGGCCTGTCTCCCAAGATCTGTGAGAGTGATGGATTGTCCTTCAGAATAGGTTGTAGATCCTTGATGATGTGCTGGAGAGGTTTTAGTTGGGGGCTGTAGGTGATGGCTAGTGGCATTCTGTTACTTTCTTTGTTGGGCCTGTCCTGTAGTAGATGATTTCTGGGTATCCTTCTGGCTCTGTCAATCTGTTTCTTCACTTCAGCAGGTGGATATTGTAATTGAATGCTTGATAGAGATCTTGTAGGTGTTTGTCTCTGTCTGAGGGGTTGGAGCAAATGCGGTTGTATCGTAGAGCTTGACTGTAGACAATGGATCAAGTGGTGTGGTCTGGATGAAAGCTGGAGGCATGTAGGTAAGTATAGTGGTCAGTAGGTTTCCGGTATAGGGTAGTGTTTATGTGGCCATCGTTTATTAGTACTGTAGTGTCCAGGAAGTGGATCTCTTGTGTGGAGTGGTCCAGGCTGAGGTTGATGGTGGGGTGGAAATTGTTTAAATCCTGATGGAATTCCTCAAGGGCTTCTTTTCCATGGGTACAGATGATGAAGATGTCATCAATGTAGCACAAGTAGAGTAGGGGCATTAAGGGACAAGAGCTGAGGAAGCGTTGTTCTAAGTCAGCCATAAAAATGTTGGCATACTGTGGGGCCATGCGGGTACCCATAGCAGTGCTGCTGATTTGAAGGTACACATTGTCCCCAAATGTGAAATAGTTATGGGTGAGGACAAAGTTACAAAATTCAGCCACCAAGTTTGCTGTGACATTATCGGGGATACTGTTCCTGACAGCTTGTAGTCCATCTTTGTGTGGAATATTGGTGTAGACGGCTTCTACATCCATAGTGGCTAGGATGTTGTTTTCAGGAAGATCACTAATGCATTATAGTTTCCTCAGGAAGTCAGCAGTGTCTCGAAGATAGCTAGGAGTGCTGGTAGTGTAGGGCCTGAGGATGGAGTCTACATAGCCAGACAATCCTGCGTTTAGGGTGCCAATGCCTGAGATGATGGGGTGTCCAGGATTTCCAGGTTTATGGATCTTGGATAGCAGGTACAACACCCCTGCTCGGAGTTCTAGGGGTGTGTCAGTTTGGATTTGCTCTTGTGCTTTTTCAGGGAGTTTCTTGAGTAGATGGTGTAGTTTCTTTTGGTAACCCTCAGTGGCTGAACTTTGTAACTTTGTGGTAGGAGTAGCCAGTCCCACTGCTTGGGGTTGTTGCTGACAAAGCACATCAACATCTCCTTCAGGGTCTTAAAAAACAGTTCTACTAGACCGTCAGTCTGTGGATGGGACACCGAAGTCTTCAGGGACTTGACCTTCAGAAGGGAGCATAATTCCTGCATCAGCTGGGAAATGAAATTAGTCCCTTGGTCTGATAATATTTCACAGGGAAACCCTACCTGTGAGAAGAGATTGAAGAGCTCTGGAGCTATAGTTGTTGCTTTTGGAGAGCGGAGAGGAAGAGCCTCTGGATATCTGGGATGTGTAGTCTATGATTACTAGTATATAGTGATGCCCTGCTGCAGTTTTTTCTAGGGGTCCAACCATGTCCACCCCTATTCTTTTAAAGGGGGTCTCAATAAAGGGCAGAGGGACCAAGGGTGCCTCGGTGAGCCCTCTGCTGCTAGCTAGTTGACACTATAGGCAGGAGGAACAACATTCTCTCACTCCATAGTATATGTCTGGCCAGTAGAATTGGGCTAATATCCAAGCCAATGCTTTTTCTCTTCCTAGGTGTCATGTGCAGGGGATGTCATGTGCCTACTGCAACATGGCCTAGCAGTACCTGTATGGTTCTAACAGCTAGTCCTGCACTTCCCCTATTTGATGATTCTTCTTGATTAGATACAAGCACTCCTTCTTGAGTGCAAAGTGTGGGTATTGATTACCTTCCTGAGTCTCTGTCTCTTCTACCTTTATGGGAGCCAGTTGCTCATATGCACAGTCAAATGGTGTCCAGAACTCTTCAGGCAGAGTCCACACCACCCTGAGCCACACCACACTTGGCCTCCTTCACTCTTTTCATCACTGGGATTTGGTATCCCTGCCCTCTGCTTAGCAAGTGAGGTTCTGTTAGGATGACTCCCTCAGTCAGGGCATGCTAAGCACAATTCTCTCCTCTAATATGGATAACAACATTTCATTACCCCGGCACTCAAATACTAGAGTGATTTGTAACTGAAAACCAGACAGAATTGATCATTTTGGCAAAGCAGCTCCATCTGCTGTTCACCTAGGCAAAGTTCATGTGTTTATGAAAACATTGTTTGCTCCGGAAGTCTTTTTCTCCATGCATCACTACATGTCAGGGGAGAACTCACTCAGACCATGCTTACAGAAGAAAGAACAAAATACAAGCAACAGTAGCCACCTATGGAACCCAGGGAATCAGCCTCAGTCTCAGCCTCAGCCTCCTCTTCCTTTGTGATATCACATTTAAACAGGGCCAGGGGGAGCGAGACATTAATTCAGCACCAGCATCATGCAATTGCTTAGCTAAGGAAGGAAGAAAGAAGGAAGATTTAAGTTTCCTTTCTTTTTTAACCTGAAATGCAAGAAGCCCAAACTTTGAATAAGAAACCAAACTCAGGCAAGTTATTGGAGCAGACTCGCCAGGTTTGCCAGTCATTAATTACAACCAAGGATAGCTGTATGTGATAGGAGGACACTTATTGCATAATATTGGAATCTTAGATATTGTAAATTCTATTTGCACCTTCTTCTGATCCAAACAAGCAAGTAAATAATCAAAAAGGAAACGAAAGAAAGAAATGGATTATTACAGGGTAACAAAACAAATAATAACATCATAAAGTTTTATCTTTGTTTTACAGGCCAATCCCAAGGAAAGCAGCAATGAGCTTCCTACGGTAACTATTCTTTTGCCATACTAATATATGGTCTTGTCCTGGCTTAGAATTTAGTCTAGTGCAGTGTAATATTGTTACTACTGCCTAAATAGTTTTGGTGTCAGTATAACACTCAAGTAACTGTCACTGTGGTCGCTGGAGGGGACATACTAAGATTGCTCAATCAAGGCCAACTGCAAAGAATGGGGCAGACAATCCCCAAAACAGATGGTTTATTCTTCTAATTAGGTTCACCAAATTAGACCAAGAAGTTTCTGTAATACCTTACTGGTTATCAAGAAGCTAAAATAGAGTTTCCCCCTACGCAATCCAGCCTTTGGCTCCCACCCTGACAGCCAAATCTGTCAAATATGGTGAGGATTACTTAAAATCTTATTCACCATATATAAAGTTCTACCAATTCCAAGAGATTGGACACATTAACCACCAGATCAATGAATATTTCAGATTTTACACAAGTACATGCTTTCAGCCAGTTCTTATTAGCTAATTTAAGATTTATTTTAAAAGTAAAGAAAAAGTTACTTTGGTTACAAGATCATTATACATATAGATATGAATAAAGTTCTTAGGTCAGTTTCATAGCAGAAATGGTGAGTTGCTGATTTTCAAAAAGTCCTTTCAGAATCCGTTCAATAGCCAGTCAATGTATAGAGTTTGTTCAAATTCTTCCATAAGAATTTACAGAGACAGTCCAGGGTACCTAGAGATCTCAATCTTGCAGCTTGAACATCCCCTGAAAAAGTTTAGCAGATCTGAGATGAAAAGGATCAGGCCCTAGAGTTCTTTTATAGTTCGCTAGCACTGTGACACAGCAGGCATTCCTTGGATGAAGAATAGGTAATATACATTGTTGCTTTGAAGTAAATCTCTATTTCCTAGGCACACACTGGTAACTAGCTGCATTCAGTAGCATAAGGTAATTAACCATTCAAGTAGGTCATAGGTGTCGAAGAAAAACTAAGTTCTCGCTTTTTGTTTGGGTACAGCAAAATCAAATACTTTATTCTTTCTCTAGTAATTACAATAGAGGGAGAGAGTGTCCTAGGAAACAGGGTTGCCCCTTGCCCCGGACAGGTCTCTCTCAATTAGTAAACAATCACTGCAAGCATTTATACCTTTGTTACAGACAATAGCTAGCAATCCTGGAGACAGTAAAAAGAAAACATTTGCATTTGTTTATACATAAGCTTCTTTGCTATCTTATTTGTCTTCACTACTAGAAAAAAAGCAAGACTGCATATTACAAGGTCGTAATGACTTTTCACACAATTCACTCTGTACCACATTATCTTATTTCTACATATCTCACAGCTTTAGGGTCACAGCCTAACTCCTGCTAAATTAGCTAACATACATTAAGATCCTTTCAAATCCTTGTTAATTATTTCTTGGCCTCCACATAGGTATTTTACTACAAATTTCAAAGACAAATAAAGATAATGGTATTATTACACCCCAAGTTTCATCTAAATGTTAATATTCCTTTTTCATCCCTGAATCAATAGAATATAATAACAGACAGGAACAGACATTTAGCATCCACAAGCTAATCTCATCACATTTTTAACATCTAACAAGATCTAGGTAAACACAGACAAATACATTCAGTATCTTCTTCTAATTCTCTAACAATACTGGTTTACATTTCAAATAATTTAGTCTACTTTAACATGGCTTTGATAACTATCTACAAGGAATGGCCCTCTTTACCATTTCAATACTTGTCTAATATGTCCTTTAGGTTGATTTTGGGTTACTTAGCCTGCTCATTGCTTAACCCTCACTGGCTCAGTGTCACAGTAGCATACTACAAGGTATCTTTACGTATCAGTTTTCTTAAATATATCATATTCCAAACTGTTAGGTCAGAATCAAGGATTTATGTTATCTGGATGGACCCCTAAAAAGGTTACATAGACATGCAGACCCCTTTGGAAATCTTAGACATAGTCTACAGACCCACAGGTTGAAAACGACTGTTCTATGGTAATGACAACTTTTCATGGACCCCTTAAACGTAATCTTCAGACCCCAAGGGGTCCGCAGACACAGACTGAAAACCACTGCCCTAGCACATCAGGTACTTCATTCAAAGATAGAGCATCATCTAACTTTCCACACACCTTTCAAAACCTTCCATTTTCTATTGGTTTCACACACACACTAATACAAATAAAATAAATTCTGTCTCTTTATCATAATTTGATGTCATTTTTGCAAAAGGTGGGAAACAAATTTATTCCATTCTTTGCAATACTTTCCCATGTCTGGTGGCAAACACATAACAACAAATAACCCAACACCAAAAGCTTAGGACACTTTAAATTAGACAAAGAAAACTTCAGGCTCTCTAGGAGCCTCGGTATCTTATATATGCCAAGTTATTCACTTTAACAGGAATCTGACCTGTGTACTTCACCTCAATCCAGAAAGCCATCCAAGAGTTAGCAGAACAGTATCTTAAAGGCACTAAATCCTAGTAACATAAAGTAGTGTAGGTCTTCATGATATAGATAGATAGATAGATAGATATGAGCTATTGGGTGGACTCAAACACAGTAATGTCTAGCAGAGACTGTGAATAGCATTGGGAAGTGTAGCAGGGCAGTCATCCCGCTCTGGTTAGAAAGGGGTTAAAAGCAGCCAAGGGAGGCTGCTTGGGTAGTCAGCCACAGGTGTGGTTGCACCCAATTAGGGCACAGCTGGCCCTGATAAAAGGTCAGGCTGGGAGAATGAGAGAGACTTTTGCTCCAGCTGTGGAGCAGAGAGGACCAGGCTGTCTGGGAGAGAAGGGGCTAAATGATGAACGGCAGTAGCCAGTGAGGCAAGGTGGGTATAAAGGGTTGGGGTTCCCCTGGGAGGGGAGACCCAGAGTGATGGGGCACTGCTGTGGGGCAGCACCCCAAGGTAAGAGGCACTGGGATCGGGGAGGGACATGGGGGCTGAAGTGCTAAAGTCGGTGCTCTGTTCCAGAGGGGACAGAGATTTACTCCTTGCATGACTAAACCCTAATGGCATTGCAATAAAATAAACAGATATGAATTTTTCTATAGTTCACCTTCCTTTTCTCCCTTTGCTTAGGAGCTATAAGCATGGAAGGAAACTAGAAAATCTTCTTAAAGCACAAGAATTTAAGTGAAAGGTTACAACATTGAAGACAAATGCAGAAAAATCTTCCAAACAGAAAAATGCTGTAGTGGGATGGTGTTCTGTGTTTTGCATGCTGCATATTTTTTGGAAAATTCTGGCATTTAACCACTTTGTCAGGAACCCTGGGATACAACCTGGAACTGGGGTACTGCTGTGCACCCTTAGTTCTCTACCCTCGGCTGTCTCTCACAATGCTTTGCTAGTGACAAGCAGCAAACCCCTCCAGACACTCGGCACAACTGCCTGTAGAGCCCCACACCTAGATTGCATGAATGCTCCCAGAGCCACTCATAAATCACAAAGAAAGGCGCCAGCCAATTCTCCCCAGCCTTACACCTTTACACCCCAGAGCTGTACTGTCTTGCCCTGGTCAGAAGCCTGACCAGTGTAAGTTTATTACCCAGTCTGTCCCTCCCTCCATGTGGAGAGGACAACACACCAGCCTTTGTAAACTGAGCACTTTCCCAGGCACTTCAAGCAAAATACACCTTTTTAGGTAAAGTCTAAAATAGATTTCTTAACTACAGAAAGAGATTTTAAGTGATTATAAATGGTAGGCATAAAACGTCAGATATAGATACCAAAGAAAATAAAAGATAAATGCACAATCTAAATCGTAAACCTTAATACACTAAGCAATATTTAGATCAAGCAATTTTCTCATCCACTGGATGTTACAGTTCTTAATACACAGACTTCTCCCTGAAGCCTGGAGCAGTCTCCTCAGATGAAGCCTTCATCTTCTCAGCATTCCTGTTGCTCCCAGCATAGGTGGGGGAGGAGAAAGGCAAAGGCATGCTGTCACTGTTCCCTATTTTATATCCTCAGTCCATGTGCCTAAAAGACACTTGCCCAAACACGTCCTGGTGGGCTTTGCTGAGTCACTGAGTTGAGCAATCCACCCGGCCTTGTGCAACTGAGTCATAGAGTTGAGCAGTCCCCAATGTGTGGTGCTCTGGCAGCTGTCACTAAATTGTAAATCCCTTTATTATAACTCCCCGGTTGATTAATGGTCATTGAACACCCTCCTGGGCAGGAATCCTTTGTATGTCACTAGCAAATTTACAGCATATTTCAGTAACAGTACAGCAAAATCTCATAACTTCATACACACTGGTGATGTAAATATATGGACAGAACAAGGGGTTTCAGCAGATCATGACCTTTCATATTATATCTTATATGGCATGCTTTGTATGAAATATCACAACCACATATGAATGATGACTATGGGGGTTTCCTGGTGCCTTTTTGAGGTACAGTGTGTCACAACTATATTCTGTTTCCATAAACAGGCACAAATATACTCTTCGTAAAGCTGGGATCAACAAATGAAAACTTGCATGTTATTAACATCTACATATACAATGAAGACAAGTAATGTGTTTGTACAGTGTCTAGCACAATGGGGCTGCGTTCTTGGCTGGCCCTTAGGCACTACCATAATACATGTTGTTCTTATTATTAATAACAATGCTAATAATTGTTTTGTTTCTAGGTAACAAAAACAAGCTTCACATTTCAGAATTACAATGTCAAAAAAAAATACACCTTGCAAATCAGAGCAAAAGGAGATATTTGTCGCATAAGCCAGAATTGGGGGGAATGGAGTGAGCCCATTGAGTTTGGTACGGATGGTGAGTATTTCTTTTATTTAATTTTCCCTCGGTAATTACCTGTCTGTTTCACTTACTGTCTCACCTTCACAGACACAAACAAATCTTAATTCTATTCAAATATTTTATTCCTGCCTGCTCAGAAGGAAGTGAGGAAGGATACTATGTACCTTTTAATACTTGGGAAGCATTCAAATACTATAGCAATGAATGCCAGAAAGAGTTACGGCTGAAATAGCAATAAGTGCTCAGCTACCATGGTTATGAGTGTGGCAGCCATGGTAAGCCAAAGGGTACATGGGGTTGGCTTCTACCACGTTCATAACGTGGGAATGGTTTCAAACTTCAGCACCCTTCTTTCCCATAGTAACCAATGCTGGTTGTGTTTGCCATTTAAAAGGAGGGCTGCGGTTGCTGTTTAAAAGGAGGGGCTGTGGTTTTGGAGTGGATGTGCAGCACTCCCCACCCTCTGTGTAGCTATTCTCTGGGATGATCCCTTTTAGCCAAGCACAAACAGCCCAGCATGCCTGGGGTCTAATGTGTCTGGGATCACCAAACAGAGGCTATTAATGTTCCCTTACAAAACTTCCCCTATTTCAACCAGGTGACCATGAATGATATCACTCTCCTGAGGCTGACACAGAAAAATAAAGACCGAATGTTGCATGCATGGGACCAAAACCCAGGACCATTCGCTGCTATGCTTTGTGCTGCAATGATTCCAGACCACTTGCTACTGGCTTGGCGTGGTAAAGTGTCCTACCGTGGAGGACGAAATAAGGCAGCCCTCCCCAGAAACCTTCTGCAAAGGCTTTCAGAGTACCTCCAGGAGAGCTTCATGGAGATGTCCCTGGAGGATTCCCGCTCCATCCCCAGCCACATTAACAGACTTTTCCATTAGCTGTACTGGCCGCAAATGCATCCCAATTTTTCAAGGCAAATCAAACATTAAACACAATCACTTTTAACCCATGTAGTGTCGTTACAAATGTGCACTCACCAGAGGTGATTTCTCCACTTTCAGGGTCCGGGAACCATAGGTGCTGGGAGGGTATTGGCTCCAGGGTGAGGAAAAGGTCCTGGCTGCCGGGGAGAATGGATTCTCCACTTGCCTGCTGCACATTCTCCTCCTCTTCCTCATCCACAAAATCCTCATCTGTGTTGTGTGAGGCTGCCACCTTGCAGATGTCCACGGAAAGTGTTGGAGTACTGGTAGGGTCCCCCCCTAGAATGGCATGCAGCTGATCATAGAAGCAGCATGTCTGGGGCTCTGACCAAGAGATACTCTGCCTCCTTTGTCTTTTGGTAGGCTTGCCTGAGCTCCTTAATTTTCACATGGCACTGTGGTGTGTCCCTGGTGTAGCCTCTCTCCACCATGACCTGTGCGATTTTGGTATATATACAGGGCAATCACTAGCCATTTTGGTGCCCTAAGCAGCTCTTCTGTGGGAGGGGGTGGGGAAATGGCCCCAGGCATCTGCAGGGGGCAGGAGAAGGTTTGGGGGGTAGGGGGGTGATGATGTTGCAGAGCTCTTCGTTAGTGATGTGGTTGAAGTAGGAGATGCCCAGGATTTTACGGAAGTATCTCATCTCTACTACCTGTATTTTCCAGTCAAGTTCTGACGTAAGGGTCCATGTCTCACACACATACAGAAAAATGGAGATGACCAATGCATGCAGCAGTTTCAGTTTGGATTCCAGGAAGATGTTCTTATTCCTCCAAACTGGCTTTAGCTTTGCCACTGCTGCTGTTGTTTGCGCAGTTCTTGCCAGAATTTCTGCCTTGGGTCCTTCATCAGTGATGATTGCCCCCAAATACTTGAACTGTGTCACTGTCTCCATCTCTTGTCCACTTACAGTGATATGTGATCTGATCCCATCACATTTGTTTGTCATCAGTTTGGTTTTCTCTGCACTGATTTCCATGCCATATTTTGTGGAGGTTTCATCCAATCATTTCACAAGGTTGGGAAGTTCATCTTTGCTGCTTGCCAGGCTCAGTGTCATCAGAAAGCTGAAGATTTGAGATTGATCACCCCCCGATTCTGACTGTGCATATGTGATCTTCAAGGGCATCAGTCATTACGCGCTCCAAGTAGATGTTGAACAATGTGGGTGAAAGAAGGCAGCCTTGCCAGACTCTAAGGCCTGGGCGACACTAGCTGGGGGTTCGAACTAAGATTCAGCTATTTGCATAGCTGAAGTCCAAGTATCTTAGTTCGACTTACCTGGCCGTCCTCATGGCAGCGAGTCAACTGTCACGGCTCCCCCATCGACTCGACCTACTCCTCCTGCCAAGCTGGAGTACGGGCATCGATTCGCGGATCACTTTATCATGTCCAGACGAGACATGTTAAATCGATCCCTGATACATCGAACACTACCTGCCGATCCGGCGGGTAGTATCGAGAAACCCAAACAGTGGTATGAAATCAGTCTCCTATTATGCCATTGACAAGAACTGCACTGCTGGCCTTGGCCTACAGTTGGTTAATGGTAAGAATAAGCTTACAACCAATATTGTACTTCTTCATGGTTGCCCAGAGAGCTTCATGCCATACTCTGTCAAACACCTTCAAGTCAACAAAGATGTGGTAGATGTCCTGCTGGTGGTGTAAGTACTTCTCACATAGTACACGAAGGTTGAAAATCTGTTCTGTGGTACTTCTTCCAGCACAACAGCCAACCTGTTCTTCAGTGATGATGCTCTCTGCTTGTGGCTTCAATATGTTCAATATGACTTTCAACATCACTTTGCTGGGGTGGTTAATTAAGCTTATGATCAAGTAATTCTGACACAATTGCAGGTTGCCTTTCTTTGGCAGAGTGATGATTAGTGACTGTGTCCAGGTGGAGAGCCACTCACTGGTCTGCCAGATCTTGTTACAGCTCTTGGTGAGTACATCTATTACTATTTCTCCTCTGAATTTCATCAGTTCGGCTGGGATGTTGTTAATACCTGTAGCTTTTCTGTTCTTGAGTGATTTCACAGCTGTCTCCACTTCTTCATGCAGTATTGGAAAGTTGTCCTCTTCTGTTGAATCTGGGCTGCCTAAGACACTAGGATTTCAATTTTTCTGGCAGTTGCATAGATCAGAGCAGTAGTTTCTCAACCTATTGATGATGTCCCTTTCTTCTGTAAGACTGTTCCCTTCTTTGTCTTAAATTGCGTTAGCTTTGGTCTATCTTTCCTTCGTCAGATCTTTTACAACCTGGAAGGTGTGTTTGCTATTTTTATTATTGATACACTCTTCAATTGGTTGGTTTTACAATCCATATTTCCTTGGCCACCTTCATTCTTTTCTTGATTTTTCTGCCAATCGCTCTATATTTATCAGCTCCCTCGATGTTGTTCTTGTTTATCTTAAGTTGTCTTCTAATGTCTCATGTTTGTAGTATTTCATTTGTGACCCATGGTTTTGTCTTCTTACAATGTTTCCCAAGGATGTCCATTGCTGTCTCATTCATTACAGCATTGAAATTGTTGGTCATTGTTTCTACATCTTCCTCTAGAGCAAGCAGTGGGGCAAATTTTCTGCCAAACACTGCTTGGAACGACTCTGCAATGTTTTGGTCTCTTAGTCCTGCTAAGTCAAACTCAGTTCTGGTGAACGTTAGTCTGATGATTTTCCTTAGTCGCAGCCAAAAATTGAGCATCACAAGGTCATGATCACTTCCAATATCAGCACCAGGGAAACTTCTTGTTTTAACTCTACTAATCCCAGAATGAAAGTGGTTTTGCACCATGATGTAGTTGATATGGCTGTGATGTAGACCATTAGGTACGTGCCATGTTGATCATCTGGCTTCTTTATGTGCTCCTAACATGTTTGCAAGAACCAGATTGTTATAGCTGGCAAACTCCAGAAGTCTCAATCCTCTCTCATTGGTTACCACACTACAGAAAGGACCACAATAATCTCGCCAATTTGTCTGTGCGTCAGTACCCACCATAGGCACCAACTTCCCCTGTGCCCCGGGGGTGTTCAACAACCCACTCACCGCTGGACCCACCCCTGCCCTACCCTCACCTTGCCCAAATTCCACCTCTTTCCCCCAAATCCCCACCCCTGCCCCGCCTCTTTTCTGCCTCCTCCCCATAGCGCACTCCACCCCCTTCCTCCCAGAAAGTACTAAGCACCACCAAACAGCTGTTAGGCAGCGGGCGGGAAGTGCTGGGAGAGGGGAACGCAGCGTGCTTGGGGCAGGAGGAGGCCAGGAGGGGTGGAGGCTGGGGAGCTTGGCTGCCAGTGGGTGCGGAGCACCGATAATTTTTCCCCGTGGATGCTCCAGCCCCACAGCACCCACGGAGTCGGCACCTATGGTACCCACTTTAGCATTCCAATCTCCCTGTACAAACAGGATATCTTTCTTGTTTACCTTATCAATGATGTCTTGGAGCTGATTGTAAAAATCTTCAATTTGCTCATTGTCATAGTCTGTTGTAGGACTGTAGACTTGTACCACTGTGATATTAAACAGTACTGCCTTTAGTCAGATGGAAATAAGCCTGCTGGACATTGGGCGGCATCCTAATACTGAATTCTTGATATCTTTATGCACAAGAAATCCTACACTGTTGACATGTTTGTTCTCTCCACTGTAATAGAGCACATGGCCTTCTTCCATTAGTACCTCTCCAAAGTTCTTCCATCTGACCTCAGAGATTCCTAGGAGGTGTCAGGTGTATTGTTCCATTTCCTATGTAAGTTCTTTCTACTTCCCTATTTGTCTCAATGTCCTTACATTCCATGTGGCTATGGTGATGTTTTATCTTCCATGGATTCTCTTTGTTGGGTTTACACCAGTAGTATACTGGTCGTGTCTGCCCTGGTGGGAGACGGATGGCACGTGCATTATTAACTCCCACTGCGATCAATCTGGTATGGACATGCTCATCATATGGTGTGTCTTGGGAAAATTTCTAACCTGGCAGAGCCTATCCCTCTCCAGGCAGCCCCCGTTTAGTTGCAGGAGGACGGTGGGGGGGTTTCTGTCCCTGGACCCACACGGGAAATTAGGAAATGGCAGAATTGAGGTTGCCTATTGTCAAGGCTGATTCCCTCCTCTGGAACGTCGAGTGCAGAAGGTGGGGGCCTGCAAGGACTCTAAAAACTAATACTTGCCACTCCAGGCTTCTATTAAACTCCCAACTTTACAGTTTTTCTCTGACCTTGACTAGGAAGATGCTGCCACCACCCAAATGCAAAACCCCCTTAGAATCCAAGAAGGCGCACTTGGGAATTCCTTCCTGTGGGTACCCTCAAGCCCTTTCACCCCACTGCAGGGAAGAGATGAGAAATGAAAACAAATAAATCAGCTGTTGCCACCAGCTAATTAAAAATATGTGCACAAACCTCTTAGGACACCAAAAATCCAATCCTGTTCTTTAAAAAAGGTATTTTTTATTAAAAACAAAGAAAGAAAATACATCTGGATCTTAGGCTTTTACTAGATTTAAAAATCCTGCTTACAAAAAATAAACATCAAGAATATGCTTCTTGAGGTCCAGCTTAAAGGTTACAAGCAAAACAAAAGCATTTGGGGTTAGCACAGAGGAGTCCACAAGCCTTACAAAATAAAAGACATTAACCTAATCTCGTCTTTCTAGACATTTTTGATGTACTTACATATCTGAGTTTCCAAATAAGAAATTTCTAGGTATGATTCTCATGATTTTCATACCTGGCCTTCAGCTTCTCACAGCATAACTGCTGCCCTCTTCCCTGGAGAACAACAATGGACACAAAGGGAAAGTTTTTTTTTTTCCCCCAATTTAAAAAAGTTCTAGCCTTTCCATTAGCTCCTTTGGTCAGGTGCCCACTCCCTTCCTTTACCTGTGGACTTTTTTTTTTAACCCTTTACAAGTAAAGCTACTAAGAGGGATTTTATAGCTAGCTGGCTGGCTAGGTGTCCATAAAAGGGAGCTCCCCTCCCTTCATTTATCACACCTATATTAAGACCCATTGTGTGTATGCATTGTGATACAACCTTTATTTGTATGATCACATATTATTTTTCCCCTAGGACTCCTGCCACTTTCAGTGCTCCTTTCCTATCCAACCACCTCCTATCCAACCACAGCATTTTTAAATGTTTTCTCTGAAAAAGTGAGCATTTCACTACAGAAATAAACTGGACATTTCAAGTGCCAGATTTGGAAACTAAATCCAATCCTTAAAAGGTGAAACATGGAGATTTTATTACTTCTTTAAATGCAAAGCTCAGAGCAAGCTAAATTGTGGAGTCACTACCAACATCTGCATAATTAGAACATGACTAGCACTTGCACTGTATTTAAGGTTGAGGAAAAAGGTTTTTCTAACCCTACTTGCAGTGATATTATATTATGCTATGTAATGTTCTGAAATATTTAGGAACAATTAAATAACCAACATAGATAATGTTACAGTTTTAAGATGTGGGCTCATACGATTTAAAATAGCAACTCTTAGTCACGCATATTTTCAAAGTTATACTTAACATTGTGGCAGGACATTTTCCAGCCTGGGAGCCTGCCTATCACTTGGGATTTGGCCCAAGCACCTCCATAAGATACCCCAGTCCTAGAGAGGTCATGTTTTGAGGCTATGTATTGACAGCCTGGGGAATTAATGTATGAGTCCCTTCTTCTCAAGACAAAACTGCAGATGGCAGTGATTGCAGCCTCTCACTACCTGCATGGGATCAAATTCAAAACCAATCCCTAAAAACTTGGAAGTGTGGCTACATACCAGATTTTGGTGTTTAGTCTCCAGACTGCTTTGAGTGTCATCTTCTTTGAGACTCTAACAGTCAGTTGTTACCATCTCTTCCCTTGACTTCATTGGAAGAGAAAGTTTTCAAACCACTCTAAATCTTGCTATCTGCTCTTGTCTTTAAAGAAACTTCCAAGACTTAAACTAAATTAAATGAATCAACACACACTGTAGTTTCAAAAATAAAAACTCTGATTCTAGGAAAGATTGTACAGAACTTAGTACAGCCTCATGTGTCTTGCTGTATGCAACAAATAAAAAGGAAACAGATCAACAAAAGAGCTCCAGCCCTAGCAGATGGAACTTTACTTTTGCTACCAATTTCACTTTTGATATCAGATTTACCTAACTTAGTTCCTGGAATTGTCCAGCTTTCATCTTGTTTATTCTGTTAATTATATTTTTTTTTATATTTTTAAAATTGTAATTAAATTGTGTGAGAATAGTGATCTTTGACTGGTGATTGTTCAGGACTTCCTCTCTGGGGGCCTGGTTATAGGCTGGGTAGGTAGTTGTTTATAACTTTGTCAAACTTTAACTGTTCAAGCTGATATTTTCCATCCCGAGTGTCTGGTATATTGGGAGAAAGGTTCAGCTAAAATGGTTCGGACGTGTCTGACTATCAGATTAAGTAAAAATACATTGTTTTTCCCATGTTTAAAAAGTGCTTACAGCTGTTTCATGACAATCTCTAACATCTCCATGATTTGGAGTAGGGATTTAAAATTTTGATTGGTGGGGAGGGTGAGAGTAGGAAGCCTGCCTGCCCTGTGTTTTCAATGCTCCCCCTGCCAGAGCCCAGCATGCAGGGGAAGGAGGAAGGTGTCTTAAAGTGCACCTTAAGAAGACAGGAGCCAGGAACTGGAGGAAGATAGGAGCAAGGAGGGGAAGGGCATTTTCACCTGGTCTCAACATTCCTGTGTTGTCTAGTAAATAGCTGTGAAAACTGCTGGCAAAGAATGTGTCTCCAATCCCCTCTAGTGGCATGGCCACATACACAAATACAACCTTCTCTTGCTACTAGTTACTTCATTAGCTGCAGTGGTAGAGAACTCTGCTATTGAGCTAAAGATCTCAACCCTGCCAAGGAACCATGTCAGAGGTCTATACAGTTCCACATGAGGGAATTTGAGGGTTTTTTTCTTTTTAGTTTTTGAAAATGTAGGAAATTGTATTTAAAATCTACCTTACAGAATGTTAAGGTTGCAAAGTCAAGTTCTGAAAAGTTAGGAAATGCCAGAATCAAGGGTGCCTGTGTATTCTTGATTCACCCCCTTCTGCACATTCCTTATGACACCGTCTTTAATTACATGATCACATTGTATTTTTCCAAAGAACCCCTGCCTCATTCAGTACATATGATGCATCTCCTCTGAGGTCAAATCTGCAGTGTGCAAAGAAGGAGGCTGTTGAATGTAGTACCCCTGCTTCATTTGCTGAAGACATTGGAAGGTGTGCAGTGCATGAGGCAGAGGTGAAAAGGATGCTCTTGTGGTTAAGGCAATTGAATGCTGCCCTGGAGAGCTGGATTCTAACCCTACCTCTGCCACAGATTCCCTGTGTAATGCTGAGCAAGTCACTTAAACCAACTGCTTCTTTGTCTGTTTTTCAGATTTACTTTTAAAAGAACAATACTGTATTTAGTTTTTTGTGCTGATGGGTGATATAATGGCCAAGTAACACCCAGCATTGTAATGTATATGATTCAATACTTTACCATAGTCTCAAAAAAAATGTACCCTAAGCGAAATGTATTTATGGTCACATGCACGGAGTACAATTAAATATATGGGGCTGAGATTGACATTGAGGTCTTTTTCTCATGTCACCGTGATTCTAATTCCTTCACTTTACATCAGCAGAGTAAGATGGGAAAATCACATCCTTAAAGTTTTGTTGGCGTGAAAGTGACATTACAATGGTCCAAACAGAAATGTTTCACTGCTGTGGGAGAGCTAGTTGAGCTCTAAAGAGAGCAGTGTGGGAAAGAGGAGAAAACATGGATACTGATTACTGGCTGTACTGCTATATGAGTATAATCTGCCTCTAGTGAGGAATGCAGCAATCGACCTTCCCGGTGAATTCGATGGGTGAGCTTCTATTACAGTATAGCCTAACCCTAGTCGATATGGCACTGGGGTGAGACTCAGAAGAGCTGGGTTCCATTCACAGCTCTGCTACCGGCCTGCTGGGTGACCTTGGGCAAATCATTTAATCACTCTGTGCGTCAGTTTCCCCATCTGTTAAAAGGAAATAATGATTCTGGCCTCTTTGGTAAAGTGCTTAAAGGTCTATTGATGAAAAATTAAGAGCTAAGTATTAGTCACTGGTGCTCTGCACACTTCGTGGCTTCTCCATTCCAAGTAACTATCAAGTTGGACTTGATCTACATTATCTCAGACCTGACTACCTCACGGTAGGTCTATAGTGCAATCAGAGGGTGTGTCTGCAGCTCATGCAGACGTAGCTAGCTGGAGTACCGAAGTTATGACGCCATGACAGCGTGCAGTTCAGTACAGACTGGCCACCTCAGTTATTGCCTAGTGTGACGGTGCAGGACTCACCCCTACTACTCCTCCTGCTGCTCATCTCAGGGAACTAGCTCATCCAGTATCCGGAGCACCCACCGCAGGCCAGTGTCCCACTTGCCGCTGGCCCCTGTGTTCCTCCCGGACCCTGGGGCCCTTTTACCTTTCTCTCAGGGTCTCCCCACCCCAGGGAACCCCCACCGTCTATCCCCACTTCACCTCAGTCCTAGCTACCACCCAGTCTCCATCTAGCCCCCATTCACTGGGGCAGACTGCAGTATAAGCCACTCATCGCAGGCAAAGAGGTTCAGACCTGCTGCCTCCTGCAACCCAAGTGCCCCTTTAGCCGTACCCTAGACCTGCAGCCTGGGCCTTTCCTAGGCCGGGGCTTGGCCTTTCCCCAGCCCTGCTCCACGCTAGGCACTTGGTTAAGCTCCATGCAGCCTGGCCATTCTGAACACAGAGAAATACTGCTGAGCTCCTGGCTCCCAGCCTTTATATACAGGGCAGCTGGGGCCCGATTGGGGTGTGGCCCAGCTGTGGCCACTTCCCCAGTCAGCCCAGCTTTCAGAGCTGCAGCCCTCTCCAGGGCTGCTTTTACCACTGCAGACCTCTTTCAGGGCTGGTTTCAAGCCCTTCAGGGCAGAAGCAGGTGTCCACCCCTCTACACCTAGTAATTGTAAGACCCATGCTGAAGTGCTCACTGCTGCAGCTTCACTGTTTTGGTACCCAAGTGAGCTAGACTAATCTCTCTCATGCGTGTCAGCATGAAATGCAATCACACTCCATGGCTGTAGGATAGACATCCGCTAAGAGAGAGTGTTTTCCTGCATGCATCACTGTGATGGCTGAGGCAGCCTCTTACTCCTAGACTTCAACTCTTGGAGACTGAGGGAAGAACCCTTTGGATGGAGGGTCCATGACTGGGGAATTAGCTTCCCCAGGTGGCATCATAGGTTGGGGGGCCAGACAGATCTTTTTGGCCAATCACCGGACTATGGCCCATCACTGGGGATGTTTTTCTCCTGGCTGGGGCAATACAAGGAGTGGTGCTGTTTATGCTGTCTGCTCTGTGCCATGTAATTTAATGCACACAATGCAATCAGATGGTGGACAGAAAAATAATAAATTAAAGTAATAATCACATATGAATACATTTCCCACTCCAAAAATAACAACTTGATTTTTCACAAGGTAGCAGTTTAGAAACCTAAATCAGGAACGTTTTTTCTCCTGAGCATCGCTAGTTGTGCAGCAAGTCAGATGTGGGCTCTCCCTTGCTCCATCTACTCCTCGCTAATCCCAGAGGCCTACAAGAATGAATTTCTTTAAACAGCCATGGAGTGAGCCTGGGGGAGAGGAGTGAGAAAGAATAAGTGGGGTTTTACAGCCCAACCCAGTTCCCAGTAAAGCCAATGGAAAGACTCTCAATGGCTTAAACCAGAGTTTGATCAGGTCCATAGAGTCCAATTCTTCTCCAAATTGAATCAGTGGGAATTTTGCCATTGATTTAATGGGAATTGGGTTGGACTGTAAAACCCAGGTTGAATCCAGTCAGATAGAGCTGGGACAGACGCAGAGGGCACTGACAGGCACCCGTTTCTTCCATTTCTCCATTCCACTCAGCAGAGCTTTGGGGAACTTGGGCATGTTTCCCAAGTTACATACTGGGTCTCTAGAAAGAATCCAATGTGACTTCAAAACATATTTGTTTACCCTTTCTGTGGTTTACTGTTGAACTACTTCCTGGAGAGGGTATGTGCTAGAAAAGGGCAAGATACTACACAAAACTATTTCTTGGAAATTAGGCATCACTCTCCTTCCCCAAATTTTCAACCATAGTATCTAGCCTTTTTCTCCAGGCAGGTCAACTAGGCTAGTACAGGTTACATAGTCCTGGTTACAGCATAGCAACAAAGTCACTGATTCTTGTAGACTAGAACACAATTCCTGAGAGGGACAATGACACCTTGGAGTGGCTGTATGTCATTTTGGAGAGAAACCCAACTCTATTAAAGTCCTAAGACTAGAATACCCAGAGTAAAGTGGCTAGAACACCTCTGTTGCCTCAGTGATGAGAGATTGCTGAGAAATATAGTTTCCTAGCAGCCCATGGGAGTCCTGGGTTAAGGTAAGGTACATTTGACAAGGGGCCATATAAATTCTGCCTTCTTCCACCAGAAAGAGGTTGGAGCAACCTAGACAGGCTGAGGAGAATCTTCCAGAAGAAGGGGCAAGTTTCCCATTGTTTCTTTGATTTCTTTGTTTTCATGGACTGGGCTTTTCCATTTAAAAAAGGACTTTGAAGAAAACCTTCTGGGAGGAAGCTATGCTAGCTTCAGCACTAGGAATGGAAAGCACTTGGTAGGGGAGGTTTGGGTATGTGTTTGTTTTGTATAAATGAACTCCATGGGTGTGGCTATTTGATTTGTTCTGCTGCAGCATGTTACTGCTCAGCGAAGGGATGCCAGACTTCCTTATTCATTATAGAATCATATATTATAGAATAGTTATAGAATCAGAAATGTGGAGCTGGAAGGGACCTCAAGAGATCATCTAGTCCATCTTGCTGCAGGACCAAACATACCTAAAACATCTCTGGTGTTTGTCTAACCTGTTCCACATCCTCCCCTACATAACCCTTCTAGTGCTTAACTGTTCTAAAGCTAAGTCTACACTACAAACTTACATTGGTATAACTAATGTAATGAAAAATCCACACCCCCTGAGAGACATAGTTATACAGCCCTAACTCCTGGTGTAGACAGTGCTATGTCAGCGAGAGAGTTTCTCCTATCAACATTGCTACCGCCTCTCCCAGAAGAGGCTTAACTAGAGAGGAGAAGCTCTATCATCGACGTAGTAGTGTCTTCATTCACTAAAGTGCTACAGCGGCGCAGCTGCAACGTGCAGATATTTACATGTAGACTTCTCGTTATAGTTAGAACATTTTCCTAATATCCAACCTAAATCTCCCTTGCTGTGAACTAAGCCTGTTAATTCTTGTCCTTAGTGGATGTAGAGAACAATTTATCACCATCTTGTTTATAACCTTTAACTGATTTGAAGATTGTTACCATGTCCCCCGTCTACCTTCTCTTCTCTAGACTAAACTTGCACAGTTCTTTCAACCTTAGTCAGAGGTCATGTTTTCTAAATATTTCTTATATTTGTGTTTGCTCTCTTCTGACTTTTCTCCAGTTTGTTCACATCTTCCTTAAATCGTGGTGCCCAAAACTGGATACAGTACTCTAGCTGAGGCCTCACTAGTGCTGACTGGTGGAACAATTACCTCCCAGACCTGTCATCTCATAACTTTAGATTAGTTGAGAATGTCCGTTGGCTTTTCTGAGCACTTGAAGTAAATTCTGCCACTTCCTCTTTGACCAAGAAGGTTCGGCTTCCCCAAGGAGGAGTGTGGGGACAGAATTCTGGGAGTGCACAGACTGCAGGGTTAGATGGGGAATGAGGAATGGAGAGAGAGGATACATCATGACGTATATTTGCCTCAGCTCCTCTGCAGATTGTGGGATAATTTGGTGGACCCAGTGAAGGGCTGGTAAGCAATGCCGGCTCAATATTATTGCTATTATTATTTATATTACAAATGCACCAACAGGTCCCAGCTAAAACTGGGGCCTCAATGGGCATTGCATACATGCACAGTAATAGGCAATCCCTGCCTAAACAGTTTATAATTTAACTAGAGAAGAAAGAAAAAAAGTGGGAGCAATAGCATGCTATTATCCACATTTTAGTGGTGGAAACTGAAGCAGGGAGATTAAGTGAGTTGCCCAAGGTCATGCAGGGTCTGTCTACACTGCAATTGGATGTGTGATTACAGCACAGATTGGCATTCTCCTGCTAGCCTTGTCCAAACTACTGCAGCTAAAAATAGCGGGAGAATGCAGCAGCATGGACTGTATCAGCCTGCCTGGAGCCCCCGGAGACAGGATAACTAGATTAACGCTAGCAAGGGAATGCCGACCTGTGGTGTAATCACAAGTCCAATTGCAGTGTAGACAAACTCATAGAACATCTATGGCATAGCCATGAATTAAATCCAGATCTCCTAAGCCATTATCTAGCCACAGGACCCTCCTTCCTCTCTTCAGGGTAACAAGTAGCTTATGGTAGAAATTTCTTCTACTGCTTTAGCACTTTATCTGTTTAGAATAAATATGAGCAAGGAATGAAGGAATATGATTGTGGAGTGTAGGAGAACAAGGAAAGTTTTTATGATATGCTCAGTTTTTATTCTGTGTTATCATACATGTCCCTTACCTGAAGTCCTAACTCAGTCAAAACTCCCAGTTACTTTGCCAGAGTAAGACATTTAGGAATGGGCCCATTGTAAACAACTGAATTCTGAAGAAAGATAATTTATTCATTTAGCAAATCTCTTCCTTTGACAGGACACCATTCTCTTTTACTTTACACTTAATTCCTACTATTGCTTCAGTGGGTATTCTTTCAAAATGGCTTCGTTATATGTTAGCTTCCATTTGGTATACAGCAATGTATCCTTTTAGCAGGCTCGTAAATCGTTTCACCTCATGAAATCATTAAAACCTCAGGCCTTAATTCTCACAGTGGTTCTATAAAACCCCAGGCCAGGCTCCGTTAATGCTGCTGTTGATTGACCGGAAGTTAGTTTTAAAACACTGTTTCCTACTCTCGGTTCCTGGGGCTTATTAACAGTGCTACCTTTCCAGATACCCAAGCTAAATTGTTCATCTCATAAATCATGTAAGGGCCTTGACAGGAAATGTGCAATAAAGACGGCGCTATATTGTGTTCTGAAGGAACTTACACTGGTCTTTGGCTAATCTGACACACTGTCATCTCAGCAGAACCTGGAGAAAAATTCCACCCCCCTGATAAATCCATCTCTTTTTGCTGCAATTCCCAGCCCTCTGACATCCACCCACAAACTCCAGTTGCCCAGGATGATCAAAACCAACCCTCCATGCTCAGTCAAAAATAAATAACTAAATAAAGCAACTGTAGGTGGCTGGCCTTTTTCCATCCGTTGTCACTGCAGAATCAGGAAAAAGACATGGTATGTCTCAAACATTTTCTCTGTCTGCAACAAGAAGTCCCAAGGTTTGTACAGGAAGGGTATGTCTACCCTGCAGATGGAGAGAGCCTCCTGACCCAGGTAGATAGACTTGTGTTAGTGGAACTCCCACTAGCATGCTAGAACTAGCTGGAGCGACATTGCAGCTACCCAGGAGATATGGTGGGTCTCCAACTTGAGACCATTGCTTCTTGTTCTGTCATCTGCCACCACTGAGAACAGCCGAGCTCCATCCTCTTTGAATTCCCCTTCAGGTAGCTGAAGGCTGCTATCAAATCCCCCCTCACTCTTCTCTTCTGCAGACTAAATAACCCCAGTTCCCTCAGCCTCTCCTCATAAGTCATGTGCTCCAGCCCCCTAATCATTTTAATTGTCCTCCGCTGGACTCTCTCAAATTTGTCCACACCCCTTCTGTAGTGGGGGGACCAAAACTGAACACAATACTCCAGGTGTGGCCTCACCAGTGCCGAATAGAGGAGAATAATCATTTCCCTTGATCTGCTGGCTATGCTCCTACTAATACAGCTCAATACGCCATTGGACTTCTTGGCAACAAGGGCTGACTCATATCCAGCTTCTCATCCACTGTAATCCCCAGGTCCCTTTCTGCAGAACTGCTGCTTAGCCAGTCGGTCCCCAGCCTGTATCGGTGCATGGGATTCTTCCTTCCTAAGTGCAGGACTCTGCACTTGTCCTTGTTGAACCTCATTTCCTCCAGGAGTTTTTGGATTTCCTACTAGACTGGGTTTATTTTCCTTCTGTGATTTTCTTTTCCTGAACTCTGCTGAAGTTATTTGGCAGCTTCTCCTCCACAATTAATTGTTTAAATTTTGCCTGCTACTGTTTCTGTTTCCACTGAGTTTCAGTGTCTGATAACAATTCAAAGCGTATATGCTCAACATCTCTGAAAATCAGGCCCTAAATGGCTAAAATGACTTGCCAAAGGTCATTCTGTAGCAGAGTGGAGAGCAAAACCTACATCTCCTGACTCTCAGTCTATTCCTCAAACTACTCCAGTGGTGAGCAACCTGTGGCCTGCAGGCCACGTGCAGCCCATCAGGATAATCTGATTGTGGGTCATGAGACAGTCTGTTTACATTGATCATCTGCAGGCACGGCCCCTCTCAGCCCCCAGTGGCTGCAGTTAGCCATTCCCAGCCAACGGGAGCTGCGGGAAGCGGCGGCCAGCACGTCCCTGCAGGCCGCAGGTTGCCCACCACTGTCCTAGACCATGCTGCTTGTCTCAGATAACTCTTGGAGTCGTTCCTCCAAGCAAACCTATTAAAGTGCTTCAAAAGGGTTAGAGCTGAAGGCTATATCCCACTGTCAGCACAAGGCACATTTTCCTTTGTCCATCTCCTACTGCACTGAAATAGAGCTGCATTTAATTACCATCATTCTTCTGACCTCTTTGACTAGGGAAAGGGATGTTTCTAAAAATCCCAACAAGAAGTTGTGCATGAAATAGATCAACAGAGTCAAGTTTCCTAGACCCTCAGGACCTTTATATTGCTCTTGAGCAAGTTTCTCTGTTTGACTCAGCACTATGGGAAACATCTTTCATAGGGAGATATGACTAGCTCTCCTTAACCTGGGGGATGATAACAAGAAAGACTCCCCCCCCCCACACACACACACACAGCCAGACAAAAAAGAATGAATAAGTAAAAAAATAATTTAATATACAATAATGTGACTTCACTATCCACAATAGCTAGAAACTCCCTGGGTTTCCTGGCCTTTCTGAAGTATACATGAAACTAACAATTCTGAAAAAACAGATTCCTGTCTACTCCAAGCATCATCTGCATACTGCTGATTGTTGTCAGAGTGCTACCGGTGTGGTGCTCTGCTCTCTCCAATATTGATATCACTCGGCTGCGTGCCTGAGTTCCCTCTGTGTGCTGCCCCAGCTCTGCAGATAGCTGACACAGCAGACCCGACGAGAACCCCCAATAACCATAGAGTCCAGTAAGATGCAAAGCCACGTCGGCTAGGTTTATTGCGACCTCGGACACAATTGCAGTTCCCTGTAGGTTTCTTAGTCTAATTCAGGGCATACTACGAGAAAGTGCCTTTTGGCCATGGACCCGGCTCAGTCAGTGGCGGGACTTTCCACTGCCCCCTAGGCCGGACAAAGACACTGCCCCCGGGCTGCATTCTTATACACAGATACAAACAAGTTACACATCACACCTGACGTATTGAGGGGCCACCCCTCTACGCAGCAAGGTTCAACCTCTCTACGTATTAAGGTGCCGCCTCTCACCTTGTACATGTTGGTTCGATCAAAACAACTCTATCCATCATTTTACCCTTTTGCCCCTGTCATTGGGATGGGCCAGCCTGTTCTTTGTTATCTGTGTGGAATATACAAGTATGCGAATGTTCTGATATCTAGTGTTCAGTACGTTTTAGGTACGTATCTTTTTGCAGCATCAGCCCTTTCCTTGCCAGCTTCTGTGAGCAAGGCAAGCCTCTGGCTCACAGCTTAACTTTGCTTTATGTTAGCAAAGTCTTGACCATTACTTTAGTTTAGGCCTCAGGCCTCTGATACCAAGGTTTATATCTCAGGGCCTCCTCTTACTACACTGATTAATAGCTAAAATCCTCCTTTCTATTTCAGTGGAGAAATGATAATAATGAAAGCAGTCTGAATATTCTAAAAATGCCAAATTAGCATAAGAAGAACATTTAGCACAGCAATGACATCACAGGACAGGGAGAAAGTAAATTCAGATTCCTTCCAGAGCAAATAAAATAAAATAACATAATAAAAGAGAACATTGAAAGAGGATTCTCGCAGTACTAAAAACACTGGTTAGACTTAAATCTACCATACTAAAGGAGAGAGATTAAACTGCTTCCATGCTGATGACAGGGTCTGCTCAATAATGATCTAAAGCAATGTGAACTGACACACATTCAATTTCATCATTTAAGTAAGACCCACCAGCAGAAAGTCGAGTTTCTTTTTTGGTGGTTCGGGTTCTGTACTTTCCGAATCAGTGTGGGATTGTTGTGCATGAGAGTGTGGGAAACTGATATGCAAGTTTCTAGGATGAGGCTAGTTCTTATCTGTTGGTAGGCAGTAATAAAATAATAAATTAAAAAGCTGTCTAAAATAATGTTATCCAATAAAGTTACAGCTGCTGCCTGTGTGTATTTTATTAACCAATTAGCAATTGCTTAATTGCTTGCTTTAAGTGTATAAAGATGTATGCTGAAAAAAAAAATAAAATAACTTTGCTTTCAATCATATTAATGGTCAAGCTCTGTCCACGCACGCCTGCGCTGCAACAAATCAGAATGTTGTTTTTTTAAGACTTCTGACAGCATGTTCCACACCTTGTCCCTCTCAGATTTTGGAAGGCCCTTCAGATTATTAAACTTGGTTCGAGTGCTGTAGCTAGCTTTAGAAATCTCACATTGGTATCTTCTTTGTGTTTTGTCAAATGTGCAGTGAAAGTGTTCTTAAATCGAACAACATATGCTGGGTTGTCATCCAAGACTGCCATAACATGAAATATATGGCAGAATGAAGGTAAAACTATGGAGCAGGAGATATACAATTCTCCTTCAAGGAGTTCTGTCACAAATTTAATTAACACATTTTTTTAATGAGCATCATCAGCACGGAAGAATGTCCTCTGGAATGATGGTTCAAGCATGAAGGGTAATACAAATGTTTAGCATATCTGGCACATAAATACCTTGCAACACTGGCTACCACAGTGCCATGTGAACACCTGTTCTCACCTTCAGGTAACATTGTAAATAAGAAGCGGGCAGCATTATCTCCCGTAAATGTGAACAAAGTAGTTTGTCTTAGCGATTGACGGAACAAGAAGCAGGACTGAGTGGACTTATAGGCTTTAAAGTTTTACATTGTTTTGGTTTTGAGTGCAAATGAAAATCTACATTTTGTAAGTTGCATTTTCACAATAAAGAGATTGCACTACAGAGGTGAATTGAAAAATATTATTTCTTTTGTTTATCTTTTTTACAGTGCAAATATTTATAATAAAAATAATAATACAAAGTGAGCACGGTACCCTTTGTATTCTGTGTTGTAATTGAAATCAATATATTTGAAAATGTAGGAAATATCCAAAAATATTTAAATAAATGGTATTCTATTACTAACAGTGTGATTAAAACTCCAATCAAAATTATATTGTTTAATTTCACAATTAATCATAATATTTTTTAATTGTTTGACACCCCTAATTCTTATAATTCTATTATGTATTTTAACAATAGTAACACCCAGGTGAGCCAGACTGAATCCCACTATGTATTTGTCAGCATTCTTGAGGCTTGGGGACCTTGCCATAAGCTGGCACCTGGTCTGCCTGTGCCACATTTGCCTCCCCCAATTCTGGGACTGGCCAGGGACTGAACTGCTCTCCAGGGCTGCTCTAATTTGCAGTGGCTGGAAGCATCTCCCTAGTGGCCATGCCACCTGCCCAGAATTGCCAGACTAGCTTTGACCCCTCCCATGCTGGCCTGCCCTGCCCTGCCCCTGGGTCCTCAACATCGAGGAGGGTAGAACAGGAGTAATAAAGCCAGCACAGAGGGATCAGGGAGAGAACCTTTAGCCCTGAGAAATTCCGTGAATAAAATAAGAATGATTGGGTGGCTGACTAATTCATCTCTCCTTTTCCCCTCCCAATGTAAGTGTCATTCCCTCTGTGTAATAATAATAGTAACAATGAATTAATACTGCACTCTCAGATAGCATTTTTCATTGTACTTCTCAAAGGAGATAATTTCATTCCCCCCATTTTATAGGTGGGGAAGCTGAGGTACAGAGACGGGAACTGACTTGTCCACCAGGTCAGAGGCAGAGCCAGGCAGACAACCCAGGGCTCCTGAATCCCACTCCATTGTTCTTTCCACTGGATCACACTGCCTCCCACTGTCAATTTTCATGACGGCGGGAACTAGTCATGACTAGAGGCATTGGTATTGTATTTCCATGTACATTCTATTGCTGGAAGCAGTCCTTTCATTTCCATATCTTCCTATATGTCACATACAGGGAAACAATATAGGGCAGATCCTTAATTGGATTAAAGCAGCAGAGCTCCATTAAAGTCAATTGAGCTATGCTGATTTACTACAGCTGAGGTGCTGGCCTGATATCTTTCCTGTGTGGCTTATTTAGACTTCTCTTCTTTTCCACATCTTCCTGCAGCCCCCATTGGCCTGGAGCGGCAAACCTCAGCCAGTGGGAGCCACGATCGGCCGAACCTGCGGACGCAGCAGGTAAACAAACCGGCCCGGCCTTCCAGGGTGCTTATCCTGGTGATCCACATGCCAAAGGTTGCTGATCCCTGGACTAGATGATCGCAATGGTCCCTGCTGGACTTGGAATCTATTAATCTATGACAGGGCCGCCCCCGGGGGCGGGGGGGCAAGTGAGGCAATTTGCCCCAGCTCCTGGGCTCCACAGGGCCCCCTCCCCAGGCCCGGCCCAACCCTGCCTCTGCCCCTCTCCCGGAGCCTCCGCACATCCAGGAGTGTCCCTGGACAGCTGCAGCATGGCTCCGGCAGGGCTCCTGAACTCCTCCCCGCTCAGAGCCGTGTGGTAAGGGGGCGGGGCTGCGAGCTCCATGCCAAGCGGAGGGAGCTCAGGCCCTGCTGGAGCTCGCAGCCCCACCCCCTTACCACGCGGCTCTGAGCGGGGCGGAGCTCAGGGGCCCCGCCGGAGCCACGCTGCGTAGCTGTTCCGGGACACTCCTGGATACGATATGCTGAGGCTCTGGGTGAGGGGGGAATCAGGGGTAAGGGGCCAGGGCCGGGGGGGTTGGATAAGGGGCAGGGAGTCCTGGGGACAGTCAGGGGACAGGGAGGGGGCAGAGGATGGGGGGGCTGTCAGGGGACAGGGAATGGGGGTTTGGATTGTGGGTGTTCTGGGGGTCTGTCAGGACTCAGCGGCGGGGGGGTGAATAGGGGTCGGGGCAGTCAGGGGACAGGGAGCAGGGTTGGGGTCCCAGGGTGGTGGTTGGGGGTGGGGTCTCTGGGGGATGGTGAGGGGACAAGGAGCAGGATGGTCGGGGATTCTGAGGGGGGCAGGCAGTTGGGCGGCAGGAAGTGGGTGGGGGTCGGATAGGGGGCAGGGCCAGGCTGTTTGGAAGGCACAGCCTGCCCTACCCTAAAGCTCATTCAGCAGTTTGAGGCTTGCAGAAGAGCCAAGCTGTTAGCTTTTCCATTAGGGCTACCATCCCTTTCACTTCTCAAATGCCAAATTATAGTCTATATTTAATTTCAGTGCCATAGGGAGATTCATGTCGGGGGAGGGTAGCTTCATTTAAAATTAGCCACTGGGGGAGGAATCACATGAGAAGAGCAATATCCTACACCACCTACCTCCTTCCCAACCCTACCAAATGCTCAGTTCATGGAGTATGTACATAGTCTATACTAAAGACAAACCTACAGTAACTGTCTCCAGTTTGTGAGGGACCCCATGGAGCCAGTCTCTAGGAAACAGATAAATGCATGGAGGTTAAGTCCATTAATGGCTATTAGTCAGGATGGGTAAGGAATGGTGTCCCTAGCTTCTGTTTGTCAGAGGGTGGCGATGGAAGGCAGGAGAGAGATCACTTGATCATTACCTGTTAGGTTCACTCCCTCTGGGGCACTTGACATTGGCCATTGTCAGTAGACAGGATACTGGGCAGGATGGCCTTTGGTTTGACCCATTATGGCTGTTCTTATGTTCTAAGCTAAATGAACCCAAAGTTATGGAGACAGATATGAGTCAAGGAAGCCAGCAGAGTATCAGAAACCTGGAAAAATCTCTGACTGGATGGGCTCAGGCATTTGTTCACAAGCTGAGGTGGTTCAAAAGTTTTGGATTTTTTTTAAGCAGAATTTTTGTATTGTTTCTTTAAGCAATCAAACACAGCAAGCAGCAAATATTTGGCCACACACTTCTGAAACCCCAAACCATATTCAGGTTTTGGCAGACTAATTTCAGCTTTTCAATTTAAAAAAACCACAACAAATTTTGAAGGAAAGCAGACATTGTCCGTGATTTTTTTCTGCTTTTTAAACCCCCCTAGTTTTAAATCCAAAAAAATTTTTGATGGAAAATATTTGTCCAACCTTTTTAATGAGCTTTAGTGCCTTTTAGCACTAGCTGATGCTGAGAACCAGTGATACCTTGTAAAGAAGTTTTCTCAAAACTGGGTTTGTGCCGAGATGTGGAAGGTTTATTTTTCCCAGGGGCGCCCGTGGGGGGGTGGGGGAGCAAGTGGGGCAATTTGGCCCAGACCCCGCAAGGGCCCCTACAAGAATATAGTATTGCAATTTTTTTTATGGAAGGGGCCCCCAAAATTGCTTTGCCCCAGGCCCCCTGAATCCTCTGGGTGGCCCTGATCTATGATAAAATTTGCCAAGTCTGCCACAGCTCATTAACATTCTCAACTTCTGCTGCACTTTGTCTGCATATGAGCTATAAAGCGTTTCGGATTGGAAGTTTGGGCCATTTGTTTTTGTCCTAGTAGACAACTCGGAGCGGACCTATGAAAGGAGAATACAGAAGAGTGGAAAGGATTTACATTTACCTGTGAAGCTCATGATTCAGGAAAAGTAATGTGCCAAATGAGAACAAATCTGTATTTCCCCATTACACTGGGTTGTGTGTATTACATGGTCATGGTTTTCTCAGTTGCAGGAGAAAGTCCTCCACCTGGTGGGAAGCCTTGCTCACAGCTTGTTTCAATATATGTCTACATGCAAGCACTATACGAGTTCTAAAGAGCTAGGTGGTGGTGTTATTATTGTTTTGATTGTTATAGAACTACAAAGTGAGACAAAAACTGGGCTTTTCTTGCATTTGAAGTAAATTTCATCTTTTTCTCCTTTAACAAAAAAAAGACAATACTTCTTCAATGTATAGTAATATGTTCTTTTACTTTTGCAATCATTTCTTCCAAAACAATTGGGAGCTATTACATTTTATATGTGTTGAATTACACATAATTTCTTGTCTTTAAAGTACATGATGCTAGTTGTCCATTGCTTATAATGGCTTGGAGTGCATTATTCCCCCCACACACAAACACCCCCAAAAATGACATTGAGAAACTTTCTTTGAAATGTCCACTAAAAAAAGAATTCAATGCTGTGAGGGTTCTAAGTCTGCCATTAGGAAGAATACTCACCTGCTGTACTCCCCTTTGAGCCATCTCTGGTGGCTTATAAAAGCAGATAGCAGTGTAATCCAGATAAGGCCCCCTAAGAAATTTTCTCTAGGTTGTGGATAGCTGTCTCACCTCTCTGGCCAGATAGAACTAAGACTCCTGTGGAATCTCATTGTCAGTCAACCTGGCTAATGGTAAGAGACGTCAGAGTTGCTGGCTGGCTCCTCTCCCTCAGAGCGAGCAGTCCTCTAGGGTATTGTAGACGTTTCTCCTACAAAATAATAAGGGTTTCCTTTTCAGAGAAACAGCACTGGAACACTGAGTAAAGCTGTTGCTATTTCTGGCAGAGTAGCTCATAACAACATGTTAGACAGGGAAGTTCACTAATAGACAAAGGGTTAGATCCACAAACAGGGACAGCTCTAGCAATTTCGCCGCCCCAAGCATGGTGGCACGCCGCGGGGGGCACTCTGGCGGTTGCCGGTCCCGCGGTTCCGGTGGACCTCCTGCAGACGTGCCTGCAGGAGGTCCACCGGAGCCGCGGGACCAGCGGACCCTCTGCAGGGACGGCTGCGGGAGGTCCACTGGAGCCACCTGCCGCCCTCCCGGCGACAGGCAGAGCGCCCCCCGTGGCATGCCGCCCCAAGCATGTGCTTGGCGCGCTGGGGTCTGGAGCCAGCCCTGTCCACAAAGATACAGAGGCATCTAAATGCCTCAGCTCAAGATTTAGGCACCACTGACATCTTCAGAACTATGCCTCAGCTACTGCTAACCTTACTGGTGCATAAAGTATCTTAGGTGGCTAAGTTTCTGCCAGTGGGCATGCACAAAGCTGCCTAAGTCCTGATGCTGCCCCACAACTAAGGAGCTGCTTGGAGCTCCCGCTCGTGCTTAAGACATGGCAGGATATTCAGACTAGGCTTTCCCCTGCCTATCACCCCAGCGGGGCCTGATCTGTTAGGTGTTTTCAAAGCACACCTACAGGATCAGGCCTCACACACAAAACACAGCAGAGGGTGAGCAAGTTGAGAATTCAGCTGGCTGTGTGCATCTACCCAGAATGCCCTGCAGTTCAGGGAATTCAGCTGAAATGCGCGAGACCCAGCTTCAAATCCCTGCTCCGGTTACTATTTAATTATTTATACAAAGTGGAACAGCTCCAACAGAAGAAAATGGAGGGAACCACACCCAGAATAGCCAATAGCCCAATGGGAGGTAAGAGAACAGGGTGTAAGTTTCTGCTCCAAATCAGGTAGGGCAGGAATTTGAATCTCCCGCAATCCAGCTGAGTGCCATAACCATGGGGCTATTGGCTACAATAGGAGGATTTGGGGGAATCTCTCTTTTTTTATTGCAAGGAAGGGCTGGCCCTGCCTTAGGCATATAACTCCAGGCAAGCATGTATAACACCAACAGACCCTGGTGGGTGGGATTGAACCTAGCACCTCTGCAGCTAAGTGCCTGAGCTCTACCACATGAGCTAAAAGCCAATGGGTTGTTAGTGGAGGCTGCAGAGCAGAATCATTTTTTTTATATATATCTCCCTCTCCCTAGTGCCACTAAACGGGACAGAACTCCACACCTGGGAGGTGTGTGGGTTACAAGTGCACAGCTCAGAATTCTGAGCCCAGATAGGTGCTTCACTCCAGTGCATCAGTCAGGTGCCTGTGGACTAGATCAACAGAGTTAGGTGCCTAAGGACGTTTGTGAATCTGGGCCATAAGCCCCACCCCTTTCCTCTGCTTTTCACTCCTAGCTAGCTTAGACAGCTGCCCACTCAACATGCAGACTTCTAAGGATCCCTTTCTTAGGTGACTAACCCTCCCCAGGTATTGTCCTGAAAGCCTGGACTGAGGCTTCTACCAGATGGCAAAGTGCCTAGAAGTTGGGTGTTGCCACACATACGCCTCTTTGTGGCTCAAGCCCAAAACGACTGCAGACTGTAAAACAACAAGAGCTTTTAAGTAACTCTATTAAGGCAGTTCCTGAGCACAGAGTTTGAACAAGCATCTGCTGGAGGCAAAGTCTAAATGGTGAGTTGATCAACACCCAGAAAATTATAATTAAATTGAATCAAAGAAAACGAGATATTTCAAATGAGAAACATGTTGGCACTGTGTTTACTTGCATGCTCCTTGGTGGACTAATGTTGTAAAGACTTCCCAGGCATAATAACTTCACAACAGGCATAATACAAATTATCACTCCCCTACTATTATATTGGGTCAGCTCTGAGGGTGGAAACTTGGACAAGGAAAAGGGAAGTTAATTCTCCAGCAGCATGTGGAAGGGTGCTAGACGGCACATGTAGCTTTCCAAAGACCCATACAACAGGAAATCTGCTGCATGGAGGTGACAGATAAACTCCTGACCAAATCTTCTCTCTCATGAGTGTATGGTCACAGCAGACAGGCAACTGATGGGCATAAAGGAAACACGTTATCTTAAATTTTACAGAATTCCATATATAAAATCCTAGGAAATTGGCTGCTTTTGGATTAATTTGACATTTCAAATACAAGTGGCTTTTCTGTGGTTTGGGACATTTTCGGAGGGAGTACTCCGCACTTTCTGAAAAATCAGGCCCTGAAAAGATATCTCAGGTTGGGTGCCCAAAATCACTTTTCATCATTTAGGCCACAGTGGACAGTCCACTACTAGAACGTTTACTGTTATTTGAACATACCCAACACACTAATCCTATTTTACAATAAAACTCGGTGTCTGAAGAGAGATGTGACTGCAGCTCTTCGCTTAGCTGAGTTTGCATCGTTCGGAGAAAAAGAAGTTGCATTGTTTCATAAGATCTCTTCAACAATATGTGCTATCAAAAGTGCAATGTAAGTTTCTGAGAACTCTGGACATTGCACAAGTGCTGTTTATTCTGTTACAAGACGATTCCACGTAGTAAGAACTCCAGCCACTCTTGGAATGATAAGAACATAAACTGTTTGACCGATTTCTTTTTTTCAGCTTTACTTTAAAAAAAAAAAATACTTCATATGTTGGTAAGACTTTCTGAAGATTTTACTTCAGGGTAGTATTCTTCTAGGTATGCTCATCATCCAGGCTGCTCTCACTCTTGATGCTAAAGTGACATACCATTCACAGTAGATTGGTTTAGAAGATCTGCACAATCAGCCCTCTTTTGCTGCATATTTTTCTCAGCTGTGAAATAGTTAACATTATCCTTTCAATCAACATCCGTGGGCTTTAGAGTTACGCTCCTTTGAAACAACTAAAAGTCGTTCATCAGGAAAACATTGCCTCACCTGTTTCTGGTTCACATTTTGAAGGTCATCTTCATAAATATAAGGACTAAAGACTTTTTAAAAATGAAAATATGGAGCGAGATTCTGTGCTGTGCCACTAAGAGTATGTCTACACAGCAGCGGGGAGGTGTAATTCCCAGCTTGGGTAGATGTACATGCACTAGCTCTACTCAAGCTAGAGCCTAAAAATAGCAGTGTGATCACTTAGCAGCACAGGCTAGCTGCCCACGTATAGATCTAGAGGGTCAGGAGGCTCATACTTGGGTGGCTGACCCACTCAGCGATGGCTATACTGCTAATTTTAGCATGCTAGCTCGAGCAGCGTTAGCACGTGTGTACATCTGCCCAAGCTCGGTGTTAGAAACCAGGACATAGGCAGTCTTGCCTACCAGTCGGAGCAGGAGTCAGGTCTAGTGGGCAGAGCAGGGGTCCAGGTCAGGGAACTGAAGCAGGGATCAGAGCCAGACAGTAGAGGCACAGCCAGGACCAGGAACCTAAGCTAAGGATCAGAGACAGGATCAGATACCAAATGCCAGAGCCCAGGCTTGAGTCAGAAGTCAGAACCAGGATTGTAGCCAATGGTCAGGAGCGAGGTGAAAGGGCAGGAACTGGAAAGAGACAAGGCTCAGACACAGAGCAGAAGCATGATAGGAGTGAGGAGCAGGAGTAGGATTGGATACACGCTTCAGGAAGTGGCATGAACAGAGTCCAATGTAGCAGCAGCAAGAAGTCTGTACAGTTGCAGACAGCTCACCAACCTCACTTCCTGGCTTAGGCAGCAGGTGGCCACAGGCCTTAAGTGTGCCAGTAGCACAGCCTGGGGGTGGCCTGACCTTCCAGGTTTACAGAGCTAATGCTTTGCCTACCTCCTTGAGTGGCAATGTCAGAGGTCCAGGGTTCCCATAGTCCTGGGTTCTAGACCTACACCCTCAGACACTGAAGTGCTGGAATTATGCCTCCCCAGTAGCTGTCTCCCTGGCACAGCCTAGAACTCACATTCCAGCTGACAGCTTTAAACCACTGAACAATGGTGCAATCCTGGGTTGTTCTAGGACCCCAGGTGTAATATCAACAGCCCCCAAAGCACATGTGAGTTACAGCGGCCTCCCTGGCCTAGAATCTCCACAGTGCTGCACATTGCAGCCCCACCCTGGTCACATACTGCTCCTGAAACAAGCACAACCCTGCTCTAGGGCTTTCAGAAGAGAGCCTTAGAGCTGCCATCTGCAGTGCCTGTCCCAGAGGCATCATCCCACAGCCAGACCTGTGGCATTTAGGGTACTTTTACAGCACACTAGCCCTTTCACCCACTGTAAAGAGACTACAGAGAGGGTGAGGAGCTCACCCATAGTTTCTGGGTGGAACCCAAAATACAGCCAACAGGTGTAATGTGGTGGAAGAAGGCAGGAAGATGTTTGTGAGAGGTAGAAATGAAAAGGGTATTGAAAATGGGGCCTTTGAATTTGGCAGAGTGGACAGAGTGGAGAGGAACATGAAAGAAGACCAGGTCAGAGATGATAGTGATAATGTTGTTGCCCCTTGGCCCAAACAGCTAGACGATATGTGGAGCCTAGCTAGGCTATGTTAGATATTGAAATCAGATATACTAGTTAGGTATTTCTTTGATGCAATCCTGCTTATTTACAAAGAATGTACACAAAGTCCTGTTTCCCTGAACACAGTAGGAACAAACAACAAGAGGCAGTTTCCTTATTCAGAAATCCAAGCCTACTTTCCAGCCAGTCCTGTGCCCAAAAGACTCTCTCCCACTTGGCTTTCTCTCAAGGCCACCCTCACAGTCACCAGTGCTCCTCTGATGGTCTGTTTATTTTCTGGTTTCTTTCACACACAGACAGATAGCTGCAACCAAATCAAGGCCCCAGCCCCTGCATTTGCAATCAGTTCTCCTAGGGACACATGGTCCAGCTTTTATTCAGGATTTACCTTGCTGCTCCATTTTGTGAGAGGGAGCTTCTATTGTTTCAGCTCTTTTACTCCATAAGGGAGCTTAATTGCTCTTTCCATTTACCCTGAATGAAAGGTGAATAGCACATCCATCAGTGAGGTCTGTAATTGCCCATGGATCAAACACATCCTGGCAGACACCAAGACCCAGATAAAAATATTTAGCTTTCATACAGCACTTTCATCAATAACCTCAGAGCTATATAAAGGAAAGTGTGTGTCGTCACCCCCATTTTAACAAGAAAAACAGATGAAGAGCAATAGTAGGAGGGGACTGAGTTATACAGGGCCTTAAAAGAAAAATATTCAGTCTTTGATGCACAGCATGATGAGGAACAGGAAAGTAACTCCAAGAGGAGTGACATGAACAAAGCAACAAACTAGAAAAATGATTCTGGCCGCAGCATTTTCGTGTGGAGGAGGGCTATGGATGGATCTATCTCTAATATTGCTTCCCTTTTAACTAACTTACCTTCCCCCCTAGAAGTCCCCAGAAACACTCCTGTATGTAGGGATTTCATTTACTCAGACTCCTCCCACAGTCACCCCAAAGTTTTGAGGGGATGGTGACTAGGTCACCTCCATTTTAAGAGGAAACAGAACCATAGGACGCCCCTGAGCAACATAAGTTACACCTCCCCCAGCGCCCGTGTAGACAGTTCTGTGTCCGCAGGAGAGCTTCTCCCACTGACATAGCTTCCATGTCTCATGAAGGTGGAGTAATGAAGTCAACGGGAGAGCTCTCGCCTGCCAACTTAGAGTGTCTTCACCAGACTCACTACAGCGGCACAACTGCATCACTTGTAATATTAGCCTGGAAACAAGCTATCAAAATCATAATGGTAGCATTTTATACCCACTCTGCTTTCACTTTGCACAAGTGTAAATGATTACAACAGGTTCAAGGCTGTGGAGAATGAGGCTTATTGTCACTTTTTTTCAGGGAAAGGCATTTTTGTGTGTGTTACAGTGTTAGAGATACAACCCTAAGTTTTGCAACTAGGGAGTGTTGAGCTCTTTAGCTTCAGCAGTCATTGTAGCGCTATGCAATAGCTTTTTTAATAAGAAGCAAGACATGAAAAATAGGAAGTGAAATTGTAAAATCACCAGAATTGAGGTTTCCATGATTCGCTATGAATTTTTGGAAATGGTCCAGTTGCATGAATAATTCTGTGAAATGTCACAGCACTGGCTTGGAAAAGTGTTGAGTGCTCAGCCTTAACGTCTGGAACTGCCTGACTTGAAAATTCTTGATTTCTCAACCTGGCTACTGAATTAATGCTACAGTTGTTGTTTTGTTTGTTTGTTTGTTTGAGTTATACCATAACTCGAACAAACTAAAGGCACAGCCTTGAGCTGGAGAAGGGTCTGAACCAAAGGCCACAACCTGAAATGCCCTCCCAGAGCTAACACTTGGAGGAGTTTTGGAATCTGAATCGAGTGGCCAAGTCCTATCTCTATAATGGGCCAAACCAAAATGTTGTCTGTAAATATCCCTGGAATTGTGGGGTAGGCTGTTGACAATTTGGATCTGAATTTTGCAGCTCTGGCCCATCTCTGTTTATGTGTAACCCACAAGAGGGTGATCATCTGAAAAGTTGCATTAGTAGAGCACCTAGAGTTGTAAAAAGCATGGTGCTTTGGTTGTTGTTATTGTTTTTTTTTTAATTTCATGTGACCATTTTTGCCATTTAATTTGGGGCAATTTTGTATTCCTAGAATGTCAGTTTTCTACACCATTTTGTGAAATTGTGAGCAAATTTAGGGAACGCATTCTTCCTTCCTTTTTTTAAATAAAACCATCACAACTCAATTCATTTAATAATATTTGAGCCATATTTATAGGTATATTTCTCAGTCAGGTATTTTGATTCCTGCTCTTCTGTAAGGTGATGATCACTCAGGCCCAAATCCTCAAAGATATTTAGGCCACTAAGTCCTGATCCGGGCATAGGGCCATATCTACACTACAAAATTATGTCACCCCAACTTTTGTTGGCATACAGCCACAGCAATTATTAAATCACTTGTGAAAGTGCACACTTGTCTCCTTGTGTCAGTGGTGCATGTCCTCACCAGGAGCATTTGTATCGATTATGTTGTCAGTGTGGGGCATTGTGGTATGGCTCCTGACAGCCAGTAACAGTTGACACAAGCAACGCAGTGTCTACACTGACACTGCATCAATCTGATTACATCGACCATGACTGTATGCTGCTGAGGGAGGTGGCGTTACTAACTCACCATAGAGAGGCAGTTATGTCAACGGGGCCCAAATTTAAGTGAAGACACTTCCAGAGCTAGGTCAATGCAAGGCAGTTTATGTCGACCTAAATCCGTAGTGTAGAGCAGGCCTAAGTTACGTCTCTCTTTTTCATAAAGCAGCTTAGGGCCTTATTTGCACACAATCAGTTGCTCTGACATGTAGTGGGGGTGGATCCACAGTTTCCTTTTTCTGAGTCTTTTTTCTGGGTTTAAATGAGTCAGACTACATTTTAGCCACTTCCTATTTTGTTTTACATGAAAAGTATGGTGAAATAGATATGTGGGTTCACAAAGAAGAAAAGATACTGATTGTTCCTCAATTAATATACATTTTTACTTCAGAAGAACAGCATACCTGTGCTAGTACATAGCAATCTCTTACCACAGAGGCAGACGAACTAGGCACTGTGCCAACACATAGGAAGACCTGGTCCCTGCTCTAAAGAGCTTACAATTCTGTGTCAACAGACACATACAAAATACTTCTTGCTAACAATGATAGTAGTTCAATTCATCACAAAGAGGTTCTCCAAGTGTCAAGTGAATACGTAGTAAAACATGTCATCAGTAATTGTCAGGACTTCAGATTTAATAGTCTGAACAAACAAATTAATTTATTGGAGAAAAGAAGTCATCCAGCCACAGGTTTTGTTTGTTTGTTTGTTTGTTTTTTGTGGTGTTAGGCAAGTATCTATTTTTTTTTAATCCATGGCACAATCTTTACAATGATGGTTAAGCAATAACTTTCTATTCTATATAGGTTTTGACACTGCTCTCACCACCATGGTATCTGAGCATCTTCCAGTAGTACATTGACCAAAATCTCTAAAATCCATCATGCTTTGTTTGTTCTCTCATCCTCTCCCCATGGGGAGAAGCATATACAATGAAGTGTCTCGATTTAGGTCTATTGCAGGTGTTTTTGTTTTAAATCCACATATTGCTATTTATTTATGTTAGAGAAGGCAAGGTCAAAGAAATGTACCTTCCACTTGGAATGGAAATGGTGAGATTGGTGATTATCCTTATTTCTCAGGGGAGTTTATTCCAAGGCCTTGGACTGATCCACAAGAAATTTCTGTGTCCTACACAGACGAGCTTTACCTTGTGGTAGAAAGTCCCATTGGAATAGAGGTGCACAGTTGTCAGCCACAGTCTTCATCCTGGAGCTTTAGATGACCTTTTAGATACCCTGGCCCCAGCTCATGGAGTGCCTTAATGATAAGGCTCAAGACCTTCAACTTGATTCAAAATTCTATGGGAAGCCAGTGTAGAGACTGGAGGACAGGTTTGATGTGCTCGCGGTATCCTGTGTTGCTCAGAAGATGCACTACAGCATTCTAGTTGAAGTTTCCTAAGCACTGGTGGCTTCATACTCGGGTATATTGCATTGCTTTAATCTAGATGAGAGATGACAAAGGTATGAATAACTGAAGCCAGGTCATTGTCCACCAGGACAGTCTGCTAGCCCTTTGAAGATGGTAGAAAGCATTACTTGCAGATGCTGCTTAGTGCCAGCAAGGAATCCAAGAGTACTAGACAACAGATTGAATTGACCAAAGAGATTGCATCGTAGTTTCAAACTCTTCAAAATTCTTTCCTGTGCTCACCAACATCACCTCTGTTTTGCTCAAATTCAGCTTCAGCCAGCTGTTCTTCACCCACGAGCTGATCTTGTCCAAGCGCTGAGCCATTGTGGGTGGTAGTGGTGTGGTCAGATATAGTGAAGGTTAGGTAGAGCTAGGGCGACCAGACAGCAAGTGTGAAGAATCAGGACGGGGGTGGGGGGTAACAGGAGCCTATATAAGAAAAGGACCAAAAAATCGGGACTGTCCCTATAAAATCGGGACATCTGGTCACCCTAGGTAGAGCTGCGTGTCATCTGCACAATGCTGGGAGTTGAGTCCATGTTGTCTGATCAGTTCAACTACTGGCTGGATGTACATGTTGAAAATGACGAGGGGGGAGAATTGATCCTTGTGGAATTCAGGAAATGAGAGGGCCTGTTGATGTTGTACTGTTTCCCATCACTACTCATTGGGTGCATCCCCCAGGAAGGACTCAAACCATTTTAGTGCATTACCCTGGGCCCCTTCCATTTATCTGAGGTGCGACAGCAGCATCTCAGTCAACAGTGCTGAAGTTCAGGGCGATGACAATGGATGTCTGTCCTCTATCCACTGACAACAGAAGATCACACATCAATGCCACTAAAGTGATTTCAGTTCCATATTCTTCCCTGAATCCAGATTGTACCAGGTCTAAAATGTTAATTTCAATTAGATGAGTTTGTAGTTGGCCTTTGGCTAGCATCTCCATGAGCTTCTCAGGAACAGGTGGTTTGATACTGGGCAGTATTTGGCTAGAACTGATGCATCCAGGATGGGTTTTTTCAGTGTTGGTTAAACTATTGCATATTTGAAGAAGAAAGGGAAGATTCCTCTGTAAATGATACATTATCTATTTCCATCAGGAGTAGCACCAGTTTTTCATGACTGTTTTTCACAAGCCAGGAAGGGCATGGGTCAGGTTCACAAGTTTTGGGTCAAGACTCCTCTAGGGTGTCCAGAACTTCTTGGTTAGTGAATGTACTGAATTCTGGGAAGGCATGTGGGCTGTGGATGGCAGGTATAGGCAGATTGGATCCATGCTGTTTGAGGCGGCTTCCTGAATGTGTGTAATCTTTTCAGCAAAGTGGGATAATATTTCTTCACAGCACTTGTGCTCAGTTTTGATGCAGGTTGTAGGTACGCAGGATTGATGAAAAGGTTTACCTCTCTGGGCTTCATCCTGTTTGATTCAGCCTTTTTTCACCCTGCCATCAACACTCAAGTTTCCACTCCTATCTTCATATGGTGCAGGGGGTCAGAAAACCCTGGAGATCTGTGTGGGCAATGGAGAGGAAGGGACCAGTGTGTCAGTGGCCGAGGTCAGTGAAGAATGGTAATGACTCACCAGATCTACTCCTTGTCCTGTGGATGGAGTGCTGCTGTCTTCTAGCAGGCTTTGGAATTTGTCAGAATCCATGAGCCTTTGAAGTTGAATCAGGATCATTTGTCTTTCTTGTTCCTGGGGAGCTGGACGGTCTCTGACAAGTGCCTTAATGAGGTAGTCATCTATCAAAGACAGTGGCTGGATTGTGATGTCTATGATCTTGACATTTAGGCTGAATATCAGGTCCAAAATGTGACTGGCTGTGTGGGTTGGACCATGGGTGACCTATGAAAGTCCTAGGGAAGCAAGTGACAAGATCAGTTTTGGGGGATTTTGCATCTCTGGCCTTGTTGATATGCATGTTGATATCTGCCAGGAAGACAAGTCTGAGTATTTCACCACCATAGCCAACAAGGTATCAGTGAGCTCCTTTATGAATCATTTAGTCTGTGATGGTCTGTAAATGAATATAAAATCAGATTGCTTTGGTTCTGGCTTCTACTGTCAGATGAATGAATTCAAATTAAGTTACCTTACCTGAACCACCTCTCTTGCATTTAATGTGTGCAGACAAGATGAATGAAGTGCCATCTGCCTTCTCCTCTCTGGGTCTGTGATGTACCGAGTATCCTGGAGGGACACGGTGGGCTAGCACAAGGCTTGTGGTGTCATCCAGCCAGGTCTTGGTGATCCAGGTATATTGGGTGCTTAATTGCCAATGAAGTCATGTATTGTTTATTATTAGCAGCAGATCTTGCATTGTTCAGTCTCAACTTTAGTTTGTGTTGCTTTGTGCTACCCGCTTCTGACCTGTGCAGTGTATAGGTGCCGGATGTCTGGAAACTGGTTTCTGATGTCTGCTTTTCTATTTCTTTAGACAGGTCCTCCCACTTTGAACTATGACAGGTGATGAAGTGGATGGCACCATGGGATGATCCGAGTGGAGGAAAAGTTGTCTGGTTGCCAGATGCCATGGGAAAGGCAGGTCTGTTGGATGCCTTTTGGGAGCTATAACCTGGTAAATCCTGGAAACAGGGAAAGTTGAGGCAGTGTGCTCCTGGGGTAGAGTTGCTGTGCTGGAAGCATGGTGGCATCACAGCAATGGAAATAGTAATAATAGTGACTGTTGGGTAACTTTCCTCTACATTTGAACTCTGAGATTCTGGAAGATAGTCTAATTCCTTTGTATTTGAAACCAAGATCTCTTGTGGCTTTCTGCTGCAGCGTCATGTGAAAGCTGGTCTACACACAAACTTGCACTGAAATAACTGTCACTTTTAATTCACACCATTTGTTATTTCAGTGAGAGTCAGAATAAAAGTGCTCTAGACTGAGAAGCAAAGTCAAAATAGGACACTTTTATTCCAAACTTTCACATAGACTTGCACCAAAATAATACAAGCTGCGAACTAAACCTGATTTAGTCCTTTAGGTGCAGATTGATGTGTAGATAAGCCCCCAGGATATACTTGTAGCTCCAGTAGCTAGGCTGGTTTCAGAGTAGCAGCTGTGTTAGTTTGTATCCGCAAAAAGAACAGGAGTACTTGTAGCACCTTAGAGACTAACACATGTATTTGAGCATACGCTTATGAATAAATAAATGTGTTAGTCTCTAAGGTGCCACAAGTATTCCTGTTCTTTTTGTTGTTAGGCTGTAGCTCAAGTGGTAATAGCTTGTACTGTGGTGCTGAAAAATTAGGGTTTAGCCCTCGTGATGACTTATGAGGGGATGCTCAGTACATAATATAATTTGATATTCTCTTATTTCCTATTAAAACAAAAAATACCTAGAAAGTTACATTAAAATATATTGAAAATGTTATTTAGGTTGGCCAGTCAACTACTTGAAAACTAGGAAATGCAAGATTTATGGTTGCCTGTGCAACCTGTTTCTGCACCCTTGTATGTATGCAATAAAATACATAATATAATTACACGATCATATGCTACTTTTTTCCACAGAACCTCTGCCTTATTCAGGGCACAGAACTGACACACAGGAGATCAAGTGCTTGATTTTGCAACCTAAATAATCTTTTAAAGTGTGTGGGGCGGGGAGAAGATGGGAGTTATTCTATGTATATATAGGATCAAATTCTGATTTCAGTTATGCTGGTGTAAAGCCAAAGTAAATCTATTCTGGAGTTACTCCAGATTTACTCCACTATAAGAGAGATCAGAATCTGATTCATAAAGTCTGTAAAGAACTCAGGATGAGATGATGTGAGAAGGAGAAGGAAAGAGCGGGAGAAAGAATCTTACTTCTGCAGCTACCATGATGAAGTTTGCACAGTGAATAATATCCGGTAGGTCCCTCGCCACTGTTGTTGTGGCTGAAAGTGAGGAATTGAGACCCTGAAGAAGAGGAAACATCTGCTTGAATTTGTATAGAGGGAAAAGTTGCTTTTGAGAATTCAACTGTAGGAGATCCAAGCAGCCAAAAGCACTGCAGGTTTGTGAAGATTGGTGTGTTTGGATTTTCTCCTACCATTAGATACAATATGCAATGTAGATATGTGAGTTACGTGTAAATATATGTTTTCTTTTACTGCAGTCATAGCCCCCAGGAAATTAAAGACTAAAAACCTTATACAAACAAAATTAAGGTTGAGGAGACTTAAAAGTGACAAAAGCTTTCTGGGGCAATGATGGTATTATTGTTATTATATGTGTGTACAGCACCTGGCATAATAGGGCCTTGACTCCTGATTGAGGCCTATATGTGCTATAATAATAAAATAATAGTAATAATTAATAACAAATAGGCTGTCCTCAACTCATTAATTTGCCTTGAATTTTTGATTTGATATGGTAATAGTAATAAATACTAATGTTTGTTTCACAGTTCAGTGTAGAGAAAGATGTGTGTTAAACAAATACACTGAGGTGCCTTGATCCCATTACACACAATTATACTGCTGTGTTTGTATTAGTCCTGTCTGATAAGATACTTATTGGAACAGAAAGCTCTTTCAGTGAGAAGAACTTACAGGCAAACTATTGTTTGTGGAAGCAGGCTTATTTATAGGACATACATTTTCTATAAGTACGTTTACATCCAATGGTAGACTCAAAGGCACAAATGGACCGGATGAAATGGAAGAGGGTGTCTTATTAATTAAATTTATGTTCATTTTGTGTGAAATTATTTATATTCTGCAAACAAGGAGATTAAAGAAGTTCCGGAAACTGTAAAGGAAATGACCCAAAGAACTGTCTCAATATCAGTCTTGCAACACTTCCCATGAATCGGATACTATGCAATGATAAAGTATTGTCGCAGCAGTACGACAGCTTCAGTCTCAAGCATTTCAATCATCTCTGAGTCTCAGACCCAAGACCCTAAGGTAAACAAGATACCAGCCTTTTGCAAGGAGGAGGTAAGCTAGTTTTTGTCTTTGTTTTTTGTTTGCTTGTTTGAGGTTTTTTATTGTTATTTTTATTTCTCAAGGCTCCTATGACATAACACAAACATTTGCAATGGAAAAAACCTATATTAGATTGAGTTCATTTATCTCCAAGTGCAGATTTGAGGATGGTGATGACATTATTATTTATGATTTATGATCTGAAGTTAAGGATAAATTTGAGTAAAGGGAGTGATCAGATTCCCAGCACTGCCTGCCAGGTCCAGGAAAAACATTAGCAATATTTTCCCTTGTGTGGTGGACTTGCTCTGACATCTATTTTGTGTATCCAGGAGAAATGTTGCTATCTCTTTCTTCTTTTAAAAAATAATCTAACTGGAAGCATTTGTATGTTGTCTCCTGTACATGAGTTTGTGTTTGGTAAGTTGCAGATCGCTCCATAGAGTGAATCAGTTCTAGGAATAGCATGAATTGAATGTATATTTCAATTACTGATATGTATCCTGGCTTTTAATTTTATTTCAATCCTTTAATAGTAAATGTTGTGCATATATGGTGCTGTTAGGATCTTATAGCAATTTATAAGCTTCCATTTATCCTCACAACACCTCTGTAAGGTATTATTTTATAAATGGCATTTGTATTTGAGATAGAGAAGTCCGAATGCCATTGTACAAGGCACTGCTAAGCCCTCATTTGGAATTCTGTGTACAGTTCTGGTTACCTATGTTCAAGAAAGAGGAATTCAGCTGGAACAGGTGCAATTCAGGGGAATGGCAAATTTTAGAAGGAGAGACTCTGATTGGCTTGTTTAGCCTATCAAAGCAAAGGCTGAGAGGGGATATGATTGCTTTCTGTAATTACTAGCCATCAGTAAATTCAGGCTGGAAATTAGAAACATTGTAACTGGGGCTGTTGATTAATCACAGTTAACTCACGCGATTAACTCAAAAAAATTAATCCCACCCTGCTCACTCCATCCCCCCTTCTCTCCATCACTCTGTCTCCCCCTACACACATTCACTTTCATCGGACTTGGGTAGGGGTTTGGGAGGGGGTGCGGGCTCTGGGCTGGGGCCAAGGGGTTCACAGTGTGGGAGGGGGCTCTGGTCTGAACCTGGGGCAGAGTGCTGGGATGGAGGAGACAGTCTGGGGTGCTGGCTCTGGAAGGGGGTTCAGGAATGGGGCTTGGGATACTGGAGAGGGTTTGAGGTGCAGGAGGGGATATGGGGTGTTGACTCCAGGATGGGGCTCAGGGCTAGGGCTTGGGGGGCGGCCTCCTGCTGGGTAACACTTACCTCTGGTGGCTCCCAGTTGGTGGAATAGTGTGGCCCCATGTCATTCCTGGAAGGGGCCAATGTGCCCCTGCAGCCCCTGGGGAGAAACGGGGGGCACGTGGCTCCGTGTGCGGCCCCTCTCTGCAAGCACCAACCCTGCAGCTCCCATTGGCCACAGCTCCCCTTCCCAGTTAATGGGAGCTGCAGAGGAAGTGCTTGCAGGAGCAGTGCGCGGAGGGAGACCCCTGCCCCCGGGACCCTGCTAGCCGATTCCAGGAGTGGCATGGGGCCAGGGCAAGCGATTAATTGCATGATTAACCATGATTAATTTTTTTAATCATTTGACAGCACCTAATTATAACCATCAGAAGAAAGAGGTTCTGGAACAGCCTTCCAATAAACGTAGTAGGGGCAAGAAACCTGAATGGTTTCAAAATGGAGTTTATTAATGGGCGTATAGGCCGGGGCTGCCTGTGATAGCAGCAGACTGGACTTGAAGATGCAGGAGGTCCCTTCCAGGTCTATGTTTTTATAGTCTTTTATACACGTAAAACAGGCATGAGTGACTTGCCCAAGGTTGCACAGTTGGTCAGTGGCAGACCTAGGAATTAGAATCTAAAAGTAGGTCTTCCATCCCTTTCTCTCTCCACAGATGGTGCTATCTCATTAAAGACCTAATAAAAATGAGTTTGTCGATATTTGCTCCCATATGAAAGCCAAGCTGATCCTACTTACCCAGTGATACTGGCCAAAGTAATGATAGTCCTTATTACTTGAAAGTTGCATATAGGGCTATTGGAATCAGTTAATCACTATTGTATAATCTCACCAAGGTGGACAGGAATCAATCTGTGGAAAATGGACACATCCATTCCAGCAGGATGGCACCTAGTAAGAACTAACATTTCCAAGATCCTTTCCCATCTTAGCCTGCGTCTTGAGGGGAAGCTGAGATAGATTTGGATTATTATTTCCATGTCACTGCATCCACCCCGTCTCTTTCACTCTACCAATAATACTTGTCTTGATGCCCTGTTTGGACACTTTTCCCACAAGCATCTCCACATTTTTCTCTATGCCTTTCCCTAAGCATGGAACACCTTTTCTTATCTGATCCTTTTCATACTGAAGTCCCTCCCGAAGACCCACTTCTATTGTAGTGCTGACAAGAAACTAACCAGCTGATTGTGGCAAGGTTGGGAGTTACCTGGGAAAAGTCGATATATTTTATACTAATTTTAAAAAAACCCAAACCTTGTTTTAACAAGAGTGCCCAATCAGAACATGGCTAATTACCACCTCACCACACTGCTTGTGTGGCGTACATCCTTCCCCTACCCTCCATCTTGCTGTTTGGTCCTCTTTGTTTTGTCTGCTTCAGAGTGTAAGTTCTCCTTTTGCTTAGCACATTGTGGGTGCTATTGAAAACATATAAATAATAATAGTAATAGGGCTTGTCTACACTTAAAATGCTGTAGCAGCACAGCTCACCACTGCTGCTGGGCCGCTGTAGCACTTCAGTGAAGAGTCTACCTACGCCAACAGGAAATGCTCCCCTATTGGCCTAGCACTGTCTACACTGGGGGTTAGGTCGGTTTGACGGCATTGCTGCTGGGTATGCATTTTTCACATCGCTGAGCAAAGTTGTTCTACTGGCCTAATTTCCTAATGTAGACCAGGCCATAGTTAATCACAGAAGGTAACATATAAATGCAAGGTTTCAAAGAGGGCAGTATGTACATTAGGAATTCAGTGCAAGTCCATGGCTCTTCCATTTATTTGTGCATTTTATTTATTTTGATTTAAATTTTTCCAACGCCTCTCCTCAGCTCTGGGTGACCTGGAGGTTATTTAAAACAACAGTCCATCCAAAGAATAATCACACAAGGAGCAACCCATAGTCCACACATCACAAAATGAAATTATATACAAAGGTATATCCCACCCGCAACCCCCATCCCATTCAAACCTTATACCCTCCCTGAAAGCCCCAGTAGACAGATGGCCTTTGCAGCAGATCCTATGAGTCAACAGACTCAGGACTAGAGCTGGGTGAAATTTTTCAGTCAAAACTTTTATTTGATAAAAAGTGCAGATTTGGTCAAAATGAAATGTTCAGCTTTTGGTCAAATGAAATATTTCATGTAACCTGAAATTATTATTTATTTTTTGATTCCCAAAACATTTCAAAAAAATAATTTTGGCATGACCCACGATTTTATTTTTTGAAATTGCCAGTGAACTGAAAACTTTCCTCAGCTCCACTCAGCCTATCAGCAGAACAAGGGAAGCAAGTGCCAGAGCCAAGAGGCTCTCACTGAAAATGCCCTCCAGCAGCTCGTTCTAGTTTACCCTGAGGGGGTTCCAGCTAGTCATGACTCTGCTGACAATATTAACCAGGGAGGGAGGTGCTCTATTTCAGGCAGACTCTAGAGATGCCAGTGCTAAACCAATAATGGCCAGTTAGCTATAAAGGAGCCCTATTTACACTAGTATTGTACCAATAGCTGACTCAAAAGCGATGCGAGGAATGCTCCTCACCCTGAGCAGACTGTAAAAGGGGTCATGATACTTGTAAGGTTGCTAAGGCGAAACTGGCACTTTTTGTGGTCCTGTATTCACCCCATGATACATTATTTAAAAAACGAAGAGTGAACTTTTAAAGGCTCCAGGATTACCCCCAGTGAATTCCCAACATGTCCTGATCCTGAGAGTAGAGTTTAGTCTTTGTTCAGTGGTGGGATAAAGTCCATTCTGCAGTGCTGCCTGTGAACGTTTCCAACAGCAGCATCATACAAACATGCAGATGAACAAGAGAGCGATGGTTAGGAAGAGCTAAGAAGAGGGACCAACAGTATCTAAGGGTACGTCTACACTACGGGATTATTCCGATTTTACATAAACCGGTTTTGTAAAACAGATTGTATAAAGTCGAGTGCATGCGGCCACACTAAGCACATTAATTCGGCGGTGTGCGTCCATGGTCCGAGGCTAGCGTCGATTTCTGGAGCGTTGCACTGTGGGTAGCTATTCCGTAGCTATCCCATAGTTCCTGCAGTCCCCCCCCCTTGGAATTCTGGGTTGAGATCCCAGTGCCTGATGGGGCAAAAATCATTGTCGCGGGTGGTTCTGGGTAAATGTCGTCAGTCATTCCTTCCTCTGGGAAAGCAACGGCAGACAATCATTTCGCGCCCTTTTTCCCTGGATTGCCCTGGCAGACGCCATAGCATGGCAACCATGGAGCCTGTTTTGCCTTTTGTCACTGTCACCGTATGTGTACTGGATGCCGCTGACAGAGGCAATACAGCAGCACTACACAGCAGCATTCATTTGCTTTTGCATGATAGCAGAGACGGTTATCAGTCGTTCTGTACCGTCTGCTGCCATTGTAAATTGGCAATGAGATGACAGTTATCTGTCATTCTGTACTGTCTGCTGCTGTCATTGGTGCCCCTGGCTGAGGTTGTCTGGGGGCACAAAGACAAAAATGGGAATGACTCCCCAAGTCAATCCCTCCTTTATGGTATCTAAAAATAGAATCAGTCCTGCCTAGAATATGGGGCTAGTGTACTAGAGAACCAGTGTATCAGAGAACCAGAGAGCACAGCTGCTCTGTGTCAGACCCTGCAGAAATGATGAGCTGCATGCCATTCACGGGGGATGCCCCTGCAACAACCCCACCCGTTGCTTCCCTCCTTCCCCAACCTTCCTGGGCTAGCGTGGCAGTGTCCCCCCCATTTGTGTCATGAAGTAATAAAGAATGCAGGAATAAGAAACAGTGACTTGTTAGTGAGATAAAATGAGGGGAGGCAGCCTCCAGCTGCTATGATAGTCCAGGCAGGACATTAAGCGGTATGGGGGAGAGGAGCCCAGCATCCCGCTGCTATGAGAGTACAGGCAGGACATTAAACGGTGCAGGGGAGAGGAGCCCAGCATCCCACTGCTATGATAGTCCAGGCAGTACAGAAGCTATTTTTTACACATGAAAGGGAGGGGGCTGATGAAGCTCAGCCCCCAGTTGCTATGATGAGAACGGTTATCAGCCGTTCTGTACCATCTACTGGGAATGACCGGGAATCATTCCTATTTTTACCCAGGCGCCCCCGGCCAGCCTCACCTGAGGCCAGTCAGGAGCACTCACGGGCTGATGACAAGAACGGATACCAGTCCTTCTGTATTGTACCATCTGCCACCGGGGAGAGGGGAGAGGATGCTGCTGTTTAGCTCTCCAGCACCCCGTCTACCAGCAGCATGCAGTAGACATAGGGTGACATTGAAAAAAGGCAAGAAACGATTTTTTTCCCTTTTCTTTCGGGGGCGGGGGTGAAGGATGTAAATAGACAACATACACCCTGAAACACCCAGGAAAATGTTTTTGACCCTTCAGGCACTTAGAGCCCAGCCAAGAATGCAAATGCTTTTTGGAGACTGCGGGATAGCTGGAGTCCTCAGTACCCCCTCCCTCCCTCCATGAGTGTCCATTTGATTCTTTGGCTTTCCGTTACGCTTGTCACGCAGCACTGTGCTGAGTCCCTGCTGTGGCCTCTGGAGATTTTTTCAAGTGCTTTGTCATTTCGTCTTCTGTAACGGAGCTGTAATAGAACAGATTTGTCTTCCCATACAGCGATCAGATCCAGTATCTCCTGTACGGTCCATGCTGGAGCTCTTTTTGGATTTGGGACTGCATCGCCACCTGTGCTGATCAGAGCTCCACGCTGGGCAAACAGGAAATGAAATTCAAAAGTTCGCGGGGCTTTTCCTGTCTATCTGGCCAGTGCATCCGAGTTCAGACTGGTGTCCAGAGCAGTCACAATGGTGCACTGTGGGATACCGCCCGGAGGCCAATACCGTCGATTTGCGGCCACACTAACCCTAATCCGATATGGTAATAGCGATTTCAGCGCTACTCCTCTCGTCGGGGAGGAGTACAGAAACCGGTTTAAAGAGCCCTTTATATCGATATAAAGGGCCTCGTTGTGTGGATGGGTGCAGCGTTAAATCGGTTTAACGCTGCTAAAATTGGTTTAAACGCGTAGTGTAGACCAGGCCTAAGACTCCTGAACACGTCATTGGAGGGAGATAGAAAACATCTTTTGTGTCGAATTTTCACAACTTTCTGTTCAGCTCTAGCACTCTGTGTGACTTGTACTGAAGCTTCGGCATACTCTCATCCCAGCAGCTGTGCCTGTATTGTTGCCACATAATGATATCATGAGAACGATTCTGCAGTGTTTAAAAAGAGATGGTCTTGGCAATGGTCTGTCTGCACTGCAATAACAGTATATCTTGGCTGTCCCAACCTGGGTTTAACATGGCTTTGAAGAACAGTGGGTACGAAACTACTCTCCCTGAAATGAAGGGTGCCCTGTGGAAATGTTTAAGGTTCTAATATAGCTCAGGGCCGTCCAGAGGATTCCGGGGGCCCGGGGCCTTCGGCGGCGGGGGGCCCTTCCGTTCTGGGACCCGCTGCCGAAGTGCCCCGAAGACACGCGGCGGGAGCCCCCGCCACCGAATTACCGCCGAAGCGGGACCCGCCGCCGAAGCGCAGCCCGGTCTTCGGTGGTAATTCGGCGGGGGGGGGGGCGGTCCCCGCCGCGGGTCTTCGGGGCACTTCGGCGGCGGGTCCCGGAACGGAACGGGCCCCCCGCTGCCGAAGACCGGGCTGCGCTTCGGCAGCGGGTCCCGCTTCCCCCCCGCCCCGGCCCCAGCCTCTTACCCCCGGCTCCCTCCTCACCCGGAGTCTCAGCACCTCGCCGGAACAACCGCAGTGTGTGGCCGGCGGGGCCTGAGCTCCGTCCCGCTCAGAGCCGCGTGGTGAGGGGGCGGGGCTGGGAGCTCCACGCCGAGCGGAGGGAGCTGAGCTCCGCCCGGAGCTCCCAGCCCCACCCCCTCCCCACGCGGCTCTGAGCGGGGCGGGGCTCAGGGGCCCCGGCGGAGAGACGCTGCGGCGCTGTCTGAGGACAGCGCTTGATGCGCTAGGGCTCCAGGAGAGGGGCGGAGGCGGGAGCCTCCGCTGTTCTCTTGGGGGCCCCTGCGGAGCCCGGGGCCCGGGGCAAATTGCCCCCTTTGCCCCCCCCTCTGGGCAGCCCTGATATAGCTTGAGGATATGGCTAGGTTCTGTCTGCACTACAAAATTGTAATGAGTTGTAACCAGTTGTCATGGATCTACAGGGACTGTGCTATGCCCCAGACTTGAAGTAGTCTCTTGGGAGTACCTCTTCAGTGCCCCATACCCCCAAGGAGTCCCACTTTTCTTCCAGGATAGGCCACACAGCCTCAACACCTCTGAGACCAGGCCTTCAGGCTCCACCCCTCCCGTTTCTCACCATGAGCTCTGAACAGAGAGTCTGACTAAGGTAAACATCTGTTGAGAGACATTTTACCCTCTTCAGGGATCAATGTCCTTCATTAAGTATTTACAACAACACCAGGCATCCTTTCTAAAATGGAATGAGTTTTAAAAGTCAACTGGAAAACAGTGTTGGGAAGTCCTTAGGCTAGCAAAGAGAGACAAAGGTAAGACAGAGTTCAGACTGGCTGAAGCCAGGGCTCCACCAACCCCGTCTGCCCTAGAATCCCCTCTCTCTCTCGCTCTCTCTCTCATCCCCCTTTGACTCTGAGTCCTGAATGGCTCCTGTGTAACAATCCCAAGCCCAGTAGGGAGAGGCTTCCAGAGTATTCTCACTTTCATCACATTTCTCCTGAAATGGCTTTAAATTGTACTGTAGAAAGGTCTTAAGAAAAACAATTCACAGAATAAAAAACTCATATTTCCGTTTCCTTGATTTTGCGATATTAACCTCCCCTGAGAGCAATTAAAATCTTATGTAAGAGAAGAACTTTTCTCATCATGACCAAAAATTCCAGTAATTAGTGTTTCTTTGTACTGTAGTTGTTTTTCTAAAGAGAAAAAGGAGAAAATCTCCTTAACAGCAAAACAGGTACTGAAGGAAAGAAAAGTTTTCTCCTCCTATAACAGTGATACTCAGACTTCAGTAATTCAGGAGCCAAATTAGTGAGTGTTCCTTAGATTTCAGCATCACCCAAAAGAGCCACAGTTGTGTGAATTCATTGTTTCATTTACAGTAGTACAATATATTCATATTTAAACAGGATTAAATTCATAAATAAAACAAGATATTAAATGACAGGGGAAATTATATATATATATATATATATATATATATATATATATATATATATATATAAAAATCATAGCAGAATGACTGACCAAGGATTATTTTATCAACTGCAATTGGTTAATAACATAGTGAAAGCATCCGGATTGGTTAATAACTTAGACTGGTTAATTATTAAATCACATTGTGTTTTAATATCATACACTGCAGAGAGACGCAGGAGACACATTAAAGAGCCACTACTGCTCGCAAGCCTCAGTCTGAGTATCGATGTCTTTGAGGAAATTCAGTTTCCTATGAGAAGAGTGAAATAATGGAGCTCCTGTTTAGTATTCCACAATTAGCCACTCTGAACTAAATTTAGATGCGAGTCTAACTGACTCTTAGGGAGTCTAAGCAGGTGTAACGTGGGGCTGCTCAGTGTTGTTACACAAACTTAGACTTGCACCTACTTGCCAACATGTTATTTACACTCTTATACATTCCCTCTCGATCTGGCCCACTGAGTCCAAGGCACTAAATTCTTAGCATGAACTTAATTTCATTGGGACTATTCATGCAGGTGAAGTTAAGCAGATGTGTGAATCTTTGCAGGATCAAAGCCATAGCAAGAGTAGAAGAGGGGTCAGAAAAGAGAGATGTAGCAGATTAATGAGCAGATGAAAGAAAGGCTGTAAAATAAGTGGAGGTGTGATCTACTCCTACCCTCCTATTAAAGTGCAAAAATAACTCTTTCAAAATTAAACAGTCTGGAGAGCACAGTGAAAGTTTTGTCTCTCTCTCTTTTTTTTCCTTTTTACTAAATTTGGACCAGAACTTAAATCTGAAATCCAAATCCATCTTACACCCAGCAACCCGATTAAAACATAAACCTCCAAACCTCAAAATGTATTACTTACTGGATATCAGGCAAAATAGCTACTTGTCATTTACCAGTAGTTACTTAGAATTGCTCAGAATTGTTTAATATTTGTTAAAAATTACTCCATTTCTAAATACTTACTCCCAGCAAACTTATTACTTAGCATCTTTTAGTGATTGCCTAGAATCATTTAATCACTAATAAATGACAAGAAAATAGTTTTACTGAGGATTAGTAATATATTAGCTAAGCCATTTCTAACAGATACTGAGTAACTCCGGATAATTTTTGTTGGGAATTACTTAGTGATTTTTTAAGTAGTGAATTCTAATTTGTACTAAGGCAGCCACTTCTTGCAAATCTGCAAATATCAAAAATGATTAAGTGAACACAAGTAAGAAATATTTTATAAAGAAAAAGGGGGTGTTCTGGTAGCTGGTAGCTGGAGATAAACATTGGGCTTAGCTACACTTACAAATTTGCAGCGCTGCAGCAGGGTGTGAAAACACACCCTCTCCAGCGCTGCAAATTGCGGCGCTGCAAAGCGCCAGTGTGGTCAAAGCCCCAGTGCTGGGAGCGCGGCTCCCAGCGCTGTCCGTTATTCCCCACAGGGAGGTGGAGTACGGACAGCGCTGGGAGAGCTCTCCCCCAGCGCTGGCGCTTTGACTACACTTAGCGCTTCAAAGCGCTGCCGCGGCAGCGCTTTAAAGTGCTAAGTGTAGCCACAGCCATTGTGTAGGAAAGACCTGCTCACAGCACTTTTCTTCCAACCATACTGCTACTCATAGATTGGGGATTGGCATAGGAGATACCACACCAGGAACCTCCTACATTGGTGTTATTTCCCCACAGATAGCTAGGGATGTTTTCTGGGGGAGAGTGCCCTCTCCCTCCCCAAATTTGTGTGACAAAGATTCAAAGGTTACAACAGGCCACGTCTGTAGCAGCTTGCTTGACTTTCACTTCCATTCTTTGAAGTTCCCCTTAGGGAGGATCTCAGGGCAGTGGGGAAGCCACCAGGAGCAGTGCTGCCAAAAGCCATCAGAAAGCTGGAGATCGGGGAGGGCAGAATGATGGAGGCAAGAGGCCTCCATGGGGATGGCCTCTGTCTCGGCAGACCCTCTGAGATTGGTGGGGAGCTGAGTCACTTGCAGCTCCTGAGGAGAGATCATTTCCACTCATCCCGCATAGAAGCAGTCCAAGAAAATTTAATACAGCAATACATGGATACTTGGTCTGATTAGAACTGAGAAACTGTTGAACTGAATTTCTTCAAATAGTTTGTTCCTTAGATTTCACAAAGATTTACAAAAATAGCCAATGTTTGAACAGTTGTTCAGGAATTCTAGAGATTTCTGTATGTAAAGTTCCTGATTGAGATCTTTGGAACAAATGTATTTTCAGCTCTAGAGTATTTTGTAAGAGAAAGCGTTAAGGAACTGAAAAGGGGGATTTCTAATGGAAGGGATAAAACAGTGAAGTCAATGACAAATAGCAATGCATAGAAATATAGATAATTTCACCATCCATGGGTGGAGGAGCCATACCAAAAAATAAGCACTGTAGAAAGGGGATTTTTTAATAAAAAAGAGGAAGCTAGTCAAAAAGTCCCTAAAGTCAAAAGTGAAAAAGTGAAAATCCTTAGATCTAGTATGAAGGTTATTTATTTAACAAAGACAAAGGCAACTCTGAATGGTCCTAAACAAAAAAGGAAGCAGGTAGATAAGAAAAAAATATGTCAAGATACAAGATTTTATTTCTCCACACAAATTGCCTTCAGAAAATAGAAATACATCCAAATGAAGTCCGTTGACAGCAGTATAAACTATGACAGGTAAGTGGGCTAAATCAGATTTTAAATAGCAGTTGGTAAAGACATTAAAAAAATAAGAAATAATTTAAATGTGTCAAAAGCAGGGTGTCTGTGAATGAATTGGGGTATCCACTCAACTAGCAGGGAGTAAAGGGAGCAATTAAGGAGGAAAAGGATATTGCAAAGAACAAAATGATTTCTTTGCATCACAATTCACAAGAAAGGATCATGAGGGGACATTTACTCTTTGCAGGTAATAAAGATGAGGTACTGAAAGAGACTGAGGTGTAAAAAGAGATGGTGCTGGAACAAATTGATAAACTAAGGAGCAATAAGTCATCAGGATGAGAGGGCACACACCCAAGAGGAAGAATGAAGTGGCTGGGAGGCTAATGAGTATACAATCGCTCATTAAAATTTGCTATTATACTAGAGGGCACCACTCTTTCAAAAATAGTACTAAGGGAGATATAAGGAATTAGAAATTGGGAAATCTCACTTCAGTCCCAGGTAAATCGGTTAAAATTGCAATAAAAAACAGAATTAAAATAGACCTGTATGAACATGTTAGGTTCAAAGGGCAAGCTTCTTAAAAAGGAAAATCATGCTGCTCTGATTTACTGTAACGTTTTCAGCATGTCAATAAAGAAGAAGCAGATGGCGTAATATATTTGGACCTTCAAAAAGCCTGTGACACAGTCCCTCGCAAAAGACTTTTAAAATAACGAAAGTGTCCAAGGTGAGGATTGAGTATTCCTGGATCAGAAACCAAGAGGCAAGAAACAAAGTAGGAAAACACTGTCTGACAAGTTACAGTTCCATACTAGGACTAGTATTCTTTAATATGTTTAATAACATTCTGAAAAAGAGGATGAACAGTGAGGTGACCACATTTGAAAGTGGAACAAAATTCTTTAGGTTAATCAGGACAGAGAGAAGGGTCAGGAAGGAGACAGGACCGTGAGAGACATTCAGGGCAGCAGATGAAGCTCACTGCAGCAAATGCAAGATAGTGCACATTGGAAGGAATAATGATAATCTCAGCTCCTCGTTTCTGAGTTCACAATTAACTATAACCACTGTGGATAGTCCTTTGCTCAATATGCATCAATGGTCAAAAAAGCAAACCAAATGTAAGGCATATAAGTAAAGGGAAAGAAAATGATACTGAAAATATTATAATGCATTTATATAAACCAATAATATGCCTTCACTTGGAAAACTGTGTTCAGTTCCAATCGCCTTCTCTCAAAAGAAATTGACAGATTCAAAGAATTCAAAGCCATGAAAAGATTCCCATAGAAGGAGATTGAAAAGACTAAGAATGTTTCAAGTAGACAGGAAAGGAATAAGAGGGGATATGAAATAATGGATGGCATCAAGAATAATAATACCTAATGTTAGAGGGCTTTCCCGTCACCCCATTCCCTGGTTCTTGTCATGCAGACAGAAAGCAGAAGACAGAAGTCCCAAGTACAGGCAATGCAATGCTTATTGGGGTTAGTTCCAAGCAAGCATATATACCACAACTCTGATGCCACAGTCTTGTTTCCCAGTGTCCCGTTCCCAGCTGTGACGCTGCAGAACATTTACCCCATGTCCCCCTTCCCAGCTCTGATGCTGCAGAACCTTGCTATGTCCCTCTTCCCACCTCCACTCCCTATTTCCTATTCCTTCTTCTTAGCAGGCCCAAACATACCTGCAATGCATGCCCACAGTCCCACCCCTTGCAATTTATGGTCATGTTCTGTTTTGGAGGGACGTGGGTCTGGGTCCTGGTCCCATGGGAGGTGTAAGGATTGAGGTTGTGCTCTGGCCAAGGCCAGGCCTTTCTTTGGCTTTTAATGTGTCTTATGCCTGCTCACATACACACCCTTGCTCCTCCTAACTGGTTGCTTGACCTTGGCTTGAGAAAGGAGCCAGGCAGCCTTCCAGCATATGCTCATATATTACACTCCCACTGTCGGGGACTCGAACCCCAACAGCGAAGTTCGTTGTCTGACCGCAGAGAGACCAGGCAACACCAGCAAGGTCCGATCAAAAGTTCTTTATTGATAAGTGCACGTATCAGTAAAGAACAGCTCGTATCCAAAAAGAACCAGCCCCCTCTTTACAGCTTAGTATTAGCTTATATAGACAGTTTTATTACGTCATAGATCATTCACTAGAGCAATCCACCCCCTTTGTCTAACAACTAGAAATTAGACACCTTTTAATATATACGCATGTCTAGTCTCTACAATATTGAATTGTTAATATCTCAACAAGCGCCAAAGGTTAGGAATGTGAGGGAGTTAAAAACACACCGAACACTAAACCAGGGAGTTAGTCAGAACTGTGAGATGCTTGTGTTTCTTATCAGTACTTCAAACACTGTGTCTTAACACAACACAGCTGGCATCAGCCCCCTCACTTATCTTGCTCTTTCCCAGGGCTTTGTGAGACAATTCTGCCTCTCATTATTTCACTCTGGGTTTTCCCAGAAACCTCTGCTAGCCTGATTTTAGTCAGGTTGGCACAACTGGTTTTTGTGCTACATCTTTATTCAGGCCTAACAATCCCCCCTTTGTCCCTAGAGGACCAACGGGACTCTTGGGACAACAAATGATCGCTTGGCAGGGCACAACCGGGTTACGGTTTCTTCAGTTGCAGACGAAGCTACAAATCGCCTTCAGAGGTAACAGTTCATTGGTCTGGGGCACTGACTATAAATCAGGTAGGTATACCAAGGGGTCTAATGTCCCAGATGTCTCGGTAAACAATTCAGTCCCACATGCATCCTCCCCATGGACCCAGCAGGATTGGGTATGTGAAAGCTACACCCACCCTAACTGGTCCATATGCTTGGAAGGAGCACTATGAATATCCACACTTTCATCCAGAAAGTGTCCAAGTATGTTTGCATGACCACAGATCAGATGGTACTCCTGACGTGTCTGTAAGGGCAGGGGGCCTAGTCCAGTGCTCAGGATCAATTTAAACATACTAGATCCCACTGCAATGCCTTCCCAGCTTCAGTGATATTCAATACCATCTCTGTCAGTAACTTCTGGGTCATAGAACTAAGGGTGGAAATGACATGTCACTCAACAACTCCAGCCTGTACTGAAGATAGCTGAGCTGCAAAAATAAGGCTATTGGCCTTTTCTAGTCGGCCCAATTTCTTATCACGTTCTTGGCCTTTAAGAGTATTCCAAATGGCTGTGTACCATTGGCCCCTAGACCACAGGGATTTGGTCAATCCTCTTTCTTTCCAGAGGAAATAACCCAGGCCCTCTGTTGTGCTAATCGAATGGCACCCCCTTGTGAGCAATCTGGGTATGTAAAAGCGATCTGAAAACTGGATAAGGACAATGTTATTCAAAATGCAATGAGGGAGGCAATACATGCTGAAGGATTTATCCAAAACACAGGGCGCAGCCTGTAGAATAAACCCCAAAATCCAATTAATACCACAGTTCCAAATATAAGTCCCAGAAATTTCTTCCTGCCAGTGTGTAATTGTTTGTTTTCTTCACCAGGGTCAGTTCTTAATGTTCTTTTTAGTCAGGAATTCCTGGACTTTGGCAATGTCAGTGGAGTGAGTGTTTTTTCTTCTTTCCCAAAACAGATGTAGTTTAGCATCCTACAGGGGAGAGGTTTCCAGCACATATCACCCTGTAATAGCTGTGCTTTTTCTATAAAAGTCTAAAGGCACAGTTGGTCTGTCAGTGGACAAGGGAAAGGTTACCAGTACGTTACCTTGTCCTTCTTCCCTGCTGTCCAGAAGCACAGTAGAACTAGAAGAAAGAATAGGCGAATCATCAATAGGAAAATTCTTCTGATGTGGAGGGGTCTTTTTGCAGTGAGAATCCTGGGTCCAAGCAGTTAGTCTTTGGCACTTCACAGCAGTGTTGGTAGACAGCAGGACTCAATACGGGCCTTTCCAGCATGGAGCCAAGGCAGTCTTTCGTTGATGGATCTTTATGTAGACCCAGTCTCCTGGTTCCAAGGAGGGGCAGGCTGCTAGGATCTTTGGGTTGTTTCTTCTTTACCTGTGAGAAAAGAAACCTAACACATTGCATTAGTGTCTTTGCAGATTTTACAAATTTTATCGCTGCATGGGCAAATTCAAGTCCCCCCCTTGTTCCTTTTGAGGGTTAGCTGTGCGGAGTGTCCTTGACGTCTCATCTTTAAACCAAGCATGTTAACTATTTTTTTCTCAGTCAACTTGTCCTTTCCTTTTCCCTCCTCGGCTGTTTTTTTTTTTTTTATAACCTACAAAAGAAACTTTTACTTTTTACTTATGTACCATTTGTTAACAATGAACACATACACATTGCTGTTTTACAGTACCTTAGTGTTATTATTTAATATATGCCACATATACCCTTTAACTAAAATAACCTTATTAGAGAGCTTTAAAACAACAAACCAGGACAAGCACACCCACTTTGATGAGTTCATTCAATACAAACTCTAGTCCAATAGCTTCCCACCATCCCCAGCCCTCTGGCTAGAAGTCTGAGGTAGCCAGAAGGATCCCATGTACAATATGGGGAGTGGGTTAACTTTCCATGTCCTTGCTTTCAAAGACTGTTAATATGCAAATTTCAATAACAATTGTCAATGAAAAGTTTTGGCCAATGTAGTATCTTTCTCTTACTTAAGAAAATGTATAAGACTTTAGTATATCACATTTTTCTGATGTATCCAAACACTTTGTATTCTAAGTTGAACAAAACAAATATCTGCATTTTAATCCAACACTGCTGCTTGATTTTAAATCAGACCATCCCATAAAAATATTAAACACATCAATTTTGGCCACAAGACAACACCACAAGACAGAACATAGAACACAAAACACAATTTTTACTGTGCCAGCAAATTATGGTACGTTGAATGCTGTTCAGCCGGCATCAGTGTTCTCTGATTATCTGAAAGACAAAACAGAAGTCTACCTCTTCTGGGCAGGCAATCATTACTAAAAATATACAAATACTCTTGTTGATTTTAGGCAAAACAAGGGAATTACCCCATATTAATTAGATAATTTGCATTAATACAGATGCTTGCTGGCTCACTTTTTACTTGTAACTCCTGCTTGTAAACACTGAAAGAAAACATCAGCACTCACAGTGCTCTTAGAGCCTAATACAATTTTAATTACATAGCACGGTATACATTCTTCAGCTAATTTAACAAAATTGTTCATAGCCAAATGATTGCAATCTAATAATTTCTTTGCCTGAATTTATTTACAAACATTTCAAAGACACCAAGAACTTTTTACTTTAGTACATTTACAAAATTCAACTGCTGTTCCCTCCAGCAACTATAGAGTTAACTTTTCACTGTGCCTTAAATCACTTGCTTGTCCTTTCAACAACCACTTACCAACTCAGATCACCATGCCAAATATTCTTCTGAGTATTTGAACCTCTATGTGTATACTTATTTACTCCGTTCTTGTTTTTTTTCACTACACCCTAAAAGTTTCCAACCTGTTCTCCAAGCTCTCTGTCTGTTGCCTGGCCGCCTGGGCCCGATCCTTTTTTTTTTTTTTCTGAACCGTTTCTTTCCATGGGTACCAACGTATTGCACTACCAGTTAGCTAGGAGGGTGGGCTTTTTAAGTAGCCCCCTCTTCTGGTCCTTTCCCTAAAACATTTCTACTCACAAAACTACTCGAGTCCTCCCCTGTGAGGCTTGCCACCTGGGCAAAACACATGGCCCACTGGCGTTGAACTATTTAATTTCCTCTTGTAGCAAACACACTGCTGTTACAACATATGCTGAGCACAAATGGTTAAATTTTAACAAGTCCCTGAAGGACTGGTACTTGCTTAGCCAGGGCTTCCTTTTCTAACTGGAAATCCTGTCTCAAGGCCTGCAACTTGCCCTGGCGCAGGTTTGAGTTGCCGCCCGGTTCATGATCCATGCTCTTAATTGCTCAATTCTAGTTATCAAGTACACATCTCGGCCCTTTTCTCCAACTACTCTATTGCCCAGTCCTGCTACGACTGGGGGCAGATCCACCTGCCACCCTTCCGGTCAACCAGGGTGGAGAGAAAAATGCTAAACCCCTCTCCAGTTCTCAGACTTACTGCAGCTGAGAGTAGGCTCACCTTTAATCATGCAATCCTCAACATATAACACTAACAGTACCAAACAAAAGAAACACAAAATAACAAAGGTAAAACAGATAGATGGTGTAAATTCTATAGGGCTCCCCTATTCTCAATTGCTCACCAAACTGTGACAAATCTGTTACCAATTTATCTACTGCAGGACGTTGGGGGAACACACCATATAATCAAATTTTAAAGCTTAATTAAAAATAATAAAACAACAATGAAGAGTGTTGGGAACGCTCCCACATTACTCAGGAAGAACATGAATACTTTAACCCTTAAGCCACTTTAATACTCACACATGTCCAAACTGGCCACGTCTGTATAACGTTCAGAGAAGGGGAATAGGCAGACGGGAGATTATCCTGTATACAGCTTGTCCAGAATTTCCAACATGCTTCTGCTCTTGGGAGAGCTGTTTTTTACACCCTGGAATCTCCTGCAGTCTCTCTTTCAGAGAGTCCAGTTCAGATTCCAGCCTGTGGCTTCTCCAGTTTCACCAAGGCAAGCTGAATTTCAAATTAACCCGTTCCTAGACAAATTGCTCACACTGTGTCAGAGGCTTTTCTTTGGTGATTAAAAGCTCCTTTGAGATATATGATCTTATCTAGATTGAAGGTACCTTCTAATGGGCATTGTTTAGATAGATTTTCACGCGTGTAAAGATTCCAATTCTTTAAATACCTGCAGGTTTTAGGACCATAATGTACGTACATGTAACATGCTGGGGTACCCTTAGGGGGTGAGGTGGAATATTTAGACTGTCCCTCCCCCATTTTCCACACACACACACACACACACACCAAGGCCATTATTTCCTATTACCACGATGCATCATATCTTGCTGCACAGTCAATAAATTCAGATGGCGTGAGCCCAAGAGAGACAGACGTCCCCACGGACAGTCTTCCTCCCAGTGTGGCTCTGGGGCATATGCTGGGGGATTTTTACAAGAGCTCTCCATACAGCTTTAAACATACAGCTCCAAAAGCTACCTGGTTCCAGAAATCTTCTTTCAATCTTTAAGTATTAGAGACAATGGGGCGTCCCCCAGGCACTTACTGCCAAATTGTTCCATTTTGTAAGGGGACTCTAACCCCTCTTCCCCGCGTCAAGGTAAAGGGACTCTAACCCCCACCTCCCGCGTCGAGCGCTCACTTACCTCTCCAGGGGACTCGAACACCTGGACTGGGACTCAAACCCAGGCTGGGACTCTAACCCAGACTACTTGGATCCTGTGCAAACCTGGACTGGGACTCTAACCCAGACCTGGACTGGGACTCTAACCCAGACCTAAGTTGTCAGGGACTCGAACCCCGACAATCTGCACTGGGACTCTAACCCAGGCAACCTTAACCCTACTCAACGGGTAGGTGGATGTTGCTGGATTTCTACGAGCTTCAGCTGGTTCACAGAACTCGCCTTATCGCCGACGCAGAGATCAGATTACCAGGCAAGGCTCCTCTAAATCAGAGGATGCGCGCTGCGTTGCCTCAGAGTCTGATTCCCCGCCGGAGAGTCAGACAAAGTCCCGGCGGAGTCGCCAAAGATGTCGGGGACTCGAACCCCAACAGCGAAGTTCGTTGTCTGACCGCAGAGAGACCAGGCAACACCAGCAAGGTCCGATCAAAAGTTCTTTATTGATAAGTGCACGTATCAGTAAAGAACAGCTCGTATCCAAAAAGAACCAGCCCCCTCTTTACAGCTTAGTATTAGCTTATATAGACAGTTTTATTACGTCATAGATCATTCACTAGAGCAATCCACCCCCTTTGTCTAACAACTAGAAATTAGACACCTTTTAATATATACGCATGTCTAGTCTCTACAATATTGAATTGTTAATATCTCAACAAGCGCCAAAGGTTAGGAATGTGAGGGAGTTAAAAACACACCGAACACTAAACCAGGGAGTTAGTCAGAACTGTGAGATGCTTGTGTTTCTTATCAGTACTTCAAACACTGTGTCTTAACACAACACAGCTGGCATCAGCCCCCTCACTTATCTTGCTCTTTCCCAGGGCTTTGTGAGACAATTCTGCCTCTCATTATTTCACTCTGGGTTTTCCCAGAAACCTCTGCTAGCCTGATTTTAGTCAGGTTGGCACAACTGGTTTTTGTGCTACATCTTTATTCAGGCCTAACACCACCATATCCTGTAAGACTTTAGTTCCATCTCTTATCTCTTTCACCCTATCTGCCTGAGGGCAGATGTAACACACACTGTCTCTGTCTTTTGTTTACACATATTAGTATAGGATATAAGAGTATCAAAAAGTTAAACCCAAAATTCTATCTCAGGCTGACAAACAAGCCTATATGCTAACACTAAACTCTTATATAAATGCTTTTAATCAATAGCTCTCAGAAGGTTTTACAAAGGAAATAAGTAGATGGTCCCTGTTGCCATAATATCTGAGCACCTCACAATCTTTAACGTATTTATCCTCACCACAGAAATCCTCAGAACCACTACTCAGCTGCCACCTAACTTTGGAGGTGCCTAAAATTGTTCAGTGCCAAAATTTCTTCTGTTAAAGTCCCCAAGGTGTCTACATTTCTGTCTCTGGCTGTGCACATCGCTGCCTCAATACTGATGGCCAGTGCCTATCTCACGCCTGCATAATCCTCAAACCAGGTGAAACTAGGCAATGTCCCACCTACCTCGCCTGCGGGGCCCAGTCCAGTAGGCTTTAAGCCATACAGAGAAGCCGAGGGAGGAAGGAGGCAGCAGTGGCCTTCCTTGTAACCTTTAGTCCACTGGTTAGAACACTCACCTGGGATGTGGAAGACGCTGGTTCAGTTTCCACCCTTAGAAAAGAACTGCTTTGAACTTGGGCTTTCCACCCCTCAGATGCAGGCCCCAACCACTCGGCTCTGGGATAGTCTCCTGTGAGGCTTTCTCAATCTCTCTTGTTGAAGCTGTTCCACTTCATATTTCATCATTAAAAAATGAAATAGACACCGGGTGAGAGAGTTTGTGACTGACTCTACAGCCAGTGATTAGGGCAGTCAGAGGAGAGGTGGGAAACCCAAAGTCAAATCCCTTCTCTACATCAGGCAGAGGGAAGGACTGAACTGGGGTCTCCCACTTGAGTGTCTTAACCACAGGGCTAAAGGTTATAAGGCTACCACCACCTCTGCTTTGTGTAGAATTAGGAGGGTACTTCTGCCATTCTTGCAAACAACAGCTTAGGTTCCTGACTCCAGGAGAAGGGTACATGGCTGCACATCCCAAGCAGAGATAGGTGCTCTCCTCCAGCCTAGATTTAGGCACCTAACTCCCTGAAAGGGGCAGGGGTCAGGACACATCCCTCTCCTCTGCATCTGCTATTGGACAGCTGAGTTCCTAGCATGCAGGCTTTCATGGATCCCATTCTTAGGCAGCTGGCTTCCTCATGCATTGTACAGAGAGCCTAGGTGCCTAACCCAGGGTTTGTGAATTCTACTGCGTGGTGAGGCACCACAATGCCTGAGTGCTTTTGGGCCAAAGGGCCTAAGCAACCAGCCCAAAGTCACAGTGAGACTGTGACAAAGAAGGGGCTTGAACCCCAGTCTCCCAAGTACCAGCACAATGCCTTAGCTACTGGGCCTTGTTGCTGGTGCATACGTGTGATGTATTTAGCTGATTCTAGTGACTAATAAAAACAGTCTTTGATTCTGTCCTTAAAAGAAATCAAGCTTTACAGAAACCTAAGTGTGCTCTGGCATCTGTTCCTTCTCTTGTAGGTTTCATTCCTGTCTGTTTCCAAGAAAAAGAGGATGGCTGCCACTCTAGGACTTATTTCCATGTTTTGTAGTGTCATGTTATTTCCTACGTTGCATGCTGTCTTTGTGTATACAGGGTGTAAGTATAATACTTTAATTGAGATAATCTAAAGGACTGGGTTTAATTCATCTCACACTAGTAATTCATTTGCCCATCCAGTTACGCCATGTATTGTCATAGCAGGTGTGATAAATAAAGTGGGGGGATAGCTCCCTTTGATGGACACCCAGCCAGCCAGTTAGCTGTAAAATCCCTGTTGGTAGCTGTTCTTTACTTGCTTTACCTGTAAAGGGTTAAAAAGTCCCCCCAACTAAAGAAAAAAAGGTGGGCACCTGACCAAAAGAGCCAATGGGAATCTAGAACTTTTTAAAATTGGGAAAGAAACTTTGCCTTTGTCTGTTGTTCTCTGGGCTGCAGGGAGGGAGCAGCAATGCTATAAGCAGGAGTGCTGTGTAAGGCTTGAACCAAGTATGAAAGTTCATCAGCTCATACCTAGAATTACTTATTTGAAACCCCCCAAATATGTAAGTAAATTAGGGACATTTAGCTAGACGCGATCAAGTTTATTTTCTTTATTTTAGCTTGTGACTCTCCTCTGTCTAAACCCACATGCTGTTGTTTGCTTGTAACCTTTAACCTGAACCCCCAAGAAAGCTATTTTGGGTGCTTGATTTTTGGAATTGCTCTTTTAAAATCTAGCAAAAGCGTAAGTTCCAGATGTATTTTCTTTCTTTTTGTTTTTAAAAAAATTTGCCTTTTTTAAGAAACATATTGGATTTTTGGTGTCCTAAGAGTTTTGTGCATGTTGTTTGATTAGCTGATAGCCACAGCTAATTTCCTTTATTTCCTTTCTCAGCTCTTGGGTGAGGAGGGCTTGAGGGCACCCCACAGGGAGGAATTCCCAAGTGCTCCTTCCTGAGTCCAAAGGGGGTTTTCTTGCATTTGGGCGGTGGCAGCATTTACCAAGCCAAGGTCAGAGAAAAGCTGTGACTTTGGGAGTTTAATACAAGCCTGGAGTGGCCAGTATTAATTTTTAAAATCCTTGCGGACCGCACTTCTGCACTCAGAGTAAGAGAGTTGGGAATCAGCCTTGACATGGGCTATCCCCCAAATTTATTTATCACGGCAGGCCTGCTAAATACTAGCCTCTGCACCTGAAAACTTTGAAAAATCTTATCGCCTCCTGTCTCATATTAATTCATAAAACTTTCAGCGAAGTCATCATCCGCACCCATTGCCAACTTGACGCTGAATCCCAGAAAACTAAAACTGACCTGGGACAGCAGTGTCACTGTTACTGAATACACCTGTTTTATGAATGCAAGCCAGCGATCCATAGGGAAAAAGGTAAGTTTTCTATTTACTTATTAATAGAAATAATTAACTGTACTTTTTTATTTTCCTTTTATATACTCGATCCATTGACAAAACATATATGTATCACTTGTAGTATCATAAAAGCCTAGAAAATGACAATATGTTTCCAGAGTTCTTGGGGACTTTTATTACATATATTATGGCAGGTTCAGTTCCCAGTGAGGTACATCATCTGAAGGGACCAACTAGAAATATCCCTTAGTCCAATGTCATTCAATATCTTTATCAATGATCTGAAAAAAATGTAAATTTAATGCTGGTAAAAACTGTTGGAATAGTAAATAATAAGGATAGTTCAGTTATACAGAGAGCTGTAGATGACTGGGGGAAGTGGGATCATTTGAACAACATGCATTTTGATACAACATAATGCAAGGTTATACACTTAGGAACACAGAATGTACGTCACACTTACAGAATGAGAGACTCTATCCTGGAAAACAGTGACTGTAAAAAGGACATAGGGTTCATGGTAAAAACCAGCTCAACATGAGCTCCCAGTGCAACGCTGTGCCACAGGTATGTCTACACAGCAATGGAGAGGTGTAATTGCCAGTGCAGGTACATATTCACACCCTAGCTTTGCTTGTGCTAATGCCTAAGAATAGCAGTCTGGCCTTGGCAGCATAGGTACAGATTGGGCTAGCCATGCAAGTACAATCCTGCCCAGTCACGAGGCAGCTAGCCCGACCCATTCTCCATACCACCACAGCCCCACTGCTATACTTAGATGCTAGCTTGAGCAGGGATAGCGTGAGTATAATTTCCAGCATGGGCAGACAAACTTCCTAGTTGCTGTGTAGACATACTTTGAGAGCACTAAAGTAATTACATGTGCACACTACTCTCCTTGGGTCTGCGGTGCACATCCTCATGAGGAGCGCTTCCACTGACCTAAGAGAGGCAGTGTGGGGAGCTGAGCCATTAGTGAGCTCACTCTACTTAGCTTATCAAAGAGAAGATTAAGAGGTGACTTGATACATACCTACAGTGGGAGAAGACTTCTAATAATATAGAGCTCATTCATTTAGCGGGCACCTTTCTTAGAAGCATCAGATCCTGGCCACTCTCAGAGACAGGTTACGGGACCAGATGGATAACTGGTATAATCCAATACAGAAATTCCCAGCACACATTCTTGTGATCCTCTGCACCTGGTACATACAGCAAAAGCACAAAAGTCCTCCTGATGACAGCGTACCTTTTTATAAAGGACTGTTCGGAGACAGTGGCTGCAAGAGGGGAACTTTATTTGTTTCACATCTTGCTCTCTCTCTGACAGGCCAGCAGCACTGTTGGCGTTAGTCTTTGTTTGAGAATCAGAGAATTTACTGAAATGTTTGCCTGGAACCAGGAGGAAAAGGTTTTGTTTAGAACTGCCTGGATACCTTAGTGTGTGAAGCTTCCCTATGCAGGAATAAGCCATGCAGGGGAGTAGAAAGTCTGGAACGATTCATTTGCAAAATTTCCTCTTTTCTGTTTGGCTGTGGGGTTTGTCCTCACATAGAAGTAGCTGGTGATTTGGCCAGATCCTCAGATACACACAGATCCCTGAGAATCCACTGGAGGGAAGGGGTGTCCAAGCAGAAGGCCCTTGTTTCCCTGCTGTCACACAACCCTTTCCTGCACAGCCCCTGCAGACTGTGATCAACACAAATTACCAAATTCTCTTTGGCTTGCTTGTGTTTGGCCAAGAGGAGATAGAATCTAATGGAGCACAATTCCTACCCAAGCCCTAATCTCTCCTGCCCCTGCTGCAGTGCTGGAATCCTGCAGGGCCCCACAGAGAAGCCTTGGGACTTAAGGGGAGGTGGCTGTATAAGAATATATCAGATTTAAATAGTAGTTTTAGAAATACCCATCGCACTTTCATACACTCTATAGCTGTGAATGTGCTTTCAGTGAGAGCTTTCAGAGCAGAAGGATGGTCCAGGGGCTAGGGCATTAACTTTGTCTCTGCTCTGCCGCAGACTCTCTGTGTGACCTTGGTCAAGTAACTTAGTCTTTCTGTGCCTCAGTTCCCAGCTACAAAATGGAAACACTCACTAACTTATGAGACAATCAGATGCTACAGCGATAGGAGCCATATAACTACCTATGATAGCTAGTTTCTGTAAGAGTGATTCTGCCCAGGGGGGAGGTCAAATCTCATGATGGGGAGTAGGCCACAGAGAATATAGCTCTTGCTGTGAATGCATGATAAACACAAGAGACTCCTGTTTACATTTTTTAAAAAGAACAAACAAAACCTCACCTTTACAACTCTGAGTCAGGCCTGTTTCCATTCTACATTCAAATGGGAGCTGCCATCCCCATATACCAGGATGCATTTTCAACATTTCAGCTTCCTCGGTCACTGATTCCCATTTTTCAAGACTATGATCTCAAAGGGGATCGTAGCGCTGTTTTCTTGGGGTTTGAGAATTTTTCATTTAAAAATGATGGCCCTGAGTTCCGTCTGTGTCACTCAAGTTTATTCTGATGTAACTCAGTTGGATGTAAAACTGCAGTAATATACTGATGAATTAAGGCCAACATTGCTAAGTTTTCTGGCTGTGAAGATAAGATCCAGAATAGAAATTGTTTCCATAATTGGATGTATTGATTTTTAAGGTATATTGTTGCATAAATCTACAGACAGCAAACATTTTATAATAGGGGTAAAAATCATATGCACACCATCTTTAATTAGTCCCTATGTAATTGTTGGGACAACAACAAATGTTTCGAAGACTTTTGATAATGCATACAATAGTTTTGCAAATTCATGAGGACACCTGTACATTTATTAAATATTCATGCTCAGAACCTTCCCTGGGATGCAGATCTACCCTTGCCTTTCCAGAAGAGAGGGGAGATTCTTGCTACCATCATCTGATCCCTGCAAAAGCGTCTATACTCTTTGTTGAAGGAACTCCATGGAGTATGGTGAGAGGGCAGGAGAGGAGAGGTTACTGGTTGCGCTCCATGGTACCTCTCTTTGTAGATCCTCTAGACTTCCCTGCAGAAATATGGGAGGCAATTCATGCAGCTGGAACTGTGCAAACAAAGACCCTACCGCTGAAAAGACTTACACCTGTGCTTAACTTTACACACTGTGAGAAGTCCAACAGGCTTCAATTGACTTATGCTGGGACTTTTCCCATAGTTAGAACCAGTTAAAACTGGGAAGGAAAAACAAAGGATTAATACAAATGCATGTTATTTTTCAGGTGTACAATAAAACCTGCATGTTTAGCATAAACCAAGCTAAGCCTATACATAAGGGGGCATTATTTCGAGTTGAAGCAATGTACAACCACACTTTATATTCAGCAGAAGGCAGATTCATTCCTCAAGGTAATGCATTAGTGTTTGTGAAAAGCTTTGTCTATCTGCAATATTTTGAGAAAAAAAGTCAGAATATATTTCATTCTAGATGTTATTGATTTCATTTTTATTACAAACGCTTTTGCAAATCTGCAGCAATGATGCCATTTTGTAACAAACTGTGGCCTCAATTGTGCTAGTGACATTGTTGCAGAGGAAGGGTCCACTTTTGCACAGTAAATTGCAGGATAGAAACATCTGTGTGTGATATAATTGTGTTTTTTTTATGTCAGTCTCTTAGAGAATGTGGGAATTAAAATGGTGCATAGCAAAATAAAACAGTGACCACATTAGGCATCTTTACTGAAGCAATTTATGGTTAACATGAGCCTCATTCTGTCTGACTAACAATATGACTCAGTTTTTATTAATGTTATGACAACTAGGTTTAATCACCATGGTTAAATGGAATGCAGAAGTTTTCAAACTTGAGTGCCTAAAATTAGGCACCTAAATCCTTAGGGACCTAAAATCATCAATAGAAGTTGCATATGCTCAATTTTTTCTGGGTCTGACTCAGTGTGTCCAGAGTTGTACCTGCTAGTACCAGGGGCGGCTCTAGGCATTTTGCCGCCCCAAGCATGGCAGACAGGCTGCCTTTGGCAGCTTGCCTGCGGAGGGTCCGCTGGTCCCGTGGCTTCGGCGGACCTCCCGGCAGAGCACCCCCTGTGGCTTGCTGCCCCAAGCACGCACTTGGCGTGCTGGGGCCTGGAGCCGCCCCTGGCTAGTACAAGTAGTTCACCTTCTCTCTCTCTCTTTCTCTCTCTCTCTCTCTCTCTCCACAAAACCATTTGGTAACATATAAATAAACATGTAACTTTTCTTGGTTTCCAGGCATGCATGGAACATCTGTTGAAAATTTCTCCTGTGTGATTTACAACGTTTCCTTCATGAATTGCACTTGGAAGGCTGGCAGGAATGCCCCAGAAGATACCCAGTATTTTCTTTTCTGGCAATACTCAAAGTAAAGAGTTTTCATTGGCTCAAAGAAGTTTTGAATTCACATTTGACAGATGACATTTCTCATGTTTAACTGAAACATTTTTGTATATGCAGGGAAGAAGATGTACAAGAGTGTCCACATTACATAAGAGATGCACTTGAAAGACATATCGCATGCAGTTTTCAAGATGTGAAAGACATTAAAAAGAAAGTTTACTTCCTGGTGAATGGGTCCAGCAACGAATCAGAGATTCAGTTTTATGATGAGTACATCGACTTGTATAAAATTGGTAAGGAAAAAGGTTTTCTATTTAATTTCCGTTTTTACTACAAGTAGAGTGAACCATTCTTCACTGGGAGAAGGGCCTGCATTTGTTTCAGAGCTGTGCTCCAGAACATAAGCTTTCATATTTCTTTATTTAAAAGCTGATTCTAGCCCTTATGGTTGCAAAGATATAATTCCAAATGTGAACTAATTCTTTATCAAAAGCTGACTCTTTATCAGATGTAATAGTGATTATTTTATTCTAGAAAAACTCACTCCTCCATTAAATATCACTGTAAACTGTTCTGAAGACCGACCAGAGTGTATAGTGCGATGGAAACGGCCCCAGCTAAGCCATTTTGAAGGAAATGGAGATAACTGCTTTGAGTATCAAATTGACATTCGAAATAAGAAAACTAACGTAAGTGTAACTTTTTGAATGACTCTCACTAGGAATATATATTTTCTGTTTATCAATCTATAATGTATAGACAAATATCAACCTCTCCTACGCTACGAATCACCTCCCTTTCCCCATCTGTCATGCAGTCCTTTTAGATCCAGCCATTCCTGCATGCTACATACTTTATTGCCTCATTTGCTAACCTTGTCTCCATAACTGTCTTTCAGCACCTGCAACTCTCTGTGCCCACTCTCTTGACTCCTTTTGTTTCTCACCAGCATTACACTTGCTCTTACATCATTGCTAACCCTAACTCAGCAATTACTTTTCTGAATTCGGATCCAACAGCATGATCCACAGAGACAGTGGAGAGAACTAGACACTACAAATTCCTGTCCACTGGAACAGGTGAAAACCCCAGCTTACAATGCCATTCATTTCCTGGGATGTGAAAACAGCTTCTTAAAGCTTTTAAGAGTGCAGGTCGCTAGATGATTGATTCACTAATTTAACTCATCCCCACCTCCAAATATGTCTTTGTGCAATGACAACCCGTACAATACTATAGGCAAGGCTGATAGCACTACCTATTATTAAGGTTGCCCGACACGTCTCCATTTAAGACCTTGGTTTTGGTTACTTATAATTTTGCCAAACTTTAACTATTTGGGCTAAAATTTTCCATAGCAGGTATTAGCCAAAATGGTTCAGAACAAGACTAGAGAAAAATACAGTTTTTCAATATTAAAAGAATTCTAATAATCTTTTCTTTGGAAACTCGAGGCCCCCATTCTTTGGACCAGTGACATTTGGCAGGGGGTGTCCTTTGTGTCAGAATGTGCCTTTTACAATCCCTGTGAAAATCTGCCCAAATTTGACCAGGTGAGAAGCCTTTGAAAAATCACAATTTGCACTTGCTCAGTGGAGACTTGCTAAATTCTGGACTCCCTGAGCATACTTGAGCCTCTCACAGCTCCTAATTTTGACTAGACTGCACATGCATGCCATCCCCACAGAGCTGCTGAGCATGCTCCAGCACAGGGCTATGAGGTTATGGCTGCTGCCAGCTGCTCCAGGCAGAGTGGGACTGGACATTGGAACTGAGAGCTGAGCATCTGCCTTTCCTGTGCTCTCAGTGCACCCCTGCTGGTGCTCTGCCAGTGTGGAGGAGGAAGAGGCGATCTGATTCAAATGCAGAGGCCACAAGAGCCCAGCCTAAGGCATTGTAGGGGAGGCCTGGGGGAGTAGATTGGGACAAGGACCCTGCAGGCAGGAGACTGGGACTTGCTGGGCAAGGAGACTTGTTCTCAAAGTTAGAGAGGAAAATAGGTGGGGGGAAGAAAGAGTGTAGGAGGGAGGAACTGAGACTGGATGAAAGGAGACTGGGACTAGGAACCAATGGGGCAGAGAGAAGGAGGTTATGTGGGGAGGAGAGACAGATCTGACAATGAGTTGGAGTGCAGGGTGAGAACTGGGACTGGCTGTGCAAAGAGACTGGAACAAGGAACCATGAGAAGTAAGGACACAGAGTGGATGAGAAGCACAGGAATGAAGACTGGAACTGGGAACCATCAGGGATGGGGAATGTGAGTGTGTGGGAGGGTGACTAGAGGCTGCAGGGAGAGAGAGACAGATCAGGGAGTCAGGACAAGGACCTGAGACTGGTTGGGCAAGGAGAAGACTGAGTCTGGGAGCAGGGCAGAAAATGAGGACTGGGTGCGGGGGAGACTCGGAGCGGGAGTCTGAATGGGTGAGATTAGGACCCACTAGACAATGAGCCTGGGATTGGGATCAGAAGCCTGAAGAGTGGAGACTGGGACTGACTAGGTGAGGAGAATGGGACTGGGATAAGCAGCCAGTGTGGGGGCTCTATGGGACTCGCATAGGTTAGAGGGGGAAGGGCAGAATGGGTCATGTTTGTGGGCAATGGGCAGAAGAGTCTTTGTCCAGTAAAGAACACTCAGCTCCAGAGCCTGCAATGAAACCCAGGATCCCAGAGTCTCCACATTCTTCTGCCATCAGCAACTGTCTGTGAAACTCACTGGTAAAGTGTCCCATCCCCTTCTAGTGCTGGTCTAGTTGTGATCAATAATTTAAGACTGTATCATAATGCATATTACAAAGGGGCCAAATTAAGTTTGCACAGGCACTTCAATTCTTGTGGTACCTAAATTTTGGGTGCTTGACTTTGTAAACATAAAGTTCTTTTAACACAGGTGTTTTGTGTGAAATTTCATATATGGCATTTGGCAGGAGGTGTCCTTTGTGTCAGGGATGTTCCTATGTGTTTCCATTATAAAGACTATAGTACAGACAACCTTTGACATTTTCAGTGCTTCACCTTTGCACATTTAACATTCTTTTAAAGTAGCTTTTTGTATGGACTATACTTTTCTTACACATGAGATAAATTGATTGTAAGAGTATGTTCCAGGAGACAGGGATTTGCACTAATTAACCAACCTTTTAATGCCTTCTATATTCAACTGGTGTGATGCTAACTGTGCACTGGGTTACTACAACTGGCTGGGACTTGGATCAAGGTGAAATCAAGGCTGTGATGTGATGTTCATAAGCACAAATTCAGCCCTGGGAAAAGAAGGTAAAGCTCTCATTGATTCTAATGGGAGTAGTTCAGCATTGAAGTTGGTCATTGGGGTTTCCATCTCTAAACAGTAAAACAAGTCGGTAAAAGCTAGACAGTTAATAAAGTATTCAATTAGGGAACTTAGAGTAAAAGATGTCTGAAGGTAATAGTTTAACTATAAAGGGCTCAGGGCTTCTCTATGGAGCTGCAGTAGTGAAGACACTTCCTATCCTACAGCAACTGATGGGGCTTTTCCGTCACTGTAGTTGTCAGCCCTCCGAGAGGTGGTAGCTAGCTTGAAAGAAGAATTCTTTCATCAGCCTAGCCAGGTGTACACCAGAGATTAGGTCAAACTAACTACAGAACTCAGGTGTGTACGTTTTTCACACACGGAACGATGTAGATAGATCAATCTAATTTTTCAGTGTAGACCACCCCTCAGTACTTACTGAGGCAAAACTCCCATTGGTTTAAGGATTGTGCCCTTCGGATGTTATATAAAAGGAACTCAGTACCAGAGCATAAAAGGAAAATATGAATTAGAAAGGGCAGAGTATCAGACCAAAGGATAATTATATAAAATTAAGGGAGGAATTTAATCCTGTTGAAAGTGAAATTCAGATCTTCAGCCTACCAGTCCTAGTACAGTGCACAGTAAGAGTGCTAGTTGCTGTGCTCCAGCACAAGGATGAGAAGATTTAACTTACTTTATCTTTGAAATAATGAAATATAATGAACACATGATGGCAGCCTAGAATCCTAAATGAGAGCGCTTTTGTTATGCTATGCTTCAGCATGACTGTCTGATGTTAACTGTTTCCTTGTAAAGAGAGACCCAGATTAAAACCTTAGATCCAGTCATCCTCCAACTTTAGGGAGGTTTGGATCTGTCTCTGAACTTTGTAGCTTGGGCCCATCTCCATTTCTTGGGCTAACTGCAATGGTGGACTATTGTATCCCAGTGTCCCTAAAATCAGAAGGCTTCCTCTATGCCAGCATGGACTCACATCAACACCTCTCAAGTCTCTTTTATGACCTTCCACACCAGAAGGCCAGTGGATTCCACTGGCACAGGAAGTGGGAAGGGCTAGGGCCATGCCCCCGCCTTTAACAAAAGAAACATAAACACAGAATTCATGTCCCCCACAGATTTCTTTTTCACCGCAGAATAATAGATTATGCTGGGAGTGATGCTGCAATTACACCTTTTGCCCACCAGGAGTTGCTGTGGTGCCAGAAGAGAGGGCAGCTGGCTCACCACCAGAGCAGCCAGTTGTGAAGAGGAAGGGGGTACTTTGGCCTTGGCCCCTTTATTTCACCAAAGATTCCAGCACCCTTAGACTCCACCAATTGGCTTTTCCTTCCACAAGGTTAGAGCCTTTTTCTCCTGTGCTCTCTATACCAGGTTAGAAAGCCAGTACCTCGTTCCCTCAATATTAGCAATGAAATCTGAATTACATCCCCCTGAGTCCCACTGTCCATCATTTACCCCCTCTACTCCCCTTTTGGCAGCCTTTGGGGAATCTCTCTGCAGCCTTATGTTCTTATGCCTACTGCCCACAAGCTGAAGTTTGGTTCCTGTTCTTCCCTTCCCTTTACAAGAGGGGAAGGTCTGGCTGGAACAAGGATCAGCCTCTCAGGCAGACCCTAGAGAGTCAGCTCTAAGGGCTCAGTCTCTCAGAATCTATTGCCCTGTCATGGGGTTTACCTTCTACCCTTCTTTCTGGGGCATATTGCTTTACCATCAGTCAGGGCGGCTTCCTGAGCTGTGCATCTTGCGGCTGTCTCCTCCTCAGCTGGACTCCCTCTGTTGCCAACAGTCCCTGGCTGGAGCAACCTTCTTCCTTTTTACTGTCCCTTCCTGTGGTAGGTTTCCCTCCTTTAAGCTCCTCCCACTCCAGGCTGAACAAGCCTTGCAGGTGTGTCTTGTTAGCATGGAACAGGCACAGAGGAGATAGTTAGCCTCTTCCATACCAGGGTGAGGGCATGTCCCTTCACATACCCTACCCCTCAAGATGGGGAAACCCATTGGGGGTTGAGTTGTCTCAATCCCCGATCTGTGAAAATAAATCTACGTTAGCATGGTCCTTTCCCATGCAGTATTATACTCGGAAACTATAAGGTTGAACAAGAGTTTGTATCTCTCATGGACTGGACCCAGCATAGGGGTGCATGATCAGTGATCAGAGAAAAGGGGCTGTGCAATGGGTAATACCTCAGGCCTACTACTGCCCACAGGATAGCAAATGCATCCTTTTCAATAATGGAGTACTACTTTTCCCTCGTTAATAGCTTCCTACTTAGGTTCTTCTGCTTGCATCCGAAGAAGTGGGTATTCACCCACGAAAGCTCATGCTGCAAAACGTCTGTTAGTCTATAAGGTGCCACAAGATTCTTTGCTGCTTCTACAGAACCAGACTAACACGGCTACCCCTCTGATACTTAGGTAAAGGACACAGTGTTCTCCCCCTTCAAACTCTTGTGAAAGGACAGCGCTGAGACTGACGCCCAAGGCATCATTGTGTAGTCTGAATTCCCAAGAAAAAAAGCAGGGCTGAAGAGCATGGCTGCCTGGCATATTCATGTTTTCAGTTCTCTGAATGCTTCCTTGCACTTCCCATGCCAATGGATTTTCTTAGGGTTGTTGCCTTTTATGAGGTCCATAAGTGGGGCTGCAATTGAGGCTAAGCCGGGGATAAACTGCTCGTAATATCCTGCCAGGTGAAGCACTGAAAATGTCGACTTACCTCATTGTCTGGGGCACAGGACATGCCTAGACCTTATCGACCACCTCTTACGCAGTACCCCAAATAGGTCACTTCGCTCACAGCTACCTTATATTTTGCCAGGTTGGCTGCAAGTCATACCTCCTATAGCATTTTTAACACCTCCTATAAATGCCATAAGTGGTCTTCCCAGGTGATACTGTAGATGATATTGATGAAGTATGCCGCAGCATATTGATGGTGGGGAATGAAGATCTTATTCATAAGCCGTTGGAAGGTAGCAACAGTTCCGTGGAGGCCAAAAAGCATGGTCTTATATTGGAAGTGCCCAAAAGGGGTGGACAAAGCCATTTTCTCTTGTGAGCAAGGGGATAAGGGGATCTGCCAGTAAGCATTTGTCAGGTCAGTACTGCTCAGGTGCTTCGCTGGTTCCAGCCATTCTAATAACTTGTCCAACTTTGTCATTGGGTAGAGGTAGAATTTTGACCTTCCTGAAGTCAACAGAATCAAACCATACCGTCTGGCTTGGGAACTAGAATTATGGTGCACCTCCATTCACTTTTGGATTCTATAATCATCCCCATCTTCAGCATCACTTGTACTTCCTCTCAGACCATTTCCCATATTCTTCATGATAAGAGTCTAGGGTTCTCTTGGACTACCTGGCCTGGGGTAGTCTCTAGGTGATGTTGAACCAACCGTGTTCTCCCCAGGAGGTTGGAGAACACTGCAAAAAAGTCCCCAATTAGTGGGAGAATTTGTTTCCTTTGTGCAGGGGAGAGTCCTTCACCCCCTGGTACTGTTGCTGGAGCTTCGCCGCTTGGCCCCTGGGGTCCCAATTCTGGTTTTGCTGGAATAGGAGTTATCAGCAGGACTTCCCATGCCTACAAGGTTTGAGAAGGTTCGTGTGGTAGACCTTGGTTTCCTTCCTCCTCCTGGGTAGTTTGATCTCATAGTCCATGGGCCCTGCCTGCGTGACCACTTTGAATGGACCCTGACATCAGACCATTAATTTAGACTTGGCTGAAGGCAGAAGAAGAACACGGTCACCTGACTGAAAAGTCTGTAGCCTCCTTATTGTAATTTTGTTCCTGGGTGTGCTGGGCATTCCTCAACTTCTCTCTGGCAAACATCCTTCTGTTTCTGAATTGCTCCCTTAACTGAAAGATATATTGGGTTATGTTTAAGGCCCCCAAATCATCTTCTTCCCACCCTTCTTGCAACAGGTTCAACATGCCCCACAGTTGGTGACCATATAGCAACTCAGATGGAGAAAACTCCTTAGAGGCTTAGATGACGTTATTGATATAATCTGGGACCATATAGAATATGGTTGCAACCAAGGTCCTGTAGTGGCACCAAATCTTATGTAAAGGGGGTCATATAAGGTGTCTAAGACCAGGTTATAGGTTGCTGGTTATGATTATGCTGTCTATATGTATGTATCATTTTGTAGTTGAAGTTATCGGTATTGGCTCTATACTGTCTCTATTTCAAATTTGTGCTGTGCTTCTGGGTGACACCCCAGACAAGTTGGTGTTAGCTCTGCCTAGCCTGCTTGATGGCCCATTAAGGACCATTAGCTACACAACTGACTCATTGAGAGAAGGCAGATACGCCTTGTAACTCAGCAAAGTATGCAGGGACTTGCCCATGTGACTCCAGACTCCATTTCGCTGTAATTTTCCACAGTAAGAACAAAGAAGTGTTCTTACACCTGGGAAGAACCTATAAAAGGCTGATGCCTCATCTCCATCTGGTCTTCAATCCTGCTTCTTACCTCTGGAGGGACTTTGTTACAAACTAAAGCTCTGAACAAAGGACTGATGACCCATCCCAGCGGGGGATGTACTCCAGAGACTTGATTTAAACCTGTAGTTTACTCCATCACTGCTACAAGCCTGAACTAAGAACTGTGCCATTACTGTATATAATTGATTCCATTAAACCAATTCTAGCTCTCATCTATATCCTTTTCCTTTTATGAATAAACCTTTAGATTTTAGATTCTAAAGGATTGGTAACAGCGTGATTTGTGAGTAAGATCTAATTTGTATGTTGACCTGGGTCTGGGGCTTGATTCTTTGGGATCGAGAGAACCTTTTTTCTTCTATTGGGGTGTTGGTTTTCATAAACATTCATCCCCAGGACGAGTGGCACTGGTGGTGATACTGGGAAACTGGAGTGTCTAAGGGAATTGCTTATGTGAGTTGTGGTTAGCCGGTGAGGTGAAACCAAAGTCCTCTTTGTCTGGCTGGTTTGGTTTGCCTTAGAGGTGGAAAAACCCCAGCCTTGGGCTGTAACTGCTCCATTTAAGCGATTTGTCCTGAATTGGCACTCTCAGTTGGGTCCCGCCAGAAACGCATCGTCACAGCTTGTGGGACCTCCCGTGTGGCAAATAGAAGTGTTAGAAGTAGCCAGTCCCACTGCTTGGGGTTGTTGCTGACAAAGTGCGTCAACATCCCCTTCAGGGTCTTATGAAACCGTTCTACTAGATTGGCTGTTTGTGGATGGGACACCGAAGTCTTCAGATACTTGACCTTCTGAATGGAACATAATTCCTGCATCAGTTGGGAAATGAAATTAATCCCTTGGTCTGTTAATATTTCACAGGGAAACCCTACCTGTGAGAAGAGCTTCAAGAGTTCTGGAGCTATAGCTGACGCTTTTGGGAAGTGGAGAGGAAGAGCCTCCAGATACCTGGCTGTGTTGTCTATGCTCACTAGTATATAGTGATGCCCTGCTGCAGTTTTTTCTGAGAGTCCAACCATGTCCACCCCTATTCTTTTTAAGGCGGGTCACAATGAAGGGCAGAGGGACCAAGGGTGCCTTGGTGATCCCTCTGCTGCTAGATAGTTGACACTATAGGCAGGAGGAACAACATTCTCTCACTTCATAGTGCATGTCTGGCCAGTAGGATTGGGCTAATATCTGACCCAATGCCTTTTCTCTCCCTAGGTGTCATGCACGGGGTATGTCATGTGCTTACTGCAACATGGCCTGGTAGCACCTGCATGGTTCTAACAGCTGGTCCTGCACTTCCCCCAGTTGATGATTCTTCTTGATTAGATACAAGCACTCCTTCTTGAGTGCGGGTATTGATTGCCTCCCTGAGACTTTGTCTCTTCTCCATTTATGGGGGCCATTTGCTCATATTTACAGTCAAATAATATCTAGAACTCTTTGAGCCGAGTCCACACCACACAGTAGGAACACCTGGCCTCATTCATACTTTTCATGACTGGGATTTGGCATCCCTACCCTCTGCTTAGCAAGTGAGGTTCTGTTTAGGATGGCTCCCCCCTTTAGGGCATGTTAAGCACAATACTAAGTATGTCTATGCAAACATTGTTTGCTCCTGAAGTCCTTTTCTCTGTGCATCATGACATGTCTGGGGAGAACGCACTCAGACCATGCTTACAGTAGAAAGAACAAAAGGCAAGCAAGAGTAGTCACACATGCACCCAAGGAACCAGCCTTAGTCTCAGCCTCAGTCTCCTCTTCCTTTGTGATGTCACAGTTAAACAGGGCAAGGGTGAGGGAGACTTTATTTCAACACCAGCATCAGGCAATTGCTTGTCTAAGAAAGAAAGAAAGAAAGCTTTGTTTCCTTTCTTTTTTAACCTGAAATGCAAGAAGCCCAAACTTTGAATAAGAAACCAAACTCAGGCGAGTTATTGGAGGAGACTCGCCAGGTTTGCCAATCATTAATTACAACCAAAGATATCTGTATGTGATAGGAGGAAATTTATTGCATAATATTGGAATCTTAGACATTGTAAATTCTAGTTGCACCTTCTTCTGAACCAAGCAAGCAAGTAAATAATCAAAAAGGAAAAGAAGGAAAGAATTGGATTATTACAGAGTAACAAAACAAATACTAAAATAATAAAGATTTTTCTTTGTTTTGCAGGCCAATCCCAAGGAAAGCTGCAACGAGTGTCCTACGGTAACTATTCTCTTCCCATACTAAAATATGGTCTTGTCCCAGCTTAGCATTTAGTCTCATGCAGTGTAAAATATTATTACTACTGCCTAAATAGTTTTGGTGTCAGTATAACACTCAAGTAGCTGTGACCATGGTCACTGGAGGGGCCATTGAGATTGCTCAATCAGGGCCAACTGCAAAGAATGGTGCAGACGATCCCCAAAACCGATGGATTATTCTTCTAATTAGGTTCACCAAATTAGACCACTCAGCTTCTGTAATACCATACTGGTTACCAAGAAGCTAAAATAGAGTTTCCCCCTAAGCAATCCAGCCTTTGGCTCCCACCCAGACAGCCATGTCTGTCATAGATGGTGAGGATTACTTAAAATCTTATTCACCATATATGAAGTTCTATCAGTCCCAGGAGACTGGACACATTAATCACCAGGTAAATGAATATTTCAAATTTGACTCAAGTACACGCTTACAGCTGATTTTTATTAGCTAATTTAAGATTTATTTAAAAACAAAATAAAAAGTTACTTTGGTTACAAGATCATTATACATAAGATATGAATAAAGGTCTTAGGTCAGTTTCATAGCAGAAATGGTGAGCTTCTGATTTGCAAAAAGTCTTTCCAGAATCAGTTTAATAGGTTATAGTCCAAGAGCCAGTCCATGTATAGATTTTGTTCAAATTCTTCCATAAGAATTTGCAGGGACAGTCCAGGATATTTGGATGAAGAATAGGTAATATACATTGTTGCACTGAAGTACATTTCTATTTCCTAAGCACACAACGAGCTGCATTCAGTAGCATAAGGTAATTAACCATTCAAGTAGTTCATAGGTAGTTTACTACAAATTTCAAAGAGAAATAAAGATAATGGTATTATTACACCCCAAATTTCATCTAAATGTTAATATTCCTTTTTCATCCCTGAATCAGTAGAATATAATAACAGTAAGGAACAGACATTTAGCATCCACAAGCTAATCTGGTCACATTTTTAACATCTAACAAGATCTAGGTAAACACAGACAAATATACTCAGTATCTTCTTCTAATTCTCTACTTTCTCTACTTTAACATGGCTTTGATAACTATCAGCAAGGAATGGCCCTGTTTACCATTGCAATGCTTGTCTAATATGTCCTTAAGGTTGATTTTGGGTCACTTAGCCTGCTCATTTTAACCCTCACTGGCTCACTGTCACAGCAGCATACTAAAAGGTATCTTTATGTATCAGTTTTCTTAAATATATCATATTCCAAACTGTTAGGTTAGAATCAAGGATATATGTAATCTGGATTGACCCTTAAAAATGTTAAATTGAGATGCAGACTCCTCTTGGAAATCTTAGACATAGTCTTCAGACCCACAGGTTGAAAATGACTGTTCTACCTATGCTAATGACAACCTTTCACGGACCCCTTAGACATAATCTTAAGACCCCCAAGGGGTCCGTGGACCACAGATTGAAAACCACTGCCCTAGCACTCCACACACCTTTCAAAACCTTCCATTTTCTATTGGTTTCACACACATACTAATACAAATAAAATAAATTCTGTCTCTTTATCATATTTTGATGTTGTTTTGCAAAAGGTGGAAAACAAATTTTGTTCCATTCTTTGCATTACTTTCCCATGTCTGGTAGAAAATAAATAACATAAAACCCAACATCAAAACCTTAGGACCATTTAAATTAGACAAAGAAAACTTCAAGCTCTCTAGGAGCCTCAGTATCTTATTTACTGCGGTTCCAATATATGCCAAGTTATTCACTTTAACAGGAATCTGACCTGTGTACTTCACCTCAATCCAGAAAGCCATCCAAGAGTTAGCAGAACAGTATCTTAAAGGCACTAAATCCTAGTAACATAAAGTAGTGTACGTCTTTACAATATATATGAGCTAATGCGTGGACTCAAACACAGTAATGTCTAGCAGAGACAGTGAATAGCATTGGGAGGACATCTTCTCTGTGTTCTTGTTGCTCCCAGCTTAGGTGGGGGAGGAGAAAGGCAAAGGCATGCTGTCACTGTTCCCTATTTTATATCCTCAATCCATGTGCCTAAAAGACACTTGCCCAAACACGTCCTGGTGGGCTTTGCTGAGTCACTGCGTTGAGCAATGCCCCCTGTGTGGCCTTGTGCAACTGAATCATAGAGTTGAGCTGTCCCCATTGTGTGGTGCTTTGGCAACTATCATTGAATTGTAAATCCTTTAATTATAAGTCCCTGGCTGATTAATGATCATTGAACACATTCCTGGGCAGGAGTCCTTTGTATGTCACTAGCAAATTTACAGCATATTTCAGTAACCCTACAGCAAAATCTCATAACTTCATACACACTGGTGATATAAATATTTGGACAGAACAAGGGGTTTCAGCAGATCGTGACCTTTCATATGATATCTTATATGGCATGCTTTGTATGAAATATCACAACCACATATGAATGATGAATATGAGGGTTTCCTGATGCCTTTTTGAGGTACAGTGTGTCACAACTGTATTCTGTTTCCATAAGCAGGCACAAATATACTCTTTGTAAAGCTGGGATCAACAAATGAAAACGTACATGTTATTAACATCTACATATACAATGAAGACAAGTACTGTGTTTGTACAGTGTCTAGCACAATGGGGCTGCATTCTTGGCTGGCCCTTAGGCACTACCATAATACATGTTGTTTTTATTATTAATAACAATGCTAATAATTGCTTTGTTTCTAGGTACCAGAAACAAGATACACATTTCAGAATTACAATGTCAAAAAAAAATACACCTTGCAAATCAGAGCAAAAGGAGATAGTTGTGTCATAAGCGAGAATTGGGGGGAATGGAGTGAGCCCATTGAGTTTGGTACGGATGGCGAGTATTTCTTTTATTTAATTTTCCCTCGGTAATTACCGGTCTGTTTCACTTACTGTCTCACCTTCACAGACACAAACAAATCTTAATTCTATTCAAATATTTTATTCCTGCCTGCTCAGAAGGAAGTGAGGGAGGATACTATGTACCTTTTAATACTTGGGAAGCACTCAAATACTATGGCAATGAATGCCAGAAAGAGTTAAGGCTGAAATAGCAATAAGGGCTCAGCTACCACGATGAGTGTGGCATATCATATACACATTTTCCTTTGCTACCATCTCATAGTTGTCATCTCTTCTTCCACTTCCATGTCCTCGCTTACTCATCCTCATTCTCTGTATCCGTGTGACAGATTTTCGTTACCAATATGCCTGTGGTGTCAGGTTATCTGGCTGAGGCTGCAGGATTGTTTGGGCAGGAGATGACGAAACACACCAAGTGTTTAAGTTTATAGCTTTATTGATAAAATAATAAAATAACAGCAGTGAGTGTTGGGACTGCTCCCACGTCACTCAAAGGAAGAAAGAAAGCATTAGTACCCCAAGCCCTGACCCAGTTTCATACTCACGCACAACCCAAGCCTGGCCAAGACTGGGTGTAACGTAAGAAGAAGACGGGGAGGGGTGGATGGGAGTTCTTGTCCTGGGCCCAGGTTGTCTGGGGTTTGCTGTGATCTCCTAGTTGCTCCAGCTCTTAGGAGGGTTTTTATGTTCTGGGTTCTTTTGGGGTATTTATTTCAGGGACCTTTGCTCCTGATGCTCTTTGTACCAGTCCAAACCAGCTTTCTGTGGTTTTCTCAACTTTTCCAAAACACAGCAGCTAGACTTTCTTGTCCTCTTTGTTTTTCTCCGTGCTGGCCTTCGCTTGTCTCGCTCATTATGGGCTGCCTCTGCAGGTCTGTTTAGCTGAATTTTTCTTTTTTACGGCTGGTTGGTGGATTCCAGGCCCCTGTCTTTTTCAGCAGGCAGCCAAGCATTGGCTGTGAGCTGCGGCCTTGGGGTGGAGTCAGTGCCTTATCTTTTGCCTGAGCGAGCTAGTGTGTCGAGTTAACCCATTCTCTGCTTTCTTCCTCCTTCCCCCTCTGGCTTCTGCAACTTGCAAAGGAAACTTCCATTCCACACTCACACCCTTGACCCTCCCCAACATGCTTTGCGATGCTTGCAACAGCGTTAGCAACATGTAGTACTTATCTGCTTTCCCAGGGGAACTGAGGGAGGGGGCCATTGGGTTGTGACATCCTCCTCTTTTGTCTTCTGATGGAGTCTTCATAAATTCCTGTGCTCCATGGTCCTGGTTGATCTATGCTTCTGTTGGATTTATAAATTCTATCTGCTCCTCAGTCCTTTACTCAGTAAAGTATCAGACAGAAAAGTATCAGATTACACAAGCAGGCTTATCATGCTGGCATACACTGCTATCAGTCATCTAAGCAGCTATTTGACATAGCCATGTGTGCTCATCTTTACTATGCAAAAAAAGTATAACCTTTGTAACTGTCTTTCTTTAAGGTAACCCAGATGATGCAGTTCTTACATATAAAATTGTTTTACTCCTCATAGCACTTGGAACAATCCTTGTGGCACTGGTAATATTTTTTCTCTGCAAAAGGTAAAACTTTTTGTGACACATATATATACCCCCAAAAAACAACCTTAAGTGCCTGATTTTTTTATTTTATTTTATTTTTTTTGGCAGGGTGATATTTATAAAGGAATTGCAATATATTAGCAGGAACTGCTACCACCAGTTTTTATTAAGGTTGCCCAACTCTGCCCATTCTAAGTCCCCTGTTTTCAGTTGTTTATAACTTTGCCAAACCATTTGGACAGAAATTTTCCATGCTGCATCGAGATGAATTAATCTTCCTTCCTTCCTTCCTTCCTTCCTTCCTTTCCCTATAATGGCTGCTCCCAGCTGCTCTGAGCTGAGGTGGGGCTGAACACCAGAACTGAGATTAGAGAGCCCATCTCCCCTGTCTTCTCAATGACCCCCTGCTAGCACTCAGGCAACATGGAGGAGGGAGGAGTGTGATTCAGATGCAGGGAGATCAAGAGCCTAATGTAAGACATTGCATGAGAAGTCTTGGGGAATAGATTCGGACAAGGAGTGTTGGGGGAAAAACTGGGCCTGGCTGGGCAAAACTACATCTGGGAGCCAAAGAGAGAAATGCGGGAAAGACAGGGAGAGAATGGGTGTGGGGGAAACTGAGATTGGATGAGAAACAGGGTGAGATTGGGACTGGAAACCAGTGGGATGAGGAGAAGGTGTGGAGAGGGGAGAGAGATTTGACAATGAGCTGGGCTGCAGGAGGAGAACTGTGGCTAACAGGGCAATGAGACTGGGACAAGCAGCCAGGGGAGGTGAGAACACTGAGGCCTTGTCTACACTACAGGACTATTTCGAATCTACTTAATTCGAATTTGTGGATTCGACCTTATGAAGTCGAATTTGTGTATCCATACTAAATACACTAATTCGAACTTCTGAGTCCACATTAACGGGGCCGGCGTCGACTTTCGAAGCGGTGCACTGTGGGAAGCTATCCCACAGTTCCCGCAGTCCCCGCTGCCCATTGGAATGCTGGGTAGAGCCCCCAATGCCTGCTGGGGGAAAAAATGTGTCGAGGGTGGTTTTGGGTAACTGTCGTCATTGAACCGTCAATCACGCCCTCACTCCCTCCCTCCCTGAAAGCGCCTGCGGGCAATCTGTTCGTGCACTTTTCTGGTCAGTGACAGCGTGGACGCCACAGCACTGCAAGCATGGAGCCCGCTGCGATCCTCGCCGTTTTCTCCTCCTCGCACTTTATCGTCCACCTCTTCCACATTCAGCTGCTGAGAAATTGGGCTACTTTTCAATGGTTCTGCAAGCACTGGGGGACCATAGGGGACGTTTTACCAACATGAACGTCGTATGGCCGGGCAAGGTTCCTGATGCGTGTGTTCTCAGGAACTGTGGGCTGCTCAGACGCCTGCTGGAAGGTAGTTTCTTCCCGTACCACGAAATAACTGTTGTGGATGTGCATTTGCCTATAGTGATCCTCGGTGACCCAGCCTGCCCGCTAATGCACTTGCTCATGAAGCCCTATACAGGCGCCTGGGACAGCGACAAGGAACTCTTTAAATACCAGCGAGCAGCGTGACCTGTGACTGTTCAGTTTCTTTACAGAGAAGCTGAACCTGCCCCTGTTTCTTTACCCAGTTACTGTTGACTCTCCTCTTCGGTTAAATACCCCGTTCTCCCCGTTTCCTCCACTTCCAAGACACGTGTAAAAATAAAATACATGTCACACTGTTACTGAGCAGAGGTTTCTTTATTCATGACTTTTCGTTAAAGGGTCGAAACTGGAACGCAGACTGCGGTGGGTAGGGTGTGCGCTGATGTAAAGACCGCCTCTAAACTCAAGGAATGACAGGCTCCTGCTCCTACAGCGGTCCGCATTGCCGGACTGCTTGTTTCAACGGAGCCTGCCATCCCTCCTTTTTGGGATTCTGTGTGCGGGGGGCTATGTGGCCTTGTGGCGGAGGAGGACGGATACAGATTCCTCTGCTGCGTGACTCAGCGGTCCACGACAAGGACCGCTGTATAAGATCTGTACCTGCCCTCCCCCGCTAAAAAGTCACATCCCCACCGCCCACACAGAACCTGGAAACCACCTCCCATACCGACCACGGTGCCTGCTGACTGCACTGTGTGTGTTACCCGCTGCTGATCCGGCCCCCGTGTCTGTACCCTGCGAAAGGTGCCTGTCCTATGCAATTAGCAACGCACTTCCCCACGCACCCCATTCAAACACAGTCTTCAGTGAAGAAACATGACGGAAACAGTACTTAACAGCAAAGTATTTTTATTACTTAAGTACACAGTTATGGGATGGGACTGGGATTGGGACTTGTTTGAGTCCGGAAGGGAAGGACTTATGCAAACGTAGGGTAGGAGAGCTTTTGGTTACTTGAGCACTCTGCTGGGGTGCAGTGACAGTATTCACGGCCCAGGGCGGGCATCCTCCTGGTTATTTGAGGTGAGGGGGGAATGTGACTTTGTGGCGGGGGAGGGCAGTTGCAGAGATACTGCCGGGGGCTCTGTCCTGCAGCGGTCCTGCAGAACATACACAAGTCGCCGGAGCGTGTCCGTTTGCTCCCTCAGTAGTACAAGCATTGCTTGAGTCGCCTGCTTCTGTTCCTCACGCCACCTCTCCTCCCATTCGCTGTGTGAGCGCTGGTACAGAGAGACTTTCTCCCTCCACTGCCTCTGCTGGTCCGCCTCGGCTAGGTAGCAGCCCACACATTCATCGAAAATCGTGTCCCTTGTCTTTTTCTTTCGCCGCCTAATCTTCGCCAGCCTCTGCGAGGTGGATGCTGTGGCAGGTCTGGAGACAGTGGAAGCTGTGAGATGGGAAACAGTTAGTTAATTCCTTGCAATGATACTTTTTTGCGAACAATTAACTGAGTCTAGGCTGTCTCTGTGAATTTTTTGTTGAGACCCCTGTGCCTGCTGTTGCACAAATCATTTGCGCGGTGGATTCTGGGTAAATGTCGCCAGTCATTCCTTCCTCCGGGAAAGCAATGGCAGACAATCATTTCGAGCACGTTTTCCATGAAATGCCCTGGCACATGCCATAGCGTGGCAACAATGGACCCTATTTTGCCTTTTGTATATGTCACCGTATGTGTACTGGATGCCGCTGACAGAGGCGGACCAGCAGCGCTACACAGCAGCATGCTTATGCTTTTGCATGACAGCAGCGATGGTTACCAGGCATACTGCACCGTCTACCATACCATGAACTGGTAAGAAGACGGTAATAAGATGGTCATGGTTACCTGTCCTTTTGCACTGCGCCATTTGGTGCTGTCATAAGTGCCCCTGGTCGATCAGCCAGGGGCGCAAAAGCAAAATTTGGGAATGACTCCCCGAGTCAATCCCTCCTTTTTGGGTATCTAAAAATAGAATCAGTCCTGCGTAGATTATGGGCAAGTGTACTAGAGAACCACTGTATCATACAACCAGAGACCACAGCTGCTCTCTGTCCAATCCTGCATAAATTTTGAGCTGAACGCTATTCACAGGGTGTGCTCCTGAAACAACCCCACCTGTTCATTCCATTCTTCCCCCAGCCTTCCTGGGTTCCAATACCATTGTCCCCCCACTTGTGTGATGAAGTAATATAGAATGCATGAATAAGACACAGGTAGTCGTTTGTGAGAAATGAGTGGAAGGAAGCCTCCAGCTGCAATGATAGTCCAGAGATGACATTAAGGGGTGTGGAGGAGGGAGCCACTCATCCCTCTGCTAGTCCAGGGGCAATTGAATCTTTTCTTTACAATGAAGGGTGGGGGCTGATGGAGCTCAGCCCCCTGTTGCAATGATGAGGACGGTTACCAGCCATACTGCACCATCTACCATGAAAAATTAGCAACAGGCGGCCTTGACCGACCTGTTCCAAGCAAGTTGGTACGGTCGTTATGGTTACCAGTCCTTTTGCACTGCCCCATGTGCCAATAGGCTGATGATGAGGATGGATTTCCATCTTATTGTACCATCAGCCATCCATAGCGTGGGGGGAGCAAGGATGTTGGTGTTGAGTGCTGCACCATCGCGTCTATCTGCAGCATTCAGTACAGATACGGTGACATGTAAAAGAGTCAACAGAGGATTGTTTTCCCTTTAACTTCTGGGGGTCGGGGGGCTGCGTAAATTGCCGAGCTATGCCCCGACCCACCGCGGACACTGTGTTTGACCCTAGAAGCATTTGGAGATCAGCCAAGAATGCAAATGCTTTTCGGAGACAGCAGGAACTGTGGGATACCTTGCGTCCTCGTTCCCCCCTCCCTCCATGAGCGTCCATTTGATTCTTTGGCTTTCCGTTACGCTCGTCACGCAGCTGCGTGCTGAGTCTGTGCTATGCCGTCTGTCCGTTTATTTATTAAAAATACTTTGGACCAGGCGTAACGTAACATTTCTTCCCCTACTTAGATGCAGGAGTCTCCGAGCGAGATCACCGTGAGGACGGGCACTGAAGGAGATAGAGAGCGCATGCTGCGTGAAATCTAGCACGAACCACGGACCTATGCAGCCGTGCTCTGGGAGGCAGTGCTCCCTGAATACCGCATGAAAGCCTCGCGCGGAAAAGTGTGCTACCACGGAGCACCCAATAAGGCAGCTCTCCCCAGGAACCTCCTGCTGATGCTTATCGATTAACGGCAGGAGAGCTTCGTGGCATTCTCCCAGGAGGATTTCTGTTCTATCACCATATATACAGAGACCTCCTTTTCACACACTTCAGATTCCTGTTATATTAAGAATAAAAGTTAACATGGTTAAAGCACTTACCGACAGATCCTACCCCTGATTCAGGATCCGGGTTCCTGGCCGGGGAGGGTTGGTAGGGGATCTCCGTGACGGTGATGAATAGATCCTGGCTGTCGGGGAAACCAGCGTTGTAAGCGCTATCGCCTGCCTCGTCCTCCACAAACCCTTCCTCATCTTCCCCGTCCGTGAACATCGTCGAGGAACTGTCCGTCGACACTGTCCCATCATCAGAGTCCACGGTCACTGGTGGGGCAGTGGTGGCAGGCTCCGTAGCGTCCGTTGGCCGCTTTGATTTTTTGGTAGGCTTGTCTGGGGTCCTTGATTTTCACGCGGCGCTGAGTTGCATGACGGCTGTATCCTCTGTCTGGATCATGGCTTTGGAGACCTTCTCGTAGGTCTTTGCATTCCGTTCGTTGGAGCGCAGCTCCGAAAGCACAGACTCCTCGCCCCACACACCGATCAGATCCAAGAGTTCCCGGTCAGTCTATGCCGGGTCCCTCTTTCTATTCAGAGATTACATGAACTCCTCTGCTGGAGAGCTCTGCATTGCTGCCGGTGCTGCGGAGCTCGCCCCGATGTGCAACCAGAACGTCAGATTCAAACCGCCCAGACAGGAAAATGAATTCAAATTTTCGCGGGTCATTTCCTGTGTGGCTGGGCAGAGAATCCAAGCTCGGGCTGCTGTCCAGAGCGTCAACAGAGTGGTGCAGTGTGGGATAGCTCCCGGAGCTACTAAGTTCGATTTCCATCCACACCTAGCCTAATTCGAACTAGCCATGTCGAATTTAGCGTTACTCCACCTGCCGGGGTGGAGTACCAAATTCGAACTAAAGAGCCCTCTAGTTCGAATTAAATGGCTTCCTGGTGTGGACGGTTGAGCGGTTAGTTCGAATTAACGCTGCTAAATTCGAATTAAAGTCCTAGTGTAGACCAGGCCTGAGATTGGACGAGAAGCCCCAGGAGAGAGACTGGGAGCAGGGGAGGAAACTGGGACTGGCTGAGCAAGACAACTGGGGACAAGGAACTCAGGCATGAGGAGAGGGAGGACTAGTAATGGCTGGGCAAGGAGGTTGGGAGATGGAGAGGATAGTGGCTGGGCCTTACTGGACAAAGAGCCTGGGATTGGGATCAGATGGCTAAGGAGTGGAGACTGGAACAGGCTAGTGAGGAGAATGGGAGTGGTAACTAGTGGTGGGATAGAGATAGGACTGTGAGAGGGACAGGTTGTGGGGAATGGGGAAGAAGGGGTAAAGCCAGTGGGGGATGGACAGAAGAGTCTCTGCCCTCCGGAGCCTGAAATGGAACCCAAGATCCCTGAGTCTCATCATTCCCTTGCTGTCAGCAAAATCTGTGAACCCCACTGGCAAAGTGTCACATCTCCCTCTAATGTTGGTCCACAGAGGATAACAATCTACTATTGGTATCAGTTATCTATTAGCTGAAATGGCAGAGGTCTATGTGGTGGAGGTTGAAAGGTTCCAAACCTGCTGATGATCCATGAAGGTGTCAATCTGATGCCATATGATGGAATTTCTGGTTTTTTTCAACTGCCTTTTTTAAAAACTTAGGCAATTACACACCAAAAATCCATTAAATCACATTAATGTGATAAAGTCAAGCACTCAGAAGTTAGAAAATGGCAACTTGTACAACCTTGATTTATCATCCTTCTGCATATGCTTTATGATACAGTCTTTAATTGCATGATCACATACTATTTTTTCCACAGGACCTCTGCTTCATTCAGTGCACAGAATGGTGCACATTTAATGAACCGCTAGTCATTATTTTGTTTTATCCTCATTATTCAGTCTGTGGGCCCCAGGCCTTTTTTACTGCACAATATTCTAATCCTGCTGTGAAGACAGAATTACTGATTTTTAATAGGCTTTTACATGGTGCTCATTACTATAGTATCTTCCCTAGAGTGCTTCATAAATATTAATGAATTTATTTTCACAATACCCCTGTAAGATGAAAGGGACTATTTTATTCCCATTTTACAGAAGAGGGAAGAAGAGGCACAGAGAGGTTAAGGTCATAACTAACCACTAATTTTGGATGCTCAATCTGAGACATCTAGGACCTTTTTTTTCAGAATACTCAAGAGTTATATAGAACTTCATGTGTTCAAAGTGAAGTTTCCATTGACTTCAGTTGCAGTTGTGAGTGCTCAGCACTTCTGCAGCTCAGACCAAGGATTTCAAGTCAGGTACTCTTAAAAAGTGGAACACACAATTAGTGACCACCTGTGGAAAGTTTAATTTAAGTGAGCACAGAATCTCATAGGAACTCTGGCAGAGGCAGGGATAGAATTCAGTTTTTGAGGGCATCGTTCAACTGCCTCAACCTGGAGACCACCTTTTCTCTTCCTGTGAGCCCTGCCTCATTTCACTGCACACCTTCCAAATTCTGCAACAAATGAGCCAGGGAACCTACACACAGTAGTCTCATTCACTACACAACCCTGAGCAGGTCCAGCCTGTGAATTAAATGAGGCAGGAGTTCTGAAAAATAATATAAGATTATGTAATTAAAGACTATATTGTAATGCATGCACACAAGAGGGCAGAACTAAGATTGCCCAGGCAACCTTAACTCTGGCATTTCCTAACCTATGAGTGCTTGACTTTGCAATCTTAATAATGTGCAGTCACATACAAAAATTATCTTTTCTACAGTTTTGTATCCCAAAAAGCTTGCAATCTAATTTATATAAGTAAACACCTGGAGTAGTGAAATCAGTGACATGTCTATAACTATGCTTTCCTATTTATTAAATCCTATCAAATAATATTTGTACTCTTTCTTTAACACTGTAGCAGGAAGCCAGGTCAGTTGGATGGCAGTGGAGCAAGTTTTGGGCAGAAGGTCTACAAGTGAAACAGAAGAGCTTTAATAAGGATCCTAATTCTCCATTGCCCTGCACCTGTGTGGTTATTTACACTAATGCAAAATAAATCTAAATTACTATCATTTCTATTTGATAGCATTTTACATTTACTTTGCAATGATGTAAATGGCATCATAAAGTTCAGGGCAATGGAGAATCAGGCCTAAAATGGTTTTCTTATTCTAATCAAGTTCCTTATTCAGTATTAGAAGAGAGTGACTTTCTGTTTGTTTTTTTTTAACCAGTCACAAGTAGTAGTAATCAAAATTCTAAACAATCAATTGATGTTAATCCACTCTACACTAACCAAGCATAAATTTTCAGTTCCTCCACTGATTCATTGTACCTTGAAAAGGGAAAATAAGAAATGCCTCAAACATGTAATAGAACAGAAAATATTTGTGCATGTTCTGTACCCATCTGTTTTTTTCTTCACCATTTCTTCTTGTTCCCAAAGATACTGCAGTTTGAAAAAAATGTTTTCTCCAGTTCCGCAACCAAAAAACAAATTTGGGGAACTTTTCCAAATATCCGATAAACATATACAGGTAAGTTTTCCTTATGTAAAATGTGTTGATTGTAAGGATCTATCACAGACTGGAAGGTCTGACACAAAAAGTCGAGGTTTGCATTTCAATTTATAAACATTAAGAGAGTTTGATGTGAATTCTTCTTTGCTGTTGTTCAGTGTTGTGTGCTGTTAAACAATTGTTCCAGCCCACTGGTTCTCCCATTCTAATGCTGAGTGACTATTGATACTGGTCAATTACAGGTAATTCTGACCAGTGTCACGTGACTAGGGCCAAAACATAAAGATAATTCTTTTGCCAGTCCTGCAGTTTTGCTTCTTCATACAGTCTTAACATGCTTGAATAAAGACTGCAGAACTTCCATTCACATTAATTGGAGTTTTGCCTGAGTAAAAACTGTGAGAACCAAAGTGTTTCATCCTTTATCTACAATCTATTTGGGTTAATAGAAAACTACACATCAGAGAGATGTTCACAGACTGAGAATAACTTTATTTTTCTTTACCATGTCTGGGAGAACTCAAAGAGAAGTTCAGAATTCAAATCACCTCCTTTACTTTTATTCAGTGTGACATGGCTAGTTGACATTTAGCTCTTGACCATCACGTCAATAGTGTTGAAATAAACATGATTGGCTCTTAGCTGGAAGATATGAATGTATTGTTTTCTGGACACATTTTTACATTGCAAAACAATATAATGTTGATTTTGCCTTTGAGGTATCATAATACTGGTGTACCAATGTTGTTTTCCTCTTAATGATAACTCTCTGATAACCAAGAGGTGGGATCATAAAGAAAAATTAAAGGGAAAAAATGAAATATTTCCATTAAATACCTTTAACCATTAAATGAATAAACTGAAGTCTCAAGTGGTAAATCTCTAGTTAATCTCATGTATGAAACTAAGGGAGATTTTATTTCCTCTCTTCAATAGAGGGAATGGATGGATCTACCACCCACAAAATATGAAACTGAAGAAATAACCACCGTTGAAGAAATTAAGTAACTTCTAAAAGCAAAATGAAGCATTTGGATTCCTCAACTCAAACAACTACAAATCCTCATGGCAATTTTGTATGTTTGCACACTCGCTCCCTTTCTCTCCCCTACAAATGTTGCCTGACACTTCTGTTATAAGACCCTCTTTCAGTTTCTTATAACTTTGTCAAATCTGAATAATTTGGACAGAAGCTTTTCCATGCTGCGTGTCTGCTTGAGGGTGAATATTCTTGGAGTGTTTAAAAAAAACAAAACATTTCAGTAATTTGTTAGAACAACTTTAGGGAAAAAAATGTTATTTTGCCCATACTAAAAGACCTCTTACAACCTTTTCATTGACAATCTCTAGTACCTCCCTGCCTGCTTTGAAACTGGTGGAAATTCAGCAGGGGTGTTGCTGTGGTGACAAGAATGTGCTTTATTCATCCTTAAGAATATCAACCCAAATTTGGCCAAGTTATTAACCGTTGAAAAATGATGGTTCACACATGCTAAGTAGAGACTTGTTAAAGAGTTTGGCAGCCAAACTTCTTTAAGTCCTCACATCAGACTATGTCTAAATCTTGGTGATTCTTTCTGCATAAAATCTCTAAGATGCATCTTTTTCTATCCATCCTCACAGCTAAAATTCTAATCCAGGCCCTCATGATCTTACGACTTGATTATTATTTTTCTCTGGCATTAAGAAATGCAACCTTTACCCACTTTTATCCATTCAGAATGCTGCTGCAAAGATCACTTATTTAGATCCTACCCCATTTATATTGTTGTTCACTCTTTTAGGTGTCCAATCACTGCTAACCTTTCTGGTGAAAACTGAAACAAAAAAGGCATTTAATACATGGGTCATTGCTGTGTTTTCTGTTATTGTCGTTCCCTCCTCATTAAATAGTCGGCCTACCATAGAATCATAGAATATTAGGGTTGGAAGAGACTTCAGGAGGTCATCTAGTCCAATCCCCTGCTCAAAGCAGGACCAGCACCAACTAAATCATCCCAGCCAGGGCTTTATCAAGCTGGGCCTTAAAAACCTCTAAGGATGGAGATTCCACCACCTCCCGAGGTAACCCATTCCAGTGGTTCACCACCCTCCTGGTAAAATAGTGTTTCCTAATATCCAACCTAGACCTCCCCCACTGCAACTTGAGACCATTGCTCCTTGTTCTGTCATCTGCCACCACTGAGAACAGCCGAGCTCCATCCTCTTTGGAACCCCACTCCAGGTAATTGAAGGCTGCTATCAAATCCCCCCTCGCTCATCTCTTCTGCAGACTAAATAACCCCAGTTCCCTCAGCCTCTCCTCGTAAGTCATGTGCCCAGCCCCCTAATTTTTTTCTTTGCCCTCCACTGGACTCTCTACAATTTGTTCACATCCCTTCTGTAGTGCTGGGACCAAAACTGGACACAATACTCCATGTGTGGCCTCACCAGTGCCAAATAGAGGGGAATAATCACTTCCCTCGATCTGCTGGCAATGCTTCTACTAATACAGCCCAATGTGCCATTGACCTTCTTGGCAACAAGGGCACACTGCTGACTCATATCCAGCTTCTCGTCCACTGTAATCCCCAAGTCCTTTTCTGCAGAACTGCTACTTAGCCAGTTGGTCCCCAGCCTGTAGCGGTGCATGGGATTCTTCCTTCCTAAGTGCAGAACTCTGCACTTGTCCTTGTTGAACCTCATCTGATTTCTTTTGGCCCAATCCAATTTGTCTAGCTCATCTTGGACCCTATCCCTACCCTCCAGCGTATCTACCTTTCCCCCCATCTTAGTGTCATCTGCAAACTTGCTGAGGGTGCAATTCATCCCATCATCTGGATCATTAATAAAGATGTTGAAAAAAACGGCCTCAGATCTAATCCCTGTCCTTGGTCTTTCTCTCCCTTCTAATTTATTTGTAAAATGTTTTCTTGTTACACTTGATGTCCCTAGTTAGGCCAAGGAACAAAATGAGATTAAACTTTAGAATTTTGTCCCTATATGCTTGTGTTGGGTTTTTTTAATTGTAAGCCTTCTGACAGGTGGAGCCGGCAGCAGCCAGGGCAGAGTTCAATATCTAAGGGTTCCTTTTCCACACTACAACACAGAACCAACCTGAGCCTCTACCCAATAACACATCACCCCTGGTGCCTGAAAGGCAATACTTCCCCACTCGCAAACACACAGTCTGAGTGTAGAAAAGAAACTTTTAATGAAAGGAGAGAAGTCACTCAACAATAATTAGGGAAAATGCCACAAGCAGGATTTATAAACCTAAAACTGTGAGGACACCCACCCCAGAGTGTGTGGGGCAGCATCTTCTGCCTCATGTTCTACAACCAAAAGTTCCTTTACTGTGCCCCCCTCTGCTCCCTCACCATATCCCATTCACAGTAGTTGTCCTTGGTCATTGAGGACCCAGGGTTCAGAGCTGCATCTGTGTGAGTCCACCTCCCACCCGGTGAAAAAGACACCTGGTTTGCTCTGCCATCTGAGCACTTGCTCTGGCTGGCCGCCTCGCCAGCCGCTGCTCCTCACCACCTGGCCGCCCTGCCAGCTGCTGCTTTTTGTTGCCTCCCGCTGGGCAACTGCTCACTTTTGCCGGCCAACTGCTTTCCACTTTCACTGGTCACTCCCACCAGCCGCCCATCAGTCACCTTCTGCTGCCACTTGCCTCTCTACTGTGACCACTGTAGGTCAGTCTCTTAGTGATTTTTTTAAGCTCGTAGTAGGTTGGGCAGAAACACTGCTCTACCACAAGTGATTTCAGCTCTTATTGAGTACTTAGCATAACAAAAGGCTCCTAATAAAGCCTATTTAGCTTTATCTTTAAACACTGGGGAGGAACAAGTTAAACCAGACCAGGGACCCTTAAGGAAAGTCCACACCTCCTGGCTGGGATACCTATCCCCACCCCTCTTATTTTCACAACGCTCTGGCATTCGAGCACCTGGCTTAACGAGGTCCTTTCAGCTGAGGGTGACCCCCTCATTTGGGACAGGTTAATCACAGTCCTGCTCCCCTTTATTCATACAAGGACACCATTGATAACAGCATTTAATTCCCCTGCATTCAGTACTAAAGTGATTTGTAACCCAACACTGGCCAAAGTTGATCACTTTGAGCAACACCGCACTATCTGCTGGATATCTAAACAGAGTAGGTGTGTTTGCGCAAATACAGCTTGCTCCTGAAGTCTCTCTCTCCCCCATTTAGCTGTCAGGGGAGAGTTCATTCAGACCTTGCTTACATCATATTCATCCTTTGTAATTAGACTTAGAGTCATACAAAGAGTGGAAACTTTTTCAAGTCATTGAAGATCTCTTGGTTAAGCCTAATAACTAGGTCAACATACAGTATTCATAAATTATTAGTGGCTCCACTTCCATCAGCCTTTTCCTGTAAGTTTCCTCCTGGCTGCCAGGAGACACTGTGGTGCCTGACACAGGAACTGAGAGCAGGGAGACTCTCCTGTGTTCTCTGACATCCAGGAGGAATCAGCCTGATTGGAATGCAGAGGGGGCAGAGACAGGGTCCAGGAAGGGGTAGGCCAGGGCAGAGGTAGTCTGTACTGCAGCAGGGTTGAAATGGGGCAGGCTTTGGAGAGATGGGGATAAGGGCTGAGACCAGCTGAAGGAGTGCATTCTAAGGGCAGGGGTAGAGTGAAAAGGGAAAGTGTCTGTAACCACTAGAGAACACTCTTCCCCCCTCCTCCCCCAAGCCTGGACTAGAATCAGGGATTCTTGAGTCTGATCATTCTTCTGCTGTCTAGCAAGTATTTATGAAACCCACTGGCAAAGTCTCTTATCTCACTTTTGTGGCTGGTCCACGTAGCAGTAGCTGGTGGTTATTTTCTATGTTACTCCATTGTATTTTAAGTGGTAGAAATCAGTGTTCTGGATCTAAAGGTTACAGTCTTTGCTGATAACCCATGTAAAGGGTCTATATGATTCCACACAACTCAATTTGTTAAGTTTATTTTCAGTTTGGTTTTTTGTTTTTTGAAACCTAGGAAATTCATATAAAACTGTTAAAAGAAAATTAACATACATTGCAAAGCAGTGCACTCATACATAAGGAAATGTCTGAATAAAGGCTGCCTGTCAAATCTAAATTTGACCCCTTGTGCATAAGAATTGAGTCTTTAATAATATGATCATATTCTATATTTTTCCCACAAGACCACAGCTTCATTTGGTGTGCAAGACAGATGTTGCTCACTGAGCTGATAGCTATTCAATTTTTTTTTAAACTCAGTACTAAACATGTGCTTACCTCTGTTTCACAAACATTAACAAATTTATCTTCATAATATGCCAGTGAAGAAAGGTGGTATTACTAGCCCCTTTACAGAAGTGCAACTGAAGAGCAGAAAAAAAAATAAGGCTAAAATTAGTCACATGTCCACTAATTTTGGATGCCCAACTTGAGATGTTTAGGGCCTGATTTTTCAAGGTACATGTCCTATTCCCATTAAACTGAGTTGGCACATACATAACCAGGGTGTAAAAAAAAAAAAAAAAATTTGTAATGTCCAGTGAAACACATATGTGAAAATTAAGAGGGAGGAAAGTATTAAATATGCATATAATTGAAATATTTAAAGGCCAGCTTTGTGAAGACTGGCTAGTTTTTATACATTTTGAAACTTTCTCTTATCCAGCATGTACAGCTGATCCAAAAGACTGACTAATGGCAGTAGTAGGTGAGTTCCAATTATAAACTCTTTCTGAGTGTAAATTTCTGAATATCTCAGTGTTGCCCATTTTCCTAGGTGTTTTTTTTTTTTAAATTTAACTGTGATTGGATACATTTGAATAGAAATTGGTTCTTGCAATAATACAGAAAACAAAAGTTTTTAAATGTCTCATTTATTGTTTGAGTTTTATGTTCCCACACTGTATAATCACACAAAGCTGCTGTTGCTAAATAGGATAAAGAATCATAGAAAGCATGAAAAGTGATACAGGCAGAGATGAAGGGGATACGAGTTCCATCAACACTCCCTTAAAAAATTGGGTCCCCCTCCTCCAGTTAGTGTTTGTATATATATATATATATATATATAAAAATACATAAAAATATATAATATATAAACATTTCAATACCATACCAATCACAGTGGCTGCTCCAGTGCTAGCAGCAGATTTTGGTCTTTTCTTACTGAGGAGTGCTGACAATTACTTGGTGTACCTTTTGTATTCTCTCCACCTTCATTACCAATGGCCCCTAAAGGAGGAAACTAGGATGGATCCTGTTTATTTTTAACTGCTTTAATAAGTAGTCTTGACATCTGAAACAGCAGCTTGCAATGAGAACCCAACACCACAGGACCTGTCAGCTCTGCAGAAACTAGTATGAGAAATAACACCATTAAGTATGTTGAAGATAACCAACATACTTGCTAGCAGTAATACCTGCAGGAGTTAATCATGTTTGTTACTGGAAGATGTACCATGTATCTAAGGAATGTGATTACATTACATAAAAACCTTAAAATCAATGGCTAACTGGTACTGGAAGAAATCCAGCTTCAACTCTGAAAAAAGTCTGTGAACCTCAAGCCTCCAGAAGTATCATTAGTCAAATCATAGACCAAGTGGCCTGAGCATTTAGTGCCCAGGGTTATACTATAGGTTGTACCAGGGGTGGTCAAAATACAGACCAAGGGACAAAGCTGGCCCATCTAACATTTCTGTCCAGCCCACCAGGCTCTTTGGCTTCCCCCTCGCAACCTCCAGGCCGCTAAAAGTACCGTGGTGCAGTGGGGTGCTCAGGCAGGCTGCCTGGCTGCTGTGGCCCCACACCACTCTCGGAAGCGGCCGGCTGCTGCTGGCAGCGGCATGTCTCTGCGTGCCTCTGGTGGGGAGGTGGGAGGAGGCTCCGTATACTGCCCCCATCCCCATCCTCACAGCTTCCATTGGCTGGAAACCAGCTAATGGGAGTTGCGGAACCAATGCTTGCAGGCACCAGCACCATATGGAGACCTGCTGCCCCCCTCCCGGCAAGAGGCATGCAGAGACATGCCACGGTGCCAGCAGCTGGCCACTTCCTGGAGCAGGGTGGGGCCACAGCCTGCAGGCAGCCTGCCTAAGCCCTGTTGCACTGCCAGCTGGGAGCCACGTGTATAAGCACCTCCCGGCCAGAGACTTCACCACACCCCCTCCCGAAACCCAGCCCCTGGTCAGAACCCCCTCCTGCACCAAACTCCCTTTCAGAGCTCATACGCCAACACTGCACCAGCCCAAAGGTCTCTCCTGCACCCAAACTCCCTCCCAGACCTGAACCCCCTCCATTAACATAGTAGAAATGTGAGGCCCCTGATGCCATATCAAAATTCAGAGTGGCCCCACTGTGAAAATTATTGCCCACCCCAGGTTATATTAATGGCTCCCAGCCTTTTCCCATGGAGTGCGCCTGTGTCCTAAAAGACCTCACACTATACCCCAACATATTTTTCCATTTGTGAAGGGGGGAGGTGGTTGAGGCTTTTGGAGGTGGGGGATGTTATTTTCTTTTTCCTGTTTCCCTCCTATGTTCTCTACTTCACAAAGCAGTTTTTTGGGAAAAAAAATACATCATAGAAAAGTCATACTTTTTTTTGCTAAGTAAGAGGAACAAAGAGGTTTCCATGTTTATCTTTATTTATATCGATGTTGCCAGTTTTGAAAAGGAGTATTTGCCTTCCACAACTACCCACTCAACTTGGGATTGACAGCCATATAGGTTCTTTACTCCTCACACACTATTGTCCCCAATAATTAAGATCACACAGGCTCTATTTTGCTTGTCACACATGTAAGTTACACCATCAGTAATAACGTGCAACACAAATTGCCTTTGGTGTATTTGGACAAGTATAATTGACTAGTAAACCATTCTGTTGACGCAGAAAACCCAGCTTTCCCCCCCAAAAAAGCTAATTTATTCTGTAGTGAGAAAAACAAAAACTTGTGGTGTGAATGACAGGACTACAGAGATCTATGGGCAGATTCATTGCTGCAACTAGCAAAGGCTAAGCAGAGAAGGCATAGCGTGGATGACAAGGGGAATGAAGGATCTAAATTACTTCTGTGCTGTAAAGTGTTTTAAAGGGGCTGAACCATTACAGCAATGGGGGCAATTAAAGTACAGATGGCTTATGCTGGCCATACACAGCTCCTCCACCAAGGAAATCAAGTCTGTCTGTTACAGCTTTTTTATAGCCTCTCCACTTCAAGTATTCTAAACTACATAGTCCTTTAGATTACTATGGAAATCAAGCCTCTCCCTCTCCTACAAAATGTTATCACAAAATAAATTTAAGCTCAATTTAAGTTCCGCCTTCCTCTGAAGCACTCATTGATCAAAAGTAATCCAAGGGTGATACCAGATACTATGAACGTAAGTATTTTCAAGCCGCCGTTGCTTACAGGGAGCAGTAATGCCTTTACAGTGAAATGTGGACAGGTCACCCAACTTAAAACATATTTAGGTCTTGGCGAAAAGCTTGGTTATTTAAAAAGAAACACAAAAAACTAATACTCCCTTGCCTTTTATTTTTTAGGGTTTGATTCTTAGCTGCCATGCACCTTTTCCAATCATTTACAACATGCAAAGTATGTATAAAACAGAGTTAGAATTAGAGCATAGTCTGAGATCACTCTGCAGCAGTGATTTACTAGTAGAATGGAATTTAAATCCCTGTTTGGGACCTTTAAGCTGCTACCACAGAAAATGGCTTTACACTAGGGACCAGGTAGCTGAGAACCAAGCCAAGACAAACTCATCCAAAAAACCACCTCCAGTAGCACAGTATACTCTTTATATCAAACATGGAGAATTGAATGAGTGATGGAAGTTTGCCACCTCATGACACCATTGTGTACAGCACCTACATCTTCCATGGAAATGTCCCATCCAAGCATTTACCAGACCTAAACCTGTTTATAGAGATAATATGAATGTACCATGTTGTAATGTGCTGGTTCAAGCAGTGAAGGTATAACGTGAAACTGGAATGTTCTTATGAAGAGATGTTTGCAAAAGTTCCCCAGGAGAACCAAAGCTTCAATATAATTAGTTTCAGAGTAAGTATGTTTATTGTTTTACAGCAGAATGCCCCAATTTAAAAGAACATACTTGCTAAAGGTTCAGCTGTGCAAAATGGTACAGAGTGCTTAAGTACATGTGGAATAGACATGATTTGTTAAACAAATACGCAAACAATTTTATGGTCCTATAAGACAGGAAACTAGAGAATGATCGGAGGGCAAATATAGAAAAAACCCAACAACTTTCTTTGCCCAAACTGCTTCTGTGGACCCAGAACTACTTCCACTGATATCCCAACACTGACACAGAAAATTCAGTATGCTGAACTGTCAGTTTCAGTGTCTGCAAAAAAGGCAATCTTGAAATGGATCAGTTCCCTTGATAAGTTTCTAGCCCCATCTACCAACATGATCTGGCCCCGATAAATAAGACAACACAGGAATTTCTTGAAGGTCAATGGTCCATAATGGTAAAGTTATTCTACATGATCTGCTCAACTTGGTTTCCAATTCTAGTTAGGCTGTTTTTAAATTACTTTCTTTAATTCATCATACAGCACGAGCACAAAAGCACCACCCATGCCTCGGAGAACGTTGGACCATGCACCCTTGAAAAAAGCTTTTCCTCCTTCATCCCTGGCAATCTTCTTCCAACAGTCAATTGTTCCGGAGTACATGATGTCAGCTGTGGAGAAATGAATTTTTTTTCCCCAATTTAGATTAAGTTGCAGGTAAGAAAAATATGGAAGCAAATAATGTTATAATGGGAAAATTTCAATTTTATTAAAACCTAATTGAGACAGTAAATGGTCATGACGCTGTAATTGCTCGTGTGGCATTACCTATTTGCCATTACCCATACCACATAAAGATCAACACTGCCCTACATAAAAACAGCATCCTAAATTCAAGTACCAAAAATTCATTTGTAAATATTATAAAGTAAAAGCTAGTCTCGTGATTTTAAATGCTTATGACAATCGTTGCTTAAGACAATCGGTTTCACACTATATAAAATGTGTTGGATTAGTTCTAAGAAAATTAAAAGCTGCTCAAAAAATAAACTGAAGTTACCAGCTTTTGCACCAAGTCAAAAGCACTGGCAAGTATCATTACCATTGCTAAACTGCAGAACAAAAGTTTTAGACTAATAAATATCAAGACCTTACCTCCTTTACGTCCTGACTGCATCATCATTCGACGCCGCACTGTATCAAAAGGATAGGAGACAACACCAGCCACAGAAGTCACTGTTTGTGCAATCATCCAGCTTATCACAATGTGAGTGTTTCTGGGATCTGGGAGCATGCCTGCAATAAAGACACCATAATATAACTTTTAGTTTTATACCCACTCCCTCCTCAAACTCTCACATTATAGAAAAGCAGCTGTCATTCAAAGTTTTACAAGAGAAAGCTACTCAGTCTACCATAAGGATGGCAATGCATGAAATGCTGCACCATGACCACACTTACATCTCTCTTCCAAAGATAGTTAATATACTGTTTCAGAAATTTAGATTAAAGATAAAGTGCTTTTGTTTTTATAACTGATTAGAAAAAGTATTTTTATTAATGACTCGCCCAAGGATTTGAAATATGTTGTTTTTAAGAGTATCTTGGAAACTTTTGCAGACTGAGAAATAGAAGGGGGAAGGAGGGGAGGTCAAATATTCATAGACTTTAGAGTAAAATTTGCTGAAATAGCCCATAAAAACACTAACTTGTTTAAGTGAAATATAACCTGTATTACTGTGATAGCAGCGATATGCCTCAGTAATCCATCAAGTCAAAAAAAATTGAAGCTATTGTATCCCATTATTGGAATTTGTTTCTGCTAAAAGTGTGGTCAGCTGCTCTATCACCATATGTAGTCCACAAATACTTTGTCAATCCACAAATAGCATTCTACATTTTTAGAAGATGTAAATAGTATTTTCTCCAGTATTGTACTAAACACTGACAGGATAGCAAGATTCTACACTTAGGTCTTTAATTCTGAAAAGTAGTTTGACTAACAATAAAACAAGTAGTGGCATCACTAACTAGAAGCAGGCTGACAGTAATGGCTCCAATAAAAAAAAATTACAACAGATTTATATGAAATTATATACAAAAAGCTACATTAAAAGCTTTCATATTGCAGTCAAGCACTCAAAAGTTAGGAAATGCCCAAAATTAAGGTTGCCTGTGCAACTTTCCAGGTCCCCCTATAAGTTACCTTTTGCCGTATCATAGATTCCAAAGTAGGCAGCTCTATAGATGATGATACCCTGCACAGACACATTGAACCCTTGATATAAGCCACGTAGACCATCAGACTTGGTAATTTTGACTAGACAGTCCCCCAGACCTCTGAATTCTCTGTCGGCACCAGCTTTTCCAACGTCAGCAGCCAAACGTGTTCTTGCAAAATCCAAAGGATAGACGAAGCAGAGAGAAGTGGCACCAGCTGCACCACCAGAAGCCAGATTACCAGCAAAATACCTCCAAAATTGAGTGTGCTTGTCCACTCCTCCTAAGAACACCTGCTTATACTTATCCTTGAAAGCAAAATTGAGAGCCTGAGTGGGGAAATATCTGATGACATTTGCAAAATTTCCACGCCAAAAGGACAGAACTCCTTGCTCCTTTGGGATACGCACTACGCAATCAATGATACCCTTGTACTGTTTGTCAGCAGCAATTTGTTTACTTGCATGTTGTACCTGTAAAAAAAAAAAATTAATACATTTATTATTTTGATCACATATCCAATAAACACTACATGTGGAAATCAGTATTAGTCCATACTCATGCTAGAACAGAAGTAAGGGTCATCACTAAGTTTGAATAACTGGTCCAAACAATCATTTATCGAACTGTATACAATCCTTCACCCATCACAAGTTAACTTTACCACACGTTTTCAAAAGTGGTTGTAAATATCTATAAACCAAGTTCTTTCATAACTGGGGACTATGGACAGAGTTTTTGTACATAACACTGGAAGTCCCTCCAGGTCAACACAACTCGGTAATTAAAGAGGATGTGACTTTACATTCATAAAGAAAAACGTGCAAGGCGAACGCCATAAGGCAAATAGCTGGGCCTAGGTCCAGGGTTTAGAATTTTCTACTAGTTTATTTACAAATTCGCCGCCTGCCTCGGCTGGAGGACTGAGCCGCACCAGGGCGATGAGCTCACGCGCTGAATGTTGAACTCAAAGGTCCGAGGTGAGATTTTTAGTTTAATGTGAGCGACTAACTCCAAACAAAGGCCCCTCCCCCCAGCCGGCCCCTCTCCCTGGCAGCTCTATGGCCCCGCCGCTCATCTCCCGCCGCCGCCGCCTCGGGCCGGCGTTGTTGACTCGAGCTACGGACGGGGGCACCGGAACCGGGGCGCCGCGATCGGCCTCAGGCGCGGGCCCTGGGTCCCAACGAAGCCAGACCCGACACGCGGAGGCCGTTCCCCGGCCAACACCGCAGGGGCGCGCGGCGAGGTCACGGGTCCCGCAAACGGAGGGGGGGGGCGCGCTAAAGGAGCGCGCGCACAGCGGCCCGCGGGAGCGGTGTCCATGGCGACGGGGGCGCGCACAGGCCACGCGCCGCCAGGGCTCTGGCGACAGGCGGGGCAGGGGAGGAATCCGCCGCTGGCTGCCGAACCCCGCCCGGACGGACCAACGCCGGTGCCACCCGCCGTCACGTGACTGTCACACTACGACAGGAGTGGGACACAGCGAGCCGCCTCCACACGTACCCGCCCCCCCCCCCCGCCAGGCCCCTCCCCCTCACGCGTCGCATAGCGGAAGAACTGGCTTCCGCTCCTCCGCCCGCCCGCCCTCCATCCCTCCACGTGACCTCGAGCCGCCCCAGTAACCGGCTACTAGCACCGGCTGCGGCGAACGAGCTCCCAACCCCCGTGGTGCTGCTGCTGCGGCGGCAACGGCGCGAGACGGGCGCGCTGGGCCCAGCGCCTTGCGCCCCTTTCGTGCACGCGCGTTGCGTGAGCTCACGCGCCGCCGCCACCCCCCGCCTCCGCCCCGGCCGGCCACACGCCCTCCGGCTCCCGCGCGCCGCTGACCTGGAGCAACAGCTTGACCCGCTCGATGGGCGCCACGGCGGTTTTGCTGATGGCCGCGGCCACGCCGCCCGCCAGGAAGTCCTTGGCGAAGGAGAGGGCCTGGTCCGCCATGTTCGCGCTGAGCCGGGAGCCGCTGGGGGGGGGAAACGCCGCAGCCGCCACGCACGGACAAAAAAAGGGCAGGAGCGTCTCCGCGCATGAGCTAAACGCCCGGGCCCGCCGGCCCCGCCCCCGCTGCGCCATTGGCCGCCCGGCGGCAGAGAGGAGGAGGCGCCGCCCTGGAGTTCCGCGCGCGGGCCCCCCCTTCCGGCCGCGCCGCGCGCGCTCGCCGTGACGTGTCTGGTTCAAGCTGCCGGTGCGAGCCCTGCCCCGCCGCCGCGCGCGCGCGCTCCCCGGCCTGGGGCTGGTGACGGGAGGCAAGTCCTGGTGGACACCGGCCCCGCTCGCTCCCGCCCTAATGCAGCCCCCGCCCTGGCGCCCGGAGCCCCGCTCCGCTCCCCGCCCGGCAGGTGCCGGTTCCCGCGCCGCGTTTCTCGAGCCGCTGGGCGCCCTCCGCCGTAGTGTGACAGGCGGGGAAGGCGGGTTACCTGGGTGCTTTGCAGCTGTTTCCCCCGGCCGCCAGCTGTGCTGCTTCTCCATCGCGCCGTTCGAAGCGCTGCTGTCTCAACAGAGGGACAGCGCGGCTAGCAAAGCGCCACAACGCGCTGGCCGCTTCTAAGCTCACGTTAAAGAGGGGCTAGGAATCCTTCCTCGGTGATTTATGTAGTTCCCGTTTCTGCCAGCCTTACCCACGCTGAGCAGCCCCATGGCTTTCTGGGGCAACAGATGGAGTAGAGGAGCATTTTAATGCCCTTCCCCCCCAAAAAAACCCTCCCATTTAAGAACATAAGAACGGCTGTACCGGGTCAGACCAAAGGTCCATCTAGCCCAGTATCTGCCTACCGACAGTGGCCAATGCCAGGTGCCCCAGAGGGAGTGAATCTAACAGGCAATGATCAAGTGATCTCTCTCCTGCCATCCATCTCCATCCTCTGATGAACAGAGGCTAGGGACACCATTCTTAGCCACCATGAATTTATCCAGTCCCCTTTTAAACATTGTTATAGTCCTAGCCTTCACAACCTCCTCAGGTAAGGAGTTCCACAAGTTGACTGTGTGCTGCGTGAAGAAGAACTTCCTTTTATTTGTTTTAAACCTGCTGCCTATTAATTTCATTTGGTGACCCCTAGTTCTTGTATTATGGGAATAAGTAAATAACTTTTCCTTATCCACTTTCTCAACATCACTTATGATTTTATATACCTCTATCATGTCCCCCCTTAGTCTTCTCTTTTCCAAGCTGAAGAGACCTAGCCTCTTTAATCTTTCCTCATATGGGACCCTCTCTAAACCCCTAATCATTTTAGTTGCCCTTTTCTGAACCTTTTCTAGTGCTAGAATATCTTTTTTGAGGTGAGGAGACCACATCTGTACATAGTATTCGAGATGTGGGCGTACCATGGATTTATATAAGGGCAATAATATATTCTCAGTCTTATTCTCTATCCCCTTTTTAATGATTCCTAACATCCTGTTTGCTTTTTTGACCGCCTCTGCACACTGCGTGGACATCTTCAGAGAACTATCCACGATGACTCCAAGATCTTTTTCCTGACTCGTTGTAGCTAAATTAGCCCCCATCATGTTGTATGTATAGTTGGGGTTATTTTTTCCAATGTGCATTACTTTACATTTATCCACATTAAATTTCATTTCCCATTTTGTTGCCCAATCACTTAGTTTTATGAGATCTTTTTGAAGTTCTTCACAATCTGCTTTGGTCTTAACTATCTTGAGAAGTTTAGTATCATCTGCAAACTTGGCCACCTCACTGTTTACCCCTTTCTCCAGATCATTTATGAATAAATTGAATAGGATTGGTCCGAGGACTGACCCTTGGGGAACACCACTAGTTACCCCTCTCCATTCTGAGAATTTACCATTAATTCCTACCCTTTTGCTCCTCCTTTTGTCTTCATGACTCTTCTGCCTCAGTAGATTTGTCATTGCCCATGCCTTTCGGTGTCACCAAAGGTTAAAATATAAATTTTTAACAAAATGGCCACGAGAAACCTGAGAATCATGTTATGTATTTATTTAATAGTAGAAAAAAATGCTTCATTGAGAGACTGGTGAGGCTGCACAGTTAAATGTTAAGGTTGCATATGCAACCTTGAATCCTGTGGCACCTTATAGACTAACAGACGTTTTGCAGCATGAGCTTTCGTGGGTGAATACCCACTTCGTCGAATGCATGCTGCAAAACATCTGTTAGTCTATAAGGTGCCACAGGATTCTTTGCTGCTTTTACAGATCCAGACTAACACGGCTACCCCTCTGATATATGCAACCTTAATTCTTTGTCTTTGTGCAGGTATGTTGTGGTGCAATCTTTAATCACATTATTTAAAAAAATACAGTATACAATTTTATCTATAACATTAAATACCTGCATTAATTTAATTGTTATAAAGGCCATGTATTTACTAAATTATACTTTGCAATTGATAACCCTTTTTCTTTCTAAGATATGCAATCTAATAGTTTTGTCAGCAGCCATGTAGTATATACATTTTCTTTTCCAGCACAACTTTAGATGCAATTCTTTTGCAGCACAACTTTAGATGCAATTCAGGGGTGAGGCAGTAAACTATATATCCGATATGCTTTATCAGCAAAGTTATTCAGTTCAGAGGATGATCCAGTTGATTATGAAGCTAGGTGAGCTGTGAATATTTTCTTCAGTGCAGTTCAGAGATGAGACAGTTACCCAGAAAGCTAATTTAGGGGTTTGACCTGCAGTGAATTCTATGTGGGTGTGGTATTACTGTGGTTTTAAGAGAATGAATAGATTCTTCATGGTGTGGGAAGTAGTTGATTTTAGGTTAGGCTGATAGATTGCCTGGAGTTAAAATGCTCTGTGTATATGTTAACAATGTATCTAATAAAGACTGTTGTTAAATGACTAGCAATTGATTGTTATTAAGACTTGTGGATTACTTGAATATAAAACAACACAGTGGGTGCTACATGGCAGTAGAGATCTGCCTCCATAGAGCCCATTGCAAAACTGGGGATTTGTCTACACTTACAGTCCTGCAGTGGCACACTTACAGTCATGCTCTGCTGTAGCGCTTAGTGAAAATGCTGCCTATGCCAACGGGAGTGTTTTTCCCATCGACATAGATATTTCACTTCCCCAAGAGGCAATAGCTGGGTCAATAGGAGAAGCCCTCTCATCAACATAGCACTGTCTACACTGGGAGTTCCGACGATGTCATTGCATCGCCCTGAGCAATGTAGTTATACTGACATAACTTTGTACTGTAGACCAGGGCTGGGCCTTTACTGCAAACCTATGTACCCTGTACATGCTATCAATTCCCATGTTACTCTTTATTGTATGCTGAAAGTATATTGCAAACTTACAAGCCACACTTCTGTCTGACATTATACCTACTATTTTTAAAAGTAACATGTCAAATTAGGTTATATCTGAAAGAGATTAGACAAAAAAAGTTTATTTTTTCAGCTGTGCATTCGACAGCACTTTGTGTGTAGCTAGTTTAATTGTTTTCCCTCTAATAATTTTTACGTGTCCTTTTGTGTTGACCTTTCATACAACATGAAACAAAGAAAAACATTTTTTTAAAACCAGGAAAATGTGATTGAATAACCACAAAAATTGCAGCCCATGAAACAACTGTTAACTCATTTATGTAGTTTACTACATTTCAAAATGACAGTGCCCTTTTATTCTAAAGTGTCATATAACAAGATGCTCTATATGCATCTAAGAATGTTGAGGAAATTATATGCTATTTTAGGACCTGCTCTTGTAACTAAATTCACAGGAGCAGACTCCAGTGCCCATACAGATCTAATTGCTGCTGGATCAATACACATGCACAAGGTTGGCACATGCAACCTTTTTCAGGGAGAGCTGGGAGCTGAACCTGCATCTTGTACTTCAGAGCTAAATCCCCTAACAATTAGGATATTGCAGTGATTCTCAAACTTTTGTACTGGTGACCCCTTTCACATAGCAAGCCTCTGAATGTGACCCCCATTATAAATTAAAAACATGTTTAAATATATTTAACAACATTATAAATGCTGGATGCAAAGCAGGGTCTGGGTTGGGGGCTGACAGCTCACGACCCCCCCTGTAATAACCTTGTGACCCCCCTCAGGGAACCTACACATACTTTAACTAGAAAGTTCATCCTGGACAATGAACCCTTTTCCAGTGAAAATTTAATTGAAACTGATACATACCCATGAAAAGTTTTGGTTTCATCAAATTGGGCATTTTCCACCCAACCCTTCTTCCCGACTGAAAAAAGGAAAACAAAACCCCACTCTGATGCTTAAGCATGCAACTTTGTCTTCTAATATGATGTTTTGTATGGAATTTATTAGGTTTTTAAAATGAAAATATGGTGGGGGGAATACATATTTAAACAACTTCAATTTCTAGGACTTAAAAGTTGTGCTGACTTGTAAAAATTGGAGAATAGCATATGTCAATTCTATGATTTGGAACTGTTTAGCTAGACACAACTGAATGTCCTGTTCTGTGCACCTTAGGAGATCAGATGCATCAGATTGGGGCTCCAACCTCCTGCAAACCTTACAAAGGTCATACCATTTAATGTTTTTTATCAGCATGTTTCTATATATTTTTCACCCTTCACTGTTTCAGTATATTTGTCTCTAGAGCTATCACTTTCTTATTCCCTTTTTTTATCTTTATTTTTTTCTTTTTCCTTTTCCCATTTTGTCATACTTTTTATCATTCTCATTCTCCCCCTTTCACTTCTGACCCTGGGATCTCTTTCGCCTGTATTTCTGCACCTTCTTTACTCCTCTCCCAGTGTTGGTTCAAGTCATTTGGGGGGGGGGGGTGTCTTTGATAGCCTGATTGCCTCCACCTCCCCACTTTGAAGACCTAAGATTCACTATGTGACCTTCCTTTACCTGTTACACTGGCATATTTGGAGGTGGGATAAAGTTTAGGTTCATGGAAGGCTTTGGGAGCAACGGGGAATATGTACAGAACTGGCATGTTATGTTTTTGGAGAGAATTAGGGAAATAATGGCTAAGTGGGTTCTTGTTAAATGGGGAGGGGGATGGTGGTGATGGTGGATTTGAGATGTTCCCAAGATAACACTGATAAAGGAGGAGCCATCATAGCCTTGGATTTGCAGGCCTTGGACCTCGAGATGCAGAAGGTAGTCCATGATTAACTGCAGCGAGGCCTTCTCGGGCCAAATACCTTTAGCCAAGGTCTAGCATGTAAACCGCTTCCATTTGGCCTGGTAGGTCGCTGTGGTGGAGGGTTTTCTGCTGCCCAACAGAACCCGTTGGACGCTGGCCAGCACTCCTGCTCCTCCACGTTTAACCATGCAGTAGCCAAGCCATCAGGTGCAGCGTTGCCAGGTTCTGATGCAGATGACTACTGTGGTTCTGGGACAGCAGATCTAGGCGGAGCGGCAGCTGTAATAGGGTGGCCCTGGAAGGCTGAACCAGTCTGAACACAGACTGAACCAGTGCTGGAGTGCAGGGCCAGATTAACCTTTTGTGGGCCTGGCGCAAAACATATTAGTGTGTCCCCATGGAGGCAGTGGAGCATGGTGCAGGGAGGTCAGTCCCCAGAGCAAGGGGCCAGCCAGGGGCAATGCGGCATGGCTTGGCAGGGGCGGCCCCGCTCCACCCAAAGCAAGGGCACTATTTACAAACCGGCAGTAGCCAGACACAGCTCCACTAATTAGCTGCACGGCCCTCGATGTACTCTTATGCAGCCATCCAGGCACGCACCTTGGATGGAACACAGGTCGCAGACCCCCTTTTGCTTTCAGGATGAGGAAATAACTAACACTTAATGGCTAACTAAATACCTAAATATGAGAAACTGCAGAATTGGAATTAATTTGCAAACTGGACACCATTAAATTAGGCTTGAATAAAGACTGGGAGTGGATGGGTCATTACACAAAGTAAAAACTACTTCCCCATGCTAATTTTTCCCCTACTGTTACTCACATCTTGTCAACTGTTTGAAATGGGCCATCCTGATCATCACTACAAAAGTTTTCTCCTGCTGATAATAGCCTACCTTTATTGATTAGTCTCATTAGAGTTGGTATAGCAATCCCCATTTTTTCATGTTCTCTGTATACATATATCTTCCTACTGTATTTTCCATGCATGTATCTGATGAAGTGGGGTTTAGCCCGCGAAAGCTTATGCCCAAATACATTTGTTAGTCTCTAAGGTGCCACAAGGACTCGTTCTTTTTGTAAATACCCAAGAACTATATACAAAGACAGACAATGAGCTCTTAAGAAGCGTTAACACTCTTGCGATGCAAGAGAAAGCGCTTTGACCAATCGTCACAGGCGGTAAGAAGAAACTGACAGGGCGTATAGCCAGCGGTGCCTAATAGACTGATGCATGTGCATGGAACTCCAGAGGGTGCCACTGCTGACCCTATGGATACTGCTAAAGCAAAAAATCTCTGATGACTGTGCACGTGGGCGCAAACACCTAGAATGGAATCAACACAAGCAAGGACTTGAAGAACATGGAGAGCTGCACTAACATCCAAGGGAGAGAGTTGGTGGGGAATGGCAGCATGTTCTGGTCTAGAAATAAGGCCAGGAGCCTACATACCCACAACACAAGAAACAAAGTAGTTCATTAGCAATGCCAAAATTATTGTACGACTGTTGATGTGTCTTCTGATTATGGGGTAACTTTAAAAAGTACTAGCAATTCAATGCAGCCAGAGCATTACTGCTGCCAAGTGGAGAGAGTAGCTTCTGGCATTTTACTTACATTTAGGAATACATATAATCTCTCTCAATTATTGAAGTAGTTTCAGAAAGCTCCCAAAGTCACATATCTCTTTCATAAGCTGCTGATGGGAAACCAATCCTATAATAAAAATCAGATGTGATTGCTGATGAGTTCTGGTTTTTATTGCCAAATACAATTTCTTTATTTCTTAATGCAGAAGACAACATCTAACACAGTTCTTGTCAGTTTAATTTCTACATTTGTGAAGCCATGATGGTCCAGTAAACATCTATATTTGGAGCCATTCCTCTCCTTTCCCTCTTTCTGGACAAGCATGTTCAAGGACTGCAGTAAACCTGTGCTCCTTCTTTTCTTCTCATCATCCAACACCATTTCAGCCCGCAAAATGCCACAACCTAATTTAAAACAAACAAAAAATACCATAATACTAATCTACGATCAGATTTAAAAAAATTACATCTGCCATATAAAATGCATAAGTTATAATACTAGTGGTCTAATTTTGCATTTCAGATGTACTCTCAAGTTACTAGACCAAAATCACTATATACATACTGTATACATTAGCTCCTTGTAGAGAAAACAATTTCACTTCCTTTCACAAGATGCAGGGGACAACTACTATGGGCTAGATCAGCTCAGTTTCTGTGAGAGGGGGACTCAGATCTGGTGGACCTAGGGTGGGGTGTGTTTGTGCGGAAGAAATAGGGGTAAGGCCACTTCAGTGTCACTCACTGTCCATATCTTCTCTTAAACCTGTTGTTTACATTTATATTGCAGTAATCTTCAGAGGACAACTGGAGGACTAAGGATGGGGGAGTGTAGCAGGGTGGACCCTGCTCCGGGGTTTTAAGGGGTTAAAAGTGGCCTGACAGAGCTGAGCTGATTGGGGAAGTGGCTGCAGCTGGGGGCCACGCCCCAAACTGAGGAGCAGGGCCTTATAAAAGGCAGGGAAGCTAGGAGCCCAGACAGTCTCTCTTCTGCCTTCAGAGAGAGATGGGCCTAGTTGCTGGGAAAGAGAGACCAGGTACCTGAGTGCAGCAGGGCTGGGGAAGGCTGAGGAGCCGGGGAGCTCCAGCCTAGAAAGCCCCAGGCTGCGGCCTAGGAGTGGGCTGATAGGTACTGTGGGTTGCAGAGGGCAGCCCAGGGGTAGGACAAAGCAGCAGGTCCAAACCCTCCTTGCCAGGGATGAGTTGGCTGAGACTGCAGTCTGCCCCAGAGTGTGGGGCTAGACAATGACTGGCAGTAGCCATACACTGAGGCAAGGTAGAGATAGAGGGTGAGGGTTACCTAAGGAGGGGAGATCCAGAGAGACGGGGGTTATTGCCAGGGGGCAGCACCCCAGAGAAAGGGGCACCGGGTCCAGGGAGGGACACGGGGGCCAGACGAACAGGTGGATCACTGGCCTGCAGAGGGCGCTCCGGCGCTGGACGGAGCTAATTCCATGAGTCACCAGCAGGAGGCGCCGCAGGGGTGAGTACCGCCCTGTTACAGGGAGCATTGTGCTAGGCACTGTCCAAACATAGAAAGTGATAATCCTACAGAAGCCCCGCCACAACTCTTCCGCGGGGATAGAGTTCTTTGCGACGAGGAAGGCCCAGGTATGAGAATAGAGGGAAGAGACTATGGTGATGCTATTTTCCAGTGCATCTTCCTGCCTCTTCCACCCAGTAGGGAATATCAGAGTAAGATAATGCTGACCAAATGAACATTATTGTACTTGCTCTTCTCCATTGCCCTGGGCAGTCATTTACATCAGTGCAAAGTGGGTGTAAAATGCTAACAAATCAGACCAACAGGTAACATTTTACACTCATTTTGTACTGATATAAATGCCTGCACAAGGTGCAGGACAACAGTGAATCGAATCCCATATCTATGTTCTGCCCCTTGCGACGATTACCTCAGAGGCACTCATGACAGTATGGCTCCTACTGGCAGGTGAGAAGCTTTGAGAGGCATATAGCCCAGGGCTCTGATGTATACATTTAGGGGACCCAATCCCCTTTCTGTCAGGGGTTGAGCTTGCTGCTGGAGTTCAATAAATAATACAATAAATTAGCTGAAGACATGCAATTCCTTTTGGCTGAGAATGGATAAAGCCCTGTCCCAAACCCTGCCTTACAGAGTGTACATAGAGCATACCAAATTCTCACCAGCAGAGAATTTAGCTGTATATAACTGAGGCAGATTTACACCTTCTGAAATACGTGAGTGCTCATTTGGACATACAGCCAGAATACATACAGATTCTGTATTAGAATGTTTTTCCCTCCCATCCCAGCAACTGTCCTCCACCTGCACAGGCAGAACTGCTGCTCCTGATCACACTGCAAGGGTTGCTATGTGGAGCAAAGCAAGGCTGGCACTTCTAGGCCACTGAGCCAGCCTTGTATTAAAACAGCTGAAGGGGCCTCCTGGACACTTTGCAAGGAAACCATGAATAGCAAGGCAACTAATATCCTACAGCAAATCACTCAAACACTGGGGACATCTGAATGCCATGAACACAACGTGGACAAAACATATGCAGAGGAATCAAACCCTGCCAGTCTGGGAAAGATGCCCATATACCTACAGAGAGCAAGTTATGATTAGCATAGAAAAGAAAAAAACAAAACTACAGGTAAGGAGTATTTTACAGTAGGAACGAAGATCCTTCTCGAGAAAGGCTTAGATAGGGTTCAAGGCTTAACTTGGGTTCAAGGTTTGTCACCCTTATCCTTATAGCAGCGGAAAATACTAAATGAGACTCTTTGATCTCTTAGCAGAAGGTCAGGAGGAAATGATTGTAATGGTCTTTGCATTAGCCCAATTCTACACCAGTGTAACTCAAATGAAATTAATGAAGTTACATTGCTATAAAACAGGAGCAACGCAGCAGTGAATCAGGCATTGTATGTTTGGAAAGCTGCAGAGAGAAATCAGAGGTAGAAACATAGGACAGCCCTATAAAAATTAATTTTAAAACTTCTTGCAGCAAGGCAGCAATAATACACAAGGGTTTCCATTTAGAATAGCATAAGAACATGGGAAAATAGCAATGGGCCCATGTATTACACAGTGACTGCAATGGAAGGGCAGGGAGTGGGGGAAAGAAAAAAAGGTAAGTCTGGTGTTGCACAATATAAATGCTTCAAGTTAAAGCAGATGACGACCTGTGTGTCAGGGCCACTGCAGATTATGTTCTCTTTCTAAGGCCTTGTCTACACTACAAGACTATTTCGAATCAACTTAGTTCGAATTTGTGGATTCGACCTTATGAAGTCGAATTTGTGTATCCATACTAAATACACTAATTCGAATTTCTGAGTCCACATTCACGGGGCCAGCGTCGACTTTGGAAGCGGTGCACTGTGGGAAGCTATCCCACAGTTCCCGCAGCCCATTGGAATGCTGGGTAGAGCCCCCAATGCCTGCTGGGGGAAAAAATGTGTCGAGGGTGGTTTTGGGTAACTGTCGTCATTGAACCGTCAATCACGCCCTCACTCCCTCCCTCCCTGAAAGCGCCTGCGGGCAATCTGTTCGTGCACTTTTCTGGTCAGTGACAGCGCGGGCACCACAGCACTGCAAGCATGGAGCCCGCTGCGATCCTTGCCGTTTTCTCCTCCTCGCACTTTATCGTCCACCTCTTCCACATTCAGCTGCTGAGAAATTGGGCTACTTTTCAATGGTTCTGCAAGCACTGGGGGACCATAGAGGACGTTTTACCAACATGAACGTCGGATGGCCGGGCAAGGTTCCTGATGCGTGTGTTCTCAGGAACTGTGGGCTGCTCAGACGCCTGCTGGAAGGTAGTTTCTTCCCGTACCACGAAATAACTGTTGTGGATGTGCATTTGCCTATAGTGATCCTCGGTGACCCAGCCTGCCCGCTAATGCACTTGCTCATGAAGCTCTATACAGGCGCCTGGGACAGCGACAAGGAACTCTTCAAATACCAGCGAGCAGCGAGACCTGTGACTGTTCAGTTTCTTTACAGAGAAGCTGAACCTGCCCCTGTTTCTTTACCCAGTTACTGTTGACTCTCCTCTTCGGTTCAATACCCCGTTCTCCCCGTTTCCCCCACTTCCAAGACACGTATAAAAATAAAATACATGTCACACTCTTACTGAGGAGAGGTTTCTTTATTCATGACTTTTCGTTAAAGGGTTGAAACTGGAACGCAGACTGTGGTGGGTAGGGTGTGCGCTGATGTAAAGACCGCCTCTAAACTCAAGGAATGACAGGCTCCTGCTCCTACAGCGGTCCGCATTGCCGGACTGCTTGTTTCAACGGAGCCTGCCATCCCTCCTTTTTGGGATTCTGTGTGCGGGGGGCTATGTGGCCTTGTGGCGGAGGAGGACGGATACAGATTCCTCTGCTGCGTGACTCAGCGGCCCAGGACAAGGACCGCTGTATAAGATCTGTAACCGCCCTCCCCCGCTAAAAAGTCACATCCCCACCGCCCACACAGAACCTGGAAACCACCTCCCATACCGACCACGGTGCCTACTGACTGCACTGTGTGTGTGACCCGCTGCTGATCCGGCCCCCGTGTCTGTACCCTGGGAAAGGTGCCTGTCCTATGCAATTAGCAACGCACTTCCCCACGCACCCCATTCAAACACAGTCTTCAGTGAAAAAACATGACGGAAACAGTACTTAACAGCAAAGTATTTTTATTACTTAAGTACACAGTTATGGGATGGGACTGGGATTGGGACTTGTTTGAGTCCGGAAGGGAAGGACTTATGCAAACGTAGGGTATGAGAGCTTTTGGTTACTTGAGCACTCTGCTGGGGTGCAGTGACAGTATTCACGGCCCAGGGCGGGCATCCTCCTGGTTATTTAGGGTGAGGGGGGTATGTGACTTTGTGGCGGGGGAGGGCGGTTGCAGAGATACTGCCGGGGGCTCTGTCCTGCAGCGGTCCTGCAGAACATACACAAGTCGCCGGAGCGTGTCCGTTTGCTCCCTCACTAGTACAAGCATTGCTTGAGTCGCCTGCTTGTGTTCCTCACGCCACCTCTCCTCCCATTCGCTGTGTGAGCGCTGGTACAGAGAGACTTTCTCCCTCCACTGCCTCTGCTGGTCCGCCTCGGCTAGGTAGCAGCCCACACATTCATCGAAAATCGTGTCCCTTGTCTTTTTCTTTCGCCGCCTAATCTTCGCCAGCTTCTGCGAGGGGGATGCTGTGGAAGGTCTGGAGACAGTGGAAGCTGTGAGATGGGAAACAGTTAGTGAATTCCTTGCAAAGATACTTTTTTGCGAACAATTAACTGAGTCTAGGCTGTCTCTGTGAATTTTTTGTTGAGACCCCTGTGCCTGCTGTTGCACAAATCATTTGCGCGGTGGATTCTGGGTAAATGTCGCCAGTCATTCCTTCCTCCGGGAAAGCAACGGCAGACAATCATTTCGTGCACGTTTTCCATGAAATGCCCTGGCACACGCCATAGCGTGGCAACAATGGACCCTATTTTGCCTTTTGTGTATGTCACCGTATGTGTACTAGATGCCGCTGACAGAGGCGGACCAGCAGCGCTACACAGCAGCATGCTTTTGCTTTTGCATGACAGCAGCAATGGTTACCAGGCATACTGTACCGTCTACCATACCATGAACTGGTAAGAAGACGGTAATAAGATGGTCATGGTTACCTGTCCTTTTTGCACTGCGCCATTTGGTGCTGTCATAAGTGCCCCTGGCCGATCAGCCAGGGGCGCAAAAGCAAAATTTGGGAATGACTCCCCGAGTCAATCCATCCTTTTTGGGTATCTAAAAATAGAATCAGTCCTGCCTAGAATATGGGCAACTGTACTAGAGAACCACTGTATCATAGAACCAGAGAGCACAGCTGCTCTCTGGCCAATCATGCATAAATTTTGAGCTGAATGCTATTCACAGGGTGTGCTCCTGAAACAACCCCAGCTGTTCATTCCGTTCTTCCCCCAGCCTTCCTGGGTTCCAATACCATTGTCCCCCCACTTGTGTGATGAAGTAATATAGAATGCATGAATAAGACACAGGTAGTCGTTTGTGAGAAATGAGTGGAAGGAAGCCTCCAGCTGCAATGATAGTCCAGAGAGGACATTAAGGGGTGTGGAGGAGGGAGCCAATCATCCCTCTGCTAGTCCAGGGGCAATTGAATCTTTTCTTTACAATGAAGGGTGGGGGCTGATGGAGCTCAGCCCCCTGTTGCAATGATGAGGATGGTTACCAGCCATACTGCACCATCTACCATGAAAAATTAGGACCAGGCGACCTTGATCGACCTGTCCCAAGCAAGTTGGTATGGTTACCAGTCCTTTTGCACTGCCCCATGTGCCAATAGGCTGATGATGAGGACGGGTAGCAGTCCTATTGTACCATCAGCCACCCATGGCGGGGTGGGAGGAAGGATGTTGTTGTTGAGTGCTGCAGCAGCGCGTCTATCTGCAGCATTCAGTACAGATACGGTGACATGTAAAAGAGTCAGAGGATTGTTTTCCCTTTAACTTCTGGGGGTCGGGGGGGTGCGTAAATTGCCGAGCTATGCCCCGACCCACCGCGGACACTGTGTTTGACCCTAGAAGCATTTGGAGCTCAGCCAAGAATGCAAATGCTTTTCGGAGACAGCAGGAACTGTGGGATACCTTGCGTCCTCGTTCCCCCCCCTCCCTCCATGAGCGTCCATTTGATTCTTTGGCTTTCCGTTACGCTCGTCATGCGTGCTGAGTCTGTGCTATGCCGTCTGTCCGGAGATATTTTAAAAATACTTTGGACCAGGCGTAACATTACAGTAATTCCCCTACTTAGATGCAGGAGTCTCCGAGCGAGATAACCGTGAGGACGGGCACTGAAGGAGATAGAGAGCGCATGCTGCGTGAAATCTAGCACGAACCACGGACCTATGCAGCCGTGCTCTGGGAGGCAGTGCTCCCTGAATACCGCATGAAAGCCTCACGCGGAAAAGTGTGCTATCACGGAGCACCCAATAAGGCAGCTCTCCCCAGGAACCTCCTGCTGATGCTTATCCATTAACGGCAGGAGAGCTTCGTGGAGATCTCCCAGGAGGATTTCTGTTCTATCAAAATATATAGAGAGACCTCCTTTTCACACACTTCAGATTCCTGTTATATTAAGAATAAAAGTTAACATTGTTAAAGCACTTACCGACTGCTCCTACCCCTGATTCAGGATCCGGGTTCATGGCCGGGGAGGGTTGGTAGGGGATCTCCGTGACGGTGATGAAGAGATCCTGGCTGTCGGGGACACCAGCGTTGTAAGCACTGTCGCCTGCCTCGTCCTCCACAAACCCTTCCTCATCTTCCCCGTCCGTGAACATCGTCGAGGAACTGTCCGTCGACACTGTCCCATCATCAGAGTCCATGATCACTGGTGGGGCAGTGGTGGCAGGCTCCGTAGCGTCCGTTGGCCGCTTTGATTTTTTGGTAGGCTTGTCTGGGGTCCTTGATTTTCACGCGGCACTGCGTTGCATGACGGCTGTATCCTCTGTCTGTATCATGGCTTTGGAGACCTTCTCGTAGGTCTTTGCATTCCGTTTGTTGGAGCGCAGCTCCGAAAGCACAGACTCCTCACCCCACACACCGATCAGATCCAAGACTTCCCGGTCAGTCTATGCCGGGTCCCTCTTTCTATTCAGAGATTACATGAACTCCTCTGCTGGAGAGCTCTGCATTGCTGCCGGTGCTGCTGAGCTCGCCCCGATGTCCAACCACAAAATGAGATTCTAACTGTCCAGAAAGGAAAAGGAATTCAAATTTTCCCGGGTCGTTTCCTGTGTGGCTGGTCAGAGCATCGAAGCTTGGACTGCTGTCCAGAGCGTCAACAGAGTGGTGCACTGTGGGATAGCTCCCAGAGCTACTAAGTTCAATTTCCATCCACACCTAGCCTAATTCGAACTAGCCATGTCGAATTTAGCGTTACTCCACCTGTCGGGGTGGAGTACCAAATTCGAACTAAAGAGCCCTCTAGTTCGAATTAAATGGTTTCCTGGTGTGGATGGTTGAGCGGTTAGTTCGAATTAACGCTGCTAAATTCGATTTAAAGTCCTAGTGTAGACCAGGCCTAAGAATGGCAACTAATTTTGTTACAGATTACCCATAATCCTCATTTATTTTAATAGGCTGGTTCTGTGCAAGGGCAATGTTGTACTCATTTTTTCTCGTCATCAAATGGGCTCAACTGGAACCATGAACCTAGTCTTCAGCTCCTGGTGGCTGGAGTACTCCAAAAGTGAGGGAAGTTATTGCTGCTGCCTAGGGTCCCCCATTCCCTCCATCAACCGATTTAATCCTCGCTTCAAGTATAACATGGCAAAACTCCCATTGACTTCCATGGTAGTAGGTTTAGGCCCATTGATACTGTTCTGTGGGCCAGGGATGCTGCTATTGCTAGAGTGCTTCTCAGCAGGCAGGGCTTGAAAGTATATGGGGGAGGACAAAAAGGGTGGGGGGGGCGCTTGCCTAGGCTGCAGCCACAAACCTGCTCTGTAGTTGACCAACCCCAACACTTAGCCTCAGAAATGGAGTCCTTAACTCCATCCCCAATAACGCCGCTGGAGATATGGGAAATGTCAGGGAGGAGGTGGTGCCTCTCCTAACAACCCATCATGGTGGAAAGACAGCAGGGGATGCAATGAAGAAGCCTGGAAGCCCCCCTGCTCCATCCCAGCACAACGACAAACCGATCCAAAACTGAACTGGCATCCAAGAAGGGGATGAGGGGGCACAGCCTTTAGACAACACTGCCTAAACTCCTGCACTTGGGGCTCAGATTGAGCCACACCACAGCCCCTTTGCTGTCCCAGGCACAGAAAGTAGTTAATATCTGTAGTGAGCGTGCTAGGGTTGCCATTTTTCTATTGGGTTAGGGGGAAAAGAATCCAAACTAAACTCTGCTTTGTCTTACCAGACATCCCCCTCCAGCCCTCAAGGATTCTTCTCAGTTCATCATTCAGTGAGTAAGCATCTGAGCTCTCTTTTCTCTCATTTCCCTCCCTGCGTCTACTGATCTTTTAATCCCCAATATTTTACACCTTTTTACATTCATTTGGTGATCTATTCGGTCTCTCAGACATAACAATTCCATTATCTAATTTGTCTACACTGGACTTCCTCTATGCCATTTATACAGACATCCGTAAATGATCCCACATTCAAATAAACGTGTTGGATGAAATTCTGATAAGTGAACTGAATTCATATGAACATCCTCTCATGCATATGAAATCAGACACGCAGACACAAACAGTTACATTCATTTCAGTGGGTGGAGTTCCTCATATCAACATGGGCATTCCTACTACTGTGAAGCAGCTTACCACCAAACAGCAAGTAGCAAACAAGCGGACTTTAGTATTGGCAACAGGTCAGACATCTGGATGATACAAAATAATCCCTCATTAAAGATTATGCAGATTTGGATAATTAATTTTAATAGCTCAAAATTATCCTTGACTTAAACATTGGTCAGACAGTTTTTTCAATAAGGAAACTTTACGACCCAGTCATTATAACAATAGTGAATAGAAATGAATTTTGTCCAGGGAAGTGGCATATCAATGTTTGTACCTTTATAAAATCAGATTATTGGTCTATCTAGTACAGGGGTCAGCAACCTTTCAGAAGTGGTGTGCCGAGTCTTCATTCATTCACTCTAATTTAAGGTTTTGTGTGCCAGTAATACATTTTAACGTTCTTAGAAGGTCTCTTTCTATAAGTCTATAATACATAACTAAACTATTGTCGTATGTAAAGTAAATAAGGCTTTTAAAATGTTTAGGAAGCTTCATTTAAAATTAAATTAAAATGCAGAGCCCCCTGGACCAGTGGCCAAGACCCAGGCAATGTGAGTGCCACTGAAAATCAGCTCGCATGCCGCCTTCGGCACCCGTGCCATAGGTTGCCTATCCCTGATCTAGTATTTGGAATGTCTATCACTCTCCCAGTAATTTTGTAGTATTTAAAATGATCATAAACTCCTCTCCCTGCCCTGCCCAACCCTGAATTCCTTGCACACATTATACTTCCACTGAACTCAGTGGGAGTCTTGGCAATGGAAGGAATAGGCCTGACAACAGCAAGTGAAAACGTTGCAAATGTCTTTCCTCTCTGCTCTCTGAAAGACATACAGCATTGATCTTTCCTGCATGTCAGCAAATCTCTCTGAAATAGTTTGGAGACAAGCTAGCAGCACACAGACACCCGCTGTTGAGCAAAGCACATTCTCCTGCAGCTCATTAGCCACCCTTTGTGAGACATTCAAAACCAGTTAGCGAAAATGATTTTAGCTGTCCCGGTTCACAAAGAATGTTATTTGTTTCAACAGCTGCTTCAGATGCATGTCTCATATGGACTTTTCAAAAGGTAAGCTCCCTCCCCCCACACCTAATTCTGCAAAGCTAAAGTTAATGCAGACACCTATCCTCAAGGGACTAATGTGGAGTAAATATATAATGTTGTGCTTTTCTAGTTTAAGACACTGAGTTTGTTTTAGCCAATAGTGTTCTATAAAAAAGTTTTACAAACAATAAGTGAGTATACAATAATTAGAGGGCATAACACTAATCTGACAGTATGGTAGAATATGATTGATTTACATAAGCTGTAAAACTGTCACATGCTTGGTGAGACAGAATCAAACAGTAAAACATCTATCTTTTTTAATGCAGATCAATTAAAAGTAGAAAGAGACCTTTTTTGGTACCAAAACAGAGAGAAACTTGTTTTTAGTTTATTTAGTTTTCAGTAGCTGGATATACAACCTTACCAAATTCTACTCATTCAGGGCAAGAAACTGCTACAGGTAAATCATCATTATTGGAAAACATGGGTAAGTAGAGGGTGACAAATACCGTATTGTCCCGAGTATAGGCCGCACTTTTTTCCCCTAATTTAAGTCTTTAAACTAGGGGTGCGGCCTATAAGCGGGATCTTGCCCAAAAAAAACCAATAAAAATACTTTCAATCCCAGCCGTGGCGGGGAATCAGAGCGCTCCGGGCTGCCCGCCGCGGCGGGCAGCCCGGAGCCCTCTGATTCCCCGCCACGGCTGGGATTTAAAGGGCTCTGGGCTCCCCGCCGCGGCGGGCAGCCCAGAGCGCTCTGATTCCCCGCCGCGGCTGGGATTAAAAGCGCTCTGGGCTCCCCGCCGCGGCGGGCAGCCCGGAGCCCTCTGATTCCCCGCCACGGCTGGGATTTAAAGGGCTCTGGGCTCCCCGCCGCGGCGGGCAGCCCAGAGCGCTCTGATTCCCCGCCGCGGCTGGGATTAAAAGCGCTCTGAGCTCCCCGCCGCGGCGGGCAGCCCGGAGCCCTCTGATTCCCCGCCACGGCTGGGATTTAAAGGGCTCTGGGCTCCCCGCCGCGGCTGGGATTTAAAGGGCTCTGGGCTCCCCGCCGCGGCGGGCAGCCTAGAGCGCTCTGATTCCCCGCCGCGGCTGGGATTTAAAGAGCTCTGGGCTCCCCGCCGCGGCGGGCAGCCTAGAGCCCTCTGAGTCCCGGCCGCGGCTGGGATTTAAAGGGCTCTGGGCTCCCCGCCGCGGCGGGCAGCCTAGAGCCCTCTGAGTCCCGGCCGCGGCTGGGATTTAAAGGGCTCTGGGCTCCCCGCCGCGGCGGGCAGCCCAGAGCCCTCTGATTCCCCGCCACGGCTGGGATTTAAAGGGCTCTGGGCTCCCCGCCGCGGCGGGCAGCCCAGAGCGCTCTGATTCCCCGCCGCGGCTGGGATTAAAAGCGCTCTGAGCTCCCCACCGCGGCAGACAGCCCAGAGGCCTCTGAGTCCCGGCCGCGGCTGAGATTTTCTTTAAGTTAAAAAAAGTTAAAAATTTAATTTTTTTAAAATAGCACCAAACTTTAAGGGTGCGGCTTATAATCAGGAGCGGCCTATACTCGGAACAATACGGTATTCATGATGAATTTGCATGGTTGAAACATATTGTAATAAATATGTCCCTCGCTAATAATTTAACTTATCAGGGCCCCTTTACCCTGCTAAGTGCTCAAAGAGAAAAGTAATTATGTTAATGACAGACATTTATGGTGCACTTGAGAAGACAAACTCCACCAGACAAAACTATGCAACTCTTGCCCTTCCTAAAAGCATCTTTGAAAGTTGCTGATGTCAGCAGCTGAGTGTAAGTACAGCCTCTCCTCTTTTATCCTGGGTGAGTGGCGATATTGCTATGGAAATCTGCTGCAGTCAGTAAACTCACAACTTCCCAGAGTTGAAAAACAGTAGCTTTATTTACAGGCAGGGGAGTTCCATGACAGCTTTAGCAAAATATGTTTTATATGAAAAAAAGTCACTATCGAAGCGTTATCAGAAAAAAAAATCAGCATATGAAATAGGGGAAAACCAGAGTGACAAATTAGTTGATAATCTGGACATACAATATATACTTATCCCTCCAATTAAAAATCACAGAATGAAAAACTGGCTTTTCTATATTCCCCTTCTATCAGCATGGAGTTGGAAAGAAGGGAAGAGCACTAGTATTTATATAAGAAATACTGTAACTCCTCGCTTAACTTTGTAATTTATGTTCCTGAAAAATGCTACTTTAAGGGAAACGATATTAAGTGAATCAGATTTCCCCATAAGAATTAATGTAAATGGGGGGGAGTTAGGTTCCAGGGAATTTTTTTTCGCCAGACAAAACACGATATTATATACACCTCTACCCTGATATAACGCGGCCCAATACAACATGAATTCGGATACAATGCAGTAAAGCAGCGCTCCAGGGGGGTGGGGCTGCGTGCTCCAGCGGATCAAAGCAAGTTCGATATAATGCGGTTTCACCTGTAATGCGGTAAGATTTTTTGGCTCCTGAGGACAGCGTTATATTGGGGGGGGGGGGTGTATACACACACACACACACACACAGTATAAGTTTTAAACAAACAATTTAATACTATACACAGCAATGATGATTGTGAAGCTTGGTTGAGGTGGTGAAGTCAGAAGGTGGAAGAGGATGGGATATTTCCCAGGGAATGCCTTACTGCTAAATGATGAACTAGCACTCGGCTGAGCCCTCAAGGGTTAACACGTTGTTAATGTAGCCTCACACTCTACAAGGCAGCACAAATGGAGGGAGGGAAGACAGCATGGCAGAGACACATACCATATGTGTGTGAGAGAGACACACATTGCCCCTTTAAGTATGCTGATTCCACTCTAAGTACACTGCCTTTTTAAGTAGATCAGCAAGTTGAGACAGCAGGTGCTGCCAGCAAGCTCCTTCCGTCCTGAGCCCTGTTCTGTCCCCGCCCGCTCTATGATGATGGGGGGGCAGGAGTGGGGGACGGGAACACCCTGACATTAGCACCCCTCTTTCTCTCCCCCACCCTCAGCAAACAGGAGGCTCCTGGGAGCAGCTCCAAGGCAGAGGACAGGAGCAGCACAGGCAGTGGGGGGAGGGACAGCTGAATTGCTGGCAACTGGGCGGCTGCCATAGCAGGGAGCTGATTCCTGGTTCCAAGCCCCCACCAGCTAGCTCCAATGGGCTGCTCTTTCTGCAAACAGTGGACAAAGCAGGCGGCTGCCAAACAACGTTATAAGGGAGCATAGAACAACTTTAAATGAGCATGTTCTCGAATTGATCAACAACATAACAATGAAACAATGTTAACCGGATAACTTTAAGTGAGGAGTTACTGTAACAGCCAGAAAGAGGATGTCATCACCTAACCCTTTACCACGTGGACTCTTCTCTCGAGAACAGCTGTATTTGCGTGGTATGAGTCAGGCTCTCAGTTTGAGAGCACGTGGGTGGCCAATTCACTTGTAAGACAGCCTCTACAGAGGCTGCAGTGAAATTATGGTCACTGTAGGACCTGAGTCTACAGTAGTAAAGATCCTTGTCACATGGGTGGGAGCTTCACAATCACCTAAGTGACAAAGGGGTAGTTGCCTATGATCCTAAGACTTCTTAAAATCCCACCTTTTTCTTTTTTTATTCCTGTTTGCAAAAACATGCATTTCAAGGTTGTTTCCCTCCTCTGCTTCTGAGCAAAGCACTAAGGACCAATGAGCTAAAGGAGAGAGCACCCCAAAATTGCTGAAGTTGTGCAAAGTGCACTTTTGTAGAGACAAATGCAATGATTGGTAACTACTGAATAAGTTGCTTAAGGAGCAAGAAAATTCCTGCAGCTTTTGACCATTTTCTAGAGTACTTTATATACACAGTTCATACTATACCTAAGCAATTGAGAAAACAATCCATATTATGGCTGGTTGATAGTTGTATGAAAGTTAAGTTACAAAAGCTCAGTGACACACTTACTTGCAGTGCAAACTAATGGGCAGAAGTTTTCTTAAAGCCCAAAATCGCATCTAAAATGTTTCCTGTAATTTTAATTTGCACATTGGTGAATCCATATTTCTCCAGTAGTTGCTTATACTCTGAGCCATTTCTCTGCTTTCCTTCAGTCATACTGAGAGACTGTAATACTGCTCTAGGAGGGCGTGTCTTCTCTTCATCAAGCACAATTTCTGCCAGTAGCAAGGCACTTCCTGTGTTTTCAAAACAACAACCAAAAATGGGTCAATAAAATATTCGTAGCTTCCAAACTGCAATGCTGTTGGTTCAAATGCTGTTATAAATGGGGAAGATGTGTACCTAAGATTGATGTTTTAATGAGTTCACTGTGTGAGCCTTTGGACAGCATTTCCCTTTCATTTCTTACCCTGAAGTGGAAAGGTAGTTATTTCATGCTAGGAGGATTAGGGAACTTTCATATAGAAATCAGAAAACATAAAAACGCTGAAACCACCTATGGTTTTATCGCTTGTCAAAGCACATTCTCTCAAGCTAACAATAGACTATTCTAAAGGTATAAAACATGAAGGTGTTGGAGAATTGTCTTAAAGTATTTCATACAGACCAGATGTAATTCTATTTCACAGAAAAGGATTCAAGGCCACTATAGTGACCATTTCCTGCTAGATTATGAAGATAGTAAGGCATACGAGAAAGCAGGCATTCCTCCCTTTGGTTTACAGGGGTGATTCAGCAAACAGCATAGTTACTACTTGAAGTAAAAGTTATCAGCTAATGATATCATTAAGGCCTCCCCTATAAATGTCATCGGCCAATCACAGAGACTCCTTTGCGGCAATATTTAGCCACGAGGTATTCCAAACTGTCCTTTGAAGCAAGCGGCCCTGGTTTTCTCTTACTGCTCTCTACATCCACTGCTTGCAAGGACTTTTTGGCATATCTCCTGTTCTCCATCCTGGCAAATGCAGTTATCATTTGGTTATCACCTTTCTCCTCCTCAGTCCTTCTACTAGTTCCCTCCTCCCTTTGGCATTTTTATATTGCGCATAGGGTATGGTACAGCATATGCAGGGCCATCCCTAGAGGGGTGCAGAGCCTTCGCTGGGGGGGGGTGCAGGGCCCGGGACATAAGCGTCAAATTTCTATCTGCTGGGGGCAGGGGTGCTTCCCTCAGCCCCACCCCTACTCCACCCCTTCCCCCAAGGTCCTATCCCCACCTCGCCTCTTCCCACCCCCGCCCTGCCTCTCCCCCACAAAGTTCCGCCCTCTCCCCCGAGCGCACTGCTCCCTCGCTCCCCTTCTCCCCCCCCCCCAGCGCCTCCAGTCATAGCAAAATGAGAAGGAGAGGGAGGCACTGATCGGGGGGGGGGGGCTGCCAGTTGGCAGGAGGCACTGGGAGGAGGGGAAGGTTGGTAGGGGGGGCTCCTCCTCAGCCCCTGCCTGCCCCCCACCTCACCTCCCCACCCGCCTCCCAACCAAGTGCGAGGCCCCCAAAGCGCTGGGCCCAGGGGGCGGTCACCTCGCTTTGCCGTACCCTAGGGATGGCTCTGGGCATATGTGAGGTTCATATTTCTGGAACACTTCATTATTTTTATTCCGATAACATCCAGAATATGCTAAGCACTATTCACACACAGAAAAAACCCCCAGCCCCCATCTCCTGAAGAGTTTACCATCAAACCCCGATCCTGAAAACATTTATGCACTACTCTCATGAGTTAATATAAGCATATGCGTAAGTGTTTACAGGTTCAGGGTCGATGATGGAAAGCAACACACTAAGGGGGCGGGAGAGAGAGAGACAATCAAAATAGGTATAATTTTTATATAAATGATAGATTTAGAAATTAAATATAAATAAGTGAATTGATGGTTCCTTTGCACAATGACAGCCTTGATAACCTTTTGCTTCTTAGTATGTTGTGCCATAACACAATTTGTAAAGGCTTCTATTTTAACATGGGGAAGAAAAAAATTGATGACAGACGTTCATTTTTAATTGGAGTCGTAAACCGCTACCCATAAAATCCTCCTGCTATTAAGCACTATACTGGAAACACTAAGGCCCTGTCTACACTGGCAAGTTACTGCACAGTAAAGCAGCTTTCTGCAGTGTAACTCCCGAGGTGTACACACTGCCAAGCCACTTAGTGCGCAGAAACTCTGCAGTTGCAGTGTTGCAAAAAAAAAAAAAAAAACCCATCTCAACAAGAGTTGTAATCCTTAAAGCACAGAGACTCCAGCGCTGTATTGGCAGTGTAAACACATTACAGTGCAGAAAGCACTCAGCTGGCCTCCATAATCCCTCAAGTGGCCGCTCTGCAGAGAGTAGGGAAAGGAGGCAGGGGCTGATGTTGGGGGTTCCCCCTGCCTCAGTACTGGTTGCTTCCTGCCACTGTCTGAACTTACAAGACAGCATGCTGAGACACTCTCTGTCCCACAAAACACACTGTCTCTCCCGCCCCTCCACACACACACACACACACACACCCCCAGTTGAAAAGCAGCTGGCAATGTAGTAGGATGGAATTGGGAAACCTGCATCATGTGATGCTGTGCCTGCCCCATGAGGCATTGCAAACTCTTCCCAAAGCACCCTGCAGCCAGTTGCACAGTGGGATAGCTACCCACAATGCACTGCTGTCTTTGCCCAAGAGCTGCTAATGTGGATGCGCTCTACCATCACAAGAAGCTCACCGTGGACACGCAACAGCGGTTTAATAGAAGTGGTATAACTTGTTGTGCAAAAACTTGCCAGTGCAGACATACCTCAAGGAAAAAAAAAAAAACAAGATGAAAAACCCTTACCTGGTTTGCAAATAGCTGATATTTTGCTTAACAATATGTGAATCTTTTCATCATTCAAGTCATGTAGAATTAGTGAAAGGATGTAAAGATCTGCTTCTGGAAGATTATCTTTGAAGAAGTCACCTGTTAGAAAATATATATTTGGTATGATACAATTCTATAAAGCAAAGTGAAAGATATTTAGGGAAAAATGGATGTTTATTTATAGTATGGATGTAGTTTGGGGAAGCAGAACATACAAAGTAAAATAATTTCAGTGTCAGTTTAGTTTTAATGTACATTTGTTTTGAACTTTCTTCTGCTCCAATTAGCAAGTCCATGAAACATTTTAGAAACCAGGAGAGGAACCACAGTTTGCATCCTAAAATAAATAGGGAGCCAGCAGAGGTGATGAGGACAGGTTTTTCTGTATGCAACTTCCTACATTTGCTGGAATTCAGAACTCAAAACTGGTGAGCCAAAGTAGAGAGTTTCAATAGTTAAGAAGACATGAAGTCATGAATAAAGGCTTCAGCACTGGTTATGCACTGTGCTACACATGCAATATTTTGATTTGCAGTTACAGAAGACATGGTGAGAGAAGGACAATTCATGTCAAGAATACTGTGAAGTTAATGAACCATGTAGAAGCCTGAGTCAAGAAATGAAATGGAATTGTGATGGTAATGGAAGTATCCTCAAGCAAGTTAATACGGCATACACAGGAGGAGTGTCCAGCCAGGGCCCCTCGCTGGTATCACTTAAGCCATGTCTCCTCAGTCACCACTATTTTCCACTCTCACCCAGTCTCTTTTTACCCTGCTGTCTTATGAGGAAATGAAGTAACATGCAAGGACCTAAGACTTTCACTCAACATGGAGGATTCTGCCTTGTGCTTAATCTTGTTTGCCCCCAGACATAGCTTCTGCTCACACTTTCGCTGGAGCAGACCAGTGTGCTCTGTCCATGCTGCACAGTGAACCAGGATTGTCAGCCTAATAGTTACCTGCTATGAACATCACTGGAGTTATGTGCTGTCCTGAAGGCTGAAAGCAAGAGACATTTGCAATGACGTCTGGAAGGTCAAATACAGTTACGTTTAGGTTTGGGTATTTTTGTACTAGCTCATGGGCCAGAACTCCAGTGCAACCTGTAGTAAGTAAAAAATAACTAAGTGAACCTTTTCCTTTATATCTGCAGACAAAAGTTCATATTGTACCTTACTCAAATACAATAGCACTAAGTTAAGGATGGGGGTGGCCAAGAGACTCTATAGGGGACTTGGGAGCTAGTGTTGCCTAGTGGACACAGGTCTGGAGTAGGACTAAGGAGACCTAGGTTCTATTCTTGGCTTTACCACTAGCCTGCTGGATCTATGTGGGCAAGTCACTTCATGTCTCTGTGCCTCAGTTTCCCCAAGGTTAATGACATTGACTTCCTTTGTAAACTATGGATGCAGAGCTAGGCATTATTATTACTGGCAATTCTTGTATAGTTTGAATAGTACTCCCGTTAGGGGGCAAAGGATGCAAGGAAAGGAGTAGGAGCTCCAAACTCTGTGGAGGTTCACTGGTAAAAGCAATTCCAACCGTGGACTGCTGGTCCCTATGTGCTGTCCACCCTCCCACCCCTGGGCAGCACAGTTCTCTCAGGAGCTCTTTTTTACACAGTCTTTTGCCTACATAATACGCCCTCTCAGTGGAGGTGCAGGCACAGCTAGGAATAGCATTAACTCCATGCTGATTCCTACAGACAGCATACCCTAGAGAATGGCGGTTCTCCAACTGGATCCCTTTGAAGACTGGAATTGGGACATTGCAGTGCTAAGCTACAAAACAATACCAAATACTTGTGGGGAGCATCTTGGATTTTTATCCAATTAGAGATTTTGCGTCTGAAAGTTTTTAAATTTTCTAAATTCAATTACAATTTTAATTCTAATCCAGGGATCGGCAACCTTTGGCATGCGGCCCGCAAGGCTGAGCCAGTTTGCTCAGACCTGCCGCATCTGCGGGTTCGGCTGATTGTGGCTCCCAGTGGCCACAGTTCGCCACTCCAGGCCAATGAGGGCTGCGGGAAGTGGCGGCCAGCACATCCCTCAGCCTGAGCCGCTTCCCGCAGCCCTCATTGGCCTGGAGCGGCGAACTGCGGCCAGTGGGAGCCGCGGTCGGCCGAACTGGCAATTGCGGCAGGTAAACAAACCGGCCTGGCCCACCAGGCTGCTTACCCTAGCACTTCCATAGTGCTTTTCCAAATTCTTTACACAGGTGGGTAAGCATTTTACAAGTGACCAAGGTCAAGATTTTCAAGAGTGATTAGTCATTTTGGGTGTCCAATAAAAGACACCTGAAAGGGCCCTGGATTTCAGAAAATGCTCTGTAAACCCTCTGTAAAGCAGGCCCCTTTAAAATAACTCAAGTTTCGCACCAAAAATAGAGGCATCCAAATGTCAATCATTTCTGAAAATCTTGACATAATTAACATGTGAAGATCACACAGTAAGGCAATGGAAGAGCTGGAAATGGAATTCCCAGTCCCAGCTACTGAACCACATTGCTTCTCCTGGGGGAAAACCCTTCCCCCGACTTAACAGCCATACTCAAAGTAAATGAACAGTATTTTAAGCTAGTGTACTTCCATTTAACTTCATTTTAGCTTTCTATCAAAGCTAATAACAGCAGAAAATTTACCAGTTAGAGAGCAACAATTGTAATTTTTTATTAGATTTTCTTAAAACTATGATGTATGTATATTTCATTAATTTGTATACAAGTCAGTCTAGTAGCAATACCTCCCAAATCACAGACAGATCTAAATGGTGAAAGATCAAAAGCTGTTGCCACATCTCTTGCTGTCAATTTGGCAATGCTATGCATGGCAGTCATGAAGCGCCGCTTTGCCTCCACACTGTGACAACAGGAATCCTTAAAAACAGAATACAAAGATTTTATTTAAGCACTTAATTTATTGTGATTTAAATAACTGAAAAGATGCCTATCCAAGAATCTCGGTGCTCTACCACACCATTAATACCATAACACAATCTATGTTATTTGCCACTGTTGTTGTAGCTGCATTGGTCCCAGAATATGAGAGCAACAAGGTGGGTGAGGTAATATCTTTTATTGGACCAAGATTGTAGGTGAAAGAGACAAGCCTTCGAGTTACACAGAGCTCTTCTTCAGGTCAGGGAAATGTATGCAGTGTCACAGCTAAATACAAGATTGTATTTAGATTGGAACAGATTGTTTAGCAAAAGTAGTTAACACATTTCTGATCATAGATTTCCATCACAACTTCAGCAACCACCACCCATCCATCAAACTCTCTAGAACACTCCTGCACGTGCATCAACTTCCTGGACACCACGATCAGCTTCAGCAATGGAACCCTACAGACAGCTACACACAAGAAACCCATGGATCACTGCACTTCCATTCACAGATCCAGTAACCACCTTAAACACACCAAGAAATCAGTTATCTACAGCCAGGTACTCAGATACCACAGAATGTGCTCCGAGGAGAAAGTCCGGGATACACACCTTAGCACACTTAAAGCCGCCTTCACCAAATAATGACATTCCACCAGGGAAGTAGATTGCATCATAGAAGAGGCCACCCAAACACCCTAAAAGAACCTGCTTCAATACAGAAGTAAAAAAGCCTCTAGCCTCACACCCCTAGTTCTCACCTATCACCACACACTGGAACCCGTACGGGGTATCAATTACAACCCACACTAAACATCAGAAACAAGCTCCATATAGACCAGTACACACCAACTTTAAAGTGGCACCAGACCCTTCCAGAACAACAGGTGTAAAACCTGCACCCATACCTCCATTACTATGATGATCAATACCCCCACAACACACCTTTTAACATCCATGGGTCCTACACATGTCTATCACAACATGTGGTTTACTTCAAACAGTGCACTAAATGCCGCAACAACTCTGGGGGTGAAACCAGACTCTCAAATGAACTCACACAGAAAAAAGTCAAAAACAGCTCAACACCAGTGGGTGAACACTTTTCACAGAACAAATCACTCCATATCTGACTTCTCAGTCCTCATCCTCAAAAGAGACCTGCCTAACACCTTGAAAAACATGAGCATGGGAGCTTAAATTCATAACTTAGCTAGACCCGAAAAATCATTGTTTTAATAAGACATTGGATTTATGGCTTATTACAACAATTTGTAACCCCCCTTTTTTGTCATATGACTGCAGAGATGTTAACTGTTCACTTCACTTGAATGGTCTCTTATAATAGATTGTTTAGATTAAGTAGTTAACATGTTCTATTTAGCTGTAACACACTAAGTACCTTTCCCAGACCTGAAGAAGAGCTCTGTGTAGCTCAAAAGCTTCTTTCTTTCACTAAAAGATATTACTTTACCCAGCCTGTCTCTAATAACTCAATCTAAGCAGATTTTAAATGGTCAATTCAATAGGAACTAGCCAGCCAGCCATCTACAAGTCCTTTCCACCCCTTCATCATTGTGGGAAGCATACCGTCAGCCCACTCTAAAAACCTGATCAAACAAATGTCTTTTCCAGCATGCTAGGAAGGTCACCAAATGCCGATTATTTTGGACCAAGCTCCAGAGTTCTGGAGACCTTCCAAGAAATGACCAACTGCCCCTCTTTTATAACAATGGGAATCCAGCTTGAGGACCCCTGCTGGCTGGAGCCAGTATGGCACAGAGAAAGAGGCAATCCATCAGGGGATAACAAACTGCTTTCTTTAACCAGTTATACCTGTGGCATATGCATTTATATAATAATTAAGCTCCATTCAAGAGAGCTAGGTGTCTGTTTATACTGTAAACTTATTTTGAGAGAAAGGAGTGAATCTTTGCTTCTAAATTGTTTTTGGGTTGTGTTTTTTCCTGCTATGTTTCCCAATTGTTTTCACTGAATGCTGACATTTATTTATATCTATAATTCTTTGTCAGCAGGAACTTCTTAGCAGGCATTATGTAACTGGAAGTTATACAAAGAAAAGAAATGGCTTCTTAACAGATTGCTTTCCTGGGCTCCAGCAGTGATTTTCAGTGCAGAGCAGAGTATATTTTTGCATTAATCTGTAATTTCAGAGAGGCTAACTGGCTGAGCAAAAGGAGGGAAAAAAAAGAGTCTCAGACAGACATTTGAAGAAGCGAGAGTGTCCCACCCTCTCAACTGAGAAGAGACACAGAGAAAAGATGGTAGTGTAGATGGAAGTAGACTACAGATCATGCTAGAGAAAGGCAGCTAAAGTGTGTGGAGAAAGCCCAAAGAGTTTGGAAAACCAGGAAGGTAGTTTGCAATTGAATTCTGGGCCATCTAAGAAGGAATACGATCTTCCTGCCTGAGGCAGTGAGAAGTGGGAGGGATAGCTCAGGGGGTTGAGCATTGGCCTGCTAAACCCAGGGTTGTGAGTTCAATCCTTGAGGGGGCCCATTTAGGGAACTGGGGTAAAAATCTGTATGGGGATTCGTCCTGCTTTGAGCTGGGGGTTAGACTAGATGACCTCTTGAGGTCCCTTAAAAACCCTGATATTTCTAAGTTTGGCTATAGCATTTCTGATTCCCTGAAGTTTAGAAAAGAGGAATTTGGGAAGACTATCATAGGAAAATGAAATAAGATAAATAAATGCCTAGTAGATAGAGACTCCTTGTGAGACTGTTACTGAGTCACTTACCCTACGTATGCCAGTTTGAGCAACTGTAAAATGAGAATACTTACCTAAATGATGCTGACAGCACTGATTAGCTAATACTTATAAAATGCTAAGTTTATTGGGTGAGAGGAGATAGTCCATGATTTTTAAGAAGCCTCTCACCATCCCTCTAAGCACACCTAAATAAATGTTACACACAGAACAAGAGTGACTGACTGATGTGAAAGTAAACAGACTCAGTCTTACCCTTCAAACATGTGGGTGAAACCTGAGCAAACAGTTGGGCTTTATCAGAGTGTGACCTTGGCACAGTGTACCAGGTGAATGTAGGAAGCACATTCCAGAGGTGAGAGAATGGAAACAGCTGCCCCTGGCTTCCCGATATTCAGACCTAGACCCTGGAAATGAGAGTCCATCAACTGATCTCCACTGCTGTCATGGTGCACAGGGAAGAAGTATATTCTGATCCCCCAAGTTCATGCAAGCACTTGACGGGGTTGCTCAGTGTGCTCAAGTCAATATTCTCCCATCAAGGGCAGTGGTTCTTAACCTGGAGTGCACACACCCCCTGGAGGTGCGAGATGCCCTTTCTGCGGGTGTGAGACATGCCAGATTTTTTTAGAAAGAAAATTATCGAAAACACAAAATTAAGCACAGGCATGTAAGTACAACTACTGTGTATTTATTAACATTATACATTTTTTAACAATTACTGCATTAAATATTAACTGCAAAATTAAAACAGATATATAATTCTCTCTTTCATTCTATAGTTATGATACATCTAGATTTAAAGAACTTACCTACTTCAACGATTTTTGATAAGGGGTGCGAGAACATATTTTTGAGAACCAAAGGAGTGCAGGCTGCAGTAAAGGTTAAGAACCACTGTTGGCTGAAGGCTTTCAATAGGAAGACCACAACATAGGACTGGATGAGGAGACTGCACAGTGTGCCTGCTTCCCATTTTTGTAGCTTTTGAGCCACTGAGAGCAAGCAGCTGTTTGTCTCCCACATTGCCTTGCTATAGTTATGCATGCTACTGTAACCTCTAGAATAGATTGCTTTAATACCTTTTGCATAGGGCTATGCTGAAAACTGCTTTGAATGCATGAGCCAATTTGCTTAGCAGTGTTAACATGTTACACCTGTACCCAAAGACTCTGGCCCCTATTCATTTCTAGGTTCAAATCAAGGTGTTCATTGATCTCAAGGCCCTATATATATTTAGGCCCTCACAACCTTAGGACCTTGAGGTCAATGGACGTTGAGGGTGTCCAACACCTCTCAAGAGGCACTCAGCACCTTGCAGAAAGAAACTTAGTCCCTACAGCCCTCCAAGCTTCTTCTACACAGACAATCCATTAGCTCCTGGACCTCTGCCACCCATGCTGCTGCATGCCCTCTGCTTCCCCATGCCTCCCACATCAACTCCAGCCCCCTTCTGTGACAAGCACACAAAATGTGAGAGAAAATATGGCAAGGGAGTGGCATTTGTGGGATATTTGTAGTGCAAAAAGAATATTGGCAAAGGGATAAATTGTATAGTCCTTGCAAAGCTACAAATGGCATGATATATATGACCCTAATTGCACCTGAGATAGAAATAAATGAGACCAATTCTTAGAGGGAGACTCAAGGGATGGAGAATTCTGAAAATCTTTGACTCAATGCAAGGCAGATTTATAGACATGCTCAGATAAAGGAAGAATAAGTTTGGTGTCAAAGCAGATTCTGGTCAGGAGCAAAGTTAAGCTCAGATCTTGTCTCAAGTGCTGAAATATTTCTGGTCTTCTACTAAAATCAGTTTTGGATGACAAGCTTTCAGGAGAGATGAAGTACATACCTTGTAGATATTAATTCTGGGTTTTGGTAACTATACTGTGACATTTCAATTGCCTCAACACCCTACCGCCCAATCCTGCACCATTAAAGTCAATATGAGTTTTGCCATTGACTTTAATGGGAGAAGGATCAGGGCCTTAAAGAGTCAAATATATTGGTATTTGAGACATTTCTGATTATTGTAATCTAGGAATGTGAATAAATGATCTGTGTGATGATACTCTGCGCTGGTTAGGCCTCAACTGGAGTTCTGTGTCCAGTTCTGGGCACCGCATTTCAAGAAAGATGTGGAGAAATTGGACAGGGTCCAGAGAAGAGCAATAATAATGATTAAAGGTCTTGAGAACATGACCTATGAAGGAAGGCTGAAAGAATTGGGTTTGTTTAGTTTGGAAAAGAGAAGACTGAGAGCGGTCATGATCGCAGTTTTCAGGTATCTAAAAGGGTGTCATAAGGAAGAGGGAGAAAACTTGTTCATCTTAGCCTCTAAGGATAGAACAAGAAGCAATGGGCTTAAACTGCAGCAAGGGAGATTTAGGTTGGACATTAGGAAAAAGTTCCTGTCAGGGTGGTTAAACACTGGAATAAATTCCCTAGGGAGGTTGTGGAATCTCCATCTCTGGAGATATTTAAGAGTAGGTTAGATAAATGTCCATCAGGGATGGTCTAGACAGTATTTGGTCCTGCCATGAGGGCAGGCGACTGGACTCTATGACCTCTCGAGGTCCCTTCCAGTCCTAGAATCTATGATGTGCACAGTCTGCAATTCTCATTAGTCAATTTTTCTGGGCCCTATGGTTTTTCCAACTGGATAATTATTTCCTGTTCATCAGTGCACAAGTAGCATAAACACAAAATAAGGACCAGAGTTTGCATTACCTGAAACAAGTCCTCTGTTTCCTTTCCAAAAGCCCGATGTGTCTGCATGGTCCCCTCTTTGACAGCAGCCTCCAGGCGTGTAAAGAGATGCCAAAGGCGGTCATTAGAGTGGATAATGTAGCCATGAAGTGAATATTCTCTGTCTGACACCAGATATGTGTTAGCTGAATCTGTATTACTGTAACCTTAAGGGGCAAAAAAAACCTGTTAACTAGTTTTTTGCAGTGTTGCAGCACCAGCCATGTAACTAGTGACTAAATTTGCTATACAAATGAGTATAATTTTCAGTTAAATGTTTGCGGTAAGATTCTCCACTGGTGTAGGATGGACAGCTCCCCTGATTCCAGCAGATTTACATCAGCTGATGACCTGCCTCTTGATCTGCAACATGTTTAATTAAAAAAAAAATTACATTTGTTTTGTTCAGTCTGTTCACACTGTCCAGTTGATTTGCATAGCCATATGTTATCCACATCACAGCAAGTTCAACACAAAACAGCAATTTGCAGTTAAGATACCAAAGAATAGATTTAGATGTTCTTGCTTTTCATGTTACAGATGTGACATAAACCAGAAGTTATTACTGAGAAAAGCCCACCTCCCTGCTCATAATGTGTCTCAGTGATTGTGAAATTAAAAGTGCTCTCTTTTTTTAATTGGATTTTAAAAGCCAATAAGTAACGTGTAGTAGTAGTAGTGAATATTTATTTTACTAAAAGGCCCCAATTAGGATTGGAATGTCACTGCACTGGGTGCTGTACAAGCATAGGCTATGTCTACACTACAAACCTAAGCTGACCTATATTAGATTGATTTACAGCCACTGCAGTAATTACTGTGGTGGTGCATGTCCACACAACCTTCCTTGTGTCAGCGGTGCGCATCCTCACCAGAAGTGCTTCCACCGACCTAAGTTAGGCAGTGTGTGTGGGGGAGAGTCCTGTCAGCTCTGCATGCAGTTCCCTGCCCAGAGTGCAGCTGCCACACAGGCTCCCAGAAGTGGGAGAAGCCACCCAGGGACTCTCCCCATTCCCTGTGATACACTTGCCTTTGAATCTTATTCCTCTCCTTTCCCCACTGTTCTTAAATCATAGGCATTTAAGCCTCTCTCAATCTGCAGTCTTCCTTTAGGGCTTTGTTATTAACAAAAACAGTTGATAAGTTGCTCAAGGGTTTCCTTTGCTAGGCACCTTTTCATCATCTTTAAAAGGTTTATTACTACGTGACGTGTACCTGGGAACTTAAAATTACGTAGTGCAGATTGAAAAGGGAAGGCTGAGCTTCTTAATTGTTCCATCACCTGTTTGTATCTTAAAATATTGGCAATTATAAGTTGCAATAGTTGACTGTTGTCCAGTTTCAGTGCCACATTCTGAAAGTCTTCTCTCCGTCACATCCATGGCTACACTACTGCAATCAGTGGTCCTGCACTAATGTAAACTCAGAGCAAAATTTGTCCCTTGTTGTTTGGCCCACACCGAGACAGAAGCAGGCAGGAGCAGAGGCAGCCAAAGCAGGAACTGCTGCACTAGGGCAAAGGGAGTGAGGGTGGTAAAATGCAACACAACCCCTCCTCCCAATATCCTCCTGGACCCAGAACTGTGCAGAGAAAACCTCTCCTCCCTCTTCTGGGAACAAACGGCTTTGGAGGAAAGCTGCAGAGTGAAGCCAGCCAGACACCCTAGCTGGCAGGGGCAGAAGCAGCCACAGCAGGGATCTCTGGACATCCAGAGGATGGTTCTAAATTTGACTTGACTGTCTCTGCCCTGTGCTGATTGGGTGTTTACTCTAACATGGCCTCTCCTTCTCCCATTCCCTAACAGTCTATTCACCTCAACTTCACTCCACACTTGCCTCTCTTCTCTGCTCCATCCCTTAAGCTCCCCTTCCCTTTTCCACTGAGCTGATCCCCTCAGCTCAACAAGCCATTGGCTTGGGGGAACTTTGATTTGAGTTTGATCCCCTTCTAACTAAACCTACACATCCCTCCAAAAAAGTCATGGAACTAACATGCCATTTGCTGCCTTAACATTGCTTGTGTGTTAAACCCCTTCCCCTACACCGTGTCTGTCTTGTTTGTTTAGATTTCAAGCGCTTTGAGACTACTTCTCTGTGTTTGCACAGTGCAGTGGAGCCCTGATCTTCACTGGCTCGTAAGCAGTACCATAATAAACAAAATTATTATTAATACTTAATAATTAATAACAGTTTAATTTGCCAAGGACTAGTAAAGTTTCCTGTAGAGCCCCAGTGAACAGGTACAAACAGCTTAGTTTTCACAGTGGACAATAATACATTAGAAGTTCCTTCTTCCAGCTCTCCCGGTCCCCCTACACATGAATTGTTTTACAGTAAAAGTCACCTTGATGGGTTTTCTCCAGCAATCCAAGAGAAGCACAAGCATCGAGCAGTCTTTCTGTTCCACACACAGAGGCTCCTATCTTATTGGCAACATCCACAGCCTTCAGTATACATTTATCTTTCAGAAGATCAAACACTTTCAGTTTAGAGGCCACAAACAAAGCCTGTGTATATGAAATATACATTATTGAGTTAAATTAAAAATTACTACAACTAAAAAAATAACACATTTGTTTTAAAACAAAAGTACAAACATTCTGGAAAGCTTTCCAGAGGTATGAATTAAGTTCAGAGTATAGTAGTTGTGTGAAGGCAAAACCATGCCATAAAGAACTTTAGAACTGCTTGAGTCTGTTGAATTTTTCCTGCAGAACATTTCAGTTCAGCCCTGTTACTTCTGGGACAGTTTGTTCCTGGCATCATACCAGAGATGTCAGCATCTTTGCCATGGTAACAATGTTAGATGAAAAAAAAATTACTGGTTAAAGCTTGAAAGAACTTGAAATGCCTACTTCAGGTTTTGTGTCTTAGACTCTTATTCATCAGGATACTTAAGCACATGACTAGCTTTAAATACGTTTCATAAGGTCAGCATGGGTTCCAGTATGCTTCGGAATTGGGACCATAGAGAAAACACATCAAATCTAATTTGAGTTGATTTTCCTAAGAAAATAATTTGAAATTTCTTCAAAATGTATTTTTTTGTTTTAACAGCTATAATTCATTCCATACTAATTTTCTAAAAAACAAAACAAAAACAACAGAAACCCACAAGCACATATGAACACCTTAACTAAACTTATATAGTACATGCTTGTATTGGAGAGGAATTTTTATATTATGCAACAATATGCACCTTCATAGCTGAGATTAGGTTGCACTGTTCCTTCAATTAATAGTGTTTCTGAGGAACTATAAAAGAAAAAAAAATCAACACAGAGGGGAGAGGGAAGAAGAGGGTTGAAATTCTGTTAGAAATCAGATGGAAAAATTGCAGCTGAAATGTAGGGGCTTCATATTCGTGATTTTTATATTGAAAATGTTTGCTATTTTGGGGGTGAAGGTAGAATATATAATTGAGATTGTCTCCAAGATGCCACAAAAATGAACATGCCTGCCTAAATTTAACAATACGATTCTTGTTGTTAATGCATGTTCCAAATCATTGCTGCATTCAAAAATATACACAGTTTTGTCAAAAATGTTATTACGTTTAGCCAGAGAGAGGGGAAGGTTCTGGTGAGCACAGCAAGTGTTTAAACAGTTTAATAGTAGTGGTAGAAGATGGATTAATGGCCAGCTCAAGGCCTCTGAGTTGTAAGTCAGCACTGAAAATTAGGTTATTGGCATAACATTAACAAATAGAGCCAGTATTTAAATTATGATAGCACCCAAAGATCCCATTCAAGATGTGTTGGGTCCTGTATAGTTAGAGGAACCAAACCAAACCAAATTTAACCCTGAACTTCCATTGACCTCACTGAGTGCAGGACCAAGCAAAAAGTTCCTAGACATCATTTTAATAAAGATGATTACTAGGTTCTTCTTGCTTGTAGTTGATTTCAGCCTGCATTGTGAGGGCTCTGAACCCACGTAAAGGTCAAATTAAATTGAATTGAATTACAGTTTAGCTGTTAGTTTTCATTATACTTTCAGTCTTTGAAGCATTTTACAAACTAACTAGCTTCACAACATTATTGTCTCCATTTTATAGAAGGGGCAGTGCAGGCAGACATAGGATGAGATTTGCCCAAAATCGCAGAGTGTCAAAATTGGGATTAGACTTCAGTGGGCACAGGATTGGATTGTTGAAGTCAACAACAACCTCCCATTGTCTTCAGTGGGGCCAGGATTTCACCCCAGGAGTTTCTGGTTCAGAGTTTTGTGAAGAGACCACATCTCTCTCCGTTTCCAGTTAGAATACTTGGTATTTATTTCATCTTCTCTTTCTTCACTGCTGTTACCTTTTCTTCAGTCGTACTAGTCTGGCTCTGAATAGAAAACCTGGCAGTGATTCAAAATTATCCATTTATCTGTTTCCAGGCACAGTCGACTGCTAGAGTACACATGAATATTAGCTTCTGTGCACATGTCTTCATGAAGGCCTAACAAAAGCTACTGCATTGTGATCATCAGCTACAGCCCTGGTTCACACACAAGAGATTCTTAGAGAAGTATTTCAGTGAAAAGTAGAGATAAAAAAAACAAAATCTGAGCAATCAAGAGAAGGCGGTTCTTATAGGAACCTACAATACAAATACATGGAAGGATAAAGGAATGAGGTAGAGAACGATAGACATTACATATACATTATATATAAAAATATTTATTTTAAATGGGGGCATTTTGAAGTGTTTCCTCTGCAGAAGTTAACAGGGAACATTCACTAAAAAAAAGTTACATAGAAAGTTCATTGCCCTCTGAAGTGTTATTGTGCCATACACGGAGATTAAATTCAAATAATTACAGTGAAAAAGGAGTTTAATATTACTTCAAGTGCAAATCTCAACACAGCCTTAGGAGAGGAGCCACTATGGTCATTTCCATAATATATATTTCTCTCATCATTTATCTTGTTTTAGATAATATTTCTGATTACTATGAAATAAATGTTACAAGTACATATAATATTTTAACATGTTATGTAATCAGCTCTTTCCTCTTATATATACACACATGTCCCTGTCCCAACCTGATTTTTGCCCCTCCTCTCTGCCACCTTTGTTCCCCCACTTTCTGAAATCAATAGGAGATACAGGTGCTCAGCACCTGTTAGGATCAGATCTGAAGAAAAATGCACTAGAGAATTTATTCAGTGGCATTCTAGGTCTATGTTTCAGTGGGGCATTGCTACTTGCCTTAAATCTAAGGGTGCTCATTATTAAGGACACTTCTTAAGATGTCCCTCCATGCTGCTGCCTAAGTTCCCTCTAAGCTGCATGGCCACGCAGCAACCTATTCAGTGCCGCGCAGGTGCTCAGGGCTAGCCCTGGACCTGCCATGGCCAGGAGAAGAGGTGCCCCTCCCCAGCCCAGTCCCGGACCTGCCATGGCCAGAGGCAGAAGCACCCCTCCCGTGGCCCAGGGGAGAGGCGGCCCTCCCCTGGCCCCAGTCCATGACCTGCTGCAGACAGGGGGAGTGGCGCCCCTCCCCCAAGCCCAACCCAGCCCTGACCCAGAGCTGCCGTGGGAACAGGTGTCTCTTCCCCCCAGCCGAGGTGCTGCTGCAGGGAGAGAGAGCTGTGGGGAGTCACACATCACCTCCATATTGGGTGCACATAAAATTCATTCTGCATATCCGTTAGAAAAATTGGAGGGAAAATTGGCTGCTGCTTTGGAGTGTCATAACAAAACATGCACAGACAGTATTTGCATCACTAAAAGGTACTTTTCAAAATGCCCCTAGGCATTCTGCTGCCCTTGCTAGCCCAGTGCAGTAAATCTCTGAGGTTACTGTTGTTTGAGCCTCTTCCTGGAATGTGCACTGGTACTACAGCCTGGGTCACTGGTGCAGCTGCTGGAAGATGCCATTCTCTTGCATAACACACATAGCATCAGAATGAATATTAGAGTAAAATAAATGTATTTGATCATTTGTTTGAATGGGGCTGTTCCCCATACACATGCATAGTGCTGTAGTACTGCTTTATTATTAGAACCTCCAAACTACACAGAAATGTTAAAAAATACAAATTTGAATTATATTAGCTCACCAGTGCAGAGAAAATTAGATCAAGGAGCGGTATTTTTGTTTTTTTACCTTTGAAGCTCTGAAGCCATCCATAAGTTCTACAATTTTTGATGGGAATTTAGCTGGATATTCCCTCACTCCACTCTGATTTTCCACAGCCATTGTACAAACGGGCTTGATGCTACCACCGTTTACTGGAGTATGAACGGCTCCTGAGAGGGGCACCCCATTCCTCTCTAATGTGTTAGCACTTTTATGCTGCATGGGATTTGAAGAGTCACTCTCTCCATCACTGAGGTTCTCAAAAGTCTCGACGGAGGGGATAGAGTCATGTTTGACATGCTGTATAGTATGTTTGAGGGGTGGATAATACAACTCCGCTAACTTTTTGCAGAAGTGATTCAGAGGAAAGCCCACCACATTCAGGAAGTCTCCATGAACATATTCCACTAACATTCCACCAAGGGCCTGGATTCCATAACCACCAGCTTTGTCCCTGTGGGGGGGAAATACAGACATTTAGTTAAGACAATGGTTAAGAGTGAATGTGGGGATGGAGGAAAGGAGTAACCACTTAGTACTGATTGTAGATCCAGGTGTATAAACATGTTTTAGAATGGAAATGACAGAACTTTGCCTTGATTGAAATAGTGTGTTAAAGCTAGAGATGGATTAAACTAATTTTCTTTTTTTTTTTTTAAACAGTCCTGGTTCAACACTGCAGCTTTGGAATCACAACAGTAACGTTTGCTCTTTCACTACATAACACTAGATAATTGAGTTCAAATGAGAAAGCCATCGTTACCCACTAGTCCATATTCAACCCTGGTGAAATCAATGAGATCCTGGTCCAAGACTTTTTAGTAAGCGGACTAACACTCCAGTAGTGTAATGTCATTCTGACTTTCACTGAGGTGACATGCATGAGCTACGTTGTGGCCAGCCACAGCAAGCACATTATTTTGCTAAGGAAGATCTGATAAAAAGTGAGCACTGGAATTCAGGGGAGAACCCCTTTCTAGCATTTTACTTCAGTCCTCTCCCACTGCAAGAGGTGCTGTCAGACTTTCAACTACCAAGGTTTACCCTTGGCATAAATTCACTGTGATCAACAACACATGCAGAAGTGCTTTTACCCTAATGCCTCACCATCTGCCTGTACGTAACTGCACACAATGCCACATATTACTACCTAGCCACTGTTTCTATTTGTAGAGTGAAAGGTTATATACACTGACATGAATGAAAATTCCCTCCCACTGGTTTCCTAATAATTCCTCCAGTGCTAAACTTCAAGGAATTGGTAAATATTTACACTTTACACACACTTTCACAATGGCTTTTTTTTAAGCTCTAGCAGTGAACTACCACCTTGTTGACATTTCAGACTAGATGAATTTACTGATATCTGGCGATCACAGACCTTTTTCTAGAGCAGTCTTTTAGGGTTATCAGTTATGCAAGAGCAGCAGACTACATCAATTCACCTACATTGGATCTTGCAATTAATAAGAATGCCCTTGAGGACCTTGACTTTTTAACCACTGTTAAACATCCTCTTTTTTTAAAAAAAATGCAACTCACTAATGTCAGCGTTGTACCAAAAAACATGCTTCACTGACTGCCCTTGGATGTGATTCCTCCTGAGGTCAAGGGGAAGCCATGTGCACATCCAATACGTTCTACAAGCAATGAAAAGGGATGCAGTATCCATATTTCAGGAGAATACTTCTAAAGGTGGGGGCTCAAAAATTACAGCACACGGGAATGCTCCCTTTTCATCTGTTAAACAACCTAGAAATCATGTCCCAAAAATTGTATTTATGAGTGATACTTCAACTGTGTAACAATGGGTAAATGGGCAGGATAATCTCTACTATGTTAGCTACTGTGAAAGGCCATACTGGACTGGAGCCAAATGGCTAACACAGCTTTGACAGGTACAAAGAGGCAGCAGGGCAACTGTCTTTTCATACAGAGACCAGATCCAACTCCAGAAACTTGATGGGTTAAGCCAGGTTCCAAATTAACTCTGGGTGCAAGGTTGACTTCAATAAAACTGTGCCTGCTTATGCAAGCTGTAACTTTGGCCTTTATTCGTTGAGAGCCTAGGGCTGAAACCCACAGGTTGTCCATGTGCCTATCTCTGCTATGGATTATAATTAAGCACAGGGTTTGAAAAATCCGCTCTCCTACGCTCCGGTGGTAGGTAGGAAGCTTTTCTTGGCAAGTGTGATGCTAGGACGAGAAAGTGCCATGGGTGCAGACTAAGCTTTCATTTAAGGAGTTAAATATCTAGCCCTGGTGGTTGCAATGATAACTTTACAAATATGAACCAAGCAGTGCTGTCCTCCTAGATAGGCAGGTGGAGAGACTGACAGTTTGCAATGGCTTTTTCTGGCTTTAGCGTTGAACTATTTCTTATAAAGTTTGCTCATGATACCAAGCTGGGAGGGGTTGCAAGTGCATTGAAGGACAGGATTAGAATTCAAAATGATCTTGACAAACTGGAGAAATGGTCTGAAATAAATAGGATGAAATTCAATAAGGACAAATGCAAAGTGTTACAATTAGGAAGGAACAATCAGTTGCACACATACAAAATGGGAAATGACTCCCTAGGAAGGAGTACCGCGGAAAGGTTCTGGGGGTGGTAATAATGGATCACAAACTAAATACAAGTCAACATGTACCACTTTTGCAAAAAAAAGTGAACATCATTCTGGGATGTAGTACCAGAACTGTTGTAAGCAAGACATGAGAAGTAATTCTTCTACTCTACTCAGAACTGATAAGGCCTCAACTGGAGTACTGTGTCCAGTTCTGGGCATCACACTTCAGGAAAAACGTGAACAAATTGGAGCAAGTCCAGAGGAGAGCACCAAAAATGATAAAAAGTCTAAAACATATCATCTATGAGGAAAGATGGAAGAAACTGGGTTTGTTTAGTCTTGAGAAGAGAAGATTGGAGGGGCAGGGGACATGATAACAGTCTTCAAGTACATAAAAGGTTGTTATAAAGAGGTGGGTGATAAATTGATCTCTTTAACCAGTGAGGGCACGACAAGAAGCAATGTGCTTAAATTGCAGCAAGAGAGATTTAGGTTGGACATCAAGAAAAACTTCCTACCTGTAAAGATAGATAAGCACTGGAACAAATTACCTAGGCAAGTTGTCATTGGAGGTTTTTAAGAATAGGTTAGACAAACATCTGTCATGGATGGTCTAGATCACGGATGGGCAAACTTTTTGGCCCGAGGGACACATCGGGGATGCGCAACTGTATGGAGGGCCGGGTAGGGAAGGCTTTGCCTCCCCAAACAGCCTGGCCCCCGCTCCCTATCCAACCCCTCCCACTTCCCACCCTGACTACCCCCTTAGAACTCCCAACCCATCCAACCCCCCCGGTCCCTGTCCCCGACTGCCCTCCTGACCCCTATCCACATCTCTGCCTCCTGAGAGCCCCCCCCCCCCCAGGACTCCCACTCCCAACCCTCCCTGTTCCCCATCCCCTGACCACCACCCCCAGAACCTTCGCCCCATCCAACCGCCCCCTCCTCCCTGACTGCCTCCCAGGACCTCCTGCTTCCTTACCCAACCTCCCCTCCCCCCCTCCGCCGCTCCCTTACCAGCAGCAGGAGCTTGCAGCCGTGACACCCGGCCAGAGCCAGCTGCGCTCCCCATGCTGCCCAGCCTGTGTGGCAGTGTGGCTGCGGGGGAGGGGAGACAGCAGGGGAGGGGCCGGGGAGTAGGGTCCCCAGCCAGGAGCTCAGGGGCCGTAGTTTGCCCACATCTGGTCTAGATAATATATAGCCCTGCCTCAGTGCAGGGAACTGAACTAAGTGACCTATCGAGGTCCCTTCCAGTCCTACATTTCTATGATTCTTGTGCCTGTGTCACTGCTACTTAGAGCCTTCCCACGTTGCAGTACTCTTGTTGATTTAATTGCTGCTATTGAAAGCCCTGGGGAGGGCAATGAAATTAACAGAAATCACATTCATATTAATTTGCTGCTGCTTGGGAATTAAGAGCAGAAGCAGAGAAAGGCACTAGAGCAGTGGTTCCCAAACTTTAACAACCTGTGAACCCCTTTCACTAAAATGTCAAGTCTTGCCAACCTCCTCCTAAAAATGAGAATTTCCAGGGATTTTTTCCTTTACCTGAGTATAAATTATAAAAGCAGTGATCTTGAAAATATAAAATTTGTTTTTATGACATGCTTATTACACACTATTTATTAATTATTATTAACTATTCAGTATTTTTATTACATTATGAAAACAGCAACACTCTTCCAAGATCTCATTTTCATAGCTTGTATCACTTTGAATAAGCCTGCTATAAGACAAGGCTCCTATGTTTCATCAAGGAGCATCAGATGTGAAACGGCATGAAGGTTTTTAAGAAATCAACTCAAAAAGAGTTCCTCCTACACAAGCATTCAGGTCTTGAGCAGTCCAGGCAAACAACACACGTTACAACAAAGCTTAAACTTGTTCTTCATAATATTTAAAAAAAAATACTAGCTGCCTATTTAGTTTAAAAAACAGCAAAAAATATCCACTTCCCTTTCCATTTCTTATAAGGAGTCTTGAAGTTTAAATCACCTCAGTGTGATAGATATGCTTGCTTTGATCTACTTAGCTCTTGGAAGTCCAGGGACTCCAGGCTGCTGACCCCGTGCTGCCTGGAGTCCCTAGGGACAACTCTGTCCGCCATTAGGGATTTCCCCCCGCCCCCCGAGACTCCCCTGTAACATTTCACAAACCCCCAGGGGTTCACAAACCCCAGTTTGGGAACCACTGCACTAGAGCTATTCACTATCACTAGAGAAGAGATTCCAAATTTGAAGCTGGAGCAAGGGAGTAGCAGATAGGACCCCCTATGTAATGTCACAGAAGCCAGAAGGTATAGAATAGCTGAGGCCCAGCCCTTCCCACCCCCAAAACTATTCGGACAGCTGGGGGGAAGGAGATAGTAATGACACTCACAGCAGCTAGGAAGCTCCAGGGTGGGAAGGAGAGTAAGGGTGGGGGGGGAGAACCACAGAGGGAGAGAACAGCGTTTTATTTTCTCTCCACCAGCAGCCAAAAGACTGGGAGGCTTCCTATTTGTCTGACACCCACTACTTAGAGAGTGATATGAAAGAGTCCCTGTGCAGAATCCAGGGACAGCCCCAGAAGCCATTTCAGCACCCTTTCCAGAAGTTTGGGAGAGTAGCTGGGTTCATCACAAATATGCTGCCCCAGAACAGAGCTTTCCACATCATTTTTTATATCTGCTTCATGCTTGTAGATTTAGACCCTGGCTCAGAGAGGTCTAGTAAATATCAGAAGCACCGATTATGCCAATCTTTGTATTACAGGGTTATTGGTTATTTTTGTCCACTATGTCACCAGCAACTTGATGCAATCCTCAATACTACAGATGTTGCTTAGCTTTTTGGTATTCTGTGTAATGACTAAGTTGGCCACAACATCATGAAGCTGGACCCTCACAAGAAAAAGCTTCTTAGTTGGAGCATAAGTAATGTCCGAACAAGTTCTTCAGTAAAGGACTGCTTTAGCCTATATAAATAGAGACAGGAAAAGATGGATGAAAGAAAGACTTCCTCCTCCCAGGGCATCTGTTGGTTTGCATGTAATTTGTAGGTTGGTATCCTCAGTTACTCCCACACCAACCCAGAGCAGATGCTTCCCCTCCTCTCAGGTATACAGTTTTCAGTCTGATCTGTCTCAGACAGGGGCAGAATAGATTATGTGAACTTTTGACCCCCAGAAGCCCACCTGGATCTCTCGCTGTGAATTAACAAATGTCTGGTAGCAGAAAGAACAGCTAAGATGTGCTGTCCAAATCCTCCCAAGAGCAGTTCTGCTGCAGCTGTTCTTCAGCAATGCGCTCTCACTCTTCCAGAGGCCACAGTCACAACAACACCTGGACTTCTCATTCTAAGCCTTAAATTCTATCTAAAAATCCCAAGTTTGTCCCTCAAGTCTCATCTTTCTCATCAGCTGCATACTCAAGGGAGATTAGTTCACTAAATCAGAGTTCCCAAAAGCATATTGGGAATTTCTCTGCTAATCTGTACTCTTAAAAAAAAAAAAAAGGTATTGTTTTCCCCACACAGCCCAAGTGATCCCATTATTCTTTGTAACAAACTGCTCCTGCCCCAGATTTAATTATTCCTGTTTGGGTCAAATTCACTTTGGTTCCTTTTATCCCACTAAATGTGATTATATTATTAATTATTAGCCAAAAGCAAGGCCAACGTAACGTTGAGGTTTTAAACATAAAAGACAGGAAATTAAGAGTTATGGAGCCAAATCTTCAGATCTATGCTTATTGCATCACTCTGGAGGACTGGGACAAATCTAGCTCAAAATCACCTTTGCACTCTCCCAATCTCAGGGTCAGCTGGAGGCCAGCTCAGCTCCTACCACAAGCTCTGAGGCTGCACTAACTTACTTATGCTAAAACCCCTCAGGGCACTCTGGAGACTTACCCTTTCACCTTCAACACAGCTCCTGTGCTAGAAGAGGACTGGAATAGACTGTGTAGACAAGTTGTATAGACCTGGCTCTACACAGTTTTCTGGGCATGGTATTTCAGATGTAGCTGAAGGGGGGTGGAGCAGGGACCAATGATCTGGTCCATAGCTGGGTGTAGAGTATATGTAATATAATGGATTACAAAACCATGCAGTACTGGGCTATGACACAGATCTGGCAATTCTTTTGTAGATACATAATGTGTAAGCGCCATAGCTGCCTTAGATTTCTCACTTCCCCAGCCTTGGACTGATTAGTGCTAGTTAAATTTTATACAAATGCACCTGTCTCCATGAACACTCATGACATTCTAAGAATGCTGGCTAATTAATGGAGGGTGGTGGGGGAAGTGGAGGGAGAAGAACAGGGAACATGGCAAATCTAATACAACTGAATGTTAATAAAGCATTTAAGTGTCTCCTGAAATCTTCCTGAAAACCTCATTCAAGTAGGCTTGGATAAAAGGGAGGACACACAAGGTCTGATACTGGTTGATGGACTGTAAAGACTAAGGATCTGAGATAGGTTCAATTTTATTTAACATCATCTCTCTTGAGGGAATGTTAATGGCATTCACAAATTAAAATGAATTTACAAACGTCAGCTGAATAAGACAAAATGACCTAGTTGATTTAGAAATATGAAAGGTTATTCTCCAAATCAAGAAGGTTCATCTCTTATTTCCCTCCCACTTTTTACATTCTACAAGATGCCTCATTGTGCGATATTCCATGTATCCAAAGGTAGCTGGAAAAAGTTCTCCACAGCACAGCAATGCTGCTCTTTTCTGAGCTGTCAATAAGCCTATTACATTATTTAGAAGGGTCTCAGCACCAGAAATACTTTTCAACCCCACACCACCAGAGGGTTCAGCCCAGGCTGACTTGGAGATGAAAGACTCCATTAGTCTCAAACTCTGATCCACTGCATGATTATTACCATTTATTTTAATGAGAATGCCAAGAAAGCATTACCTCAATGGTATGACTTTCCCCAGAAGAATAAAAAACAAACAGATCACACTTTTGAGACAAAAAAACCTACCTCTAGTTAAAGTGCAATTTGTTTAGGATTATACTCCACCCATGTCAAAGTTAATGAATTACAGTTTTGGTTGATAAATACAATAGTGTTGATGCAAGGTGTTTGACTTAGTACTGCATGACAAATTGATTAAATATTTAGAATAATATAAAATGAACATGGAGCACATTAAAACAGATTAAAAGCTGGCTAGCTGACAGATGTCAAAATGTAACTGTAAATGGCAAATCGTTATCAAGTAGGTGTGTTTGGAGTAGCCTTCTACATAAATCAGTTCTTGGCCCTACACTCTTTAACATTTATATCAATGTCCTAGAAGAAAACATAAAACCATCACTCAAAGTTTGAAGATGACACAAAAATTGGGGGAGTGGTAAATAACAAAGAGGACAGTTCACTGATACCAAACGATCCAGATCACTCTGTAAGCTGAGCACAAGCAAATAATATGCATTTTAAATATGGTTAAATGTAAATGTATACATCTAGGAACAAAGAATGCAGGCCATGCTAACAGGGTGGGGTACTCTATGCTGAGAAGCCATGACACTGGAAAAAGGTTTGGAGGTTGTGGTGAATAATCAGCTGCCAAAAGGACTAAAACAACCCTGAGATAGATCAACGTGAATCTCAAGTAGGAGCAGGGAGGTTATACTATTTGGCATTGGTGTAACAATTACTGGAATACTGTTTTCAGATTTGGTGTCCTCAATTCAAGAAGGATGTTGGATAAATTAGAGAGGGTTCAGAGAAGAGGCATGAGAATTATTAAAGGAGTGGAAAACATGCCTTATAGTGATAGACTCAAGGAGCTCAATTTATTCAGCTTAACAAAGAGAAGATTAAGAGGTGACTTGATTACAGTCTTTAAGTACCTGGATGGGGAATAAATATTTGATAATAGACTCTTCAGTCTAACACAAGAAGGTAAAACATGAGCCATGGTCTGGAAGTTGAAGCTAAACAAATTCAGACTGGAAATAAAATGCATGTTTTTAACAGTGAGGATAATCAACTACTGGAACAACTTACTAAGGGTTGTGGGTAGATTCTCCATCACTGGCCATTTTAAAATCAAGATTGGATGTTTTTCTAGAAGATCTGCTCTAAGAATTATTTTGGGGAAGTTCTATGGCCTATGTTACACAGGAGGTCAGACTGGATAATCACAGTGGTCCACTCTGGCCTTGGAATCTATGAATCATGATGAGTACAAATCCATACAACAGAAAAACATGCATCTTTCTCTGTAGCAATATAAAACTTCTACTGTATTTTTTTTTTAAATTAGGTTTACAGTCTACTGAGTTTTTTTTATTACCTACCCCTGCTGAGTAGCACTGGCTAGAATCAAACTAATGTGGGAAGACAGTCTGTCAATTTCCCCATGTAATTTGCACACCATACCCCTTCCTACAGTAACCCTGCTAATTCCAGGCCTGCCTTCCACTGAAGGCAGTGCAGCCACTTCTGTATTGATTCTTTATGTGTTTGCAGAGTTTTCCATAGAGATGAGAAGCTCTAAAGTTACAGTCCCTTCAGCTGCCGCTGCCCCATTATTGGTTTACAGGTAGAAGCCGTAGCTGTTAAAGACTCATCTCATAGATAAATCTAAGCAAAGACTCCTTCCAACTCTCTGGATATCTTGATTAAGCTGTTAGTTCAACATGGACATTTATTAGTGCTGATTAACACACAACAAATGCAAGACAGAATGTGTTTTCTTCGCTTTGTAGAAGTTCTGCTGTAGGTAGTGCACTCGTACCTGGGACATGCAATGATAACTGGCTCTAGATCCTCACTACTGTGAGCTGCTGCATGTCCTAAACACCAATGGACTTCAGGAGAAGTTGAAAGTGCCTCACAGAATGCAGGATACAGTTCACTGTAAGTGTAAGGATAAGCTAAGGCTCTTCCAACTTTCCATACTATATCCATATAGGGCCTAATTCTTTTCGCGCTAACAATCTGTTTCATTGCTCACTGAAGTCAGTAGATGGGTTCCAATTATCTTCATTGGGATCAGGCAATAATTAAACTAAAATTGGGCCTGAAACAGAATACTGCACAATTCCATTGGGTCATCCATTGCCTGAGCTTTCAAATTAAGGAGCTATTGGAAAAAAAAGAAAAAAAAGACTGCTAGCAGTTTTAAAAAGATTGGGTTCAGAGTTCCACCCTGGGAATTCAAATGCTAGTCAATGTTGTGAATGAAACATTAACTTCCTTTTTGCTTCACACAGCACATCAATGACTGCATATACAAACGGCCAATTTCCCCCAAGGACACGGCATACTGCTTGCTTCGTATTTGAGGTCAACAATGTCTTAAGGCCTATACTCAAGTTAGAACCTACTTACATTGGTTCTCCACTGTGAATATATTCCCATAAAAGCTCCTCAGATAGTTCAGCAAATTTAACTTTTGTCTCTTCGTAGAAATCAGTGACTTCAGTCTCCAGACGATTATCTACAATAAAAAATCCTACTGTAAACAAAAAATTGTAACATGAAAGTAATGAGACTAAAGGATAAAATAAATCTTGATAAATGGTTTACCTTTTGAATACTCTGAACTGACATTGTTCATCCAAGAAAACATATACAGACAGACTTTTGATTCTATTTTAGGATTTAAAAAAAGATTTCCTGTATTTAAAAGAGATGCTTTTAAGGTTAGTGGGCTCAAAAATCTGACCTACTTCCTTGCCTCCCTCATTCATGGCCTTTGTCAGTGAAAGGTCCAGATTCCTGTACAGATATATGCTACTCCTGGGGGGATTCTGCGTCACTGTGCTTGCGCAGAATTCATGGGCCTTGCAGATTTCTTTGCTTCCCTGCAGAAAAAGGACTTCTGATGGGAAAGCAAAGGGAAGTCGCAAGAGAGGTCATGCACACCGTCCCCAGCAATGCAGGCAGATTTGTTTGGGCACCCAGAGCAGCTGGTAGACACATACTTCACCACTGGGGAGGTGGAGGGGGCTGTGCAGTCGTGCGTAAGAGACACACTCTGTCCCTCTCACTCGCTATTGCAGCATGCTTGGCGTGGAGGGGCAGGGCTTTGGGGTGTTTCTGAAGAGGTAGGCATGGGGCAGGCTCTGTTCCCTCAGGCAGAGCAGAATGCAGCAGCCTGCCTGCTTAGTGAATTGTTCCCTTTGTTCTTAGGGAATTCCCCCAGGAGTATAAAACAGGTGTAAACATTTTAAGGCTCCTTTACACTGCCAGAGTGGTATAAAGGAGCTGTATTGTAAAGGACAGTGTGATGCTTTAGTGATTAGAACTGGTCTAAATGTTTGGACTGAAAAAGTTTCCTATCAAAATGTGCTCCATGAACTGTTGGCTACTGACCTCTCTGGAGATGGTCAGTAGCCAATATAAATTGTGAGTTTGAGTCCCCAGCCCTCGCTTCCTCTTCAGTTGCCTATGATGCAACACTGAGCATATGGCTGCATATATTTGTTGACTAATAACTAGAAGTAAACAGTCAATACAGCTACATTATTATTAGACAAAGGGGGCTTGGCGATTTCCTCCAATGCTCCCCATTCCCATTCTCCATCCATTGTATTGTAGTTTAAATAAATTAGCAAAATAATTGAAACCAGCTTGATTATATTGTGTTATTCTGACAAAAATATGCAGAATTTTAAAATATTGTGCGCAGAATTTTTTATTTTTTAGTGCAGAATTCCCCCAGGAGTAAGCAACAAAAGGGCTTACTGCCAAGTTCAGTGGAATATCTATTCACGAAAGCCAAAGTGAGTAAAACCCCACATTATCTAATTCTGCAGAGTCACAGCATGTAACTATTTACCCAGGTGGAGCGGGAGAAAGAGAGATCATAGTAGGACAAAATTTGGAGAGGAGGATCTTATTCCTCCTTTATGGAATGCTCCCAGAATTAATTCTGTCATTGTAGGAATACTGGTTGATTGCCTGCACTGGCAAGAAAGCTGCCTAACTCAAATTCAGATTCAGTGGACATGCAATCAAAAACAGAGTAAAAGAAATGCAGTAGTCACTCCGCTAACATTGTGAATGCCATTATACCTAGCAATGTGTCACAGCATAAAACTGCAGCAGTGCATACAAGCACATACAATAGCTGCAAGCATCAGTCTCTGTCATCCAGCAATCCCTTTTATCCTATCATTTCCTCTGCAGCAGTAAAGAGTAGTGCAGAGTGATAATACCCCTTTTAAGCCGACACAAGCACTTTTGGTTTTTTTAGCTGGAAGCCGGTTGTGAGCAACCTGCAATGCAGAGTTGTGCAGCACTAGGGGTGGATTTTGCTGCATGGAAAAATGCCTTTGAGTGCTGGAATTAGAGCCCATGTGGGTTGCACTAAGAGATTTGAAGCATACTGCCCCACATACATATACTGGTAACAAATGATGCCCTAATTAATGATAGAGCATTAAGTTTCCATCCTTGTTCCCTACCAAACCAAGAGCAATATTCTCCTCTTATCTGCACTGCAGATCTCTAGTTAATATTCTGAGAAAAGCGGAAGTTTCTTGGCAGAATACGCCAGAGAACTGCAGTATGGATCAGAGATAAGAGTTTTATCCAAATACTACAGCGTGAGTGATAGAAAACATTAACATTTCTCATAAAGCAACTTAATGATTTCATAGATGGTTACAAACAGTGAGTAAAAACAATTATGCATAAGTTATTGAACATAAATTGACAATGTCCTTTCAGGATGACAGTATGGTCATTCAGTAAGATGCTTGGTAACAGGCTTTTTAATGGGCTGCTAACTGATAAATGGTGTGCTCCACAAGCTTCTCTCTTAATTGCAATATTCTGGGGAATATTTTTATTCATCAAATTTTGCTTTGGCTTAAGTGCATATACTCAAACAAAATGTAATCTGCTGTCATACTGTCAATAGTACTGGATCGCTCCTCTACTTGCTTGTAAAAGTCAAAAGAAGAGCCAATATATAATATTTTAAATTACTGTTTATCTGAACCCTTTGAAAACCACTTGACAACTTTTTTTTTTTACAGTAGTTTCTCCCACCACTGCATATTTTTATATGGGCACTGGGCTGCTGATGCAACTGGTTTATTTTTTTAAAAGGTAAAAGCATTTATTCTGAAAAAAGCTTTTCAGGGAGTTGTATGGCAATTGCAAACAGAGAAAGAGGGGCAAGAGGTTTGGACAAATTTCAGAAAACTGATACTTCTGGGAGTTTCCTGAGTGAAATCCTGACTTGATTGAACTCAATGGGAGCTTTGCCATCAAGTTCAAGGGTGCCAGGATTTTATCCCATGTCTGGAATGATGGTAATACTATAATATTTACTATAATATTTATTATTGCTGTTATACTGCCTAGGAGTCCTCGTCATGAACCAGGACGCTATTGTGCTAGGTGCTGTACAGACATAGAACAAAGACAGTTCCTGCAACCTTACAATCTAAGTATAAGATACAAGACAACAGATGGATATAGACAGACCAATGGGAGAGTACAAGGAAACAATGAGACCCTATTAGTCAGCATAATTTGATGGAACGATCTCTTACTGATCAGAAATCCACTAATCTGAATGAATTATTTATGAAACAAAATATGGTGCAGGTCAATCTCAAACCCAGGACTGCACAGTTAAAAGGTAATGTACAAACCATTATTTCACTTACCACCCAACAGGATTTTTTAGAACTGCTACTAATAATGAAAAGTAATTTTCTAGAAATCCATTCTCTTTACAACCTAGATATTAAGAAACTAAGTAGGACCCATACATGTGATAATCTTCACCATACTTGAACAACATAGCCCCTTCATTCTCACCAGAATAAAGCCCAGCAAGAAAAATGACTATGGATCAGATTCTGCCACCTTTCTCATGTTCTCATGTTTACTCTGGGCCTGATCCAATGTCCACTGAAGTGAGCAGGGAGATCTCACTGATTTCAGTGAGAGTATTGGATCAGGCTCTTTCAGTAGCCCTGCTGATTTCAATTAAGTGCCTATTCTATTCTTAATAGGCTCTTATACCACTCTTAACACCATAATATCTGAGCGCCCTTCAGTAATGCATTATGTGATCCAACTAACATCTGGCATCCATTCTCTCATCATCCTTTATGTGCAGCATAGTGTTTTGTTTGTAGGACTGTTTGCTCATTTTATTTAATTACAGATAATCCACTCCTCAGTATGGGAAAGGGTGGCAGAATCAGATGTTGTATGAAAGGGTTCCATCTTCACAATTAGAGTAGAATTAGATAACATGTCTGTAAGAACATATGACTTTACCACATAGGTATCTGTACACTTCTCTGCAATTACCTTTACTGCTGCAGTGAACAATGGCCACTCCCGTAAAGACACTGTGCTCCTTCCCACTCAACCTATGAGGGAAAAATGAAGAATCACTATGTGAGTTTTATAAAGTCCCTTCTTCACTAATGCATCACTGCATTACTATTTCACAGGTTTACAGAGTGTTCCACAAATAAGCCAATGGACACCACAGAAAAATACCAGCTCTGGTTCATATCCTTACACACAGGACATTGGGTTTTGATTTTTCTTTCACAAAGGTGAAGAGCTAAAACACAAAATGGTGCAGAAGGATTGGTACAGTAATTGGAATCTTTCAATGCTTAGTATCCCCAAAACATTAACACCTGCTGGCTGTTCAGTGGCCTAAAATATGTTCATTTATATTGAGGTAAAATTAGGATTTTTGTTTTGTTTTATTATTTTACTATACCAGAGGAGAAGTGTCAATCTCATGGGCAAAACAAGATCACCATCATCATAAATGGCATTCTGATAGACAGCTTCAGCAAAAAAATAATCCATGAAGGGCTAAGTTAAACAACCTTTCCTCATGCTGAATGGGAATATTGGTACCTTGCTACACCAGTATTCCCATTCATTTCAACTGGGCTATTGATGGAGCAAAGTACCACTCAGCTCTACTGAGAGTGGCAGAATCAGGCTGCAAAGGAGCAAGGAGAATGAACTGTCCTTGCACCTGCCTAGGGATGATGCTTTCAAAGAATGGCTCAGAAATATCAGCAGGGAAGTGCAGAAAGCTTGAAATGATAATGTTTATTTTGTCATGAAAAGGACTTTACTTTCCTGAGTAGTTAACTATCCTCTTTGCATGGAACATTCTTACTTTAAAAAAAAAAGTTCAAAGCGCGCGAAAACTGTACAGTTCATAGATGTGTAAGCAGAACCAATGTAAACTGAGGCAAGACAGCTTAACTTCTTAGACAGTCTGATTATGAAATAGTATCCTAACGCTGAATTGTGATACCCTTACTCATACCAGATAGTACCTCCCACCCTAGTTAGTCCCATTGAAGTAAACTACTTGTGAAGCATGAAACTACTCAATATAAATTGTCCATTCTGGCTCCTTGAAAGTTTGTGTAGCTGATTATGATAATTAACACACAGATAAGAGACAAGAGTTTACATTGCTAGCACCGGATGCAAAATGACCCCAACAGGGATTATCCTGAAGGAAAAAAAACACAAAGATTTCAAATATATTGCACATCCATGCTTATTTTAAAAGTTTTGGGATGACTTTTTTTTTTTTTTAAGTAATGTAGCTCACAAGATTGTGGATCAGAATTAATATAAACTAACATCTTTGTAAGTTTAGTGCAAAAGTGACTATTTTCTGGGAGCCACCAAACATGGTATAATTTTGCTTGAAATTATGTACTAAATCAGAAGACCCTTTCCAGTCTTTCATGAGTTTGGTGGGATGTGTTTGGTCTCCTGATAATATCACATTCTGCCCTTACTCACTTGCTCTGAACAACCATTACTTTTTATGTCTCCATCAAATGGAGAAACCTAATTCAACAGCACAAAATCTAAATTAGAGCCACAAAGCAAAGTTTCCAGAAAGCCATATGCCATGTGTTCCGTCCAGTGAATTTTTCCTAAATTAGTCTCTTTCATCAGCTCATATTCAATAAGTCATGTCACTGGCAGTTTGCTACACAATTGAAGAATGATCAGCAGACTTTTCACATATCATTCTTTACCAAAGACACCATTTTATTCTAAAAATGGTAGAATGGCAGCCTTGAGAAAATGTGACCGTGTAACCTCCTACTTACTAGTCCCACCTGAATAACCCAGAGCTGCACTCCTCCCACACATGACTACTGTAGGCAAGTATTTCTTAGTTTATGAATTATTACTATGTACTTCTTATCTTGATATTTGTCTTACACTAAAAGCTTACTTCTCACAAAACTGGCACATAAACACATTCACTTTGATGATTTTTTTTTACTGTTACTTAAATGTTTATTGCCATGATCTCGGAACTGCAAACCTTTAAGGGGAAAAAAGGTAGGTAACTGAGTTGCCTCTGGAAGGCAAACATGGTTTCTTCAGACTGAGATACAATCTGATTTCTCCTTCAGGCCTCAGGACAGGATAACAGCCTAACAGCATTAGAGCTTTAAGAGATGGAGTGACAATCAATTCAAGTGTGCTAGCCTGGTAACAGGCTACAGTATTGTGTAATTGGTGCTTATTAAAAGTGATGAGCTGCAGAAAGAAATAATTGCATTAATGAAATAGCTCACATATGGTAAGCAACAGAATGAGTCTGAAACATGGGGAAGAGGGCATCATTAAGCTCAAATGGTTGAACTACATTCAAAGGAGAGAAATAGAAGCCTGAGATGACTTAAGGACCCCAATGTATGACAGGGGAATAAGATAGGACAGTAAAAAAAAAAAAAAAAAAAAAAGCAAAAATTTTGCTCTTGGTTACACCAATGTAAATTCAGTGTACTTCCATCAAAAATTTTTTTTGCTACTGTAAAGGAGAGGACAATGTGGCTCCAAATAAAGGAATTCCTGATTAGTTTTCTCCTAGTACACACATCATGCAAACCGCACCTGAGGAGAGGCAAAGGACCAATACCAAATGCTTGTACTGTTAAAGAACTTTATTATTAAGGAAGTCAATAATAAAACAATTGCAATGCAAATAAAAAAGAACTTATCCTAATGATACTAATGCAACATTGTTATTGAGACTCTAGAAGGACACAAGTCAGGAAATTCAAAGTGATGGATCCTAAGCACACCATATTTCACATCCCTTGTACAGATTAATAGTTTGTAATAATATTTTATTTATTATCTTGTATTATTGTACTGCCTAGGAGTCCCAGTTATGGATCAAGTCCCCACTATGCTACACACTGTACAAACACAGAACAAAAAGACGGTCCTAGCCCCACCAAGCATATATATTATCTTTTATGCATCTCTGTGCATGAATGTTATAGAATTTTGCAGTTCCAGTTGCTTCAGAAAACACTGCCTGATTATAGAATTGCCTGATTAACTCATCTAATCTTATTTAAAACTACAAACCTTGACAGCATCTTATATGCATCTTGTTTATCAACCGGTTTCTCCAGAATCTGTTTTCCGACACTCTGAAATAGAAAGAAAAATACTCCGCAGTGTCTCTCTACTATGCTGAAATTGAGATCAGTCACACAGACTTTTCAAACCATGATTTCAGCCAGCCCTGCCAGCAACATCAGTCTACTGAAAAGTATAATATATATGATACTGATTTCCTCTGTAAAGCTTTTTGAGACCTATGGATAAAAAGCACTAAATAAGAACCTTGGAGACATGAGCACATACTGTCAGTGCAAGCTTCCCCTCCACCCTGTGACTGCCAGAAGGATCTACAGAGGTGAGTGGCTAATTCAGTGTCTATCATAATTCTTTCTTTACCCTCTTTGCTGAGACTACCAGTAAGAGTACCATTTGTGTTGGCTGTTAAAAATGTCTTAAATGGCATTGCTTAGGCGATGCACGTTTCCTGATGCTCACAGCTGTCAAATAACTGAGTGCCCCTTCCAACATAGTAGAAAGCCCGATACTGATTATGGAATATGGAGTATGTCTAAAAAAAATAAAAAATAAAAATAAAGGTAGTGGTGGAAACCCTGTCATTTGAGACATTTTAAACCAGGCTAAGTACTAGAAAATATACCATAGGGACAATTCTGCATTGACAGGAGGATGGACTAGATGAGTAGTTAGGCCTTTTCCATCTTTAAATTTCTAAGAAGTTAGACCCCAACAAGAGAGTTTTAGGCACTGGTCAGACATGATTCAAACTACTGCTAAAATACATGAATATTCTTACCACAATAGTATCTGCTCCTATAACAATATCTGGAGTTCTAAGGTGTTTCTGGAAAGATAAGGAGACAAAAAAAAAAGGAAAAAACAATCAACAAAAAAAACCAGAATATCCAACTCAAGACACTGTAAGGTCTTGAAAGGTATTGATCTAAATATATCTAGGAGGTAGCTGAAGTCTAAGAATCCTTAACAGAATTCAGTTACATCTGTGAAAAACCAGGGACAGCAAGGACTGTGGGCAGAAATAACTGAGGGTATGATTTTGCCTGCAGAACTTGAATTGATGATGAAGTGCACTCAGGAAAGATTAGAACCCAACTCAACTCTCCAAGCATAGGTTGAGTTTCAAGGCTGCCAGTTACAAAACAACCTTTTTTTGTAATAAGCCAAGTGTATTGGATACAGAAATAATTGAAACACATTAAACATGAGTACCACAATGCCATTGTTATAGATGTCCTTAAGTGTACTTGCATACCCCTCAACCACCTGAATTTACATGTATCCAGCCATTAAAAGGAGTTCTAAGGTTTGGTTTTATAGAATTCTCTCAGCCCTTTCCTTCTTCCCTCTCCCTGCTCTCAAACTGCAAACTGTTCTTGTTGTCCAGGATTTTTTGCTTGCCTACATTTCATTTGGATGATTTCAGACACTAATCCTACAGTTTATTATTTTACGATGTAACATGGCTAAGACTTACATTTATTTATTGTTCATGATGGAAGCAACTGTTGATAGAAACTTACTGCTTCTTATGGCAGCTTATTTTCATAAATAGAGAAGGCTCTAGTCTTAATATATTAAGTAAGAGTTAATACAGCAAATGAGAGTAGGAACTCTACTGGGAAACAGTTCAAGATTTGATCTCATAAATAGAAAGTGAAAGCACTAACATACTGATTAGTTTTAAATGGTACACCTACATCCATATGCTACTTAACTAAATCCTGTACATAGGAAGTGCTCAAAATCTGTCTGGATGGACTTAAGAAAAATATGAAGTAGCAGGAAAATTTTTAATACTATTCCACAATTAAAGTCCACTATATTCTTGCTAAGGTATGAAATCTACTCCCCTAATATCACACCATAGTCAGAAAAAGAAAGTGACAGAAACAGATATGAATCTGTGTAATCATTTACATAGGAGATAATTCAATATTTGCGCTGGCAGATAGTGTCATTTGGCAACGGTGTTGGTAGGGCGCATTCAGTATATGTGAATCGATCTCAGAAAAGGATTAGTCTCTATTCCTCCCTTCCAGAGGAAGGTCATTAAGGAAATATTTGCAGATCAACAACAGTAGCAAACGACAGCCTATAAGGATTTTTTTTAACCTAATCAGTTGAGCTTCAGGCTTGGTTGTGGCACAGAACCAGCCTTAATCACTGTGGTGGAGCATATTAGGGCAGGAGGCAGAAGTCTAATATCTATGCTGATAAATCTATTACTGGATTTCGACAACATTACTCACAAGGCCCTATTGGCTTGAATATGGGACTAGTGGAGAGGCAGACCAAGTTGCTTTAGTTCATTGTTTTCAGAATGAGGTCAGAGGGCTGCGTGTTGGGCAGCTGTTTTTTTGCTTAATTTATGAAGGCTCACACTGCTCACTCCAGTCACACTTCTTATTCAAGCAATACCTGAAGCCACTCAGAGACTGCAAGACATGATGGGTTACAGTATCATCAGCATGCCAATGACGGTCAGTTCTGTATCTCCTCATAGGACCTAAACAGAATTGCATCTCTGCTCACCAAGTGCCTGGAAATCCTGGACGAAGTCTAACTATCTCGGTCTCAATTTGGATAGTTGGCTGTTGGCAGGACTTGGCAATTATACCTCAATTTAAAGCTTCTGCCTGCTGTCACAGCTGTCTGTAATTGCGGTTTTGGCCTTTCACAAACTGAAGACATTGGAGTTCCTTTTAGCAAGTCTATCCCATTTCAACAGGTAGTTGCCACAATAGTGACATGGGGAAAATGGGTCTGTTTGCTTAAAGGATGCAAATGCACCTGTATACTTACTACCTTTACAAGTGCACATAACAGTAATAAATAGCGAGAACACCACATACCACACAAACATACCACACAAAGATTTGACTATTGAAATAGCTGACAGACTCACTAGATGCATTCTATTTGCCACTTCAAGTGCCTTCTGCTTTGCTGTTTCTATGGCATACTCATAAGGGGCTGCAAAAGATGACTTCTCAAGGGTCTCTTTAAACCAGGATGGAACCACCTCAAATCGGAGACCCTATAATATACAAAGGAAAGGCAATGCAGTGAGCATCATCAAGTGTTTTGGAAGGAACCCATAAAAGAAACAGATTAAGTGGATTTTGCTCTTTTTTTTATTCTATATTTTTATGTCTCATTTCCTCTACAGTGCAAATTATATTTAATCATGCAAATAGTAAATTAGAATAGAGTGGAAGCTAATCTGAGAAATATCAGTGAAAACTATCTAGTTATTTATTTTTAAAAATTAACCTACTATAAAATGCCAATTGTCTTCAAGAGAGAAAGAAAAAGATAGATATTGGTAACAACATATAAGCAAACTGTAGAACTACAAATCTATTGCAAACATAACAATCTAGGGCAAACACTGCAAACTTCACTCATTCCATCAGCAGTATACAATCAAAATTAAAACAAAAACAAATAACCTAAATTCTGATTGTGTGCGTTTCATCTGAGAAGCAAAAACCCTGTTGTATTGAATTGTTTTGAATTTACTCTCAATATGTAAACATCTCAAGATAAAGGCAAGAAAATCTATCCATGACAAACAAAAGTTTTACACTTGGAGTACTTATAATCATTTTACTCTTGTCAGCTATGCATGTAACAACCTAACCACAAATGCATGACATCTCTCTTCTTTTGTGTTTGCTATAACACCCATCATAGTATCTGTGTGCTTCCCATGTAAATTAGATCTGTGCCGTGAAGTCTTCAGTAGATATAATCTTGGCATTTACTTGTGCTGCACTGTAGATAAATCTCTGTAAGTATGAGTTTTGCTACACAACATTTAACCGAAACACAACTATCAAATTTATGCTTAAATGTAAACATTCACATGTAGCCAGAAATACACATATTAGTTTTGTCACCGCAACCTGTTTAGCTTTCTGGATTTTTTCCCCCTAATTCCTGCCTCCAAACTACAGGTTTAATCTTGTTTCACCAGTGACTTCAATGAAAACAGGATTTCACACTGAGACACAATCTCTGGTATGTTTGAATGGGGGTGGGGGGGAGAAAGTGTGGCTGAGAAAAAGCATAAATCAAAAGGTTTTTGGGGATTATGTGATGTGATCTAGTGCAAACAACCTCAACTCACTTCCTCCCCCTGCAAATAAAACGCTAGCATTGTTAGTCTGTTTTTACTTCTACCCATCACTGTTAATATGAAGTATTGATCAAAATGTGTGCAACACAATTCTTTAGATGAAGTGTAAAAATAAAAAAATATATAAGTCTCATGGATACTATAACACTGTATGACTGACATTAACACTTGACGGGGTTTTTCCAAAAATTCCTGGAGGGCAGCAATGCAAAACCAATACATAGGGCCACATCTTCTACTGATATAAACTGTAAATTCACCAGTTAACACCAGCTGAGACTCTGGCACAGTGTATTGTATTCTTAGGCACCCTTTTCACAGACAGCTTACAACAGTAACAAGATAAAACATTACTATTTTAGCTGCATTCCCTACCCCAAACAGCCCTCCTCCTCTGCTCTTTGTTGCATGTATTGAGACCACCCCATAGCCTGACCGAACAAGTTTCCCGTCTTATCTGTGGGAATTGGCATCACCCAATGGTATGTTCCTAAGAACTTCATTTTGTTCAGCTTCCTTGCCCCAGCCACACCAGCAGGCTACTTCCCAGTTGCATAACCTGCCTCCTGCCCCAAGACTCTGCTCAAGTGTCATTTATTTAAAAAATATTGTTCTTCTGGTCACATATAAACCCAGAAACACAGGTCTTCCAACTTTAAAAATGTCAAGACGGCAACAACAAGGAAGAGGGGCATAATGGCCACTAGGCAGACTGTTAAACCACTCTCCTGTTTGCCACAGAGGAGCCCAGCTGCTGCAGGGGCATTTCCAGGGAGCATGTGGGAGCTCTGGCCAAGCAGGGCTCGGCATCCTTGCAAGAGCATTGGAAAGTGTATGTCTCCACCGCAATTAGACAACAGGGACTGGCCGGTGGGTGGTGCCGGCTGACCGGGGCTCGCCAATTGCTGTGGAGACTTCCAGGCTGGAGCTCCAGCACCCTCCCGCCTCACCGGGTGCAGCCCCTGCCCAGCGCCGGCACCGGTGTCTAAGTGCAGGGCAGACTTTGCAATGTAGCCATACGCCGAGTGCCCTCACCCCGCTACGGCCCACTAACGGCAGGGGGCCCAGGCGGCGCTGCCCCGGACTCACCAGGTTGGTGAGGATCTCCTGCCGCCGGGGGGAGGCGCTGGCCAGCACCACCCTCTTGCTGACCAGCTTCCCGATCACCGGCTTCAGCACCATGGCCGCGGCGCCGGCTGCGGCTGCGGGGAGGCCCGGGATCTCCCCCGCACGGCACCGAGGCTCGGCAGCGCCACGAAACGCGACGAGCGGCGCGTTTATACGGCGCAGCGAGCGGGGCGGAGCGGGGCAGTGGGACCCGCCTCCGGGCCGGGAGGGCGGGACCGGCGCGCTGCAGGGGGCGGGGAGCCGCGAGCGCTCCTGGCGGGGCCCGGGGGGAAGCTGCCCCGGCGAGCTGGGCACGTTCTAAATGGGACAGACAGACACTTATCTACACTGGGGGGGTACAAAATACTAATGCAACAAAGTAGCTGGCGGGAATGGAGAGACAGACGGCTGGAAAGTTGGATACAGGGGCGGATTTAGTCTAGGAGAATCAGTCTTGCAGTTTTCAACTTCCACCTGCAGTATTGGGAACCTCAAAGTGCTTAAAAATCACTATTCAGGCTCCAAAATGAAAAGCCTGGTTTAAAAATTGTGAGATTAAAAGGAGAAATACACAGGTACACTCACCTTGCATTTTCAACATTTTCTCTGCCACCACAACGGCTACATTTTATTATTTATTATTTTATTTTTATTATTAATTAATGCTGAGCTTCACCTGCAAACTCTTGATTCCAGCTGCTGAGGCTTTCAGAAAATCACGAGACTTTTGATGAATTGGTGAGTTGACAAGACTGCAATCTGTTCCGCAGGATGCTTTCCTTTGAATAACACTGAGGGCTGGTCTACACGACACACTTCAGGAAAATGATGTTGCTCAGCGGTCTGAAAAGGAAAGTGGCTTAACTACACTGATGGGAGAAGCTCTCCTGTCCTGTTCGCCTAGGAGCATCTTCACTAAAGTGTTATCATAGAATCATAGAATCTCAGGGTTGGAAGGGACCTCAGGAGGTCATCTAGTCCAACCCCCTGCTCAAAGCAGGACCAAACCCAACTAAATCATCCCAGCCAGGGCTTTGTCAAGCCTGACCTTAAAAACCTCTAAGGAAGGAGATTCCACTACCTCCCTAGGTAACCCATTCCAGTGCTTCACCACCCTACTAGTGAAAAAGTTTTTCCTAATATCCAACCTAAACCTCCCCCTCTGCAACTTGAGACCATTACTCCTTGTTCTGTCATCTTCTACCACTGAGAACAATCTAGATCCATCCTCTTTGGAACCCCCTTTCAGGTAGTTGAAAGCAGCTATCAAATCCCCCCTCATTCTTCTCTTCTGCAGACTAAACAATCCCAGTTCCCTCAGCCTCTCCTCATAAGTCATGTGCTCCAGCCCCCTAATCATTTTTGTTGCCCTCCGCTGGACTCTCTCCAATTTATCCACATCCTTCTTGTAGTGTGGGGCCCAAAACTGGACACAGTACTCCAAATGAGGCCTCACCAGTGCTGAGTAAAGCTTTTTAAGTGGCGACCTGCCCCGAGTCCCATGGGGTAATCAAGATACATGGCAGTAAGGGGCTAGCTTGATCCTTTAACAGTTCATTTCCTGACTTATTTCCAAGGTTTGGGTACTTTAGAAGGTGTAGAATTTTTTAACAGCTTTAGATAATATCTTCATCCTTGACTCTCATGTCACATGATGCTGAATGTGAGGGTTTGCATACCCTATATATAGGGTGACCAGATCACCACACTAAAATATTAGGACACATTGGGGTGCCATCAGCCCTGCCCACAGTCCACCCCCGCTCCTCCCAGGCTCCTCCCCCACTCTGCCCCTGGTCCTGCCCCCTCCCCGCTCGGACCCCCCACTGCGCCCTGCCTCATCCCCCAGCCTGCCGCTGGCTTGCTGCGTCCCTCCTCAGTCCCCCACCCACTGCTCGCCTCTTCACCCCCCCAGCGTTGACTTCCCCTCTGCCGGGTGGGTCCTCACCCACCCCCGCCTCTTCCTGCCCCTGCACCACCCTCACCCCGCCCCCATTCCACCCCTTTTCCCCAAATCCCTGCCCCTGCCCCGCCTCTTCTCCACCTCCTCCCCTGAGTATGCTGCATACCCGCTTCTCCCACCTCCCTCCTGGAAAGCGCTAAGCGCTGCCAAACAGCTGTTAGGCAGTGGGAAGCACTGGAGGGGGGAAGGAGCAGGGGCACAGCATGCTGGGGGGAGAAGGAAGTGAGGAGTGAGGAGCTTGGCTGCAATTTTTCCTCATGGGTGCTCCAGCCCCAGAGCACTTATGAGGTCATTACCTCCCTCCCACTTGCCTCCTTACCTGAATATCAGGACAAGTGGCGTCCCAATCATACATTGATCAGGACACGGGACAAAGGGTTAAATATTGGGACAGTTCTGATTTTATCAGGACATCTGATCACCCTACCTATATATTTTTTTCAAAATAAAAACCCTAAACATACATTTGCAAGAAATTTCTAGACATGGAACTGATTAATATTTTCATTATCTGGCCGTATGCCAACTCAGTTACAAATAATCATGGAAAATCATTAAAGGGTTTATGTAGGTGGAAACCAATCAAAATCACAAATGAAGACCACTTGTAGGTATGCATAAATAAATGGGAAAATACCTTTCAAAATAAGCATCAGTACAAAAGTGGTAAGATTTTCATTTGGCAACAATTATAGGAAATTCAGACAAAAGAAAAAATTTCTGCAACCATAAAATGTGCAGCAATTGTTTTCCAGAAATGAGACTGAAACATCTGTAAATGATGAAGTCCAGATATCCCAGTCCCTTGTCTGTCTTCTTATGGGCCAGATTGTGAGCTTTTCACTCCTGTTAATGAACAATTCCTCATACATTTAGTCTCACCAAAGTGAATGGAACTGTCCATGTGAGTACTTTCACAGATTTTTGAAATCAGAAAGGATTATTATGATCATCTAGTCTGACCAGTTTCTCACCATGAGTATTAATATCAGACCAAATCCTAATAAGTGCATAGCATCTACTGAATTGCTGCAACTCCCCATTGAAGTTAATAGAATTCAAATAATCAGTTCTTCTTGGGATTTGGACCATAATAATTACTGATCCAAAGTCATTATTTCACACAATACCCCATATGATTTCAGGAAATGATATTGTATTTTGGTGATGTGCTGCTCTAGAGAGCAGAGTTGTATCTGTTTATTCAAGTAAAGTAAGAAGTAATGATCAAATTGTTTAAATAGTGCTTGTATTAATCAAAAGTTTGAAAGACTTTTTTTTCCTCCCTCCTGCTAATCAACCTGACTCCGTAGTTACTTATGGTGGTGTGGTGTATATGTGGCAAAGTTCAAATATCCCTATGAGAACAAGCTAAGCAATGTCAAATAAGCTAACACAGAGAGGAGAAATACTTTTGAGTTCTGAAAATTTACTATTGACAGGTAACCATTATAAACCACTCAGTTGCAGATTTTCAGAAATTAAAAGTATGAGTGTGAGATTCCAGTGAGTTGACTGAGATGAAGAACATTGACAGCAGTAGTTACTGGAAACGTGGCTGCCTACTGTGGATATTCTGGTCAAAGATTAGCTCATCCAAGGTTAGTTGTGAAACTCAACTTTTTCAAATACCTACTATATTTTGAAAAAAGCAAGGTAATAATTAGAGATGAATGTAAAGCTCTGAACTGTAAAGGCTTTTACTGTATCGTAAGATTGGTATTCCAGTTTTAGATCTCTTCCTTTTTGCCTATGTTCTTACACGATGCTCATCATCGTGGTAACTGTGAAATATCAGAGAATGTTTTAAGGGCTAAATTCTACTCTCATTTACACCTGTGTAAATTCAGAGTAACCTCAATGATTGAAATTTGGGTTTACTGGAATTACTTTATTTGGATACAGTGTCTCTGCAAATGCTGAAACTTCCTTATCAGGAGAAGTATGCAGTTCCACTACATAGAGATGACAGGATGCCAGGGGAGCTGCTATGGGGGCAGAGCCATAACTAGGGATTTTTGCGCCCGAGGCAAGGGACAGGGGCGGCACGTCCGGCTCTTTGGTGGCATGTTCCTCTGGGAGGGAAGGACCTGCCGCTGAATTGCCGCCGCTCTTCGGCAGAAATTCGGCAGTGGGTCCCTCAATCCCTCTCAGAGAGAAGGACCTGCCACTGAACTTCCGCCAAAGAACAGCGGCAGGTCCTTCCCCCTGAGAGGGATTGAGGGACCCACTGCCGAATTTCCGCCGAAGAGCCGGACGTGCTACCCCTCTCCCTTGCCGACAACCGGCGGCAATTCAGCGGCGGGTCCCTCAGTCCCTCTCGGACGGAGGGACTTGCTGTCGAAGGAGAGACTTTCTGCACTCCTCACCTTCCGTGCCCGATCCCATAACCACTCAGATACTGGGCTAAGGGAAAGGGTATTTTACTAGGGCTGGAAGGAAAGGGAAAGATTGCAAATACCATGGTACAAAGATTTAAACACTGACAGTTCAAGGTGAAAAATAGTGGTGGTTGTTTGAGTCCATGGGGGAGTCCAGTCAAGAATCAGGGCTCTTCATGCCTAGTGCCTAGGTGCCCTCTCCAGTCTAGTCTCTATTTTAGCAAATAGAAGCTTGCAGGTTTCCAAGCCAGGCTCACTAGGTATGTGTGTCTCTCAGGAGGCCCCTCTGCACTGTCTCCTGCCTAGTTGCTGCAGTTGATCACATGTGTGACAGTATCACGTGTAGATATAGAAATGCGGTAATAGATGTGTGCCTAAAGTTAGTATATTTGAAAGTCATGCCACATTTAGGGGAGAAGCCCCTGAGAGGAAGGATGGTCCAGTAGTTAGGGTGTTAACCTTGGACTCTGCTACAGACTTTCTGTATGATCTTGGACTTAGTCTCTCTCTGTGGACTTAGTTTCTCTGTGTGTGTGAATTCCCTATCTGTACCATGAGCACAATACCACTTCCCTTCAGTAGAGACTGTGAAATGCTTAGATACTTTGGTAATGAGAGCGATAGATAGGTACCTAAATATGGATTTAGGGCCTAGCTCCTCAAAGGCATTTAGGTGCCTAATTCCCATTGAGACCAATGAGAGTAAGGTGCTTAAATAAGGGTATGGATGTGAGAACCTAACTTTAGGCAGGGCCGGCTCCAGAGCCCAGCGGGGCAAGCAGCCGCGTGGGGCGGCCCTTTCCCGGGGGGGCGGCAGGCTGGGCCGGCGGACCTGCCACAGTCATGCCTGCGGGAGGTCCACCAGAGCCCCGGGAGCAGCGGACCTGCCGCAGGCATGACTGCGGAGGGGACGCTCGGCCCGCGGCTCCAGTGGACCTCCCGCAGGCATGACTGCGGACAGCTGGACCTCCCGCAGGCACGCCTGCGGCAGCTCAACCAGAGCTGCCGGACCAGCGAACCGCCCGCAGCTGCGGGAGGTTCAGCCAAGCCACGCGACCAGCGGACCCTCCGCAGTCATGCCCGCGGGAGGTCCGCTGCTCCCGCGGCTCGGGGGCGCCTCCTGGGCATGACTGCTTGGGGCAGCCAAATTTGTAGAGCCGCCCCTGACTTTAGGCACCCACATTTGGAATTTTTTGACCTAAGGTAAGTTTCAAAAACAGGGTTCAGAATCCCATACTACAATGGATGGGCCCATCATTCCTTTAATAGCCTACAATCTGTTTCCCAAACAGTCAAGGAAATCATTGCGTATGAGCTTACAGCCTGAAGAGTTGTAGGCCCTTTCTTCTTGGATTTCCCTGCTCAGAATAGTACTCCCAAAAGACTCTGGGTGAATAGTGTTTAATCTCTTACCTTTCTTATCCCAAAGGTGACTCTCTGTGAATGATCTGATACAGTCTTCTCTCAAGTCATTTAACCATGCAGCTGAACTGCTGAGGTTCTGCAGCAGAATAGATCTGTTTGCAAAAGGTAATATAGTCAGCCTCTTTTAAGGATCTTTTAAGCATTGGGTTTGCCTTTGAAGGCAAATTTTATTTTGACAGGGCCATGGGCATTGGCTGTTCAGTCTCCTTTACAGCAATAATTTGGGGAATCTATGTACAACTTCTGAATTCTGTTTGACATTGGGGGGCTCTTTATGTGTATCTGTGTCAGTCTGCAGACTCCATTTTGAATGAGGAGTTTGCTGCCTTCTCTGTTATTCTTTTACCTCCAACGAATGGTGGCACAGAGCTAACAACAGAGGGTCATTAAATCTTGAAGGGGCCAATGTTGCCAACTTTCATGATCTTTTTTTTGCAAGTGACAGGATTTTGGCTGTGGCTGGAGCCAGCCTCGCCGCAACATAATAATGTTGAATTTGAATGCCTACTAGTGAATTTGAGTGCTACTTGGGGGAAATCGCCTCTTGTTGGTTACCTGCCCCACTTGCCCACCTCCTGGGGTAGAGTAACCAATTAGAGCTTCTACAGAAAGCTCTCTCCCTCCCCTCGGCAAACCTGAAGCCATTCTCACAGGAGGGGAAAGGAGAGTGTACTATTGGGTTACCGGGAGAGGGGGCGGGCGGAAGCCCGCCCCATGCTAACGGATCTCCCCCCCAGCCCAAGGGGAGGATCTACAGGGCCACGGAAACCCACTAAGTGCGGGGGACAACTAATAAAAGAACAGGGACAGGAGTGAGGTCAAAGGGTCATAAGGAGGGAGCCTGATGGGGACACCGAGCAGAGAACCCCGGACAGCGCCCACTGCTCCTCGAAGGCGTCAAGGGAGCCAGCGGACGCCGCCCAGAGGAACTCTGCCCGGAGACGTGAGCGGACGAGGGACCGGAAACAAGCCCCACAGTCGCAGGAGTCTCCGTCGGCCAACCTCCTCTCCCTGGTCGCGTGGATGGCTTTTTTCGCCAGGGCGAGGAGGAGGTTGACCAGGAGGTCCCGCGACTTTGTGGGGCCACGGATAGGGAGTGCATGGATAAGGAGGTGAGGGGAAAAGTGCAGCCAGAAACGTAACAGAATGTCGGTGAGGAGCCGGTATAGGGGCTGCAACCTGGCGCACTCTAGGTAAGCATGCGCCAGGGTCTCCCTCACGCCGCAGAAGGGGCAGGTGTCCGGGACAGGGGTGAACCGCGCCAAGTACACGCCCGTGCTCACGGCCCCGTGAAGGAGCCGCCAGCTGATATCCCCGGCGGGCCTCGGGACCAGGGTGGAGTACAGGCTGGCCCACCGGGGCTCCTCACCCTCCACAGGTGGCAAGAGGTCCCGCCACTTGGTGTCGGGGCGGGACACGAGGGCGAGGAAGTGAACGGTATGGAGCACGAGCGCGTAGAGTTGTTTCCTTGGCGCGGTTTGGAAATGGACCGGCTGCAGATCGTGCAGCCGGCTGGCGGAGAAGGGGCGGGGGGGCCGGTCGGGTCCACGGGGCAGGGGCCCGATGAAGAGGTCCGGAGGGCTCGGGGTGGGGGGTGGGCGGGGCGTGCCCTCGCGCAGGACCCGGTCGAGGTAAACCCGAGCAGCGGGCGGCAAAGCGGCCTTCACCTCCTGTAGTACGAGCCGGGGAGTACAAGGTCTGGAGAGCCCCATCCGCCGAGCGAGCGTCAGGGGATCCAGCCAGTCTCCCCGGTCGTAGTCCAGGAGGTCTCCGACCCTGGTGGCTTCTGCCAGGACCAACCTCTGGCGCACCGCGGGGGACTCCGCCACCTGCACACGAAGCTGAGGGTTGTGTAGCAGGGGCTCCGCGAGGAGGTCTGCCCCTTCGGTGGCCGCCACGGACCTGGTCGCAGAGAACAGCTTCCAGGTCCGGAGGAGGTCCTGGTAGAAGACCGGCAGCCCGGAGAGGTCTCGCGGAAGGCCCCTCGGGTCGAGATAAAGGAGCTGCCGGTCGTATCGGAGCCCTCGGAAGCGGCGCAGGAAGGCGTGCGCCAGGGCTCTCCATGCCGGACTACCCGCACCATAAAGGAGCCTCTGCAGTGCCTGGAGGCGGAAGACGTGGACCTGAGTGCGGAGGCACTTCAGGCCCTGCCCTCCCTCCTCCAGGGGCAGGTGGAGTACCCCTGCAGGGACCCAGTGCAGTCCTGGCCAAAAGAACTCCAGCACCACCCGCCGGAGGTCGGTCAGGAACACCGGGGCCGGGACCAGGGTGTTGAGCCGGTACCAGAGCATGGACAGGACCAGTTGATTGAGCACCAGTGCCCTCCCTCGGAGGGAAAGGCACCGGAGGAGTCCTGTCCATTTCCGGAGCCGCTCCGCCACCCTGCCCTGCAAACCGTGCCAGTTCTCCGGCGGAGAGGGATGCGTGGCAGAAAGGTAAACGCCGAGATAGAGCAGCGGACCCGCGCTCCACCGGATGGCCTGAAGCGCGGGTGGGAGGGAGCTCGCCTGCCACCCGTCCCCTACCACCAAGCCAGAGCTCTTGACCCAGTTGACCCGGGCGGAGGAGGCCGCCGAGTACACGGCCTGGCAGGCCTCCACCCGCGCCAAGTCGCCCGGGTCCTGGACCACGAGGAGCACATCGTCGGCGTACGCCGACAGGACCAGCCGCAGCTCCGGCTCCCGAAGCACCAACCCCGTCAACCTCCTGCGGAGGAGACAGAGGAAGGGCTCGATCGCCAGGGCGTACAGCTGGCCCGAGAGGGGGCACCCCTGCCGCACTCCCCGCCCGAAGCTGACCGGCTCGGTCAGGGTCCAGTTGAGCCTGACCAGACACTCTGCGGAGGCGTACAGCACCTGGAGAAAACCCACAAACTGGGACCGAAGCCTAACGCCTGCAGAGTGCCCAGGAGATACCCGTGGTCCACCCTGTCGAACGCCTTCTCCTGATCCAGGGACAGGAGGGCGAACGACAGACCATCCCTGCACCCAAGCTCCAAGAGATCCCGGACCAGATACAGGTTATCGAAGATGGTACGGCCCGGGACGGTGTAGGTCTGGTCTGGGTGGATCACGTCCTCCAGCACGGACCCTAGCCGAATCGAAATGGCCTTCGCGACAATTTTATAGTCCGTACTGAGGAGCGAGATGGGACGCCAATTCCGTAAATCGCGGAGGTCCCCCCTCTTCGGCAATAAAGCGAGCACGGCTCGCCTGCACGAGAGAGGGAGGACCCCGCTCCGCAAGGACTCGGCCCAGACGGTGACTAGGTCCGGGCCGAGGACGTCCCAGAACACGCGGTAGAACTCCACGGTCAGCCCGTCCATGCCCGGGGATTTATTGGTGGGCATGCGACGGAGGGCTTCCGAGAACTCGGCCAGAGTGAGAGGCAGCTCTAGCCGGTCCCGGTCGCCCGCGCTGACCGTCGGGAGTCCGTCCCAGAGCACTTTGCAAGCGGCAGGATCGGTCGGATCCGGGGAGAAAAGGCGCGCGTAGAAGGTCCGGGCCCTCTCGCACATCTCCGCCGGATCCGTGAGGGGGGAGCCGTCCTCCGCCAGGAGGCAGGTGACGTGCTTCTTGGCCCCCCTCCGTTTCTCCAGGGCGTAGAAGAAGCGGGAGCCGCGATCCATCTCCCGAAGGAGGCGGATGCGGGATCGAACAAAGGCGCCCCGGGCCCGATGGTCTTCGAGGACCCGGAGCTCCTCCCGCTTCTCCCGGCACGCTCCGCAAAGGGATGGATCCTCGGGGCTGGCGGCCAGACGCCTCTCCAGCTCTAAGACCTCCCGCTCCAACTGCCCTATCGCCGCATCCCTCCGTCGGCTGGCGCCCCGGTGGTAGTCACGGCAGAAGAGCCGGGCGCGCACCTTCCCCACGTCCCACCACCGCCGCGCCGAGGGAAAGGCGCGCCGCTGCCCTCGCCAGGCCAGCCAGAACTCCCGGAAGGACGCCACGAAGCCCCCATCCTCCAGCAAGCTGTTGTTGAAGTGCCAATAGGCCGGCCCCGGCCTCTCCGCGCAGAGAGAGGCCGTCACGGTGACGAGGTGGTGGTCCGAAAAAGGGGCCGGCCGGATGCTGGAGGACTGGGCCCGTGAGAGATGGAACCGGGACAGATAGATGCGGTCCAACCGGGAGTGGCACGACCGATGGGCTTCCACCCGGACATAGGTGTACGTGGAGGCGTCGTCCGGGTGGTGGTCGCGCCAGACGTCCACCAGGGAGTGATGGGCGACGATCTCCCTGAGGACGTCCGCGGCGGCCGGGCTCTGCTCGGTTCCCGACCGGTCCCGCTCCTCGAGGACGGTGTTAAAGTCCCCGCCCAGGACCAGGCACTCGCGAGGATCCAGGGAGCCGAGGAAGGCGGACGCCTGCCGATAGAACTGCAGCCGCTCCGGGGCAAATGCCGGGGCATAGATGTTGATGAGGTTGACCACAAGCCCCGCCATGCGGACCCGGAGGTGCAGCAGGCGGCCCGGCACAGCCTCGGCGACCCCCAGCACCTCTGGCCGTAGGTCGGGGGAGAACAGGGTAGCCACTCCAGCCTGATGGGTGGTGAGATGGCTGAAGTAGACCCCGTCCCCCCACTCCAGCCGCCAGTTAGCTTCGGCGGCCGGATCCGTGTGGGTCTCCTGCAGGAAAACCACGGAGTACCCCCCCTCCCGAAGGAAGGAGAGCACCTGGCTCCTGCGGAAACCCACCCTACAGCTCCGGGTGTTTAGTGTGGCAAAGGTGATGACTGCCATGAGGAGGGCTGGGGGGATCTACGTCAGCAGGGGCGCTCACGGCTCCCGTTGGGCCGCGCAGCAAACTGTGGCCCACCCCGAAGGCGAGCAGGGAGTCACGGAAGCCGCGCGCCCGGTGGTAAGCCGCGACATTCCGCTTCCCGGTCCCCTTGCCCTCCCCTATGAGGGCCCGCGTGGCCAGGAGGAGCTGGTGGAAATCCCCCCAGCGCTGGAGAGCAAGCACGACCTTGTTGCGGGAGCCCCGGACGTCCTCCAGGAACTCCTGCAACTCCTCTCTCAGCACATGGGGGGGTGGGGCCTCTGGCGCAGCCCCGTGGCCGACTGGGACGGGCAAGCAAGGGGCGGACCCCGGCTCAGTGGGGGGCGGCGGAGGGAAGATTGCAGCCCCTAGTGGGTCGGGACTGTGAAATTCAAAGGCCGCTCCCTGGGAGTCATCCTCTGGGAAAGGGAAGGAGACAGCCCCAGGGGCGGCAATAATATCATGGGAGGTGGAGGGGGCAGGGTTGGGGTCAGGAGCAGGGGTGGGGGGAGGGAGAGAGACGGGACCCTGGGCCTCAGGAGCTGAGCCATCAGTAAGAGGCTCCTCGCGGCCAGGTAGGGGAGTTGGAGGGGAAGGGAGGGGGTCCCCAACGACACCGGGCTCAGGCTCAACGGCAGGCAGAGCAGCCTCGGCACGGGGAGATGTGGAACCCTCAGGGGGGCCCCCACCCGGGAAGGAACTCGATTGCTCCGCACCACCGAGGGACACCCCCGGTAGCCCATCACCCTGCCACGAGGCACCGGCCGTCGCCTCAACAGGCTCGGCGGCCAGCAGCGGGGTGCTATCCGCAGCCGGGCAGGTCGAGGAGTCCAGGGGACCCGCGGAGGCGGGAGCGGACGCAGCAGGAGGGATGGTGGAGCAAGGGGAAGGGGGAGCTGGGGTGAGGTCGGCTAAGTCGAGGCCCGTTGGCAGAGGGTCGTCTTCCCCGGGGTGACCGGGGTCAGACCCAGGGCCTCGATCTCCTCGAAGATGGAGGGGAGCTCACCTCCCACCACCCCGGGGCCCTCCCCACACGCACCCGAGGCGACGCTCGCCTCGGGTATTGCGGGGGGCGCTGGTGGCAAGGGGACAGGAGGGGCTGCATCGGAGGCCTCCGCAAGAAGGGACTGCGGAGGAGGGATGGTGGTACCCTCCGGCGCTGCCACGTCTGCCCTAGCCGTCATCGGCGGATGGGTTGTCCCCGTGGGCATGGCGGAAGGCTCGGTGTCGGCGGCCCCCTTTCTGGTCTTACGGGGGGCTTCCGCCTCAGGTGGCACGGGCGGAGCCCGAGCCTTCCGCTTACCCCGCTTACCCTCCACCCGGGTCCAGCCCTCCATGGCGTCGCCTGCGGGCTGGTCAACAGGGATCGGGTCGGGGGGTAGGGAAGACAGTTTGGGGACTGGGAGAGGCACTGGTGGAACAACAGGAGGGAGGGAGGAGTCCCCCTGGGGAGAACCCCCTCCCATGCCCGGCAGTACCCCTGCCGCACCCTCCTCCACAGGCCCCGCCAGAGTGCAGGCAGCGGAGGCGGGGCTCTCCCGCTCATCTGGGCGCTCCGGAGAATGCACCCCTGAGGCCCGAGCGGGAGCAGTGACGGACCGAGGGGGAGGAGGGGCGGCTCTGGGTACCGGGCGGTCAGGGGCACCGGCGATGGCGGGGCCGGCACCCTGCCGGGGCTCGGGGGTCCCGAGAACTCCTCCGAGCCGGGCCAAGGGGCAGTCCCTCCGGACGTGCCCCGTCGCCCGGCAGAGGAAGCACCGGGCCTCCCCCGTCGAATAGTGCACCCGGTAATGGGCCCCCTGGTAGGGGACCAGGAAAGACCCCTCAAGCGCCTCTCCGCCACGCGCCGCCGGCGGCAGTTGAATCTGCACCTGCCGGCGGAACGAGAGAACGTGACGGAGGGCGGGGTCTTTGCAGCCCAAGGGGAGAGGGCTCACAATGGAAATGGGCTTCCCCAGGGTCGAGAGGGCGGGTAACAGGGCGGCATTGGGCAGGAAGGGAGGGACGGAGGTCAGGACGACACGGACCCCCAGGTCCTCCAGCGGCTCCAGGGGGACGAACACGCCCCCCACCGCCAGGCCCTTCTCCACCGCCTCCTGTGCGGCGGCCTCCGAGGCAAGGAAGAAGACCACCTTGCCGTACATTTTGGAGGCCGCCACGATGGCCGTGGGCCCCACCACCCTCGCCAACGCCCGCACGTAGGTCTCCACGTGGGGCGAGGCGGGCACCAGGAGGCAACGGACGCCGTGCTTCCGGGTCAAGGTGGGGAAGGGGCCCCGGCCGCTGTAGATGGTAGCGGAGGCGGCGGTCGGGGGAGATGACGTAGCGGCGGGCGGGGGGGGCCGCCGCCACCTGGGCGTACGCTCTGGGGGCCGAGGGAGGGACACCCGCAGAGCTGGTGGAGGGAACAGCGGGGAGGGACGCCGCGGCCGGTGGCGGGGCCGCGGCAGCGGGGGCAGGCTCCGCCATGGAGGGCTTCGTCTTCCTAGCGGGGCCCTTTCCCTTCTTTTTGCCCTGGCCCTTTCCGCCGGCTGGGGGGGCTCCCCCAGAGGCGGAAGGGGCGAGGGACGTGGCAGCAGCAGAGGGCACCCCGTCGGTCGCCGCTGCCGGCGCCTCAGCGGGAGCGGTGGCAGGTGGTCCGGCAGCGGCGGGTGAGGTCGAGACCGGGAGGCGTTGGGGGGAGCAGGCGAGGGAGGGGGCACAGACGTCCCGGGTATCCCACCCGCCGCGCCCCCCGCCATGCTGAATGGGGAGGGAGGGCAAACACCAGAGAAAGTGGGTGGGGGGGGGGAAAGAGCAGGTCACATACTCCTCCCTGCTAGGCTGTGGGCAGGGAGGATGGTGCCAACAATAGAGAGGGGGGGCAGATACGGGGACTATCGAGGACTTCGGGGGGGGTTAGTCACCGACAGAGGATTGGAATCCGGCTCCTCTAGCTGCACTAGGGGAGGGGAGGGGAAACAAGAGCGATGGGGGTGCAGTGCAAGAGGGGCAACGTAAACAGGGGAGAGGCACAAGCACACTGATGGGGCTATGGGTGCACGAGGGGAGGGGCTAATCAGGGCGAGGGGCCGCGGAGGGAGGGGAGCAACCAGGCTGGGAGTGGGGCAGAGGGACCAAGGGGCTGGCTTCAGGGCCGGGGCAGGACAAACAAAGCTGCAAAGGGAGATGGGCGGGGCAGGAAAACAAACTGAAGCTGAGCTGGGCTGGGCGGGGGCGGGGGAGGGGGGGCCACAAGGGGCAAACGGGGCAGGCAACAAGGGGCAAAGCTAGGGGGCCTGTTGCAGAGGGGAGTCCGGGGAAGGGGGGGGGTGCGTGCATCCACAAGCGCTTGTGCAAAGTCAATGGCTGGCTGGCTGCTGCTGGAGGCCCAAACGGTGGCAATAGGGCGCGGCAGGCCAGGCAAGCAGCTGAGTCCCAGAGGCAGGAACTGAGGCAGATGGTAAGGGGCCAGCAGGGGTGGTGGAGGGGGCAGCGGTGGTGGTGGGGGTTGGGGGGGACACAGATGGACCAGGGGGCAGGCTCAACGCCTCACCCCCTGTGTCCCCACAAACACAGTCTAAACCCCCACCACTAGAGCACAGTCAAAGAGTTACTCAGTTTTTAAGGCCCCCTCCACAGTGGTCTTCAGATGTCTGTGCACTTCCCAGCAGCCGGTGGTCTTCTTAGTCCTCCTCCAGGCTCCAGCAGCTCCCCAGGGCAAACACAGCTCCAGCAGCAGCAGCAGCCTCTCCTCCTCCAGCAGCCCTGGTGGCCAGGCAGGAAGGACCCCCCAGGTGGTAGCTGTAGTGGTGGTGGTGGGGTCCTGGCTTCTCCCTCCAGAGGTGGGGGAGTGGGGGCTGGCCAGCAAGGCCCCCCCCACCCCTCACTCACCCGCTCAGCAGCAGTGGCAGCAGCAGCAGTCCTGGGAAGAAGCACTCCAGCCAGCAGCAGCAGCCCAGGAAAGGAAGGAGCTCCAGCTAGCAAGGCAGCCAGAGAAGGGGGGGGCACCCCAGCCAGCAGGGCAGCCCAGGGACACAGAGAGGTCCCTGTACTATTGGGTTATCCGGGAGAGGGGGCGGGCGGAAGCCCGCCCCATGCTAACGGATCCTCCCCCCAGCCCAAGGGGAGGATCTACAGGGCCACGGAAACCCACTAAGTGCGGGGGACAACTAATAAAAGAACAGGGACAGGAGTGAGGTCAAAGGGTCATAAGGAGGGAGCCTGATGGGGACACCGAGCAGAGAACCCCGGACAGCGCCCACTGCTCCTCGAAGGCGTCAAGGGAGCCAGCGGACGCCGCCCAAAGGAACTCTGCCCGGAGACGTGAGCGGACGAGGGACCGGAAACAAGCCCCACAGTCGCAGGAGTCTCCGTCGGCCAACCTCCTCTCCCTGGTCGCGTGGATGGCTTTTTTTGCCAGGGCGAGGAGGAGGTTGACCAGGAGGTCCCGCGACTTTGTGGGGCCACGGATAGGGAGTGCATGGATAAGGAGGTGAGGGGAAAAATGCAGCCAGAAACGCAACAGAATGTCGGTGAGGAGCCGGTATAGGGGCTGCAACCTGGCGCACTCTAGGTAAGCATGCGCCAGGGTCTCCCTCACGCCGCAGAAGGGGCAGGTGTCCGGGACAGGGGTGAACCGCGCCAAGTACACGCCCGTGCTCACGGCCCCGTGAAGGAGCCGCCAGCTGATATCCCCGGCGGGCCTCGGGACCAGGGTGGAGTACAGGCTGGCCCACCGGGGCTCCTCACCCTCCACAGGTGGCAAGAGGTCCCGCCACTTGGTGTCGGGGCGGGACACGAGGGCGAGGAAGTGGACGGTATGGAGCACGAGCGCGTAGAGTTGTTTCCTTGGCGCGGTTTGGAAATGGACCGGCTGCAGATCGTGCAGCCGGCTGGCGGAGAAGGGGCGGGGGGGCCGGTCGGGTCCACGGGGCAGGGGCCCGATGAAGAGGTCCGGAGGGCTCGGGGTGGAGGGTGGGCGGGGCGTGCCCTCGCGCAGGACCCGGTCGAGGTAAGCCCGAGCAGCGGGCGGCAAAGCGGCCTTCACCTCCTGTAGTACGAGCCGGGGAGTACAAGGTCTGGAGAGCCCCATCCGCCGAGCGAGCGTCAGGGGATCCAGCCAGTCTCCCCGGTCGTAGTCCAGGAGGTCTCCGACCCTGGTGGCTTCTGCCAGGACCAACCTCTGGCGCACCGCGGGGGACTCCGCCACCTGCACACGGAGCTGAGGGTTGTGTAGCAGGGGCTCCGCGAGGAGGTCTGCCCCCTCGGTGGCCGCCACGGACCTGGTCGCAGAGAACAGCTTCCAGGTCCGGAGGAGGTCCTGGTAGAAGACCGGCAGCCCGGAGAGGTCTCGCGGAAGGCCCCTCGGGTCGAGATAAAGGAGCTGCCGGTCGTATCGGAGCCCTCGGAAGCGGCGCAGGAAGGCGTGCGCCAGGGCTCTCCATGCCGGACTACCCGCACCATAAAGGAGCCTCTGCAGTGCCTGGAGGCGGAAGACGTGGACCTGAGTGCGGAGGCACTTCAGGCCCTGCCCTCCCTCCTCCAGGGGCAGGTGGAGTACCCCTGCAGGGACCCAGTGCAGTCCTGGCCAAAAGAACTCCAGCACCACCCGCCGGAGGTCGGTCAGGAACACCGGGGCCGGGACCAGGGTGTTGAGCCGGTACCAGAGCATGGACAGGACCAGTTGATTGAGCACCAGTGCCCTCCCTCGGAGGGAAAGGCACCGGAGGAGTCCTGTCCATTTCCGGAGCCGCTCCGCCACCCTGCCCTGCAAACCGTGCCAGTTCTCCGGCGGAGAGGGATGCGTGGCAGAAAGGTAAACGCCGAGATAGAGCAGCGGACCCGCGCTCCACCGGATGGCCTGAAGCGCGGGTGGGAGGGAGCTCGCCTGCCACCCGTCCCCTACCACCAAGCCAGAGCTCTTGACCCAGTTGACCCGGGCGGAGGAGGCCGCCGAGTACACGGCCTGGCAGGCCTCCACCCGCGCCAAGTCGCCCGGGTCCTGGACCACGAGGAGCACATCGTCGGCGTACGCCGACAGGACCAGCCGCAGCTCCGGCTCCCGAAGCACCAACCCCGTCAACCTCCTGCGGAGGAGACAGAGGAAGGGCTCGATCGCCAGGGCGTACAGCTGGCCCGAGAGGGGGCACCCCTGCCGCACTCCTCGCCCGAAGCTGACCGGCTCGGTCAGGGTCCAGTTGAGCCTGACCAGACACTCTGCGGAAGCGTACAGCACCTGGAGAAAACCCACAAACTGGGACCCGAAGCCTAACGCCTGCAGAGTGCCCAGGAGATACCCGTGGTCCACCCTGTCGAACGCCTTCTCCTGATCCAGGGACAGGAGGGCGAACGACAGACCATCCCTGCACCCAAGCTCCAAGAGATCCCGGACCAGATACAGGTTATCGAAGATGGTACGGCCCGGGACGGTGTAGGTCTGGTCTGGGTGGATCACGTCCTCCAGCACGGACCCTAGCCGAATCGAAATGGCCTTCGCGACAATTTTATAGTCCGTACTGAGGAGCGAGATGGGACGCCAATTCCGTAAATCGCGGAGGTCCCCCCTCTTCGGCAATAAAGCGAGCACGGCTCGCCTGCACGAGAGAGGGAGGACCCCGCTCCGCAAGGACTCGGCCCAGACGGTGACTAGGTCCGGGCCGAGGACGTCCCAGAACACGCGGTAGAACTCCACGGTCAGCCCGTCCATGCCCGGGGATTTATTGGTGGGCATGCGACGGAGGGCTTCCGAGAACTCGGCCAGAGTGAGAGGCAGCTCTAGCCGGTCCCGGTCGCCCGCGCTGACCGTCGGGAGTCCGTCCCAGAGCACTTTGCAAGCGGCAGGATCGGTCGGATCCGGGGAGAAAAGGCGCGCGTAGAAGGTCCGGGCCCTCTCGCACATCTCCGCCGGATCCGTGAGGGGGGAGCCGTCCTCCGCCAGGAGGCAGGTGACGTGCTTCTTGGCCCCCCTCCGTTTCTCCAGGGCGTAGAAGAAGCGGGAGCCGCGATCCATCTCCCGAAGGAGGCGGATGCGGGATCGAACAAAGGCGCCCCGGGCCCGATGGTCTTCGAGGACCCGGAGCTCCTCCCGCTTCTCCCGGCACGCTCCGCAAAGGGATGGATCCTCAGGGATGGCGGCCAGACGCCTCTCCAGCTCTAAGACCTCCCGCTCCAACTGCCCTATCGCCGCATCCCTCCGTCGGCTGGCGCCCCGGGTGTAGTCACGGCAGAAGAGCCGGGCGCGCACCTTCCCCACGTCCCACCACCGCCGCGCCGAGGGAAAGGCGTGCCGCTGCCCTCGCCAGGCCAGCCAGAACTCCCGGAAGGACGCCACGAAGCCCCCATCCTCCAGCAAGCTGTTGTTGAAGTGCCAATAGGCCGGCCCCGGCCTCTCCGCGCAGAGAGAGGCCGTCACAGTGACGAGGTGGTGGTCCGAAAAAGGGGCCGGCCGGATGCTGGAGGACTGGGCCCGTGAGAGATGGAACCGGGACAGATAGATGCGGTCCAACCGGGAGTGGCACGACCGATGGGCTTCCACCCGGACATAGGTGTACGTGGAGGCGTCGTCCGGGTGGTGGTCGCGCCAGACGTCCACCAGGGAGTGATGGGCGACGATCTCCCTGAGGACGTCCGCGGCGGCCGGGCTCTGCTCGGTTCCCGACCGGTCCCGCTCCTCGAGGACGGTGTTAAAGTCCCCGCCCAGGACCAGGCACTCGCGAGGATCCAGGGAGCCGAGGAAGGCGGACGCCTGCCGATAGAACTGCAGGCGCTCCGGGGCAAATGCCGGGGCATAGATGTTGATGAGGTTGACCACAAGCCCCGCCATGCGGACCCGGAGGTGCAGCAGGCGGCCCGGCACAGCCTCGGCGACCCCCAGCACCTCTGGCCGTAGGTCGGGGGAGAACAGGGTAGCCACTCCAGCCTGATGGGTGGTGAGATGGCTGAAGTAGACCCCGTCCCCCCACTCCAGCCGCCAGTTAGCTTCGGCGGCCGGATCCGTGTGGGTCTCCTGCAGGAAAACCACGGAGTACCCCCCCTCCCGAAGGAAGGAGAGCACCTGGCTCCTGCGGAAACCCACCCTACAGCTCCGGGTGTTTAGTGTGGCAAAGGTGATGACTGCCATGAGGAGGGCTGGGGGGGATCTACGTCAGCAGGGGCGCTCACGGCTCCCGTTGGGCCGCGCAGCAAACTGTGGCCCACCCCGAAGGCGAGCAGGGAGTCACGGAAGCCGCGCGCCCGGTGGTAAGCCGCGACATTCCGCTTCCCGGTCCCCTTGCCCTCCCCTATGAGGGCCCGCGTGGCCAGGAGGAGCTGGTGGAAATCCCCCCAGCGCTGGAGAGCAAGCACGACCTTGTTGCGGGAGCCCCGGACGTCCTCCAGGAACTCCTGCAACTCCTCTCTCAGCACATGGGGGGGTTGGGCCTCTGGCGCAGCCCCGTGGTCGACTGGGACGGGCAAGCAAGGGGCGGACCCCGGCTCAGTGGGGGGCGGCGGAGGGAAGATTGCAGCCCCTAGTGGGTCGGGACTGTGAAATTCAAAGGCCGCTCCCTGGGAGTCATCCTCTGGGAAAGGGAAGGAGACAGCCCCAGGGGCGGCAATAATATCATGGGAGGTGGAGGGGGCAGGGTTGGGGTCAGGAGCAGGGGTGGGGGGAGGGAGAGAGACGGGACCCTGGGCCGCAGGAGCTGAGCCATTAGTAAGAGGCTCCTCGCGGCCAGGTAGGGGAGTTGGAGGGGAAGGGAGGGGGTCCCCAACGACACCGGGCTCAGGCTCAACGGCAGGCAGAGCAGCCTCGGCACGGGGAGATGTGGAACCCTCAGGGGGGCCCCCACCCGGGAAGGAACTCGATTGCTCCGCACCACCGAGGGACACCCCCGGTAGCCCATCACCCCGCCACGAGGCACCGGCCGTCGCCTCAACAGGCTCGGCGGCCAGCAGCGGGGTGCTATCCGCAGCCGGGCAGGTCAAGGAGTCCAGGGGACCCGCGGAGGCGGGAGCGGACGTAGCAGGAGGGATGGTGGAGCAAGGGGAAGGGGGAGCTGGGGTGAGGTCGGCTAAGTCGAGGCCCGTTGGCAGAGGGTCGTCTTCCCCCGGGGGTACCGGGGTCAGACCCAGGGCCTCGATCTCCGCGAAGATGGAGGGGAGCTCACCTCCCACCACCCCGGGGTCCTCCCCACACGCACCCGAGGCGACGCTCGCCTCGGGTATTGCGGGGGGTGCTGGTGGCAAGGGGACAGGAGGGGCTGCATCGGAGGCCTCCGCAAGAAGGGACTGCGGAGGAGGGATGGTGGTACCCTCCGGCGCTGCCACGTCTGCCCTAGCCGTCATCGGCGGATGGGTTGTCCCCGTGGGCATGGCGGAAGGCTCGGTGCCTGCGGCCCCCCGTCTGGTCTTACAGGGGGCTTCCGCCTCAGGTGTCACGGGCGGAGCCCGAGCCTTCCGCTTACCCCGCTTACCCTCCACCCGGGTCCAGCCCTCCATGGCATCGCCTGCGGGCCGGTCAACAGGGATCGGGTCGGGGGGTAGGGAAGACAGTTTGGGGGCTGGGAGAGGCACTGGTGGAACAACAGGAGGGAGGGAGGAGTCCCCCTGGGGAGAGCCCCCTCCCATGCCCGGCAGTACCCCTGCCGCACCCTCCTCCACAGGCCCCGCCAGAGTGCAGGCAGCGGAGGCGGGGCTCTCCCGCTCATCTGGGCGCTCCGGAGAATGCACCCCTGAGGCCCGAGCGGGAGCAGTGACGGACCGAGGGGGAGGAGGGGCGGCTCTGGGTACCGGGCGGTCAGGGGCACCGGCGATGGCGGGGCCGGCACCCTGCCGGGGCTCGGGGGTCCCGAGAACTCCTCCGAGCCGGGCCAAGGGGCAGTCCCTCCGGACGTGCCCCGTCGCCCGGCAGAGGAAGCACCGGGCCTCCCCCGTCGAATAGTGCACCCGGTAATGGGCCCCCTGGTAGGGGACCAGGAAAGACCCCTCAAGCGCCTCTCTGCCACGTGCCGCCGGCGGCAGTTGAATCTGCACCTGCCGGCGGAACGAGAGAACGTGACGGAGGGCGGGGTCTTTGCAGCCCAAGGGGAGAGGGCTCACAATGGAAATGGGCTTCCCCAGGGTCGAGAGGGCGGGTAACAGGGCGGCATTGGGCAGGAAGGGAGGGACGGAGGTCAGGACGACACGGACCCCAAGGTCCTCCAGCGGCTCCAGGGGGACGAACACGCCCCCCACCGCCAGGCCCTTCTCCACCGCCTCCTGTGCGGCGGCCTCCGAGGCAAGGAAGAAGACCACCTTGCCGTACATTTTGGAGGCCGCCACGATGGCCGTGGGCCCCACCACCCTCGCCAACGCCCGCACGTAGGTCTCCACGTGGGGCGAGGCGGGCACCAGGAGGCAACGGACGCCGTGCTTCCGGGTCAAGGTGGGGAAGGGGCCCCGGCCGCTGTAGATGGTAGCGGAGGCGGCGGTCGGGGGAGATGACGTAGCGGCGGGCGGGGGGGCCGCCGCCACCTGGGCGTACGCTCTGGGGGCCGAGGAAGGGACACCCGCAGAGCTGGTGGAGGGAACAGCGGGGAGGGACGCCGCGGCCGGTGGCGGGGCCGCGGCAGCGGGGGCAGGCTCCGCCATGGAGGGCTTCGTCTTCCTAGCGGGGCCCTTTCCCTTCTTTTTGCCCTGGCCCTTTCCGCCGGCTGGGGGGGCTCCCCCAGAGGCGGAAGGGGCGAGGGACGTGGCAGCAGCAGAGGGCACCCCGTCGGTCGCCGCTGCCGGCGCCTCAGCGGGAGCGGTGGCAGGTGGTCCGGCAGCGGCGGGTGAGGTCGAGACCGGGAGGCGTTTGGGGGGAGCAGGCGAGGGAGGGGGGGCAGACGTCGTCCCGGGAATCCCACCCGCCGCGCCCCCTGCCATGCTGAACGGGGAGGGAGGGCAAACACAGGAGAAAGGGGGGTGGGGGTAAGGGACAGGTCACCTACTCCTCCCTGCTAGGCTGTGGGCAGGGAGGATGGTGCCAACAATAGAGAGGGGGGGGCAGATACGGGGACTATCAAGGACTTCGGGGGGGGGGGGTAGTCACCGACAGAAGATCGAAAACCGGCTCCTCTAGCTGCACTAGGGGAGGGGAGGGGAAACAAGAGCAATGGGGGTGCAGTGCAAGAGGGGCAACTTAAACAAGGGAGAGGCACAAGCGCACTGATGGGGCTATGGGCGCACGAGGGGAGGGGCTAATCAGGGCGAGGGGCCGCGGAGGGAGGGGAGCAACCAGGCTGGGAGTGGGGCAGAGGGACTAAGGGGCTGGCTTCAGGGCTGGGGCAGGACAAACAAAGCTGCAAAGGGAGACGGGCAGGGCAGGCAAACAAACTGAAGCTGGGCGGGGCGGGGGAGGGGGGGCCACAAGGGGCAAACGGGGCAGGCAACAAGGGGCAAAGCTAGGGGGCCTGTTGCAGAGGGGCAGGGGGGAGTCCGGGGAAGGGGGGGGTGCGTGCACCCACAAGCGCTTGTGCAAAGTCAATGGCTGGCTGGCTGCCGCTGGAGGCCCAAACGGTGGCAATAGGGCGTGGCAGGCCAGGCAAGCAGCTGAGTCCCAGAGGCAGGAGCAGAGGCAGATGGTAAGGGGCCTGCAGGGGTGGTGGAGGGGGCAGCGGTGGTGGTGGGGGTTGGCGGGGGGACACAGATGGACCAGGGGGCAGGCTCCACGCCACACCCCCGTGTCCCCACAAACACAGTCTAAACCCCCACCACTAGAGCACAGTCAAAAAGTTACTCAGTTTTTAAGGCCCCCTCCACAGTGGTCTTCAGATTCCCGTGCACTTCCCAGCAGCCGGTGGTCTTCTCAGTCCTCCTCCAGGCTCCAGCAGCTCCCCAGGACAAACACAGCTCCAGCAGCAGCAGCAGCAGCCTCTCCTCCTCCAGCAGCCCTGGTGGCCAGGCAGGAAGGACCCCCCCAGGTGGTAGCTGTAGTGGTGGTGGTGGGGTCCTGGCTTCTCCCTCCAGAGGTGGGGGAGTGGGGGCTGGCCAGCAAGGCCCCCCCCACCCCTCACTCACCCACTCAGCAGCAGTTGTAGCAGGAGCAGCAGTCTGGGAAGAAGCACTCCAGCCAGCAGCAGCAGCCCAGGAAGGGAGAAGGAGCTCCAGCTAGCAAGGCAGCCAGAGAAGGGGGGGGCACCCCAGCCAGCAGGGCAGCCCAGGGACACAGAGAGGTCCCTGTAGCAGGGTGGACCCTGCTCCTGCCCGAAGGGGTTTAAAAAGTGGCCTGGCAGGGCTTGAGAAGACAGCCTTCAGGCTAGGCTGATTGGGGAAGTGGCTGCAGCTGGGGCCATGCCCCAAACTGAGCCACAGGCCTTATAAAAGGCCAGGGAAGCCAGGAGCCAGACAGTCTCTCTCTGGCTATAGAGAGATGGACCTGGCTGCTTAGGGGCTTGAGACTAGATACCTAAGTGCAGCAGGGCTGGGGAAGGCTGGGGAGCTCCAGCCTAGAAAGCCCCAGGCTGCGGCCTAGCAGTGGGCCAAAGGTACTGGGGTGTTGCAGGGGGCAACCCAGGGGTAGGCCAAGGCAGCAGGTCCAAACCCAACTTTGCCTGTGATGAGTAGGCTGATATTGCAGTCTGTCCCAGAGTGTGGGGCTAGACAATGACTGGCAGTAGCCAAATACTGAGGCAAGGTAGGGATAGAGGGTGGGGGTTCCCTGAGAGAGAAAGGGGGTCGCTGCTAGGGGGCAGCGCCCCATGTAGAAGGGCACCGGGTCCAGGGAGGCACACGGGGGGCCTACGAACAGGTGGATCACCAGCCTGCAGAGGGTGCTCCAGGGCTGGATTGAGCTAACTTCACAGAGCAACCAGCAGGAGGCGCTGCAGGGGTGAGTCAACCGTTTACACGTGGCAAGCCAGGCCCGTCTCTCTCTGAAGGCAGAGAGAGACTCTCTGGGCTTCTGGCTTCCTGCCTTCTTATAAGGTTCTGTTCCTCAGTTTGGGGCATGGCCCCAGCTGCAGCCACTTCCCCAATCAGCCTAGCCTGAAGGCTGTCTTCTCAAGCCCTGCCAGGCCACTTTTTAAACCCCTTCGGGCAGGAGCAGGGTCCACCCTGCTACAGAGAGGAAGGAGCTAAAGAATCTAGCAGCTCAGGGTGACTCTGTTCCTGCCTCTCACATACCCTGCTGTGAGCAATGGGGATGGTCCTTCTCCTCCCTCTTGCAGCACTTGCAGAGGTCAGTGTGAGAGAGTGCATGATTCAGAGGAGAGCCACATACAGAAGGAGCGCCCAGACTCCTCAAAGGTTTCTACCCTAAGCCCAAAGAATGCTTAAGAGCTATGCCTCCTGCTGGTTGCTCCGGGAATTAGCTCTATAAGCAGGGTGCCCTCCTCTTGTGGTGTCTCACTCTCCATCACTACTTCAGTACCATCTCCACTGTCTGTGGGGACCGCATCACTCCCGGACCACGGTGTCCTCTTCAGGGCATGGCCCTCCAGCTGTGCCCCAACTCCATTGTCTCCCCCGTTCCGGGGGAACCGGCAGTCCTTCGCCCGGCTTCTCACCGCACTGGTGAACTGCAGCCCTGGTCCAGCCCCTCACTCAGGGGCAAACTGCAGTCCTTTGTCTGGCCACTTCTCTTGGCAGCCAGTGGGGCAAAGACGGGGGGAAGACCCACCCGCTACTCTGGGCCCCAACCCAGGGACCGTATAGCTGGTAGCCGCTCACTGCCTCTCCTTCCCCTCTGCCGCTACCTGCTTTCCCTGGGCCACTTTCCCATAGCCCTAGCACCTACCCGGCGCCTGTATCAAGGTGTAGCAGGGTGGTCATCCCCCTCCGACCCTGATGGGGTTAAAACAGCCCTGGGAAAGGGCTGCCCCAGGGAGACAATCATGGGCGGGCTTGAGGCAGCCAGTCAGGGCCTGGCTGGGCCACTATAAGAAGAGCTTCTGGGGAGAAGGCAGGGAGTCTCTGGCCTGGTCTACACTAGGCGTTTAAATCGGTTTTAGGAGCGTAAAACCGATTTAACGCCACAACCGTCCACACTAGGAGGCACCTTATATCGATTTTAATGGCTCTTTAAATCGGTTTCTGTACTCCTCCCCGACGAGAGGAGTAGCGCTAATATCGGGATTAACATATCGGAATAGGGTTAGTGTGGCCGCAAATCGACGGTATTGGCCTCCGGGAGCTATCCCACAGTGCACCACTGACCGCTCTGGACAGCATTCTGAACTCGGATGCACTGGCCAGGTAGACAGGAAAAGCCCCGCGAACTTTTGAAATTCATTTCCTGCTTCCCCAGCGTGGAGAGCTCATCATCACAGGTGACCACGCACAGCACAGGTAACCATGCAGTCTCCTGAGAATCGTAAAAGAGCCCCAGCATGGACTGCACGGGAGGTACTGGATCTGATCGCTATATGGGGAGAGGATTCAGTGCTAACAGAACTGCGTTCCAAAAGACGAAATGAAAAAGTATTTGAAAGAATTTCTAAGGCTATGACGGATAAAGGCCACAGCAGGGACTCAGTGCAGTGCAGAGTGAAAGTTAAGGAGCTCAGACAAGCCTACCAGAAAACCAAAGAAGCAAACGGAAGGTCCGGGGCAGGTCGAAAAACATGCCGCTTCTATGCTGAGCTGCATGCAATTTTAGGGGGCTGCGCCACAAGTACCCCACCCCTGACCGTGGATTCCGAGGTGGGGGTTGTAATCTCTGCCATGGCTGAGGATTATGCAGACGGGGAAGATGAAGATGAAGAAGAGGAGGACGACCTAGCAGAGAGCACACAGCACTCCGTGAGCCCCAACAGCCAGGAGCTTTTTATCACCCTGACGGAATCACCCTCCTCCCAGCCCTCACAAGCAACTATCCCAGACAATGACGCCATGGAAGGGAGCTCTGGTGAGTGTACCTTTGCAAATAGCAAACATTGGTTTTTAAGCAAGCGTTTTTTAATGATTGATTTGCCCTGAGGACTTGGGATGCATTCGCAGACAGTATAGTTACTTAGAAAAGTTTGTTAACGTGTCCTGGGATTGAGAGGAAATCCTCCAGGGACATCTCGATGAAGCGCTCCTGTAGGTACTCCAGAAGCCTTTGCAGAAGGTTTCTGGGCAAGGCAGCCTTGTTCCGCCCACCATGGTAGGACACTTTACCACGCCATGCATGTAGCAAGTAATCAGGTATCATTGAGTGGCAAAGCATAGCAGCGTATGGTCCCGGTGACTGCTGGCATTCAAGAAGCATCCGTTCTTTATCTTGTTGTGTTATCCTCAGCAAAGTGATATCGTTCAGGATAACCTGGTTAAAAATCAGGAATTTAAGTAAGGGGGGTGGCCATTTTTCTAATGGGTTCGTGGACTGCAGCAGCTTAAAAAAAACCTTTCCTGCACGTAGCGAAGCGGGGGGAGGGGAGGAGTGAAATGCCGAGGATCTTTTTTGTGTTTGGTCACCGGCGATCTTCCCCAAGCTACCAGCCACGCAGTGGGTGCGGGGGTGGGAAGGTTGTTGATTAGCAGGGAGCTAGCGTGGTATTAGCCATGCGTTGGGGGGGAGGGGTAAATCACTACAGAAGCCGAAAGACAGTGGCTTACCATGGCCGCATGCAAGCTGAATTCTGATGCCTGGACCTGTGTCTGTGAGATCTGTAACTCCAGAGCTGCAAGCACTCACTATTAAGATGAAAAATGTGACCTTGTAGGGAAATCACATGTGCTAGGTGAATAGTGCTGTTCACTGTGAGAGAGTATAACCATTGTTCTGTAAAATGTATCTTTCTAAATATTTATCTTCCTCATGCAGCTGCAAATTTTTCAACCATCCCTCCTCCATCCCAAAGGCTAGCACAGATAAGGCGGAGGAAAAAGAAGACGCGAGATGAGATGTTCTCGGATATTATGGAAGTTACACGCAATGAAAGAGCTCATCTGAATGAGTGGAAGGACGTGGTATCAAATTACAGGAAAGAGGCCAGTGAACGTGAGGACAGGAGGGATGAACGTGAGGACAGGAGAGACAACCGAGATGAGAAGTGGCGGCAGGAAGATCAGCGGTGGCGGGATGCAACTCTGGGGCTGCTGCGTGATCAAACTGACGTGCTCCGGCGTCTGGTGGAGCTTCAGGAACGGCAGCAGGATCACAGAGTGCCGCTGCAGCCCCTGTGTAACCACCCTCAACCCTCACCATGTTCCATATCCTCCTCACCCAGACGTATAAGAACGCGTGGGGGGAGGCTTCGTGCACCCGCCCACTCCACCCCCGTGGACAGCCCAACCAGAAGGCTGTCGTTAATGTGAAATTTTTTTAATGGCCTTCTCCATCCTTCCTATCCTCCTCCCAAACCACACCCTTACTTCTCTCCCTCTTTTTATAATGAATTAATAAAGAATTCATGATTTTTAAACGAGAGTGACTTTATTTGAATAAGTAAGCTGTACTCGAAGGGGGAGGGTGAGTTGCTTACAGGGAATGAGTCAATCAAGGGGGTTGGGTGTTCATCAACAAACACAGCAGTCACACTGTACCCTGGCCATTGATGAAGCTCCTTTTCAAAGCTTCTCTGATGAGCACCGCTTCCTGGTGTGCTCTTCTAATCTCCCTGGTGTCTGGCTGCGCGTAATCAGCGGCCAGGTGATTTGCCTCAGCCTCCCACCCCGCCATAAAGGTCTCCCCCTTACTCTCACAGAGATTGTGGAGAATACAGCAAGCAGCAATAACATAGGGGACATTGGTTTGGCTGAGGTCTGAGCGAGTCAGTAATGTGCGCCAGCGCGCCTTTAAACGGCCAAATGCACATTCCACCACCATTCTGCACTTGCTCAGCCTGTAATTGAACAGATCCTGACCACTGTCCAGGCTGCCTGTGTATGGCTTCATGAGCCATGGCATCAAGGGGTAGGCTGGGTCCCCCAGGATAACGACAGGCATTTCAACATCCCCAACTGTTATTTTCTGGTCTGGGAAGTAATTCCCTTGCTGCAGCCGTTTAAACAGAGTAGTGCTTCTGAATACGCGAGCGTCATGAACCCTCCCTGGCCATCCCACGTGGATGTTTGTGAAACGTCCCTTGTGATCCACCAGTGCTTGCAGCACCATTGAAAAGTACCCCTTCCGGTTTACGTACTGGGTGCCCTGGTGCTGCGGTGCCAAGATAGGGATATGGGTTCCATCTATCGCCCCCCCACAGTTAGGGAATCCCAGTGCAGCAAAGCCATCCACTATGGCCTGCACGTTTCCCTGAGTCACAACCTTTCGTAGCAGCAGCTTTGTGATTGCTTTGGCTACTTGCATCACAGCAGCCCCCACAGTAGATTTTCCAACTCCAAATTAATTCCCGACTGACCGGTAGCTGTCTGGCGTTGCAAGCTTCCACAGGGCTATCGCCACTCGCTTCTCTACTGTGAGGGCTGCTCTCATCTTGGTATTATGGCGTTTCAGGGCAGGGGCAAGCAAGTCACAAAGTTCCATGAAAGTGCCCTTACGCATGCGAAAGTTTCGCAGCCACTGGGAATCGTCCCACACCTGCAACACAATGCGGTCCCACCAGTCAGTGCTTGTTTCCCGGGCCCAAAATCTGCGTTCAATGGATAGAATCTGCCCCATTACCATCAGGATCTCCAAAGCGCCGGGGCCCGCGGTTTGAGAGAATTCTGTGTCTACGTCCTCATCACTGTCATCACTGCGCTGCCGTATCCGCCTCCTCCTCGACTCGGTTCGAAGGTCCTGGTTCACCATATACTGCACGAGAGTGTGCGAGGCGTTTAAAACATCCACGATTGCGGTATTGAGCTGAGCAGGGTCCATGCTTGCTGTGCTATGGCGTCTGCACAGTTCACCAAGCAAAAAAAGGCGCGAAACGGTTGTCTGATGCTTTCAGGGAGGGAGGGGTGAGGCTGTGCCCAGAACCACCCGCGACAATGATTTTTGCCCCATCAGGCACTGGGATCTCAACCCGGAAATGCCAAGGGGCGGGGAAAGCTGCGGGAACTATGGGATAGCTACGGGATAGCTACCCACAGTGCAACGCTCCAGAAATCGACGCTAGCCTCGGACCGCGGACGCACACCACCAAATTAATGTGCTTAGTGTGGCCACGCGCACTCGATTTTATAAAATCTGTTTTACAAAACCGGTTTATGCAAATTCGGAATAGTCCCGTAGTGTAGACGTACCTTCTCTCCAGCCCTGGAGGGAGAAGGGCTAGCTGCCTGAGAGGAAGGTACCTGAAATGGAGCTGTGCTGGGGAATAGGGCAAGCGAGCTGGGGAGTTCCAGCCTGCTAAACCCCCAGGCTGCAGGCCTTGTTGAAGGCCTACCACAGTGCTGGGGCTACAGAGGTGCAGCCTGGGAATAGGCAGAGGCAGCAGGCTTAACCCCTTGCCAATGATGAGTGGCCATTACAGACTGCAGTCTGCCCCAGTAAGTGGGGGCTAGATGCTGACTGGCAGTAGCCACTGAAGCAAGGTAGGTGAGAGGGTTGGGGGTTTGCCTGGGAGGGGATACCCAGCATGTGGGGGTACTGCAGTGGGCAGAACCCTGAGGTAAAGGGCACCGGGATCCAGGAGGGACACAGGAGACCTGAAGCAGGCAAGACACTGGCCACCAGGAGGCGCTCTGATGCTGAAGAGCTAATTCCCAAGACTTCCAGTAGGAGGTGCCACAACAGTGAGTCTTCACTTCTCTACACAAGGCCACAGTCTGGGAGCCAGCCAGGCTGGAGCTCTGCTTGCTCCCCTGACCCTGCCCAGCACTGCTCTGTCCCAGGTACTTCTCCTTATAGGCAGCCAGTCCTTCTCCGTCAAGCTCCAGGAAGAGACTGAGCTCCTCTCTGCCCAGCAGCCCTTCTTATAGGACCCAGCCTAGCCCTGATTGGCTGCTTCTAAGCCTTCCTCTAGTTGTCTGGGTTCTGCACGGCCACTCTAAGGGCTGCTATTAATCCTTTGCCAGCCAGTGAGGGGCAGCTGCCCTGTCACAGTCCTTTACAGCTTTCAAGGGCTGTGAGCACTTTCTTGGAGTGGGAAGTAGCCAGGAAACCTGACTTGCCTTGGCTAGCACATTATCTCAATGATATTAGAACATAACATAAGAATCGCTATACTGGGTCAGACCAAAGATCCATCTAGCCCAGTATCCTGTCTTCTGAGGGAATGAACAGAATAGAGCAATTATCAAGTGATCCATCCCCTGTCATCCAGTCCCAGCTTCTGGTACTCTATGGCTTATGAACATCCAGAGAATGAGGTGGGTTGCATCCCTGACCATCTTGGCTAATAGCCATTGAAGGACCTATCCTCCATGAACTTATTTAATTTTTTTAATCCAGTTATAGTTTTGGCCTTTACAATATCGCCTGGCAACGAGTTCTACAAGTTGACTGTGTGTTGTGTTTTCTTTCTTGCGGCCATACTGTCAGCATTAACTTACTTCGGGAAAATTCCCCCAGATTTCCAGGTGCTCAGAGGTTACGATGAGGGAATCTATCTCAGCTCTACCACCTCTTTCTCTCCCCTCTCCCATCACCAATCCACTCCTCCCAAACTGACAGGGAAGCTTAATTGCATATTGTGTGCACAATGGGCTACTGATGGGTTGGCGGGAAGGAGAAATATTATCTCAACTCTTTCCCACTTCTCTGTGACAGACATTTGGCCTTAAAGAGTTGGTTTCCACTACTTCCATCCCTATTGGTGGGAATGTTTTAGCTCCCCTATTTGGAAATTCCTCCAAATTCTTCTTTCTGTAAATATATCTATATTCCCCCACCCGTGTATTTTTTCTCCCAAGTCTCACAACATCTGTTTGATAGTCACGTTCCGGACTTGTCTTCACTCCATTGTTAGCTTGAATTATATAATAACTCAAGTGTTGCCCCAACCTGACAGCTGCACACACACAAAATCTCTAGCATTTGTAAGCTTGCAGGGTGCTGATACTCGGGCTAGTATTGCAGTGGAGATGAAGCCACTCTGTGCTGCTAATCCATTTGCTTTGTGTAGCTCACATACTTTGCAGAGTGACTGCTCTCAGTCAAGCTAGACTACAACACTTTAACAATAACTTCAGTTAACGCTGCAATGAAGATAAACCCTCACGCTCATGCTAATTCCGTCAGGGTTTCAATCACGTTATGGGTCTTTTATGAGACAGATCAAATACATTTTATCTGAAGGTCCAGTTAATAATCTGATTAGCCATAGAAATATAGTAATATAAGGAGAAAATAGCATCTGTGAGTGGCAGCTAAGCTGATAGATCTATACTTTTTTCCTGTTTAATGTTATAAAATGTACTCAGGAGGGCTTTTTTTTTGCAATGTGCCTGAGAATGTAAACTGGGAACAATGGAAAAAGTATGTTAAAAAATTTTTTTTTTAAAAAGCTGGAGGTATTTTTTTCATGAAACTACAAAGCAGTTTGTTTGTGACATTTGTAACCACAAATGTTGTAATCCTTTAACTGTACTTGCAGAGTTAACACTGATTTCTGTAAAGAAAAACCCCCAAACCAAAAACCAAACCAAAACATCAACAACCCTTTAATTCTGCAGACATCAGAAAAATAGGCCAAATTCTGTTTTCTCAGTTAGACCTCTGCAACCACACTGAAGTTAATAGCTTTACACAGGTAAAACTAAGAGTTGAAACTAGCCCAATGTTTTTAAATATATTTCTTGTTTTAGTGACTCATCTTTCTAGTCTTCAAGGACAAAGGATTCCAGAATTAGTCACTAAAATATTGTAAACCTTAAAACAAAATGACTCAGATTTTTTCTTTTCTTCTTATCACATTCATTGTTATAAATGTAACTTTATGTTTTCCAGAATGAAAACTGAGAGGAAAAAATACAGCTTCTACTCAGAAACAAGTTAAATTAATAAGTTGGCAAAATCAAACTATTGTTTGGTCTGTGCAACCAATGAAACAAACATTGTTTAAACTTAAAATTTGCACAGCATTTAGCCCATAAAGCAGTTTAGATTCGGTATTTTGTGAAACAAAAGTTATTTAACTTTTTAAAGTCTCTGTTCCTCAAAGACTTTTACCTTGCAAACTGTAATGGTCATAGGAAGAAAAATAGTGTAACTCCAGTAAAGGTCTTTTGCAAAGGATATTGGTGATAAAACATTTGCCAGTTCAGGCAAAATATTAACACTACTGTAAAATTAATTATTAGCCCTAACTCAGTAGTTTCCTACACTTAGGCATACCACCAGTATGTTCTTTTTTTTCCTAAATATCTTCTCATTCAATTAGCCACAAGATGGCAGTATATTACTTCCGTTTTCTCTATATCAGGATTTCTCAAACAGGGGGTCACTGCTTGTGTAGTGAAAGCCCCTGGCAGGCTGGGCTGGTGTGTTTACCTTCCCCGTCCGCAGGTCCAGCCAATCCCGACTCCGGGCCAATGGGAGCTGCTGGAAGTGGCGCAGGCCGAGGGACTTACTGGCCACCGCTTCCAGCAGCTCCCATTGGCCCGGAGCAGCGATCCGTGGCCAGTGGGCGCCGCAATCGGCTGGACCTGCAGATGGGACAGGTAGACACGACGACTCGGCCCGCCAGGGGCTTTCCCTACACAAGCGGTGACCCGTTCGAAACCCTGCTCTATATCCCCCAAGCTTCTTAGCTTTTAAGTAACAACCATAGCATAACTATAATTTCTTGTTCATTTCTGTTTAAAGTTTAAGGCCCCATTCCTGCAAACATTTATATACGTGCTTGACTTTAAGCATATGAGAAATTAAGCATGTATGTAAGTGTTTGCAGGAAGAAGGACATAAAAGGGCATAGGTAATAGCTTCATATTTAGGCTGTGTTGAGATTTGTAGTTGTAACAAGGATTAAGGACGTGATCAAGCAAAGTACTTAAGTATGTATGTATGTATGGGAGTAGTCCCATATCAAGGGCTAAATCTCTTTGTTAGATATGAAGATTAAAGTTTATCCTCACAAAACTTACACTAAATACAGTTAGTGCACAGACAATCTTCTAGAAGGTTAGTAGTAAATCTGTTCAGTATCTTATGGATATGAAGGAGTTAAAAACATTCTTTAAAAAAAAAAGTCACCTGACATCTAACATTACATTTCTGTATCCCTTTAATATACAAATGGCTTGGTTTTGACCTTGAAAACTTTAGATAAATTTATCTCTCCACAAAACCTCATGCACACCGGTATTTAAGGTGAAAATATACACACATTGCATTATTCATCAGTATTGTTTGACTTTCTGTTTATGCAAAGGAAGCCAATAGATAAAGCTCCTTTGACCCAGGCAGTCTCCAATGTCCATGTCCAGCCCCATAGCTGATCACAGCTCCCTGCCTTGACCACTCCACAGCCTGCCGTGCTCCATGGTTCCAGCCCTTCACCTTGGATCCCTTCATACCTCCCTCATGTGCATTGCTCTTCTCCTTCCACAATCCTGCTAACGTGCACAGGAAGAGAATGCCAGGCTGATCGGGCCTCCCAGTCGGTCTTAGGACATTCACTAACCACAGAATCCTACCTCCTCACTCATCTCTAGCCCAGCAACAGCAGTTAGGGGCCAGGAAAAAACCTGAGGCAAAATTTATGTTGGCAGTGGAACTCCTAATGTCATTGGACAGGCATCTTCTCAAACTGGCAAAGCTGGCAACCTTGTCCTGCAGTCCTGGGCAGGTTAAGTGGGAGGGGGCAGCGGATTGAGGCACTTAAGCAGAAATTGAGGTGATGTGCTGGCCGGAGGCTGGCTGGGAATCGGGGATGGAGGCTGACAGAGTGGCTGGGGTCCCAGGGAGATGGGGCCAGGGTAGGTATAAAAGGAACTAGGATTGTGGAAATAAGAGCCCACTTCCACAACATGTCCCTTTTTTCATTGAAAGACTTCAAAGTCTGACATTTTCAACCAAAAATGAGAAAATTTGTCATAAATTCTTTTTGTGAAAATCATATTCCCTTGTTTAGTTGAAAAACTTTGAGGTTCAGAATTGTTGGACCAGCTTTACTCATTATACTTTGGATTTTCAGTGGGTCTAAGAGACCAAGTCATTTCAGTGACATAATGTGGGGCTTGGAGAGCCAACCGGTCTAGAGATTGGAATACCTGGCTTCCTGCCCCTGCTTCTGTCATCAAGGTGCCTTAGTCTTTAAGGACTCTACCAGGTCCCAACCATGGAGATAATTTGCAGGTTAGGGGAGGCATTGCTCCCCCCACAAACTGCAAATATCAGGCAGCTGCAGAATTTGTGCCCTCCCCCTCCACCCCAGTCAGTTGGCCTGACTGAAGCTGTCCCTCCAAGTACAGAAGTCAAACTATGCCTATGGTCCCAGCCCAAGGCCCTCTTTATTTCACTCTGAGTACTGAGTCTACAGCAGGGAGTCTACATTCACTGCCCAGGGCTACTTCCTACTGTTTCCCTTTAGTTTAGGGCATGGCCCTTATGATCCAAGTTCCTGTGGTGGCTTGTCTCTTAGTAGTGCCCCCTCATGGACCCTGGGTGGTATCCTGCTGTGGTCCCCAGGTTTCTCCAGGCAGGGCAGCCATAAGTTTGGTGGGGTCAGAACCCCGCCTCCTCCCAGGTCTCTGTGCTTCGGTCACCCGAGTTCCTCTCAGGCCGGGTGCTCCTAGGCCTCTTTCTCTGTCTCTATCAGCCAAGAAGACAGTGCTTCATCCCTGGTGGCTGCCTCAGTCCGCAAGCTAGTGATCCTTTCCTCAGATAGGGTGGCAGATGGCTCTTGCCTTTTCACCTGTCAGCCCTGATGCTCCCCTCCAGGCCTGACACTGGCTGCAGGTATAACGGAGCGGGGCCAGCTGGGCCCAAAGGCTCTTCTTAACCCCTTCCATGCTGGTGGGTTCACCACAATTGGCTTGTTTCTAACTATGATGTGACAGCTGAACACAATTGCCAGCAGTCCTTCTGAACCAGAGTGTAATTTTCTCCCCCCAAATTTAGAAAGCCACTCTTAATGCTAATGGCTGGCCAGACAAACTTTGAACAGTTTTAATTAGATTAGCCAAAGGGAGGATTACTTTGGCTAACCTATCAGAACTGCTTGTGGACCATGAAGGTCCCATTTTGAGTCTCAGCTGTGGTAATGTACAAGCCTTACAGATAAGAGCAGCTAATCAAAAATGTTCAAAAATCATGAGATTGTTTGAAATAAATGTTGAGTTCTTTTTCTTTGCCTTCTGGTTTTTCATCCTTCACAGTGCACTTATTTCACATTTTCAAGGTTTTCTCTTCTACCAGAATAGCTCAATTTTTTTTAAAATGACAGTTGAAGATTTTGGGGTAATAGCATAATTCCAGCCTAATTCTGGGGCTTTAAGAAAAACACTAAACATCACAAAAAATAAAATCACAACATTTGGCAACATTGGGGAATACCAGATAGGGGACTCTGATAATAATTAATATGCTTTAGTGTTTGTTCACCTGATATCAGCCACAATACAAAGTGGAACTATATTTACTCCTCAAGTATTCACTGATGTATAGTGTAAAGACTTGTTAATAGATTTGGCAGCAGAATTTGGCAGCATTTGGGAAGGTGAAGTTCAAAATCCACTTTGTCACTTTGTGAATATATGGAAGTGTATAGTGTGGGTCATGTTCTGCTCTTGGTTACATTGGCATAAATCCAGAGTCACTCCTTGAAGGCCCTGTATCTGCAGCATAACTGTGGTATTAGAACATCCTATTGTTTATCGATGTGGATGTGCACAAAATGTTCCAATTAGCTTTCAGAACCTTTCCCACTCCATCTTGGATTTTTTAAAATATTAACCCAAATCTTGCTTTCTGAGGTGGCAAGTCCAACAAACGGGAGCTCTGTGGTCGCATTTATTATGACAGGATGACATTAAATCTGAACTTTCTGAGAGTTGCAGAAGCCATGCTTTCCTGACCGTTATGAAGATTACTTCATATTTAATGTATGGTCACAAAATTACTGCATGGGCTACTATCAGTTTTGTTTGGGGTTTTTTTTTGTGGGGGAAGTGGGGAGGTTGGACAAAGTTTTTCAGTAAGTCTGAGAACCTTAAAATGCTTAGTCTCTCTTTTGACATCAATTATCAAAGGGTGCCTGTGACTGTTTGGGGAATATATCTGTGTCCAGTTATGAATGCCATTTGGTTTTATGAACACTAGTTGGAGCTGTGACAGTCACTGTGAATTAGAACTTCCATTCTGGGGCAAAACACAGATTATAGAATTGGCTACACTTGAAAGAGTTTGCCAATAGAGCTATACCAACAAATCTCCCTACTGGAGATTTAATTTATACTGACTAAAGAATTCTTTAATGCCAGTTCCTCGAAGAGAGTAAGCAATACTAGCAAATTGACTTTTTTATTGGCATGACTGCATCTACAACAGGGCTTTTTCTGGTGTACTACATCAGTAAGAGGCGGGGCGGAAATCACATCCCTGACCAAGATAGCTATGCCAGCAAAATGTATGTGTAGACCAGGCTGATGTCTGAGAAGCTGAAACAGTGCCATCTATCTTGAATAGTCCTACTCTAGAGGAACAATAGGGGGCTACTAGTGAAAGCATTAACTGTTAGCAACGTTTATGCACACCAGCCCAGAGAGGTGGCATTGGAGAATGGAAAATCCCAGCTTAAGAAGAGAAGCAGGAAAAGGTGTCAGAAATTGCTTTTAAAAGTAAAGCAAAGGAAGCCGACCACTGCTGCAGGGAAGAAAAGGGAGTCCTTCCTAGCCAGAACATGGACAGATCTTGGATCAAGAACAGAGATCAGATCAGTCTGGTGGGGGACTGCATTCAAGTGTTTGTTGTTTTGCCTAGATCTGTACTGCTCTTTGTGCAGTCTAAGAGTAAAATGTGTGTTTAAGAAGTTATTTTGCTAAGCCTGTGTTCCTTACTTTACCTGCCATGTGGTCCTTGAACAGAGTAACTTGAGAAACTAGGGATCACCCAGCTAGGTGGACTCCAGGGGGCACATGTCTAAGTAACTGGGGAGGAGGGGATGTGGCACTGGTTCCAGGGTCTAGGTGGCTGATCAGCAGGGTCCTGCTGCCAAAAAGGGTGCCAGACATGCAATCTGCACCTGTGGTGGGCACCAGTGTGACCCTCAGCTAGGAAGAGTGACCAGTCACTGCTCAGACCTGGGAGGGGGGTGGGAGCTTAGGGATTGAATGGTTTCACTCACAAAGTTGGTGTTGGTAGAGAATGGAACTAGATCAGGTTGTAACAGTGTCATCTATAAAGCCTTTTTGCATTTGATACATTGAACAATGTATACAATATAAATTAACACATATAGCTGAATGTATTTTTGATGACTCTTTACCACTAAGGAACACCAAAAACTCACAGATACTGAGCATTAATATTTATTTGCAAACTGCAGTGAAATGAAGCAAAAATGTACCAGAGTGTCACTTCCATGCAAATGAGGAAAATCTGAATGTAGGTTTGTGAAAGAGAATACTGCCCCTTTAAGGAACAGACAGGAGCCTATAGCTGGGGCAGCCTGGGGTATAATCAAGAAGGCCTGGGCTATATAACTATACAGAGGAAGCCAAGTTAGGGAGATGAGAGTAGAAGTTATACAGACTGCAGTGGGGAGGTGGCTTCTCTCATGCTCTAGCAGAGCAGGTTCAGGGACTTTGTTTTGTGGATGTACCTTATGAATTGTTTTAATAGCTCTTGTTCTGAAGCCTTATTAAAAAGGGGACATGCTATTTGTTCAGGTGCATTGGCTCTTCCTTGCCCCAGTGTGTTATAGTGAATGCAGTGTTGCCAGTTAGGGGAAATTAAGGTAGGGCACACACCTGTAGTGCCACACTGAGGGTGTGCAGGGACTGCCCAGGCCTTTGCAAGGCTCAAGTTTTGTTTTGTGGTATTTTTAAAATCTGCTTTACAAGTTTGATTGAGGAAAGTGTGAATGTTAATGCTGACCCTGGTTTCTATAAGGAAAAAAGAAGTGAACAGAAATGCAAAATATTCAGCCTTCAAGATGTTTGGGAAAACTGAGGAAGCTTTGAAGGAAAAAATAATTTAAAGACATAATAGAAATGGAAAACAAACTCCTGTTACTTCATATTTAGCTGCCCTGCCCTGTTACAAGTTTGGGAGCAACTCATACATTGTAAACACACACAGAGGAATCATACTTAAAATGGGCCTTTATATTTATTTTATTAAGTACAGTAGGCATTTTCACAGCAATATCATACAGCAAATACAAAAAAATCAGAAGCCTATACAATCATCCCAAAATGTAATCAACTATCCAAACAATTAATAACCAAAAGGTCCAACTTCCTTAGCAGTCTACATTTCCCCAGAGTGAAAGCACTGTATCCACATTTCAAGCTACGGGTGTCATGTTGAGCTTGTGTGGATGTATGCACACTAGCTGTGATGGAGCTAGCAAGCTGAAAATATCCGTGTAGCTAAGGTGGGAAGGGCTAGTCACCCCAAGCACATATCTAGGGTCTCAGGTGGTATGGTAGCTAGCATGTGTATGTTTACCTGAGCTGGAAGTTACACTTCTAACTCAAAATGTAGATGTGTCCCATGGCTCCTCACAAACCTTCTAAATGGCCCTGTATGCATGTTGAACATGAAGGGTAACAAGGTGGCAAGAGAATATTTTCAATGGTTCAAAGAACATCTCCCCAGACTGCTCCTCATGAAAAAAGAAATACATTTTATAGCAAATTACCTTCACAACATGCACTACCAAGTCCTAAAGACTATGTACATAGAGCCAGATGCTATGTTCTTCAGTCAGGCAACAGCCCTACTGACTTTGATAGGAGTTTCGCCTGAGTAGGCCAGGGCCACCCAGAGGATTCAAGGGGCCCTGGGGCAAAGCAATTTTGGGGGGCCCTTCCATAAAAAAAGTTGCAATACTATAGAATACTATATTCTTGTGGGGGGCCCTGCAGGGCCTGGGGCCTGGGGCTAATTGCCCCACTTGGCCCCCCTCCCCGGGCAGCCCTGGAGTAGGCACTCCGAGATCTAGCCCATAGTGGTAATTTAATAGATAATGTGGTGAACAATCAACAGTCCTGGCACCTGACTGAGACATTATTGTCAGGTAGCACCAGAAGAAAGATGCAGTGGTCTGAAGGGCTGTGTGGGGATGAGGGACAGCGCATTTTCAGTCACTTGGGGCTGACCTTTTTTATTGCAGAAAGACCATTTCAGCATATCTGAAACCATAAATCTGTGAGGGTCTGATCCTGCAAAGTTTCTGCACTGTCAAACTCCTTTTGAAGTGAGTGACAGTTAAGAGCATTCAGTCCCTGACAGGATTGGGCCCTAACTAAAGCACATCAAAAAATCTGCTCTAGAGCTGGGGAAAATTACCAATTTTTAATTGGACAATATTTGCATTTAAAACCCCCTGGATATGGTGGCCCCTGCCACCATAAGTGTAGAACACCGATTTGATAGCAAGAATGCTGGAATTCTTGAAAGCTGATGGCTGAATAGCTCAAATAGCAAAGTGAAACCATGTGCTACTAAACCTATAAGCACATTTGCAAGACATAAATAAACTCACTGAATTTCTAGATGATGAATGTGGGATGGGTTAAAGAGAATCTGTTCTCAGAATCTTCTCAGACATAGTAAGTAAATAGAGTGCATATCCAAATGCCTCAAATTCACATAATGTGCATCCCCCCTTTTTTGAGTATTAATTTTTAAAAAATATTATGCTTTCATTGTGTACTTATTATTATAAATTAATACTTTATCTGCTTCTTTCTTTCTTTCTTTCCTTTTGTAGGTGCCATAACAGATAACTTCCCATGTGCTTAAAGAAAGTTAATGTGCAGTGTATTTTTTAAAGATAAGCAGAATTTTCATGGAATGCTTAAAAATATTACTGAGAAGTGACATAAAACACTTCAGGTAACTTTAGAACTATAGTAGAATCTCAGAGTTACAAACACCAGAGTTACGAACTGATGGGTCAACCATACACCTCCTTTGGAACCGGAAGTATGCAATCAGGCACCAGCAAAGACACACAAAAAAAATAACAAACAAACAAACAAAAAACAAAAAAACAAACAGAGTACAGTACTGTGTTAAAAATAAACTACTAAAAATAAAGGGAAAGTTTAAAAAAAAAAGATTTGACAAGGTAAGGAAACTGTTTCTGTGCTTGTTTCATTTAAATTAAGATGATTAAAAGCTGCATATTTCTTCTGCATAGTAAAGTTTCAAGGCTGTATTAAGCCAATGTTCAGTTGTAAACTTTTGAAAGAACTACCATAATGTTTTGTTTACAGTTACAAACATTTCAGAGTTACAAACAACTTCAATTCCCAAGGTTTTCCTAACTCTGAGGTTATACTGTAAAGCACTAATATGTGTTGCTTTTCATCTTGGTTGTAATCTCCATCAGTACTTGACTCTTTGACAGGGAGGATAATAGGTAGGAAAAATCCTTATAAATTCTAAAACAAGTTTTTTGGTTATCCAGTGACTATAACAAAGCATGGGTTAGAAAGTAGATGGTGCACAAGACTAATGTATGGAACTATTAACATTTGGATTGCTGAGTTTGAATCATACTTTAGATGAAAAGGCAGATACATTTTTAGTGGTCTAGCACCTTTTAAATATTTTTGTCCACGTTACGGAACTACCACACAGTTCACATAGCGGGCGGTCACTGCTCCAGGCTGGCCAATTACTTGAGGCCTGATCTGATGCTCATATCAGTGTCAATGGTGAGTTTCCTGCTGAGCTCACTGAGAGTTAGATCAAGCACTAGGATATTAGAAGTATTGTTGAGTTGTTTTGGCCCAGTGGTGAAGGGAAGCTTGCTTGGCTCTAACAAGTGTCATTAGCTCCTCATTTTAATGAGTGTTGAAATTATGCACAATTTCAAATAAAAAAATAGAAAAAAAGTCATTTGAGATTAAAAAGAAAAACATAGATGCTGTTTTATTGTATTTCAAAGCAACCATTCCATTTCTGAGATATGAGGAGTAGCACAGTATGATGCAATATGTTGGGACAGGATACTGAGGGTCTGAACGTACCACTGCACTAATGATACATGAGCTAGCTGCAGGAAAGTTGGTAAATTTCAACTGCCCAGTGCCTTTCTTTCTGTCTGTAAAACCTGTAGTCCAAACATGTAAAGTATCAAAAGCAAATGAGGTAATGCCAAGATTCAGGAGACAAATCTTCAGCTTGTTTATATTGGCGTAATGCAATTGAGATAAATGAGATTACTCCCCTTTACACCAGATGAGAATCTGGACCATTATCTGAACTAGCTCCTAGAGGAAAGCAAAATAAACTACATAAAGCAATACTCGAACTGACTGCAATGGGAACTGTATTCGGTACAGGACCATAGAGTTTGGCCCATTGTAAAACAAACAAATAAACTATGTTAAGTGAATGCCAGCTCTGCAATCTTAGTGTAGTGGGTCTTTGTGAGAAAATTGCCATGTAAGCCATCTGCACTTCACCCCCCTCCTTAGAAGTGTCTAGCTCTAACAGTGATGTAACCCACTCAGCAGCTGGGGCATTGATGTGGTTTAGGGTACTGATGTTGGTCTTTCTTTTTTACTTCATTTTACGAGATATTTCTATAGATGAAATTGAAATAAATAACTATTAACCAAGCTAACCTCTTTGAAGGTTAATGTGGTTAGGATAGGCTGTGTATAAATCAAGCGAGTGATACATAAGTGTTGTGATGAGTTCATAGTGGCTACACATAATATATTCATGATAAAATGGCAAGATATATTCATTCTTTTTCTGCAACAACACAAAAGAGAAATTCATACCTCTATAAGCAATTAACATATTATTTACAAAGGCAACTCCCTGCCCCCAAACCCACTTTAACATTATTTTCCTTTAGTATGATAAGTGAGATCCATAAGTATTTGGTTAAGCACTGTGATCTCAGATTCTGAAAGTACTTTTGGTTTCTCCTTACTTTCCGATCATATTCAGAAGTGTTCAGTAGAATTAATTCTGTCTGCATCCTTGTTTGTCAGTTTTGTCTTGGATCACTGGACTTGGACTGGATCACTTTCTTCCTTTGATAATTTTGGTTCATCTTACTCCTTCTCTATTCTTTCCCAGCAAGTGGTTATAGATTTTTGACATGTGTGAGATACTTGCTGTTCAGTGTGGTTGGACTATTGTTGCTATGGGCACTGATGTTTATCAGAATATCATTTACGAAAAATCCCCTTCTTTCTCCACTGAGAACTTACTACTGCCTTCCCATATCTGATTTGAAGTCTGTAGTTAAAAAACACTTTCTTGCCTTTGCAAACATACCTTAACTCCATCTAACCCTTCCATAGGCCCACTTGACATTGACCTGGCCGACATTGTCCTGCCAGAGAATAAGCTTTCCCTTCTGGTCTCCAGACTGTCACTGAGCAGTACCTTATGACCTATTACCTGCATGAATTTCTGATAAAATTCTTTGGATGCAAAATAGTAAATGAATGGATCTATACAGATGTTCAGGCAGCTGAGGCATAGGGTGAGCTTGTAAGCAGGGTAGAAACTCTTGTTGAAAAAGAGACGGCTGATCATGTGCACAAGTAGAATAAAGTTATTAGGGGCGAAGCAAGTGACGAATACCAAGAGGACAATTCCAGCCAGGTAAATAGACCTAGTCTTCTGCCTGCTGCCATATCTGCTAGAGGTCTGAATGAGCTTCCGAATAGTGCCAATGTAGCAGGCTACTGTCACTATGAATGGGATCAGGAAGAGAAGAACAAACAGCGTCAGAAGAAAGGTTGCCCATGCCACAACATTAGGCAGCATGTCCCATTTGAGCACATCGAAACAGGTTATGATCCCTAGTGCTTTTACTTCATAGGTCAGATCTGTGCTTGCCAGTGGGTATAGGGCCAATAGCAAAACAGCCCACGTGCCCAGGCAGGTAGCAAGTGCATATCTCTTTCTTCTCCACTTAACTAACTTCATGGGATACACCACTCCCAAGAACCGCTCTATGCTGATGCAGGTCATGGTGAGTATGGAAGAATACATGTTTGAGTAGAACATAACTGTGACTAAGCTGCAAAGACTCTTACCAAAGATCCAGTTGTTGTTCTTGATGTGATAGATAATCTGGAAGGGAAAGCAGCAAGCCAGTGTGAGGTCTGTGATGCTAAGGTTAATCATGAAGATAACTGAGGGTGTCTTGGGTTTGATGTGGCAGCAGAGCACCCAAAGGGAGAACACATTCCCAGGGATGCTGATGAGGGCCACCAAGGAGTACACAGCTGGGAGGGTGATTGCAATAGCTCTGTTCTGAAGCATGGCCATTGTTTCATCATCCAGTGCGGATTTATTTGTATGCATTATGGAAAAGAAAATTGTTGATTCTTAAAAGCCTTCTGGATCGTATCATGAGAGTTCAGTTAAAATCTAAAGGGCAAATATAAAGAGAAGAGATATGTCAAACCAATAGTTAAAATACATTTTCCCTGTTAATTAAATGGAAAACAATAGCATTATTTACGCTCACATTTCAAGTTAGTTTTGAATTGAACTGTCATTACATCGATCTGGAAAATATTAAGTGTGAAATCCTAGCCCTATTGAAGTCATGGCAAAACTGCCATTAACTTCAGTGGGGCCAGGATTTCACTCCCAAATTCTGGCTGCCCTTTACCATTCCCACTTTACATTCCTGTGTTTATCCAACAACAGTGTGGGGTCAAAGGTGTGAATGCATTGCAGCCAAAAAAGAGAAAGGGAAATGACAGATCAAAAGTTAGCTCTGTGATGAGACAAGGTGGGTGAGGTAATATCTTTTATTGGACCAACTTCTGTTGGTGAGAGAGACAAGTTTTCGAGCCACACAGAGCTCTTCTTCAGGTCTGGAAAACACTCAGTTTATTTCCCAGACCTGAAGAAGAGCTCTGTGTAAGCTTGAAAGCTTGCCTCTCTCACCAACAGAAGTTGATCTAATAAAAGATATTACCTCACTAACCTTGTCTCTCTAATATCCTGGGACACACATGGCTACAACAACACTGCACGTAACAATAGAAGAACTCTATGGTGGACATAACGGGGGCCCAGAATGAGGCCAAGGCTAATGCAACTGGCAGCGGTGGGGACTGATAGTAGTGTAGAAAGGCCTATAGGACCCACTATATCCAGCTGGTGGCAACTATTGATGAATGTTTTAATTATTAGTTATTTCTCATAGTGCCCCAAAACTTTCTAGACTTCTGCCAAAATAGATTAAAATATATGACTGTTGCCCCAGAGACTTTATAAGCTAAAATCAGACAAGGAGTTATGAGGGGCTACAAAGACAGGAGGGAGGGGGCTGAGAGTATGAGCCCTGTATAGCCTTAAATTCCCCAATTTTTTTTTTTTAGAGTTAGCAGCCTTGGCATACTTTTAACATACGATAATTCAAATGTACTAAAAAAGATTTGATACTAATAAGGGTCTGTATCAAACAGATAACATCAGTTATTGTTGTTTGTCCTCTCAGGGTTTCTAGCCACAGTGTGTTTGGGTCTTGCTAAGCAATCTGAGACACAGAACAAGGCAGATAAGAGGCAGAATCTATAAGAACCCAGAGATAAGTTCTAATATGCAATTCACATGAAAAGAAATTAACACATGCCAAGAAATAACTGAATCCCATGATCACAATTGCACAAAACCCTTAGGAGCAAATTCATCACAGCTGAATTTCATTCGTGTTAGTGGAGTTACACCAGAAGAGAAACTGGCCCTTTGTTTTTAAGAGGGAATTGCAAAGTCACTTCCTGACACAAAACTGTTGAAGAAGTGCAGCACGTGCAGAAGTCTCTCTCCCCCATCAGTCTGTCCATGGCTTTTACAGAAAAACATTTATTGTAGGCTCTGATCCAGCAAATCTTTATATGGATGTGTAACTTAAAGCATGTGAGTATAAGCTAATGGCACTGTGCTTAAGTGTCTTACTGGATCAGGGCCACGATTGCATATGACATAAGTAGGCACTGGAAGAACAGATGACAAGAATGACTGGAATCAGAAAAAAATTGCAGAAGTCTGATCAGCTTTCTCATAGACTTTAAATCTAGAAGGTGGCATTATGATCATCTACTCTGACCTCCGCATAACACATGCAGCATTACTATCCCTGTCTTTCAGCAAGGGAATTGAGGTACAGAGAAACTAAATGACTTGCGCAAGGCCACACCAGAAATCTTTGATAAATCTGGGAACTAAACCCAGGTCCCTCGAGTCTTTGACAGTTACCCTAACCAGCAGACTATCCTTCCTCTTTGATTACTTTTCTTAAAATAGATAAATTTAAATGGTCTAACTACCAAAAAAGGCAGTTGCCTGAAGTGGGTTGATCTAGTTTAATTGTCCCTATATTGTGTCTGTTTTTGTTTAGTGTGTATATTTTCATGCTTTTCTGTACAATTTTTATGTCCTCCTACCAACCACAGTCTTTTCTGTCACCTGTTGTCTAACTTGAAAATTCAATACGTGACGTTAAAAAATAATTGTAGTAATTTTTGTGTTTAAAACCATATTTGGGTTAGAGTTGGGTTTATTCATGACATATTTTTCTTACCGCTGAAGACTTTTCCTTCAGTTATATCCTTCCAACACAATTGAAATTAGTGGAATTTCATGGGTTGAATGGGGAGAATTTGTCCCAGAACTATTTGAAATTTTAAACTTTACACATAGTTTAGCCACAAAAATATTCATGTTAAAATGTCATGGTTATGCTTGTACCTGGCTGACAGGTGCATTAGAAGGATTACTAATTAGACAGATCATCTGACTAAGGGGTTTTCAAATGTGAAAGAGAAAAGGGAGCAAAAGTCTCATTGCCACTCCTCTCAATTTCTGGGTTCTCAGATATCAAAAGACAGGGGTTTTAAGCAGTTAAGCTTCCTCTTGTCTTAATATGGACTTTTATGGAGGGTTATATGGGTTCATTTATTTCATTTAACTTGTGATGGTAAGATGACCTGAGTCCTCATAAGCACCCTGAAGTTGTAGCATAGAAGGGATTTCTTCTGATCATACTCGTCTCTGGTCAGCCACATCCCAATACCACAGCTCTTTGTAGCTTAAGTAAAATCAGATTTTTCTTCTGGTGTGCAAGTAAAGACGACCATCTGCATGTTAGCGCTGGTGACAGGAGCTGTAATTTCCACCCCGCCCCTCCAACTGGCAGCCAAATGTAAATCACACAATAACAGCAATACCCTTATCCAAATGGGAAAAAAAGAAAGGAGATGGGACTGTGGGCTTTTTGTCACAGTAGGGTAACACCAAAAGAAATGTCTACTTTCCTCATATGAAAGTGCTAAATAAAACAGATGGTTTTCCTTTCACACATTTGTTCTCTTTTAGTTAATACATCACCAAGTGCATGTGTGAAACTTATGACTGGCACAACAAATACTCAGTCTTGGGTGAATCTACAAAGTTTTTGAGTTCAGGTTTGGACTGGATGCCTTAGTCTAAGCCTGTCTAAAACTAATAAGATTTCACACTGACAAGTTCTGGCACGATCTCTCCCTCACTCCCAAGGAATTCACATTTCCTCTGTAGTGAGACCAGGCAACTTGCTGCTAGGTATCCTTACAGGTCTGTCTCACCTCATATGTCTCTGGGGTGGAGATAATCTGAGAGCACTGGAGTATTAGAGAAACCCTGTTTTTCTTATAACAAGCTAGCACAAGATATTCTTTACTTTTCCTGTAATATCTCTGACTGATCATCAAAGGAAAGTGAAAGCTTGAGATCAGGTAGTAGAATGCGTTTCAATTTATTCTTATTCTATAGCACATTTATTACATCCTGATAAAATAAATACATCAAACTAAATAGAAAAGCTTAAACATTAAGCAACACAGAAGACTTTTTATTGGTTGCATATGTATTGAGGACATTGTTCCATCCCTGGAAGACAGGTTGGTTGCCTAAATATAAGCAAAGAAGGAAAAAGCATAATGAAAACCACACAGTTGGTAAATATTCAGCTGAGGATTTAATTCTATATGGAGCCTCTGGATCACTAGGTTGGTGACGGGGCATTTGCTCAATAAGGCACAGTATTCCAAGTGAATGAATTTCCTTTTCTGATTGTATGTGAGGAAGATGGAGAAGTTGCAAGGAGAGGTACCATTCTGCAAGAAGAGTTAGAAATACTCAATAGGTAGCTAGGTAAAGCAATGGGTTTTCAAAGAAAAAGAGAAGAAAAGAACCTCATTATCACATCTCAGTTTCTGTTCCTGAAATATAGTATGGCCTGCTTTTAGGTCCTGATTCAGTAAAGCACTTAAATACATGCTTATGTCCCATTGAACTAAAGAATGTGCTTATGTGCTTTGTTCAATAAGGATAGACATAAGTGTATGCTTAAAATTAAGTGTGTGCTTTACTGCAACAGGGCCTAAGTTAATAACTGGCGAGTGCTCCCTGGTTGTAATAACCTCATTCTGATAAATATAAACGTTGGGGGTGCAGACTGAGATATTCACTGCAAATAAACTCTCAGAGGCAGAGATGTTTATCAGCACAGGGTTTGGTTATTGCAAAGTTAATAAGGCTCTGTCTCCACTGGAGAAAAAAAAAGGTATGTTTTCACATGCAGATAGCTAGCTTGATGTAAAATCCTAGTGGAGACAAGGCACTGTATCTTTTACCTTGATTATTTTCATCACTATACAGAGCTATACCCTCTAAGTGAGAGGCCTAGCATTGCCCTAGTCTAGCTATAGAAATAAAAATGACCTGTGCCCTTGTTTACACTAGCATTTTACATTAAGATAGCTAGATGGATTTGATATGGGAGAGAGGACTGAACATATGATTATTGTTTCCTTTTCTATTGTCTCATCCTTTTAATTTGCCATTGAGTTTTTCCTGTTTAAATTTAAACATGCAAGAAGAAAACAGGATTGTAAATTGTTCCTTGTTCTACAAATTTATTATTGTTTTCATCTGTTAAAAGTTTTCATTTCCGATTTCTGTGTCCTCTGTATTTCCCCACATGTTCTGACAGTTAAGGCAGCTCTCAGAGACACGTGACGGGACTTACTTATGTTGGGGCTTAAGTGACAATGTGGCTGGACAGCTGAATCCTGAAAATTGATTCTTTCAGAGGATTCCTCCTTTTCTAGAACCACCTTTTATTTCTTTGCCCTTCTTGAGCTGTGTGTCTTTTCTTTCCCTCTTTGCCCCGCATGTGGCAGTGATATTTGAGGGCCCCACCTTCAGAGGATAGTCACTGAGGCACCGAGCCACAAAAGTACATAGGTGTTGGGGGTAGACAGGCGTTCACCTACCTAACTTGCATGCAGGGCCTGATCCTGTAGTTGTGCTCAGAGGCCACCTACTGGATTGGGTCCCATGCAAAATCTGATAGCAGCAGAAGGTGGTGCATGGGCTGTGGGAGACTGTTCCACTGTGGAAGTGGATAAATATTTAAATAGTTATGAGGCCAGAAAGAGAGGGGAAGAGAGTGAGAATGATGCTGTAGCCTGGTGGCTCAGGCACCCACGTAGGAGACCCAGGGTCCAATGCCCCTCCTCCAATGACCCTTTCACTATTTATCCACACTGGTACAGCTTCAACATGAGGGACTGAGGAAGCCCCATATGTGACTTTCGTCTCAGTGGTTAGAGCCCTCTCCTGAGACCCTGTTCAGCTCCTTTCTTCCCAATAGCCATAAAAGTAATTGAACTTGGGTGTCCCATATCCCAGATGACCACTGGGCTAGAAGCTATTAGGTGGGCACCACCTCCTCCTCCTCGGGTGTTTTATGTGGAGCAAGACAGGCACCTAACTCACTTCTGCAAGAAACTACTTAGGTGCCTAAGCTACCTGACTCCAGGCAGTGGGTTCCCGTTCATAGACGCCTCTCTGGAGTTAGGCACTGATTGTGGAGAGCGCCACAGGGCTTAGTGCATACCCCTGTCATCGGCATCTCCCATTGGCTAGCTTAGCTGGCTCCATGCCTAGCATGCTGGATTTTGTGGATAACATTCTAAAGCACCTATCTCTCCCCATGCAGTGTTTATAATGTGTTCCTGTGATTTTCTAGGCACCTAAAAGTTATGCACTCTTATTCTCAGCATCACAATGCCTCAGTCTGTGGATCTAGGCTCAAGCCTTTTCTGAACTAATCATTCTGCTTTATACTGGGACCTCTGCTGCCATCTGCCTTACACTGTTTCCTAATGCCTGGGGTATTTTTGAAAATGTCTCTGCAAAAATCAAGGCACAATTTTTGCTCACTGAGCTTGTGGTTGTATTATCATATAGGCATAACTCTTAATTTTCACCAATTTTTAGCTCCCTTCCTTTAAACCCCCCCCCCCAAATTATGGGCGCCTGCCAATTCTGTCTTCTGTGCACATGCCTGTGGATTCAGATTTGCCCTTCTGAAAAATTTAACACTAAATAGTCACATCATTTCTTACCTATTATGTTTTGACCTTTGAAGGATGAAAACAAAACCATAGTTCTTATTTTTCATTACAGTTTTAGTGTAAAATCCTAGTGGAGATGGATAAGGCACTTTAGTTTTTACCTCGAGGTAGCTAGTTAAGGTAAGCTAAAGGTGAGGCTATAGGGTTGACTTCAACTAGCTAAGTCAAGATAAAACTACGTGTGCCTTGTTTCCACTAGGATTCTACATTGAGTTAGTTGTCTCAAATTATCTTTAGGTGAAAACACAACTGTTTTTTTCAGTGAAAACGTATGTATAAGCATCACCAGCTCCCTCATATTCCAGATGTCAGTGCCTGAGACCCGTAAAAGATTGAGCTCAGAGAATACGCCAGTTCAAGCACAACCACCCACATTTGCAAGAGAATTTTATTTCCATCAAATAAAGAGCATTTCAGTTATCACAGGGTGCTGGTTTATCTTATTTACTCCAATGTGAGAAACTCTAAATGACCAGATTTGCACAAGCCAACCAAAAAAGTCTTAGGTGTGAAATCTACCCATGTAGAAGGGGAAAAAAACAAGCAATGCTGTGTTAATCTGTTAGACTAGCTAAGGAGTTTTTATTAACTGTAAACAGATAGCTCTTAGTTTCCTGTCTCTTTCCTGGATTTCTTAACATGCTTCATGAATCTGTTTTCACAGAACACTATTGCACAGACTTCTTGTCAATACTAAGGGAACATTTTTTTTAAATTTCTACCTTTGCTAACATTGAATCAGCAATGCTGGTAGCTCTACTGATGTTAGCAACATTGAGAGCCCCAATCTAGAAAAGGTTCCCATGGCCACCGCCATCCTACACATCATGTCAATTAAATCTGCTCAGAACAAGTCTAATCAAGTTGGTCTTAAAAATGAGCCTTGTCCATATTAAGTCCCAGAACCTCAGCTGGTGTAATTAGGCAAAGCTCTGATTTAAATGCTGATGTCAGTGGAGTGAGGTTCTGGCTCTAGGACTCCAAATGTTGGCTGTGGGAGGGGGACATTTTTAGAAAAGGGCCTTAGACCTTGAAAGTATTTAAGAGTTCACCAGTTTGATTTTTGGTATAAACACTCAGTTAAATTAATGCAAAACTCTGTGGGCACCCTCTTAATTTGATTGCAACCTGATTCAGGTGGATTTAACTTGACTTACTGATTTGTCAAGTTAAGCTAAATTAATATTGGTTTCAGTCAAATCAAGTGTCCGCATAAGATTTTGCACTGCTCCAGTGAATCAGTTTATAATTTCACTTTTTGGCCTTGTCCACATACACAGAAGCTGCACCGTTGTCACGTAAGGCTTGTCAACACACTCCAGCAATGTGCACTATGGGGGTGTGATTTCTAAAGCACACTAATGTGTTGCACACTAACTGGTCCATGTAGACCCTGCTGGTGTGCACTAAAAGTTCCCTAGTGTTTCAAACAGCACTACGTTAAGGCACACTAGGGAACTTTTAGTGCACCAGCAGAGTCTACATAGACCAGTTAGTGTGCAACACATTAGTGTGCTTTAGAAATCACACACCCCGCAGTGTGCATTGCACTATGTAAACAAGCCCTAAAATAGGATTTTAAATGTATTTAGCTAAACCAGTGCAAGAACCACAATGCACTTACTTCAGGAGTGGCTTATTTCAATTTATCTTAGACCTACAATTTAAGCTAAACTGAAAACAGCCACCCAAGCCCAAATAAGAATGTCTTCACAGCAGTTTGCACCTGTTTAACTAAATTGATTTTAGGTCACATCTTAGGTTAAACCAGTACAACTTTCTCATGTGGACAAGTCCTGAGTTAAATTGGCTCAACTTTAAATATAGACAAGTATAGTCATTGTTGCTTTATGTCTACACTACAGAATTAGGTCAATTTTATAGAAGTCGATTTTTAGAAATTGATTTTATACAGTCGATTGTGTGTGTCCACACTAAGTGCATTAAGTCAGTGGAGTGCGTCCTCACTACCGTGGCTAGCATCGACTTATGGAGCGGTGCACTGTGGGTAGCTATCCCACAGTCCCTGCAGTCTCCACCACCCATTGCAATTCTGGGTTAAGCAACCAGTGCCGATGGGGCCAAAACATTGTCGCGGGTGGTTTTGGGTACATGTCGTCAGTCGCCCCTCCCTCCGTTTCTCGCCTTTTTTCTTGGGTTACCTATGCAGACGCCATACCCTGGCAAGCATGGAGCCCGCTCAGCTCACCATGATCACTGCTGTTGTGGGCAAGTCTACTGTGGGGGCTGCTGTGAGCCAAGTAGCCAGGGCGGTTAGAAGAGCACAGCAAGGCGCGCTGCGCATCAGAGAGGCTTTGAAAACCAGTTTCATGACTGGCCAGGTTTCGGTGTGACAGTTGTGTGTGCTTCTCCTTGATGAAAACCCTCCCCCTTTGTTGATTTTAAATCCCTGTAAGCCAACCACCCTCCCCCCTTCGAAATAAAGTAACTATTGTTTTGAAACCATGTATTCTTTCTTTATTAATTAAAACAAATGAGATAACAGACAAGGTAGCCTGGGTGGGGTGGAGGAGGAGGGAAGGAGAAAGCTACATTGCTTACTGTAGCCACACTAAAATCAAACTGTTTGAATGACAGCCTTCTGTTGCTTGGGCCATCCTCTGCAGTGGAGTGGCTGGGTGCCTGGAGCCTCCCCCCACATGTTCTTGGGCATCTGGGTGAGGAGACTATGGAACATGGGAAGGCGGGCATGTGGTTATACAGTGGATACAGCAGGGGCCTGTGCTCTTGTTGGCTTTCCTGCAGCTCCAACAGACGCTTCATCATGTCTGTTTGCTCCCCCATTAGCCTCATCATCTCATCCTGCCTCCGCTCTTTGCGCTCACTTAATTCTTTTCTGGCTTCTGCCACTGAATGCCTCCATGCATTAAGCTGTGCCCTATCAGCATGGGAGGACTGCCTGAGCTCAGAAAACATGTCATCGTGAGTGTGTTTTTTTCGCCTTCTAATCTGCGATAACCTCAGGGATGAAGATGATAGGGGGAGCGTAGAAACATTCTACGCAGTGGGGGATTGCATGGTCACCTGTGCTGCTGAATTCGCCAAGCTGACCAAACAGGAAATGAAATTCAAAAGTTCCCGGGGCTTTTCCTGTGTATCTGGCTAGTGCATCGGAGTTCAAATGCTGTCCAGAGTGGTCCCATTGGAGCACTCTGGGATAGCTCCCGGAGGCCAATATCGTTGATTTGCATCCGCATTACCCCAAATTTGACCCAGCAAAGTTGATTTTAGCACTACCCCCCTCACTGGGGAGAAGTACAGAAGTCGATTTTAAGAGCCCTTTAGGTCGGCGGAAGGGGGTTGGTTGTGTGGACGCATTCATTTTTAAATCAACCAAACGTGGCTAAATTCGACCTAACCCCGTAGTGTAGACCAGGCCTTAGTGTAGTCAAAACTTGTATAATCATTTACATCTGTGGAAAGTGGATTTAAAACACTATAAAGAAAAATGGCAGCATTTTACACCTACTTTACACTCTGGTCTAAATACTAAAATCTAACTTTTATATTGTGTTTTTCATCTCAAAACTGGTTTACAAAAGAATTGTCATTATCCCTATTTTACAGTGGAAATGAGGCACCTAGAGTGAAAATAACTTGCCCAAGGTCAGCCCACAGGCTGGCATTCCTAAGTCCCTGTCTAGTGCTCCCAAATGATCATACAGTGTGCATGGCAGTGGGGAACCAGTCCCCAGAGGCTCATTTGTGCCCTGTACAGGGGGTAGGGGAAATGCAGAACTATGCTGTTCCAGAAGGAACCCCAGTAGAGATTTAGAATGATACTGAATTAACCATCCCAAAAAGTTGTTATGAGAATTAATCTGTTAATGATTAGACAGTGCTTTGACAATGCACTGTATCAGTGCTAAGTTTAATTAATATACTAACTGGTTTCCATTTGTATTAAATCTTTTGAGTATTGTCTATATCAGAGATCAAGAGACTATGGCTTCCGGTCTGTGATTGTTCTCTAGCACTAGTGATGGCATCATATGTTTGTGGTGAAACTAAGCGGAAGATGTACAGTTGCTCATTTCCCTTATGGCCTGACTTGCCTCGGCCAGGAAATGAGTGACAGTTTGTACACTGAGGCTGCCTGTTGCTAATATAAGGAGATATTTTTACAAAACTCCTCAAAATTCAGGAAAAATCCTGCCCACAATTGTATATTTACTCTGTAGATTATAAGTGGTATTCTAATGTGTACTTTTCCCAGTTTAAATGCATGGCTTATTTTTTCTCTCTCACTGTTCTGTGAAACTCTGGCCAAGCATTTCCTCACCTATTCAGGCCACTGAAGAATCAAGTCAGACCTGTACATGCACTTTAAAAGTTTATCTTCACAAATAGAAAACTCACATGTAAAAGACATTTGCTTTCTTTTTCTCTTTTCTGTGCATTAAGGATATGGCAGTATGTCGTTGTTGCTGTTCAGTTTAAGATATGATGGAGTCTGTCAGTATGTTTAGCACTGAAGGCTCCGGGTTCAGTCTCCACTGATGACTTTGCTGGCTAAGTATACAATGATCGTTCATTACAAAATGCCCCGATGGGTAGGACTCGAACACCTGTGAACCTTAGGAGAATATGGGAGAATAGGTAGTACAGTGACCTAGTGTGTATATAATTAGGTCTTCCCCTGAGTTGCTGGTCCCTGTGACTTTACAACTTCCTACTATCTCACCTATGAAAGAGAGGTTTTTTAGATCTAGTGGCAGAGACCTGTGAGCGGAAGGGCCTGTGTATGAGCCCATTGAGTGGACACACATTGCTTTACTATTATTTTTATTACAGTGAAATCTATACATTATATTCCTCAGGGCCAGGACCATCTTTTCATTGTGTTTATACGGAGCTCAACACAGTGGGGTTGGGACCTTTAAGTGGTACAAGGATAACAATAACAAAGAGACTACCTTTATTAGGGAACACGCCATCTTAAGAGTTCTCTCCAATGTATCCACAAACACGAGTAAAATTCTACTCTGTAGTTATTAGAGGATTATTTCAGTTAAATAGCCAATTGTTTTCAGCTCCTTGAGGGAGCTTTTAAGACAGGTTTCAGTTTATTAATAATACTAAAAGCTTTAAGGCCTTGTTTCTAACTGAAAATAAGCATCAGCAGACCTGTTTCATACTTACCACCTGTATTTAACCCTGGATCCCAGTGCAGGTTTATATTTACATATTCAGTGATAGAGTTGCTATAATTGTTGGTACACTGTATCAATTTGTATAGAACTATACTTGATTTAAAGCTATGTATAAATCCTTCTTAAAGGCTGGCATGTGTCCAAAAAAACATGTTTATGTTTTGCTTTGGGTGTGTATTTTCTGTACTACAACCACGTGGTTTAGCTCTTTGTTTTTAAAACACAGCTTGCAATCTGACTGAGAAACAAGGTTTTTATGTGTGCAGTGTTGTTGTAGACAAGTTGGTGCCAGGATATCACAGAGACAAGGTGGGTGAAAGACAAACTTTTGAGGTTACACAGGGAACACTCTGAATTAGTTTCCCACACTTGAAGAAGAGCTCTGCGTAAGCTGGAAAGCTTGTCTCTCTCACCAACAGAATTTGGTCCAGTAAAAGGTATTACCTCACCCAGCTTGTCTCCCTAAGGTTTTATGTGTCACTTTAGCAATTAGGCCCTGATCCTGCAAAGATGTTCACATGTGCTAAACTTTAAGCATGTGAGTAATCCCATTGAAGTTAATGGGGCAGATCCTCAGGTAGTGTAAATAGTGATAGCTCCATCGAAGCTATGTGTCTAGGACAGATTACATGAGCTGAAGATCTGCCCCAATGGATTACTCATGTGCAAAAGATAAGCATGCACATAACTTTTGTCAGGACTGGCCCTTCATTATGTTAGTCTGTGTTTAGATCTTTCACAGGCTTTCCCTTCTTCTGTGTATTCTCTAGAATATTTCACAGGTTGCTGCAAGAACTGTATCTGGGTCATGAGAATAGAACAGTTGCCTTTAGCCCAGAATTTATTCTGACATGAAAACAAGAGACTGTTAAGCATCAGGGAAAAATAAATAGTTTGCAGTTATATACCACAATCAGTGTATACAATCAAAGAGAAGCATCTATCTGAGTTCTGAGTATAGGCCCGATCCAGCTTTGCTCAAAGCCCATAACTGTTTTGCCACCTCCTGCAACGAGGGAAGCACTGAGCACCCTATTTGAATATAAATCAGTCAAACATGATTTGTTTCTTGCAGATCCAAGGCATAGTAGAATGATTGCATGTGAAAATCAGTAGACACAAAATTGGAGTCCCAAAAAGGGTTTATCTGCCTGACATTGATCATTCTTACTCTGTCTCCATATTTTTTAACCAGTTTTACCCATTTTTGTAAAGTACATCTCTTGGTTCTGAAATGAAAATGCCGTACATAAAACTCAAAAGAAAATGTAACAAAGCATGTAAAAGACACGCTTTTTGTCTGGCTGTTAGTAATTGTCCAGCACATCTTTCTTATCATTCACTCAGAGTTTACCTGTGAGACTGACTGTTTTACATAATCCAAAAATGCATCCTCTTTATTTTCCTCAAGGCAAGCTCCTGGCATATGGGCCAAATGTGTCCAATCAATGTATGCTCACGCATGAATTAAAAATTATTCTACTGTTTGGTCAATCATCAGGATATGCCAACCCCCCTGCCCTCGAACAGGCTACAAAGTACAATTACTACAGCTCCTGTGCAGGATCCTGTGAGCTTGGTGTGATATAAAGTGACCTGGACTAGTTAATTTTCTTCTGTATCTGACTCTTTGCTGCTGGAAAGGAAAATTGATCAGGCTCCTTCCATAAGAGCTTTGCCGCATGCAGAAGGAATCAGTCTATTCCTAGTCAGACTCCGCATGGATGAGGCAAAAAGACCTCTAAGAGAAATATATTAGAATATTCACCTTCTGCAGTCTCTTACCCAGGGAGCACTTCTGACCAAACCTGGATAAAGAGCGGGAGAGGGGAGGGAGGCACAAAAATGGAGGAGAAAGTGATGAAAAATGCAACAGCAGAAGAAAAAGAAAAAAGAGCACATAAAAAAGAGGGAAAATGGCAGAATTAAGAGGACTGAAAAGAATGAGTGGATACCTAAAAAGAAAAAAAAAGAAGAAAGATAAATGTACAGAAAAGAAAGGAGCCGAGAGCTAAGCAGTAGGGACAGGTCAGGGAGAAGCACAGACAGCAGAGGTAAAGAAAAACAGACCAAACAGTGTCAAGTATCAGAGGGGTAGCCGTGTTAGTCTGGATCTGTAAAAAGAAACAAAAAGTCCTGTGGCACCTTATAGACTAACAGACATATTGGAGCATATGTTTTTGTGGGTGAATACGGCTTTTGACAGACTAAACAGTGGTCATCCTAACTCTGATGCCCATTTGTTATTTCCACAGAATGTGTGATAATCTCTCAGTGACGTGTACAACCCCATTGAAGTCACTGCACTATTGGGAACAGGTAAATGTGTATTTTGGAGAAGTGTTGCTGGGACAGCTAGACCCACACAGGGATTTCGAGGTGATGCCACTCCAGGCACTTGGAAGAGTGAGCGCTCTGTGATGCTAATGTCCCCAACTATCATTTTGGACAATGCTCCCGCACCTTGTTCCTACAGACCAATGTTGTGTGCTCACTCTGCTCATTTTATGTGATCCTCCCAGGCTATATAATTGCTGTTTTTCCCAAGGGATCTTTCACTGTTGTAGCCCTCATCATGCCATACCTTCTCCTTTTGTTTGTCACCCCACCCAGTGTGAAGCGTAAGTTAGGGCCATGTTCCTGGCACTGTATTTTCTTTGAATGTTGGTCAATTACATATGGTTTTTATATCTGGTAAAAGTCCTGTTCCTAGGAGAAGTTGCTATGTTGTACCATTAATGTTGCAGTTTTTTAATAGGACAGTCAACAGGATACAGATTGCGGTCATGGGACCCAATGGCTGACTGCCCTCTCGTCATGCCCCCCTTTTCCCCTGTGGTGTTTGGTACACAGATCTCCAGGACAGTCATGTGCTGCTTCCATCTTTCTACATCTGAGCAATTCAGGGCACGTGCATTGCCACTGAACACTCTAAAGTAATCATGGGGATGACCAGGGCTCAATAATCTTAGGGGCTGCAACTCTTACATTTATGTAACTCCCACTGAATCCAATGCCATTTTTGCACACAGAACTACTCAGATATAAAGTACAAAGGTGAGAGAGGCACCTTAGAAACAGTTAATTGCAATAGCTAGCCGATCTACACCAACTGAGAAAATGAGTGTGTTCTTCCAGGCCCTTCATTATTTTTGTTGCTCTTCTCTGAATTCCCTCAAGTCTGTTAATGCATTACCTTCTAGGGTATGTCTACACAGCCAGCAGAATGCTCTGAGCATGCGTCCTCCTCTCCCAAGGCTTCAGAGCCCAAGCTCTAGCCCAAGGCACAACTTCAGAGTGCTGTCTGCCGAGCTATTTTTTAGAGGCTCACTTCTGCGCACTCTGTAGCCATACTCCTAGAGGTGCAAGCAATAGCACATGGGAGGCAGAGAATATGGAAAGGGAGGAGGGAGAAGGGGTTTTAACAAAAGCTTTTCTTGCTTTTTGACCTTTTATGCCTACTGGTGCTAGCCCACTAATAAGTAGACCACAAGGATTCATAAAAATAACAGTGCTAATGTGCTGAAAGCACAACAACCCACTCAGTAATAGTTGTTCCATTCCCTTGCAAATGTGTTTTAGACAGTATGCAGAGTTATAGAAGGCCAAAGTTCCCTTCTATTGAAAGCTAACTAAAGGACATAAAGTTTCCTAATATTAAAGTGCACACTGTTCCTCAGTATTCCACTTCATGCTCAGATAAATTGTGCATATAAATCCCCTACAGATCAACAAGTGATTCTATCACCCTTCTAAAATTTCCCCATTTCTTCTCTTAGTGAAAAATTACATTTTTCTCTTAACTATAATATATATTTAGTAGTCATAGGCAGAGCACAAGAGTGCTTTGTGGTTAGTTGAATTAATGGGGCTGATTGTGCTCTCACTGACTTCACTATTACCCCAATGTTATGTCATTAATTTTACTGGAGTTAATATTGATGTCTGTAATGTGCCCTGAGTTTCTTGGATGTCAGGTGCTATATAAAGCCAGGATCCACAAAAGTAACTTAGGTGTTGTGATGAGTGTCACAGCACCTAACTTTTAGGTGCTTAGATGATCACAGGCCTTTTAGGTGCCTAGAGGAACACACTGCAATCCACAGTGCCTGAGTTAGCCACACTAGGCTCCCTAAACAATGAATGGGGAGACACTGGAACCTTAGAATGGGATCTACAAAGCCTGCATGCCAGGCAGGAAGCCACCTAAGCTAGCCAATGGGAGACACTGACCAGAGGGATGTGTGCAAAGCCCTGTTCCCTCTCAGAGGCAAGTTCAGGCTGCAGGGAGGCACCTATCTCTGCTTGGGATTCATAAACTGGAGAAGGATAGGTGTCTGACCACTTAAGTCATGGTTGGGGCCTAGTTCAGTAGGTGTGCTCAGGGGCTGCCTAACTCCACACAAAACAGCTTGTGGGGGCAGAGGAGCTCCCTTATAACCTTTAGCCCAGTGCTCAGGGTAGTCCGCTCAGATATAGGAGATGAACAGTTTAACTCCCTCCCTCTGCCTGATGAACAGAAGGGATGTGAACAGGAATCTGTTCCCTCTCAGTAGGCTATAGAGTCATTCTAACTTTTTAGCTGTCCCGATTAATATTTAATTATTCAATTGTGTAATTAAGGTGGAACAACTTGAATAGGAGTGATTGAGGGACCCCCCGCATCAGAATATTCCATACCCCAGCAGTTAGGGTGCTTACCTAAGAGTTGGTAGATCACTGTTCAAATCCCTTCTCCTCATCAGGCAGAGGGAAGACTTGAACTGGGGGTCTCCCACAGCCTGGGTGAGTGTCTTGGTCACTGGGCTAAAAGTTAAAATAGAGCCCCCACCTCCTCTTTCCTGGCTGTTTTGTGTGGCGTTAGGTGGCCTTTGACTATGCCTACTGGATCAGGTGCCACATGACTTAGGTGGGGGAACACCTATCTTTCCCCTGGTACATGGATTGCTCTGAGGCTGAAGCAGGAGATAGGCACCCAGATGCCTAGAGCTAGGCAGCACTTTACATTCTCATAGGCAAAAGCTTAGGTGCCAAGTGAGTTTAGGTGCCACCAGGGTTAGGCAGCAGCTGAGTGGGAGTTTTGTGGGTCACATTGTGCCTAAAAACAGCAGGGCTGCCCAGAGGATTGAGGGGGCCTGGGGCAAACCAATTTCGGGGGCCCCTTCCATAAAAAAAAAGTTGCAATACTATAGAATACTATATTCTCGTGGGGGCCTTTGTGGGGCCTGGGGCAAATTGCCCCACTTGCCCCCTGGGCGGCCCTGAAAAACAGGACTTGAGCATCTAAGTGATTAGTAATGCTTCTTTCTTTCTTCTTCTTTTTGTTTGTTTGTTTGTTTGCAATCCTGGGAAAGTTAAAAAGAGGGGTTTTAAATGTTAGATGTTATGATTTGAAGAGTGTAATTAATTTATCTCTTTATTTAAAAAATAGTAGGCAGTTTATGTTTTCTGACCTTTATATTTTGCAGCTAATGGGGTATCAAACAAAAGAATTCTCATGCCTCAATCAGGTCATGAAGAGCAAACCCACATTTTTAGGTTGCTGCAGTGTTTCCAGCTGCTCACAGATACAATCTATGGTCCTGACCCTCCTTTCTCAGGCTGAATTCTGATGTATCAGTTGGCTATTTTTATTTTAAAGTGACAATTACCTTAAAGAAACAAAATGAGTCTAGAAAAATGTGCCCAATTTTCCAATTACAGACGCCAACACAAGGCCAGAGAAATCTCAGAATGACTTCTGTGGGGTGGAAAGTGCGTTAGATGTATCTTATATTGAGTCAGGTCCTGAGAAAGTACTGCAAGGGTCATTATGATGACAGTGCAGGTTGTGATATCATTTGGAGATTTTTTTTCTTTTTAAAATGTTCTCTCCCTTGTCCTTCAAAGAGGAGTTACAATGATTGTTGTGTTCCAGGTTAAAGGGAGCCTTTAAGTAATACTCTGATAGGATGATTCACAGCTGCCCTGAAACTTGTGCAAAGTAAGTGGAAGTCAATGTAAAATGAGACACCAAAGACCTCTGAGAATATCAAAAGGTTGAATTCTAGTTATTCCTGAGGCCTCCTCTACATAAATGGTTTGGGTTCTCCTCCCACCCCACTTTCTCCCCACCCATTGTCCTATATAGTTACTGGATCATAGAGGAGACTTTGCTGTGGAAGTCTCTTCATTGTCAGGGGCCTGTTTCAAAGGCAATGGTTGCCCTGTAACCAGAATTCTGATGTATCCATCTAACCAGCCTCCAAAAGCCAGATTCTTTCCTTGACTTCAATGGAAACAGAGCTAGGCCAGTGCTTAGCATTTCTGAAAATCCTACTCTTGTGTCTACCTGCTGCGCATGTATTCAGAAAGATCACCACTGTTTAGTGGGTCTCTATCTTCTTTCTTTGGGGGGTTTCTCTTTTCTGGTGTTTCATTCTCATTTCTGTTTTAGGGCCCACTCTTACTTCCTTAGTAGCCAATGAGAATTTTGATGGGAGCAGAGCTAGCTCATAGATTTATCATGCAGTAGGTGAAACATAAGGAAATGAGTATTCTTTCCGAAAGCGTATTTTTAAACTCTTAATACTAGCCTTTTTTTAGTAAAATAACTTACTACTAGAATGAAGCATACAGTTTATCTGTTATCCAAAGTGTGTGCATGTGTGAATCATGAGAGATTGTTGTTATTTAATCTGACAACCAGGAGGAATGCTGCACTAAAGGGAGTAAGAAGATCCAAGATTTACTATCCTGTGTGGTAAAGAACTTCTTTAGTGGCAATCTACTGAAAAAGGGAATAGCTCATACCTCATAGCTCAAAGGGAATAGGAATACCAAAAGAGGAGGCGGTAGCTATGCCACCAGATACAAATAGATGTGAGAGATCACACATATATGGATTTTGTTAATGGAGAAGAAGGAATGAAGCAGCATTTGGAAATTTCCATAGCTATTCAAGTGTCATTATTTGGGACTGCTGAAATAATGAAGATATGGGCTGATGGGCTGTCCAGTGCTAGAAATTATATAGTACCTACATCCCCAAAGTAAAGAAAATAGTATTCAGATATAATGGTAAAGGGGATTATGTTTAATGGAAAATGTATGGCTAAATCCCCGTCACTGCTTTTGATAATCTCAACCAAATCTCAAAAGAAAAACAATCTCAAAGAAAATAAACAGTCAATGTGAATTTCAGGAAAGTAAATTTAGAATATTCTTCTCTCTCTCTCTCTCACTCCCCTACCCCAGTAGAAAAGCAGAATTTCAGGCTTAAAAAGTCTTTTTTTTTTAAAGTAAGGTTATTAATTCTATTTTTATGAACAAATCTAGGAAGGGCATGTTGTTTGTTGAAATCTTTTCTAGAACTACCTTGCCAGTAGTGCAGGTGAGCAAAGACAGAACATTCAGACATCTTAGACATTAAAGATAAGGTGCAATGATAAAAAGCTGCTCCTCGCATGATAAGGGATTTTTTACGTTAGTACTTTCTGCTCAGACAGTCCCTCTTTCTTCCTCTTTCACTTCTGCGAAACTCTTTAGAAAAATATCAAAAACAAATGTGAATGTGGTTTACTCACGTCAACTCTTCCACCACTCCCATACCACCTCTACAGATGTTACCTCTATCCTACACCGTAACCTATGATATGTGCATTGTTTACTGTTACACTGTATAGACTATAATAGATTTTGAAGCATTCTATCATACCAATATATGGATGATGACACCACACAAAAATGTGCTTTATTTTATTTACCAGTTGCACTATATTGCAGTAGCAAATTATTCTCCTCTACCAAGGACAACTGGAAAAAGAAGACACTTAGAAAATCAACAACCAAAATGTATTTTTTTAAGAAGAGTTTATACCTTCACAACAGGAAATATTTTTAAATGGCCATGTGAATCACAAGACAAACCAACCACTTTCTGAACTGTGTTCATTGTAGTCTTCTATTTTTAGGTCACATCATGCGCAAACTGGCTGCCTACACTGTTAGTATTTTATTACAAGCAAAACAATAATCTAGCACTTGCACCACTGGGAACAGGATTTTATTTCATTTCTGTATAAATCCTGATTTGCCATACTAAATTTCATCATTTGTGGGAAGCGGAGGGTAAAAACTGGTTAGCGACTTATGACCAGAGATTTCTTTGAATTGGCACCCTCAGCAATAAAATGTAATTCAGTATAGTGGTTTGGAGGAGAATCATTTAGCAGCAGAGTTCCAGCCTGGGTTCCATCCCCTGGCAAAGGCAAAACAAACAAAACCATACACAAAACCCCACACCATGTTTCCCTCCTTTTTCCATGTATATCCATGAGAGTAGCAGTGATGTTAGCAGACAACTTTGCACGAGTATGAAGTTGCTGTAGAGTCTGAATAATTCATGCATGATGACTAAGCATTAAAGCAATTAGTCATCTTGTTGAACATGCCTACAGTGCATGGGCATCTATGAAGCACTAACCAAAACTTCCCAAGTGCTATCCCAGCATGCACTGGGCCCAGCCTAAAACCTTGGATGTATCTCTTCATTATCACTTGTGCTAAAGGCATCGTTGGGAATTAGGTGAAATCATTACAGGCCTTCCCAAAGCTTTCTGTAGAAATACCTCTCACCCAAGTCAGTATCAGTCAATTGGAAGAGCCAGGAATCAGTTGAGATGATGTGGATGACAAGGACACAACTGGCATGAGGGTGGTCATGCCTGAACAGGGCTGGCCTTACCATGAGGTGAACTGAGGCAGCCGCCTCAGGGGCCAGACTGTGGGGGTGCCACTAGGACCCAGAGTGTGGAAAATTGTATCTGCTGCTTGTGCATATGTATTCTCTCTGCTCTAGATGCACAGAGATGGTGGAGTGCTGAGCTGGAGGAAGGAGGGCACAAGAGACATAGGCAGGCAGGAGAAAAGGTGAGAGGGAATAACAGAAAGCAGCAGGAGCTGCAGGGAGAGAAAGGAGGAGGAGCCTCTTATGTACCTCTCTAGCACCTCCAGGATCCTGGACTGATTAACAGCAGCTTCTCAGGTGGTGTTTCCTGCTGTTTCCCTGAACCCACTGGAGGAGAACAGGCAGTCAACTGAAGTAGTAGGAGCCAGTTAGGTCCTTAAGACGCTGATATCTTCCCTCACTCAGGCCCTGCTACCAGCCTGCTTATTTGTCCCCTTCAATTGAGTGTTGAGAGCTACTATAGCTGGCACAGAACAGCAGTCATGAGTGAAAGAAGAAAATGCCCCTCTGGGGCAGCATTCAGAAAAGAAGCTTTTCTATCTAAGCAAGAAGGAGCTCTCCTGAGATACATAGACACAAATGTTCACAGTGAGCCTTCTGGCCCCAGCGAGCATGTGAGTGGTGAGGAAATGCCTGATCTTCCAGTTAGTCAGCATGCAGATGAGCTGGCAGCTACTGCAGCATCCATATCTCCATCTCAAATGGATGTAACCATGCACATTCTTGAAGAAAAGTGTAGATCAGAGAAGAGTGTGGTGGAGGCACAAGAAACAGCTGTTGCTGCAGTTAGTTCTTTAAGTCTAGATGATCAAGGACTGTGGACCCACTTGAGCAGTAGCCTGAGGGACTTCCTTCTACTGCGTGGGCCACAGCAAGTGAAAAGCTTCATGTTCCCCAAAGACAATGAAAATAGAAGTTTCCATCCAACACATTATTGGCGTGAAATTCCCAATGGTAATAAAGTGGAGAGGCCATGGCTTATGTACTAAAAAACCCAGAATGCTGCATACTGTTTTTGCTGCAAACTCTTCCAGTCTAATGTTCCAGCCACATTGGGTTCTACAGGAACAAAGAACTGGAAAAATCTGGTTATAAATCTGGCATGCCATGAGAAGGCAGCAAATCACCAGAGAGCATTCCATATTTGGAAAGAGCTTGAGATGAGACTGAGGTTAAAGGCTACCATAGATGATCAGCATCAAGAGAAGATTGCATCAGAGTCTCTTTACTGGCAAAATGTTCTGAAAAGGCTCATTCCCATTGTGCTTGCTACCCAAAACCTAGCACTGCATGGCACTTGAGATCAGCTGTATGTGCCAAACAATGGAAACTTCCTTAAAATTGTGGAGCTGATGGCTGAGTTTGATGCTGTACTCCAGAAGCATCTAAGAAGAGTCACCACCTAAGAAATGTACACACACCACTACCTTGGAAAAACAATTCAAAATGAGATCATACAGTTACTGGCAACAAAAGTCAAACAGACGATTGTGGCATATCTGAAGTTCAGCAAGATATTATTCTGTTATTCTGGACTGCACACCTGACATCATCCATAAGGAACAAAAGAACCCAGTGAAAATGTCCCTGCAATGGTGATTGTCAGAGAGCATTTTCTAGAATTTATTGATATTGATGATACTACAGGAGCTGGTATGACAAATGTGCTTCTTAAAAAGCTGGAAGATACGGGAATTGCAATTGCGGACATGAGAGGTCAGGGCTATGATAATGGTGCCAACATGAGAGGAAAGAACAGAGGAGCGCAGACACGGATCCGAGAGTTAAACCCTCGAGCTTTTTTTGTCCCAGGCAGTACTCATTCATTGAACTTGATGGTCAGTGATGCAGCATCAGCTTCTAGTGAGGCTGCTGAATTTTTTAATGTAATTCAAAGCATCTCTGTATTTTTCTCTGCATCAACGCATCAATGACAAATTTTGAAGCAACATCTGGGACCATCCTCTCTGACACTGAAACCACTGAGTGCCACACGATGGGAAAGTCGAGTGGAGGCGATAAAGCCTATCAAACACCAAATTGGAAAGATAGATGATGCCATAGGTGCCATTATGGAGGATAATGCTATGACAGGAACTGTTCGTGGGAGAACAGTGGCAGGGGGAAATGGAATCACCAGAAACATACGTAACTTCAAATTTCTGTGTGGCTTAGTGTTGTGGCATGACATACTGTTTGAAATAAATGTTGTAAGCAAGAGACTCCAAGGTGTTGACTTTGATATATCTGGAGCAATGGAACAACTGGACAAAGCAAAGTCATACCTACAGTCTTTCAGGTCAGATGAGGGCTTTCAAAATGTTCTGAAGAGTGCACAGACATTGGCAGAGAAACTTCACACTGAAGCTATTTTCCCACCCATTCAAGAATACAAGAGTCACCGAAGAAGAAGACATTTTGATGACGAGGCATGGGATAATCCCATAAGAGTTCCCAAAAAACAATTCAAAGTTGAATTCTTTAACCAGGTGCTAGATTGTACAATACAGTCAGTTGAAGAAGGTTTCATGCAGCTCAAGGAACACAGCAGTATATTTTGGATGTTGTATGATATTCCAAAACTCCTCACTATACCTGAAGAAGACCAATGCAGGGCACTAGAGACAGTGTTGACACATGATGCGATATTGATGCGAGTGATTTAGGTGCTGAACTAAAAGCCCTTTCAAGATACATTTCGGCAGGATCAACTCCAAAGGCTGTTCTGGAATATATGTGCGCAAATAAGATGACCACCCTCTTTCCAAATGCTTTTGTTGCTCTGCGCATACTTCTAACACTTCCTGTAACAGTTGTTGTCAGTGGAGAATGCAGCTTCTCCAAGCTGAAGTTAATAAAAACACATCTACACTCAACAATGACACAGGAGAGGATGGTCGGCCTTGCAACCATCTCAATAGAGCATGAGCTGGCCCAGACTGTGGACCTTCAGGAAGCAGTTCAAATCTTTGCAACCAAGAAGGCACGGAAAGCACCACTTTGATTATTCAAACAGATAAAAATGCCAGTGTTTACTATGCAGACAAGAAAAGTGACTTTTGCTGTTCAGGCATTTGAAAGTTTAGTGTTACTTAAAATTTGTGAACAAGGCATTTTAAGTTGTTCTCTTTTATTGGGGTAGGTAGCAGAGCAGTACCATGAGAGGAGTAGAACAGGAAGAAGGCAGAATTGAGACCTTTCAAAATTTTGGCCCAAGCGAGGGGGCATGGGTGCGTCATTTTTGCTCCCCACCTCAGGTGCCAAAATGTTGTGGGCCAGCCCTGATGCCTGAAGGTGAGAGCCACAGGAGTGGGCCATGTCTGGAGGTTAGAGCACAGCCTAGTTAGATTCAAGAGGCAGGGCCATGGGACATGCAGGGGCACAGTCAAGAGAAAAGCCAAGGGTCAGAGTCAGGGATCAGAAGCCAAATGCCAGAGTCCATGGGTGAGTCAGAAATGCAGTCAGGAAGTGAGATCAGGGGAATCAAGGATGGTGAACACACTGAGTAGCCAACAAGTTCTGGGCGCTGCTGAATCTATCCCTCCGTCAATCAGGAAATGCAATCAATTAGGCAGCCCCTTCCAGGATCAGCTGTGTCCAGTGTGTTGCTAGGAGACTGACCCCGCTGCAGCTGGTGCCCTGACACTGGAGGAGAGTGAATGACTTTGGCACTCAGATAATCCTGACTTTCAGTGCGAGCTCCGTCACTGTCTTACTATGTGACTTTGGGCAAGTCACTTCTCCTCTCTGATTTAGTTTCCCCATCTAAACCAGGGGGATGATCATACTTGTTTATTTACTTTTCAGGGGTATGTGAGTATTAATTAGTCCATGTTTGTCTATTGCTTTGGACATGTACATCACTGTAGAAGTGCTAAGTATTATTATTATAAAGAGAACAGTAAGCCTTTGGAAATTGCCAACACCTAACCTATATTACTAATCTGATTTGGCCTAGGAGCACTTATTGCTTGTCATAAGATGAAGCCTTTTGCTGTAATGCATTAGCTCCTTTGCTTCAGAAGCTGCTTCTGTTCTTTTATGAGTTCTGGGCAACCCTCTAGTCATTTACTTTTTTCTCTGATAGAGAGACAAAGTTGTATCTGAGTTTTAAAACTACCTCATAAAATTTGTAAATATTATTGACTGGATTCACTCTTGTTCGTGCCAACTTCTGCCAGGGGTGCTAGGAACAACGCCCAAAGTAAGCAGCAGTGAGCTGGGCAAGTGTGTTGGCCAATACATCAGGTGAATGTGCTCCTGTGAAGCCCCTTGTAGAAACTAACCCTCATGCTTCAAATCCTAACATATATGCATAACTTTAAGCATTTGGATAGTCCTGTTGTCTTCAGTGGAACTGCTAACATTGTAAAGCTAAGCATGCGTCATGGTTTTGCAGGACAGAGCCTAGGGCCGCTCCCCTGCAACATAACCTTTGCAGATCCACAGAAGTATATTGAGTAACTCCATGAGGCAACCATGATGAAACAAGGCCAAGGAAATAATTCAAAAGTTAAGGCCAAGGTTTTCCAACATGACTAGTGATTTTCTGGATGCCCTACTTGAGACTGTAAGGGGACTGCTTTTCAGGGGTGGGTGCTCAGTATTTTCTGAAAATTAGGCCTCTTTAAGGCAGTTCAAGTTGTGCACCCAAAAACAGAGGCACCCAAAATCACTGGTCACTTTAGAAAATCACTCTCCATGTAAACATAAGAATGGCCATACTGGGTCAGACCAAAGGTCCAGCTAGCTCAGTATCCTGTCTTTGGACAGTGGGTACAGGGTACAGTGAGATTTTCTGGCTGCATTTCTGTAGGCATCAAGTGCCTACTATTACACAACGTACTGCAGCCCAGTTTCTGTTCTCGTTGTTTGCTGGGTGGGGATTTTTGATTTAATAGATTATTCACAACTCTTTCAGCAATTTGAAAAACCCACGTAACCTCACACTGCACAAGTTCAACTGACAGGAGCAGGTTTTGGTTATTTGAAAAAAGGTTCTTTGGAAACTTGGGTGTATAAAGTGATTGTGGGCAGGGGCAGCTCAATCACACAAGCAGCACAGAAAGCCACCAACATTTTTAGAGAGAGGTTAGAATGCACCTTCCTATAGAAAGTGCAAGCTAAACCCATGCCTGCTATGCCACTTACAGCCAAATCTTAGCATACTTAGGGGTGAGGAAGGATAGCTCAGTGGTTTGAGCATTGGCCTGCTAAACCCAGGGTTGTGAATTCAATCCTTGAGGGGGCCACTTAGGGATCTGGGGCAAAAATTGGTCCTGCTAGTGAAGGCAGGGGGCTTGACTCAATGACCTTTCAAGGTCCCTTCCAGTTCTAGGAGATTGGTATATCTCCAATTATTATTAAATTAAACCCACTGGTCAATATGTTATCTTTCTCCCCAATGTGTAAGAGTCTGTTACAGCTCCCACCTACAGTTGTTGAATCTTTAGCTCAAGCTACCAAGGCTTACACTTTTAGTTCTGGAGGTCTCCAGTTCAGTCCTTGGTGTCAGCCAAGATAGCAGCTATTACATGTACTCAAACATGCAATAATAAATAATACTTACGGGCCTGATTACCATCTCTCAAGATAGCTGGATTTCAGTAACTCAGCCAAGGATTATGGAGTGGGTGGGTGAGGTTCTGTGGCCTGTGGTGTGCAGGAGGTCAGACTAGATGGTCATGATGGTTCCTTCTGACCTTAAAGTCATTGAGTCATGGTAAAACCTTATGTACAGGGTTGAGGAGAGAGAATACTCCACCAGGAGTTCATAGAGTTCCACTCCAAACGTTTCTATCAGGGAACATCCAAGGAAGCAGCTGTCAGTTTTCCCTCCAAGTACTAAGGACCCTGGGGGGTCCACAAGAGGTCAAGGCCATTGGATGGAGGCCTGGTGCCTCTGCACTGGCTCTGGAGCCCAGGAATCTCCTTCTGTTTCCTGGCAGCATGGCTCCCTTGGAGCTGTGCTATCAGGGCTTTCCCAGAAGGAGATGCTACCGTATCCTCTTAAAGCAGTGGAGTTGAGAAGTGCTGTATTATCTTTCCCTGAGCAACTCTAGAGTGTGCCCTCCTCCATGGCTTGCCCCACCCACAACTCCTGTGAGAACCTCAGCGGTCCCAGGAAGGGGAGGCCAGGGCCATGAAGGCAGCTATGCCTCACCCTTCCACATGTGGGAAGGCAGATCTACACATAAAGGCCCCTCTCAGCACATGGATCTTGGAGACACAACATTGGCCAAAGAGCTTGTCTTTGCAAGGGTACTGCACCTTTAAGACTCCCACCCTTTGTGCTGAAAGAACGTTTTCTTCTTTCTTTGCAGCGTGCGCAGTCAGAGTGATACTTGGTGAGCTGTCTCCTGTTTCACACACTGTCCCCTTCATGTGTTGTTTATCAATAATCTGTTAAATTGACTGTTTTTTTTCCTGCAACTGCTTTGTCTCAGTCTCTTCTCCTTTTAAGTTAAAGTTCTCTGACAGGTGAAGATCACCCCAAGCCAGCTGACCAATCCTTCCAGGCAATGGTTCCTCAAACATTTTGGCTGCATCTGCTGCCAAGTGCTCACAGGTGAATAGCCGGCCCAACAGGTACATGGAGGGGATGGGTTGGGGAGGAACACTGCCTGATTCTGCTCTCTCTCAATTGCACTTCTGCAAGACTGGGCAGAGTTTTGCCTGTAATTGCAGGAGAAGTCACAGAACAGCTGGATGATGCTCTTTACTTAGAATCAGAGGTCTCGGTTTTCCTACCTGTACGTTTTGGAAGGAGACAGTTGGAGAAGCTGATTTGCACTCATATTTTTAGGCCTGCAGGGGCTTGCTCAGCCTTCCATGTAATTTAAAGCAGCCTGATGGGGAGCAGAGAATAACTGTAGTACAATGTGTTGCAGTTATGTCCCTGCTCCATCCCTGGCTTGCGCCAGTACTTAATTTGTGCCAGGGCTTGTCAGGGCTGTGCCCTGGCACCTCTAGGCTTGGCAGTTCATAGCCCCAGGACCTCTGGCTCGCCACATCAGCTATGAATATAAAAAAAATTGCTTGAGCCCCAGCACCTCTTTCTTTACAAATTAAGCACTGGTTGCCCCCTCCCTACCCTGACATACTGGGAGCAGGGCCAGTATAAAGTGCTTACACCAGCTAAAGAGATTATCTGTATAGGGGTATTCCAGGGGGGCTATTTCTACCCCTTCAGGGCCTATTTATGCTACCAGATGAACAAATGAAAATCAGACCCATAGAATCATACTGTAGGGTGGATCAGTGAGAAACTATGAGCCTCCAGCTTCAGCCGCTAAAGAGAATTAGATGTATGGAAGGCACACAGAGCAGTAGCTGTGCGCACACACCAGCCCCAACACAAGACCTCAGCTGTCTCTGGCAACTTCCTGTCATTACCCACACTACAAATGCACAGGAGGAGCAAACACTAGTATGTGGTGACACAAGGTGTAAGGAAAGTAGTGGAGAATCAAGCCACTGTTAAAGGCATTTGGTGATAGGTCTGTAATGCGTCCTATGATAGCATTAGAAAATGAATGATCAGGAAAAGATCACCTCCTGAAAGAGAATGCAAGGTGACTTCTGGATAAGAGCTAGAGAAAACCACCTTCCCCACCAAACCATTTTATTAAGTCTTCACACTCCTTCTTCCTGTCAACTATGAAACCAGCTGAAAAAAGTAGCATAGTCCCCACACACCCATTAATGGTGGAGAAATACAAATGATCTATTCATAGACCAAAGCCAGGGAAGAAAAGTGAGACTAAACGGCTTAATTATGGAGTCTGAGAAACAACAAACAAAGAGTTAAACAGAAGGGAGGAGAAAGCAGGAAGTAGTGGTTGAAACAATCTGTAAGGCAGAGGACGGGGTCAGTCTCATTTAAAACAAAGTGCACAAACAACAGGGGAAAGTACACAAAAAAAGTAAGTTGATTTTGTCATATTAGTAAAAGTTGTGGCGGCCACTGTGGAACCTGAAGCCCTCCTGTTTATTCAAAGAACAGGTGCCAGCTTCCCACCCATCCCTCAGCCCTTAACTGAAGGGACCATTTCTAGCAGCAAACGGATGGTTCAGTGTGTATGGTCTTTCAGTACTGGTATGGAAATTATTCTTATTTGGATTTGCAGTTATGCATTTTGCTATTAGATATAATAAATGAACCAGGTAGGATTGTTAAGATGCTGTATAACTGACCTAAGCACTAGCCATCTAAGACAGATGAGCATTGTCAAGGAGACAAAATGTGAAGCGCTTTTAAAGGTGTCTTTGCTTGTTGCTATTATGAAGAGGTCATATTTTCTCTTTAGCAAAACTATGCAATACATGGCCTTGTCTCCGCTAGAGAGATTGTCTAGTAAATGCTCAATGGTGTTGAGAGTATCTTGGCAGCCGCAGTGTTAGTAATGTCGGGAGCCCTAATCTAGACAACCTGCTTTTAACACTATGTTAAGTGTATTAGACTTTTCAGAGCAAATCTAATCCACACCTTGTTCATTTTTACCTTGTCTGTACACAGAGCTTCCAAAATTGCTAATTGCAATGCAGTGGTACCAGTGTTAGCAGCAATGGGAAAGCTGTGGGAAATTTGCCTCGGTTAGACAAGGCTCTAAGGACAACAGAGAAAAACAGGGCTGATGGGTAACAGAAGGAAGGCCCCGATCATGCAAACACTTAGGCACCTACTTAACTTATGCACATGTTCAATCCCATTGAGTTATTTAGGTTCATAACTGTAAGCACATGTGTAAGTTTTTGCAAGATCATGGTATAAAAGGGAACAGACAGTGACTGAAGTCCATCCTCACTGTTTGTGTTTGATAGAGACAAGGTAAAAGAAAAATACTTAGACTGTAAACTCTTTGAGACAGGGACTGTCATGTATTTGTGCAGCACCTAGCACAATGGAGCCTGGACCCAGTTAAGGGCTCTGGGGGCTACTGCAATGAATATTTTTACTTGCATTATCAAGGGAACATCTCTTTTAATCAGAAGTCACTATGACTCTTGTGCTACATTCTAGCTTTGCATTCCTACCACTTGAAAAGGACAGTTAATGGTTTAGCTATAATGAGAGGAAATGCAGTCACTGAGGAGGACGTCAAACAGCAGCACAACACCAAGAGTACATTTACACTTGGCACTGAGGGGTGACTGCTGCTTGGGTAGGAATTCCCACTCTAGCTTTAATGTAGCTAGCTCACTAAAAACTGCAGCGAAGACACCGCAGGGTGGACTCCAATGCGGACTGGCAATGCATATCCGTACTCAGTGTTCCAGGTGGGCTTCCACAGCTCGCTCTGAAGTCTGCTCTGCTGCACCTGCACTGCTATTTTTAGCCATGCTAGCAACATTAAAGCTAGCAGATATATAGCTACCCAAGCTGCAATCACATCTCTGATTGCATAGTATACAGACCCTAGGTGACATGGTGATGGTACAGAGAGAAAGAGAGAGAGATAAGGGCTGAATTATTTTCCCAGTGGACTCAGTGAGAGCTTTGCCACTGACTTTGATGGAAAAGGGTTGTGCCCTTAAATGCAAGATTCTAATTTCTTACCTAATATTTCTTTTCTATAATCAAGATTTCTGTTATTACACAAATAATTACCCAAGCTAGTTGGGTAGTTATATGATTTTTATTTCCCTGCAGGTTTTTCTCTATTGTATCTGAAATCAGTTTTTATCAATCAGATTTTATCAATCTGACGGTTATGCTTTATGATTATGATTTAACATTTATATTGCAATGGTCCTAGGGGCCAACCAGATGGGGCCTCCTTCGTGCTAGGTGCATGTCTACACAGCAATGTCTAAGGGTCTGTCTACACAGCAATTAGACACCCGTGGCTGGTCTGTGCCAGCTGGCTCAGGCTCATGGGGCTCAGGCTAAGGGGCTGTTTCACTGCAGTGTAGTGTTCCAGGGTCAGGCTGGAGCTGAGGCTCTAGGACCCTGTGAGGTGGGAGGGTCACAGAGCTCGGGCTGCAGCCCTACACTGCAGTGAAACAACCCCACAGCCTGAGCCCTGGGAGCCTGAGTCAGCTGGCACAGACCAGCCACGGGTGTCTATTTGTTGTGTAGCCAGACCCTAAAGGGTCCACGGGGCACCTAAAAGGCAAGGACCAGCAGTAAAGGACAGTCATAGTACACTTACCCTCACTACTAGGGCTGACACTAAAAATGCTAATTGAGATGCTAGTTTTTCTGATGCTTCACATAAGTCATCAAACACTGTCAGGTGATAACATTTGTTCTCTGACAACCTGGACTGGACTTAGAAGGGAAAGGCTCATTGCTCATTATAACAACGTTGGCCATTTAGAATTATTTTGAGGTATTATTTGGAGGTTTGGGGGTGGGCCCTATGACCTGTAGGGGAATCTCCGCAGGATAACACTTGTCCTTCCCCAGAGCTACAGGTTTGCAGTATTGGGCCCTAGCTGATGTCACAAAGAGCTAAAGTTGTCAGTTTATCACCAGGATAATTTGGATATTTTCACTGTCATTTTTTAAATAAAAATGATACCAACAAAGGGCAATTACCCAACCACCCCGCAAAGCTGCTTTTATTTTTCCTTTAGGCATTTTACTGAAAGCTAGTTTGTTGCAGGCAACAAGTTCATCAGGTCACAGAATTGTAGAAATGTGAGGCTGGACGTCTTTGCAGCCTGGGTACAAAGGGCTGTAAAATATGGTCAGAATTAATGAGAGAGTTTTAGATGCCACTATAAAATCCATCTGCAAATGAAGAGTCAAATGCAGCTTGACACACTGCATTCCTTGCGCAAAGCAGCTCCATTTTGTGAATACCCACCGGTGAGCATGCCTAGCTTCCATTGAAGTTAACAGGAAGTGAGGGTGCACCACATTGTACAATGAGGCTCAGAGCTGGCTGCAAAAATACACTTTCTGTAGACCTGTGACTTCTAGTTCTAGCACTCATCCAGCTTGTATGTTTCTGGTCTGTTCTACATGAGAAAATGTCACATTTATTTACGACTTCTTTCAGATTTACAAGGCAAAGTTGAAGCTGACAAAATATTGGTAGTAAACCGATTTGGCTGTAGGGGGGAGGAAGGCTCTACGTGGTGGCTAGCCTTGCTGATAGTCCAATCCATATATATAGTGGTTGGCAATGGCAGGCAGGTACCACATTGAGAGCACTTCTGAGTGTAGACTATGGAATCTTCTGATGTGGGTCTCCCTCAGCCTTGCCTATTGAAGTTGTTCCTCTTTAATAGATAAATATTCATTGGGCCAGAGAAAGAGTTAGAACAACTCTATATCCCAGTAGTTAGGGTACCTCACTGAGAGGTAGCAGCTTCCTGTTCAAATCCTCTCTCTTCATCAGCTTCAGGGGGCACTTAACTGGGAATCTCTCAGATCGCAGTGAGCATCCTAACCACTGGGCTAAAGATTTTAAGGTGGAGTTAAGTGGCTTCTGAGCAAGGCTACAAGATCAGGCTCCACATGCATCTTAGGCAGAGGAGCACCTAGCTTCCCCCACGTTTGTAGCTTGTTCCAGGGCTTAGGTGGGAATAGATGCCTGGACACTGAGTGAATCAGCAGGGTACATGCCCAGAGGCAGAAACATAGGTGCCTAGGGAACTTTTACTGCAAAAACTTAGGTGCTCAGTGGGTTTAGGCACCTATAGGGTTAGGCGGCAGCCAAATGGGAGGTTATAGATCACAGTGGTGTCTAAAAACAACTACTCATTTGTGGTCATCAACATTGAAGTGACCTATAGGGAGGTTGCGTCTAAAAATTTAGATTCTTTATTTCCTTTCCTTCTGTGTTGGCAAAATGCCACACTGAGATACCACTGGTGGGCTCTAACGAACCTAGGGTGACAGATTTAAGTATTGTAACGTTACTGACCATGCAGACTGTCTGAAATGTTCTCAATGACTTTTGGAACCTCGCACAGTTTCATTCATCCACTACTAACCATTCCTTTACCATTTCCTGTCCATAGTATTATCTGTGTCTTGCAATGTGAGCCATGCTACGGCTCCCTGAGTACTTTACAATCAACCTGGAAAACCGCAGTATTCTTTGTCTGCTGCCACGCCCCACTGTTGCCCTTGGTGCACTTTTGTAAGCAGATCCCTGTGCCTCTGCAATGTATCATTGTGGTGGGGAATTGTGGACATGGGCCAGGGCTCTGGACTTTCCACTTGGCGCCTAGATTGGCATGTGAGGGTTGGGGTCTGTGTTGCCTGTCCACTTGTCTTCTATAACTATTACATATAAAAACCTATATTTAATGAAAATTAAGTTTGCAGAGTCAAGTGCTCAGAAGTTAGGAAATGCCAGGTTTAGGGTTGCCCATGAAACCTCTAATGCACATACACAAGGGAGCCAAATTATGATCACATACTATTTTTTCCGCATGACTGCTGTCTCATTCAGTGCATATTTCTGGATGGTGTCAGGTAATAAATTAGAGCTGTGCTGTGCTGTGCATTGGGACATTTTATGTGGGTCTCTTGAAACTTGAATTCTATCCATATTCAGTATTTCTTTTAATTAGCGCTGAGAAGGAACAAGATTTTTCCATGCCATAAAAAAAAAATCCAAGATTTGGAAAAAAAATATCATTCCATAGTGGAATGGAATAAACAAATCCTGGAATTTGTCACAGAATGGCTGCTTAGCTCCCTGGGCATGAGCCTAAATATCTACACTGCAATTTTTATAGCCCCGCAGTCTGAGCCCCGCGAACCCGAGTCAGCTGATGCAGGCCAGCTGCGGGTGTTTTATTGCAATGTAGACATACCCTGAGAGCACAGGAAAGAGAATCTTCCAGCTGTCCAGGTATGTCTACTCTGCAGTGTAAGCCCACGATTAGTGGAATTCAAGTTGGTGGACCCTGGGTTAGAGAACAGAGGGCTTGAGCATCTACACTGATTGGTTACCACAGGCTGAGAATTTTTGAAGCTGAGCCACAACCTGGGGCTTCAGCATCTACACTGCAGAGATCTGAGTCCAACCAGCCATATCTCAGATTTCCTAGTGCCCTCCCGAAATGTGTCTGTGCCTAATGCCCCTGAAACCTGGAATGGAGCGTGCTCAGTGTAGACAGACTCTGGAGAATTTAGCTGCCAAACTTCTACTGGGCTTGTGTGAAATGTGCTTTTTGGAAAAGCATAAGTTGGCCAGATTCAGGTAGATTTTCATGGGACTGGCAAAAAGGCATGCCCCTCTTGGGAAATGTCAAGCCCCTGCTCCAAAGCTTAGAGGTGCTAGAGTCTCTCAGCAAAACAACTGTAAACATTTTCTAACATGTTAAACTATGTATTTTCCCCTAACCTCATTCTGAGATATGGCTGAAACATTTCTACTGAAATTTTCTCAGATATATTCCCCAAAAGGCAGACACCTGGCACAGAAGTTTTCAGCCGGAATGGTTGGCATTTGGCAAAGTTATAAGCAACTGAATACTGCATCTTATAATGGGGCCTGATAGGTAACCTTAACTATAGGTGCCACTACTATTGCAGCCTATACTTATGAGTATTGGCAGATTTTTCCACACCTCTTGGCGAGGATTGGTGCTGGTTCATTTGAGTACATTTTTCACCATTGTAGACTCAGGGACAACAGGATTGTGTCCAGTTGAGTGTTAAATGTTTACTTTCAAACAATGGCGCTTCCTCCTTTGTGCCTGGGCAATTATTCCTCAGTCTTATTGAACTAATTATTTAGAAATTATTTCTAACATTCAGCCTAAATAAGGCCTTTCTTAATTTCATCCCAATATATATCAGGTTCTCTTGAACATTCTCTCACTCCATCTGTCACTGGATCTGCCCAATATAGGTAATAACAGACTGCTACAAAACACAACACTTTTCATCTTAAAACACAACCATATGAGTACAAAACATTGGTCAGACTTACAGGCAGTTCCCTAGGGAATTTTTATCTGATCGGTGCTGGTGCTTCCACACTGTAACAGATTTTACTTTCCGTACACGTCTGAGCTGCAAAAAAGAGCCCCAAAACAATAACTTTAAGAATATCGTATTTCAGAATGATCAAATCTCAAGATATTTCTCAGTTCACACAAGCACAGATAACACGATCAGTTTTCAAATGGGCTAGCTAGCTCAAAAGCATTTATAGGCCAGATTTCCAAAAGTGCTTATTCAGCACCCACAACTGAGCCTGATTTTTAGAAGTGCTACCCCCTCTTGTTCTTTTGCACCTACCGTTTTGCCAGATTATTTCCCCCCAATGCTACTAGTTGTGGGTTTTCATTGCAGTAGTTGTTTGTGTTCAAAGTGTTTAGTCAAGGGTTGCGTGTGTGCAGGAGGGGAGTTGAGGAGAGTGATGGAAGGCTGGCATCCCAAGGTGGGCAGATGGAAGGTTGTGGTATGTGGTCTGCGGTGCACAGTACTTGTGGCAAGGGTAAAGTGTGTGTTTCTGTGTAGAGGATGTGACATTTTGGGAATCTGTCTGTACAATATATGAATTCTGTGTGAGATTATGAACTCTGTATGTATCGTTACCAAACTGCAAACTGCAACTGTTGCCTGATTTGATGGGAGATTAATAATATTGTTTAGATAATATGGGTTATAGGCTCACCAATTAATCTGATCAGAAGATAATAAGGTTCTTGTCCCAGAGTCAGGCTACACAGGGGACTATCAGGATGTCTGACTAGGAAACTCACACTGAGAACAAAAGGCACCTTTAAGCCTTTTCCTGAGATAAATGGAACAGTAATGCAATAGCAATCAAATAATCAACCAATTACAAAAGCAGTAATATTGTTCTAGCAGTACAGGTGGTATTATGTACTATAAAGATTTCTCGATTCCTATACTCACACCCTTCCTTGAAAACCTGGTGATAAGAGACAAAGGACCAGCCTTGCCCCTGGCAGGCCAAGAGAGTTCAATGGTCCAGGTTCCTCAAGTCTTGAATGAGAGGTGAAGAACTTAGAAGAAGCTGGAGCTAAAAGCTGTAGAAAGACCTCAGAAGCTAATGTAGCATTTACTTAAAACTAACATTAAGAACTAACAATGATGAACTAACAATAAACAAACTGAACTTTCCCAACATGGTGGGTTGCACCTATTATAGGGCCTGATCCTAAGTGCACTCCTTCCATGTCCAAACTTAACTTCCTCACCCACAAAAATGTTAGGGTACATTTACTCTATGGGCTGGCATGTTCATGCGTATTAAGACATATTCGTAACTGTTAGAGCCTATTAGCTCATCCTCACCTCTGTTGTTTCTGTCCTAGCCGGTTATTTTGGTTACTTCCGTGTTCTTTGTGATGTACCTGTTAACTCTGAAAAAGTCCATGAACTTGGGTGGCCTTAACCACCAATTTGCTTTAACTTGCCCACTTATCTATGTGAAAGGTCACACACATATATACTGTATGTTTTAGCTCGTCACCACCTATCTAACATAAAGGTCTTGATCATTTGTATGTTAACTTGCTTTAGATTAACATACAGGACGTTGCTTGCATTAGTTAAACTACCCTAATACAAATTGATAAACCTGTTATAAAACCAATAGCAAACCTATAATGTGACAAATGATCAACTCATAAGAAAAGATATATATGCAAGCAAGCAGGCTAGCTCTATAGGCTACAGTGCAACTTTTTGCCTTCTCTGTTGTCTCTTTGACTCCATATTGGACAGAAATTCCAAAGGCTGGTGGCAAAAGAATAACAATAGAGGTTAGTTGAATTAACTTGCTTCTCTCTGAAATGTCGTAACTCTAGAGAATAGGATAGTGCCTCCCCAGGAAAACTGTTTTTTCTAGGGAGAGGTCAGTGGATGTATTTGGGATCTTTGGCCACTTTCAGTGGCTCAAGGTGATGGGAGCTGATATAGTCTTATGAGGCAGGGAAAATGCTGGTTGCCTGACTTCCTGAGCCCAGATGGTCCCCCAAGGACTCCCAAGGAAATGGTGAACTAATGAGGGGCATTGCAGCTAGGGTGTTCGTTGTTTTTTAAATGATCTGTACTCTCTTGTGCTTTGTTAAATAAAAAAGCAAGAACGTGTTAAATGCTGAGCAAAGTGTCTCTGTGTTATATTCCTCATAACTGCCACATGCCTCCGGAAAGAGGGAACTGTAAATGAGAAGATTCACATCTTGGAGAGGAGTTCTGGGAGAGGATATTTTTAAATAGGGGGGAGTCTGAAGGGTCAGCAATGAGCCCAGGAGCTAGTCAGCTGGACAGCAGGTTCCAGCTCTCAGAAGGGAGCGTTGGACGCTGGGTTGCACTCTGAGGGTGTGCCTAGGGACCCAAAGATTGGAGTACTGTCTGGGCTTCCTTCAGGCTCCAGAGGCTTAATACACCCTGGGGACCTAGGGGCTGAGTCTTTCACAGCAATCTGCTGGGTGGCCTGGAGGGGGTGCCATATGGGATCTGTGACAGTGGCCTACATGGTATGTACTATTAGAGGGCTTCACGTTTCACTCGCCTGCTTTTTTGCAGGTTTGTGCATGTAGCAATTCTAAATGCTTCACAGTGAAGATTTTTTGTGTATTAATTTTCTAATTCTTTCAGTACTTAATTGGGGGTTCTGCAAGGAGTTCTGTGGCCGTAGAAGTATCGAGATTCAATCAACAGCTGAATATGTACCCATACCAGTTACAGGATAAAATACGATAGAAAAATGTAGCCTTTTATGCAAAAAGGGTTTGTGTGCCTAGCCCCCATACATTAAGCTTCCAGGCACTCTACTCCCATCCATCAGCAATGTGCATAGGGCATAAACTTTCACTTATAACAAATAATGGCTGAACCAACATTTTTTTTAAAATGAGCTATTGTACCAGACCTGCTCAGGATCCACCTCATTACCAAGTTTTGTGGAAGTAGATGATGGCTTTTTTTTAAAAGAAATATTCATCAACAATGAAAAGTAGGTTTTTCAGCCAGAGCCCTCAAAGGCTTCCCATTAAAAATGTATAAGAAACCCAACAAAAACTACACAGACAATTTAAAGGGCATCAAATCTAACCTGTGAGAAATTTCTTTTAGCAAAAAACTGGAGTGAATTGCTCATTTTACGTCCATTTTTAGAACACAGTCCTAACTATGAAGCTACTACCAGGCTTCCTTCATGTAATACATGACCCAGAAAGAAAACCAGCTTGACTTTCAGAATCCATGCAGTTTTCAGGGCTGGCGGTCAGAACAAGCAAACAAGCTTCTTTTTACTTGTAAATCCAGCATGTTTGATCTGCAGCTCGTTGCGGCACAGCAAACCTGGAACCCCATGATGCCAGTTTTACAGAGTCACTTCTCGGAGTAGAACTGCATTTTAAAACTGTACTTAAACAAAATGAAACATTTTTGGACAAAGGCAAAAGAACAGGAGACAAAAAATATGGGAACAAATCTGAAGGCTCGGAAATTGAATCAGAACTGTAGTACTGGGAAACGGAACCTGGCCTCCTCAGTTTCAGTTTAAAACCATCCTTTTATTTGTAAGCAACGCAAACAGTACAGAATGACTGAGAGATAATAGCCATAGAACTCCACTATGCTATTTTAACAGCCCTTCTTGCCTACCCTAGGGTGCAAATCCTCACTGAGAGGCCATAGGAGCCCTGCTTCCCATGTTCCAGTGGAAGTTCTCCAGCGAGAGACCATGGGAGGCCTGCTTCACGAGCCTAACAACAGAGCTTCTTAAAGAGATGTTGTTGGGGCCTGGCGGCTGGGTATGTTTAGTTTGGAAAAAGAAGATCAAGGGGGAGACATGATAGCCATCTACAAATATTTGAAAGGCTGCCATAAAAAAGATGGATAAAAATTGTTCTCTCTTGCCACAGAGAGCAGGACAAGAGGCAATGGGTTCAAACTACAGCCTAGCAGATTTAGATTAAATCTACGGAAAAACATCCTATCTGTAAGAACAGTAGGACAATGGAAAAAACGGCCTAGAGAAGTCATGGAAGCTCCTTCACTGGAGGTTTTCAAAAGGAAGCTGGATGGCCATCTGTCTTGGATGGCTTAGACACAACAAATCCTGCATCTTGGCAGGAGGTTAGACTAGATGACCCTTGGGGTCCCTTCTAACCCTATGGTTCTATGATTCCCCACCCTCCTGCCCACACACGGTTTATTAGTGGTGGCAGACCACACTGGCAGTTTCTCTTGTAAATCTTTCGATTTTTGTCACTACAGCTAACCTACCCTTTTCTCCTTTTGGTACTCATTCCAATCAGGGACGTACTCAAGGGGCGGGGGGGGGGCAAGCAGAGGCATGCCCCCTGCCCCAATAATCGACAGCAGCCTCGTGGCCCTGGCAGGGAGAGCAAGTTCCCCTGGCCCTGAGGCCCCAGTGTTGAGAGTGAGCTCCTCCAGTCCTGGGACCACAGCAGGGAGAATGAGCTCTTGTGGCCCAGGGCCACAGTGGGGGCACAGAACATGCCCCCCAAAGGAGTGGCATTTAAATTGTGTGTGCACACTCCTGCTTCCAACCTGGCATTCCTGCACCAAACAAGAATACTTATTCTGACCAAGAATATACTGGGCAAAATTTTTAAAGACCCTCAACTTGGCCTCTCATTTTTGCACTTACAAGCTTTGCAGAGAGCAAAATTGCCTGCATAGTTAATTGCAAGTGTAGATGATACCGGGTAAAAGTGTCACAAATAACTGGAAATATCCTGAAAAAGGCTGCAGAAAGGTGCAGGGTGTTAGCTGGAGACATGGGTTCAGTTCCAGGCTCCCCACCAACTTCCTATGTGACCTTACGCAAGTCACTCTGCCTCTCTCGGTGTGTTGACACTGCAGCTGGAAGTGAGCCTCCTACACCAGGTAGACAGATTTGTGGTGGGCGAGGGCTCACTGTTGCATGCCAAAAATAGCAGTGTGGATATTGCGGCAATGGCAGAGGCTTAAGCTAGCTACCTGAGCTCAGACCCAGGGGTCAGGTTGAGCTTGAGCTTGGATGGTTAACCTGAGCCTCCGCTGGTACTGCAATGTCCACCCAGCTATTTTAGAGCACTAATGTGAGCCAGGCTGACACAAATCTGTGTACCCGGGCTGGGAGGTTTGCTCTTAGCTGTAGTGTAGACCCGAGGTCCCCAACCTGTAGGGCATGCCCCCCTAGGAATGCACAGAGAAACTTGGGGGGTGGGCGGGCTGGAGTGGTGGGGAGGGAGCATCACCCAGCTCCATTCCTGGCCCAGGCCTTAGCTGCTGGCCCTGGCTGCCGGCCCCATGCCCATGGCCGCGCTCCAGGACGCCGGCTGCCGGCCCCGTGTCTGGGCCCCACTACTAGTCCCGTGCTCGAGGCTCTGCCCCCGGCCTTGACTGCTGCCCCCATGCCTGGGGCCTGAGCTGCTGGCCTTGGCCCCCAGTTGAGGCTCCATTCCTGGTCCTGGTCCTGCCCCCAGCTGTGGCCCCAGCTTTGCCCCCCTTACTCATGTCTGCCTCCTGGACATAAGAACATAAGAACGGCTGTACTGGGTCAGACCAAAGGTCCATCTAGCCCAGTATCTGTCTACCAACAGTGGCCAATGCCAGGTGCCCCAGAGGGAGTGAACCTAACAGGCAATGATCAAGTGATCTCTCTCCTGCCATCCATCTCCATCCTCTGACGAACAGAGGCTAGGGACACCATTCTTACCCATCCTGGCTAATAGCCATTTATGGACTTAGCCACCATGAATTTATCCAGTTCTCTTTTAAACGCTGTTATAGTCCTAGCCTTCACAACCTCCTCAGGTAAGGAGTTCCACAAGTTGACTGTGCGCTGCGTGAAGAAGAACTTCCTTTTATTTGTTTTAAACCTGCTGCCTATTAATTTCATTTGGTGACCCCTAGTTCTTGTATTATGGGAATAAGTAAATAACTTTTCCTTATCCTCTTTCTCAATATCACTCATGATTTTATATACCTCTATCATATCCCCCCTTAGTCTCCTCTTTTCCATGCTGAAGAGTCCTAGCCTCTTTAATCTTTCCTCGCATGGGACCCTCTCCAAACTCCTAATCATTTTAGTTGCCCTTTTCGGAACCTTTTCTAGTGCTAGAATATCTTTTTTGAGGTGAGGAGACCACATCTGTACACATTATTCGAGGTGTGGGCGTACCATGGATTTATATAAGGGCAATAATATATTCTCAGTCTTATTCTCTATCCCCTTTTTAATGATTCCTAACATCCTGTTTGCTTTTTTGACTGCCTCTGCACACTGCACATCCTGCACACTGCACAGCCGCAGCCCTGTTCCCAGCCCTGGCTTCAGAGGTAAGGAGAGAGGTGAGGTAAAAAGTTTGGGGACCACTGGTGTAGACATACCCTCTGAGCTCTCTTTCCTGACTGAATAATAGGGATAATAGCACTTCCCTTCCTCACTGGGATGCTGTGAGGTTAATATATTAAAGATTGTGAGGTGCTCAGATTCTACAATAATGGGGGTTGTATAAGTACCTAAGACAGAAGTGTCTTAGGAACCCTATTGGAAGTTGATGGGACTTATGTTCCTAATTCACATGGGGGCTTTTGAAACTCTTATCTAGAATCTATGTAGGTATTTTTTCCATTAATAAAATCCAGAAGTTGCTCATTCGAAAAGGCAGGCACAGTCAGGTAGCCAGTGTCTAATGCTACAACTGATTGTGGACAGAGAAGGTCCGTTAAAAACTTTGGCCTACAATAGCTGAACATTTCCAGGGATCATTGAGTAGTGATGGGCTGGTGGCATCATGCTATTATTATAACTGCCCTACAAATGACTTTTTTGAAATATGGAAAATCTTTCATATAGAAATAGTATATTGCGAAAGACAACAAATACAACATGCAAAAGTGCACTGTGCTACAAGAAGACTTCCGTCTGGTGCTAGTCTGTAGAGTTCTGCTTTTATGCTGTGAGGCAGTCACCAAAAGCCAGTATGAAATTATATATTCTTATGGTCTGACTCCATATGTATGATTCTGATTGTGGGCATGTGCGCATGCTGTAAACTTCACTGCACATGTTTTGCCGGTGCAATCTCAGAATGACTTTAAATCGCAACGCTGCAAAGGTTAAAGATACATATCTAGTCCAGATTTACAAAGAAATTGGGTACAAAGTTTATTCATTTGGGTTTCTATCAAAGACTAGAAGCTGATTCTCTGCTTTTATGATGTCACTTGGAGTGCATTACATCTTCTACTGTTCTTCTTACTAAAAGCAAAATTTACACCTGTTTCCCCTTTATTCTAATAGATTATTTGAACATTTTAGCTGTTTGTCCTACTACGGTACCTGCAGTGATTCTGACTGATTGCAAAGTTATCTTTTTATAATATGCAGTCACTTTAACTCATAAAATAATCATTTTATTTCTAAATTGCCCAATCATCAGTGATGCAAACATATAAAGCTCTTTGCTTTTCAGTGACCATTTTGGGCTCTTTCTATGAGTAAAGAATATGGGGATAGGAGGGAAATGAGCCAATCTGTATTTCACCTACTGAAAAGCTACTCTAAAAAACGAGCATGAAAAAGAAGTGAAAAGTTGTCCTTACCTGCTCCAGTGTGTATGGCGTAGCATGAAAAGCCCATAAATGACTGACTGGCTGTTAGAAAACGTCTTATATTGGTTGCTCCTCAGATCATCAGGCTCAGGAAATGACCATATATTTCTGCAACGGTTAATTTCCTCACTCTGTAAGTTAACTGTTTTGATACACCCCTCAGGTTTTTGGTTTTTTTTGTTTGTTTTTTTTAAGTTCAGAAAATCTTTCTTCATCTCCCAGTAAACCTGTCTGATGTCTGTACTCTCCAGCTGACTTGTTTCACAATGAGAATGTGAAGCTTGCAAGAGAAATGGTGAGCCTGAAAATATTTCCACGTAGTAAAAGGAAATGGAGCTTCAAAGATGTTTTCTGCCCTAGAGTAGCAAGTGCACAAACCATAGAGAGAAAATAGTAGAGTAAAATTTTCAGAAGCACTAAATCTCATTTTCAAAAGAGACTTGGGTACTTAGGAGCCAAAATTCCATCCTAAGTGCCTAAATTCCTTTTGAAAATGAGATTTAGGCTCCTAAATCAGTTATGTTGCAATTGCTGAGCACAGGAATGCCCAATACCTTTAAAAATCTGGGCCTTGGTCTAGAAGCAAACTGCTATCATAGGGATATTTCCAGGTGGTCACTATACATTTCCAGTACTGTTTTGTTCAATTTCTAGTTAGTCCATCTCCTCTATAGAATCACTACTTGCTTGGTCCTTTGGTGCTTACTGAAGACAGATTTTATTGTTTTAAGTATTTGAAGTTGCATTAATTGTACATTTAAGGTTTTTTGCAGCAAAGGTATGTTTAGAATCCATTACATTCTTAGTTTCTTTGGAGTGAATTGCTGTTATCTGGAAGCTTCAGATGACAATTTTTAATCACCTTAGAGGTTGGCCAATGCCACTAGTTGGTGACTCAGCTAGTGCTGTGTGAATAACTGATTTTCGGTTCATAGGCAGTTCTGAAAAATAAAAAATAACATTAGTTTCAGGTCAATCCCAAACCAAATTTTTTTAGAAATTTCCAGTGAATTGAAAAATCAGAAAAAGAATAATTTTGCATCCAACAAAATGTTTTGTTTTGATTTGGGGCATTTTTAACTGTTTTTAAAAGAAAAGCAGAGAAAATTTGGAAATGAAACCTAACTTTACAAAATTGAGCAGGAGCTGCCTTTCCTTTTATGCCCAATAGCCCAGTGGTTAGCACGCTCAGCTAGGCTGTAGAAGATCCAGGTTCAAATCCTTACTCTGGAGCAACAAATTGTAGCTAGGTCTCCCAAACCCTAATCCTCCTCCCTTGCAAGCTGTTGGCTATTCGGTGGTGGTAGTGGGTCTGCTTAATCTCTCCTATTGAAGCTGCTCCACTTTGTCTGAAATCCTTCAATGTTTATTGGGCCAGAGAGAAAAAAAAGTGACTCTATAGGCTATGGGGGTCAGGGCATCCTCCTGGGAGGTGGGACACACAGATTCCAGACCCTGCTCCAATGAATATTTAGTTATTTATACCAAGTAGAACCGCTTCAACAGAAAAGGTCAAGAGCTTGTCCTATGCTACAATTACCTAATAGCCTGCTGGTTAGATCACTTATCTGGTGTATGGAAGATCTCAGTGCAAGTCCCTGATCCAGAGGTGGGGATTCAAATGTGGGTCTGCCACAGCTGAGATCAGTGTCCTCACTATCAGGTATAAGGGGACCACCTCCTTCTTGTGAACCTAACTTGGCATTTTCATATATATATATATATATATATATATATATATATATATATTTACCAAAACAATTCATAAAAATCAACACAAATTTGGGAAATGTTTTGGTCGACCCAAATCTGCATTTTTAGTGAAAAAATGTTTTGGATGAAAAATTTCACCCAGCTCTAGACTCAACTCCCTCATTTGGGGCCTTCCCCAAAGAACACTGAAATCAGGAGAAAGACGCCCCTGACTTCAATGAGCGTTGGAGCAAGCCCTTGCTGTTGCAAGCTTTGGGCCTTGTCCTGGGAGAGGCCAGGTATTTCCAGCATGGTGTTAAGTTCCCTCAGTGCTCACTGTGCTGTAGGTCATTGGCATCTCCCAAGATCAGGCCCTGTGTCTTTATAAATAAGACAACAACTGGGCAGAGCAAATTTAGTTTCTAGAAGAGTTGTTAAAACTTCCACTTGCCACTTAGTGAGCAAGTTCCCTTTCTTACATGTTTGGTTGGATTTTAATATATAGAAAAGCATAATTAAAGGCCAGCGGTAAAATCCTGACCCTACTGAAGTGAATAGGAGTTTTGCCATTGACTTCAGTGGGGCCAAGGCTTCACCCCAGGGATACATTTCCAAGGATAAACAAACCAACAAAAAAACCGAATGCTTCTGGCTTCTATCCACAACAACGCTTAGGCATGTGCGTAACTGTAACACATTCCTAATCCTAGTGTCTTCAGGGAAATCACTAGGAATACCCATACGCATAAAGTTAAGCTCATGCTTAGCAAGATGGAGGTCAGCGTGCTCAGCATCTTGCAGGATCAAACCCTAAGTCAGTTATTTTTATCCTCTGCTCTTGAGGAGCAACGTGCTACATTGTTTCACATGCAGAAATCTTAAGGGAGCTTTGCATACAACAGGATGGCTGTATATGGTCTCAAGCGTTTCTCTCTCCTTGGCTGCTCTCACTTTTGCATACAAAAACTGAATCAACTGTCAGGTGCCAGACTGGCTTTTCATGCTGAGTCTAAAAGTAAAGAGAAGTGATTGACTCAATATTGCCAGCTGCAAGCATTCAAAAATCATAAGATTGGCTTTAAAATCATGAGATTTTAATTAAAAATATAGCTATCTCCTAGAACTGGAAGGGACCTCAAAAGGTCATTGAGTCCAGCCCCCTGCCTTCACTAGCAAGACCAAGTACTGATTTTTGCCCCAGGTCCCTAAGTGGCCCTCTCAAGGATTGAACTTTCAACCCTGGGTTTAGCAGGTCAATGCTCAAACCGCTGAGCTATCTGACTACAGGGGGGTTCTTTTTCTTTGCCATCTAGTTTCTGAGCCTTCACTGCATGTTTCAAGTTTTTTTTCTGCAATCATGAGGGCTAGATAATCATGTTTTTATCTGTCTTCTGAAGCTGGGTCTTTAAGAAAACACCAAATATTACAAGACTCATGGTGAAATTGTGAGAGTTGGGAACACTGTTAACAGCTCCAAGGGAATCAGTTGGTGGCATTCATTCTACAGAATGCAAATCCTTGGGTGAATACATTAGCGCTGCTCTTGTGTAGAAATATTATTTAGGACTGCTATTGATTTTCACGATAAAGCTTTGATTTTCTCTAAAGCCCTTCAGCATGGGTAAAATCCTGGCTCTACAGTAGTCAATAGCTAAACTCCCACTGACTCTAGTGAGTCTTGCTGTGGAGTCAGATTGAAACAAGCAGCCAGTTAGTGCTTTTTAAAAATTAATTTGCATTTAAAAATGTCACACCTTCCCAGGAAACCTGGGCCGGATAGTGTATTACACTAATGTCAAGTGTCAGGGAGTAGCTGTGTTAGTCTGTATCCGCAAAAACAACAAGGAGTCTGGTGACACCTTAAAGACTAACAGATTTATTTGGACATAAGCTTTTGTGGGTAAAAACCCCAATTCTTCAGATGCACAGAGTGAAAGTTACAGATGCAGGCCTCCCTGATTCTACCCATTGTGCACAGGGCTTCCCTGGATAGCGCAGCGCTACTGCAATGGTGTCTGCACCAGCCCAGGTCCTGCTGGCTCCCTGGATAGCAGGTAGAATAGATGTGTGACCAGAGTGCACGTTATTATCACTATTCTTTTCTTCTCACTGTCCAAGGGAAACATAGTATGGAGGCTGCTCTAACTCATACTGGGACCAGCAGACCTCTGCATGGCCCCAGAAATGTAGGGACCACCTTTCCCCACCCCATTGCATTACCCAAGAATGGAGAAACTGAAAATCAGGCCTTTCCCTACTACACTAAAGATACAATGCTTGTTTAGTGATAGCCCTAGTTCTGAGGGTGACCCTGCTGGTAAGATGACCTGTCTGGAGGCTGTTCATGAGGTTATTGAATCTACATTCTTTAATTATAACTTGGACTGGCTAACTCGTCAAATAAACACTGGTGTAGTGAGGAGAGAGAGGTCAGTTTTAAGACCTGCTTATTTATGAAGGGGCAAATCCAGCCCCCTTGTCTGCCGCTGTGGAGGACCCCCTGGCAATGAACCATTACAGTTTGACTGTGCAAGGGGAAAGCTGAGTATGTGGCCATGCAGAGGGCATGCCTTCCCTGCCCATCTTGGATCCCAGCTCAAGGATGGCTCCTGCATGGCCATGGATGTAGTCAGGACCAGGGCAGTCAAACACAGGGTGGATGTTGCTCCACAGAGCCGTCTGCTCTTCTTTCTCTCACTGTGTGTAGACTGTGAAGGGAAACCCTGAGCTACAACGATTGTGCTGAAGTATCCTCCTAGGAGCAGCTCTACAGCCACTTTGCAGGCCTGAGTGGAGAAATTTCTTCCCTTTATTTCCCCTGTGCAGCTACCCCAGCGTGCATTCCAGCTAAACTGGGAGCTAGGCTAAGGAGTTGGCCCTAGTTTGCTACTAATCCTCCACAGATTTTACTGTGCACATTTAAGATACGTGTATAATGTGACACTTTCCTTACTGTTAAACATTTTGGTAAACTTGCAGTTCTCATTGATTTAGACTGACCAAGTCAGTTGATTAGCTCCCTTTACTTTAAATGCTGCTATACCAGAATAAGTGGGATAGTCCTGAAGAACATCTGAACTCTCCCAAAAAGATTCCAGGTCTGCTAATTGTCTTGATTAATAGATCCATAGATTCTAAGGCCAGAAGGACCATTGTGGTCATCTAGCCTGACCTCCTGTATAATACAGGCCATAGAATTTCCTTGAAATAATTCCTAGCCCAGATCTTTTACAGAACATTCCATCTTGATTTAAAATTTTTCAGTGATGGAGATTCCACCACAACCCTGGGCAAATTGCAGGGATGCAAAAGTGGGGGAAGAGGGAGAGACAGAAGACCAAGGTCCAGCCTCCTCTACCCCATGCCCATAGATGTCAGGGGCAGCAGCTGCAAGTGGTGACCCCTCAGCATGTCTGATCCTGGCAGCCTGCAAGGAGTGGGCCTGGCTACTAGGGTGTGGGTAGACTCCAGGACCCCAAGTTCAACTGCAGACACTGCAGAGCCTGCCAATCTCCATCCCACTCAGAGAGCCAGGGTCTGAGTCACTCAGCTCCTGGAATCATGGCCCCAATGCTTCCTCTCCCCAGGAGCAACCTTAGCTTTGAGGGGCAAGGAGAGCTAGCCTGGTCTCTGCTCAGCCTCCCTCAGGGGAGGGGTAGCCCCAGGGCTGTCATTCCTGGAGCTGGGGACGGCTGAGTGGGGCCCAGGCCGGCTCCCCCTGCTCTGTGCTGCTCAGGAGCTCCTGGGGAGGGGAAGCCCCAGGGCCATGATTCCTTGAGCTGGCCAGCTTGGGCCCTGGTGGGGCTGGAGCTAGCAGGTCATGTAGCAGCTGCAGCTGGGCTCATGGCTTTTGGAAAGATCCGTTAGGTGCCCACTTCCTGCTCACTGCGGGGCTCAGACAAGCCAAGAGGCCACCGTTTCCAGTGGTGGCAGAACTGGGGATGGGGAGTGCTAATGGTCTGACAATGGTCATATTGTCATGTTTCCGCCACCACGGCCCTGCATGTCGTTCCCTGTAAACTGCACATGGGGAGGGGAGAGAGGTGAAAGTGGGACCCCAAGAGACTGGAGCAGCTGCCTTGGCACCTTGGCTCTGACTGGGGAGAAGTAGGAACATTTGACCTTGGCCTCGCCCTTAGTATAATTGTGGTTGCACTGGTAAATTGGTCCAGTGGTTAATTACCCCCGCTGTTAAAAATTTCTATCTTATTCCCAGTCTGAATTTGTTTAGCTTCAACTTCCAGGCACTGGATCACGTTATATCTTTCTCCTCTAGCTTGAAGAGCCCATTATTAAATATTAGTTCCCCATATAGATACATATAGACTGTAATCAAGTCACCCCTTAACTTTCTCTTTGTTAAGATTAAGCTCCTTGAGTCTGTCACTATAAGGCATGTTTTTTAATACTTTCATCATTCTCCTGGGTCTTCTCTGAATCCTCTCCAGTTTATCAATATCCTTCTTGAATTGTGGGCACCAAAATCTGGACACAGTTTTCCATCAGTGGTCACACCAGTGCCAATACAGAGATGATATTGTATATTATAACCTCTCTACTCCAACTTGAGATTCCCCTATTTGTGCATCCAAGGATTGCATTAGCCCATTTGGCCACAGTGTTACATTAGGAGCTTGGGTTCAGCTGATTTTTCACCACAACCTCAAAATCTTTTCAGAGTCACTGCTTCCCAGGATAGAGTTCCCCATTCTGTAAGAATGGCTTACATTCTTTGCAGATGTATACATTTATATTTAGCTGAATTAAAATGCATATTTTTGCTTGCATCCAGCTTACCACATGATCCAGATCGCTCTGTATCAGTAACTTGTCATCTTATTTATTTTCCACTCCCCCAATTTTTGTGTCATCTGTAAACTTTATCAGTGATGATTTTGTTTTCTTCCAGGTCATTGATAAAAATGTCAAACAGCATAGGGCCAGGAACCTATCCCTGCAGGACCTTACTACAAGCATACCTGTTTAATACATTTTGAGACCTATCAGTTAGCCAGCTTTTAATCTATTTAATATGTGCTATGCAAATTTTATATCATCCTAGTTTTTTAGTCAAAATGTTGTGTGGTACCAAGTCAGGCACCTTACAGAAGTCTAAGTATATATTATATCAGCACTATTACCTTTGTCAGACAAACTTGTAATATCATAAAAAAAAGTATCAAATTAGTTTGACAGGATCTATTTTCCATAAACCCATGTTGATTGGCATTAATTATATTATTCTCCTTTAATTCTTTATCAATTGAGTCCCATATCAGCTGCTCCATTATTTTGCCCAGGATTTATGTCAGACTGTCAGGCCTTTAATTACCATAGGCGTGCGCATGGGGTGTGCCAGGTGTGCCCAGGCACACTCTAATGCCTGTGGGATTTGCCCCCCATGGTGCCGCAGGCCCCACGCCGCTCTCAGAAGCAGCCGGCACAGCACCACGTCCCTGGGGCCCCGGGGGGAGGGGCAGAGGGCTCCTTGTGTTGCTCCAGGCACCGCCTCTTGCAGCTCCCATTGGCCAGGAATGGGGAACCACGGCCAATGGGATCTTCGGGGTAGGTGCCTGGAGGCGTGGCAAGGGCAGCGCGCGGAGCCCTGTGCCGCCCTCCCCAAGGGTCGCGCAGGGACATGATGAGTGGCGGGATTTGGGGCCAGAGAAGGCAGTCAGGGAGCACGCCGCTGCAGGTAAGTGGCGCCGGGCTGGAGCTTGAACCCCCCCTGTACCCTGCCCCCCCAACTCCCTGCCCTGAGCCCCCTGCCTGTACCCCTCCTGCACCCCAACTCCCTGTCCTGAGCCCCCACCGCATCCCTCCTACACCCCAACTCCCTGTCCTGAGCTCCGTGCTGCACCCTGCACCATCCTGCACCCCAACTCCCTGCCCTAAGCCCCCTGCCTGCACCTTGCACCCCAAGCCCCTGCCCTGAGACCCCTCCTGCACTCTGCCCCCCAACTCCCTGTCCTGAGCCCCCTGCCGCACCCCACGCCCCTCCTGCACCCAACTCCCTGCCCTGAGCCCCTGCCTGCACCTCACACCCCAACACCCTGCCCTGAGCCCCCTGCTGCACCCTGTACCCCCATTCACTCCAACTCCCTGCCCTGAGCCCCCTGCTGCACCCTGTACCCCCATGCACTCCAACTCCCTGTCCTGAGGCCCCTGTCAAACCCCGCATCCGTCCTGTATCACAACCCCCTGCCCTAAGCCCCCTGCCTGCACCTCGCACCCCAACCCCCTGCCGAGCCCCCTGCTGCACCCTGCACCCCAACCCCCTGCCCTGATCTCCCTGCCACACCCTGCACTCCTCCTGCACCCCAATCCCCTGCCCTGAGTCCCCTGCTACACTCCACATCCCTCCTGCACCCCACCTCCCTGCCCTGAGCCCCCTCATACACCCCGCAACCCTCCTCTGACCCAATCCCTTGGCCTGAGCCCCTTCCTGCACACCGCACTCCCTCCCATACCCCGCACTCCCTCCTGAACCCCAACCTTCATGATGTTCGCCTTTCAAAAAATAAATAAATAATATTCCCTGGGTGCACACCCTAATGAAATCTGCTGCGCATGCCTATGTTAATTACCCAGTGTGACCAGATGTATTTGGCCTTTTGTCACGTTATTGATTTGAACTGGGACCATATAGAACATGGTTGCAACCAAAGTCCTGTAGTGGCACCAAATCTTGTATAAAGGGGGTCAAATGAGGTGTCTAAGACAAGGTTATGGTTTGCTGGTTATAATTATGCTGTCTATATGTGTGTATCAGTTTTGTAGTTGAAGTTATGAATATTGGCTCTATACTGTCTGTATTTCAAACTTATGCTGTGCTTCTGGGAAACATCCCAGACAAGTTGATGTTAGCTCTGCCTAGCCTGCTTGATGGCCCATTAAGGACCATCAGCTACACAACTGACCCATTGAGAGAGGGCAGATACACCTTGTAACTCAGCAATGTATACAGGAACTTGCCCATGTGACTCTAGACTCCATTTTGCTGTAATTTTCCACAGTAAGGACAAAAAGGTGTTCTTACACCTGGAAAAGACTATAAAAGGCTGATGCCACATCTCCATCTTGTCTTCAATCCTGCTTCTTACCGCTGGAGGAACTTTGCTACAAACTGAAGCTCTGAACAAAGGACTGTTGACCCATCCCAGCGGGGGATGTACTCCAGAGACTTGATTTGAACCTGCAGTTTATTCTATCACTGCTACAAGCCTGAACCAAGAACTTTGCCATTACTGTATGTAATTGATTCCATTTAACCAATTCTTGCTCTCATCTATATTTTTTCCATTTATGAATAAACCTTTAGATTTTAGATTCTAAAGTATTGGCAACAGCGTGATTTGTGGGTAAGATCTGATTTGTATATTGACCTGGGTCTGGGGCTTGGTCCTGTTTTCTTTTACTGGGATATTGGTTTTCATAACCATTTGTCCTCAGGACGAGTGGCACTGGTGGTGATACTGGAGCGTCTAAGGGAATTGCTTGTGTGACTTGTGGTTAACCAGTGGGTGAGACCAAAGTCCTCTTTGGCTGGCTGGTTTGGTTTGCCTTGGAGGTGGAAAAAAAACAGCCTTGGGCTGTAACTGCCCTGCTTTAAGCAATTTGTCCTGAATTGGCACTCTCAGTTGGGTCCCGCCAGAACCAGCATCGTTACACCTTTGCAGCTACCTGCTAGGGGCCCCCCATCCTACTACATCTCAACCCAAGAAGCAGCGAGCTGACAGGAAAAGAACAGCAAAGGTGGGTCCTCCAAGCTTGCCTAGAGAAAACTACCAAGACCTGGTCCTCCAAGGGCTAGAGGGGCCAGCAACAGCCAATCTAGGCCTTGATGGCCATATAAAAGGAGCTGCAGGGGCCTAGCTGGGCAGTTTCTGGCTGGGACCAAAGAATGGTGTTCCTGTCTGGCCAAAGGAGATATTATGGCTTGGTGAACTTACACAGCTGGGATAGCAGAGAGAAGAATTTGAGAATGTTGGCCCTGAGATAGGGGTGGACTTAAAAGGGCCTGGTAGGAAATAGTAATGAAGGACTGAGGTAAGCAGGGCATGGTAGCGTCCCTGGGTTGGAACCCAGAGTAGCAGGAAAACCTGGGTTCTCCCACCTCCACAGGTAAAGTGGCATAAACCCTGAGAAGGGGATAGGGCTTATTTGGGAGTAAGGACAAATGGCTGAATGTAAAGGGCCCAGAGCCAGGACTGAAGACCCTAGTGAGGGGAAATAGGCTGCTTATTGGTGGGACTCTTTTTAATACCCTGGAAGGGACTCACTCAGTCTTTGTGAATTGGCCAGAGGGTCAAGCCACTGAAGAACTACTAACAACGTGTTGACAACCTACAGGGAATGCCAGGAGCAGGAAAAGGATTGTAATGCCACACCCAGTCACAAAGAGGTGATCAAGAAGTGAGTATTTCCCTTACACTGGATCATTCTGTTTACCCTTTTAAAATATTGGCACAACATTAGCTTTCTTCTGGAACTTCACCGGTGTTCCAAGACTTATTGAAAAACAACATTAATGGTCCAGTGAGCTCCTCAGCCACCTCTTTTAAAAGTCTTGCATGCAAGTTTTCTGGACCTGCTGATTTAAAAATGTGTAACTTTAGTTGTTTCTCTTTAACATCCTCCAGAGGACTAGTGAAATGGAAAGAGCAATCATCATATGATATAACTACATCAGCTGTTTTTCCCAAATACAGAACAGAAATATTTATTGAACACTTCTGCCTTCTCTGTATTTTTATTGATAATTCTAGCATTTTCATCTAGGAATGGACAAGTACCATTGTTAGGGTTCTTTTTCTCCCTATTATACTTTAAAATTCCTTTTTATTATCCTCAACTCTGCTGGCCATAGATTTTTTTTCTTATGTCCCTTTGCTTTCCTTATCAATTTTCTACAATTCCTAGTTTCTGATTTATATTTATTATTGTTGACTCCCCTTTTATTCCATTTATTATATTTTAATTTTTATAGCTGCTTTCCCTTCTCCTCTAAGCCAGGGTTTGTTTGTTTGTTTTTTTAAACCAATACACCCTTCTTTATCAATTGTGCGATTGTGACTTTTTGAGCATCTAGTGAAGTGTTCTGAAACAATTCCCAATTATCATTCACACTTTTTCGGATTAAATTCTTCTTCCCAGAAAATATGGCACATAACTATTTTCAGCTTTGTGAAATTGGCCCCTTTAAAACTCCGTGTGTGTGTATACCATTAATTTTTATTTCCTCTTTCTGTTAAGAGAAGGTGTAATATAGTATTGGATGCAACACTTTTTAAGTTAGGAAATTGCCATCTATAATGTTTAGAAATTCCATGGGTGTTTTAGTTCTGGCAGCATGAAACTTCCAGCATATGTCACTCAAACTGAAGTCCCCCATGATAGTATAGCTTTTTTCCCTACACATTACAAGTAGATGCTTAAGGAACTGGTCATCCTGTTCCCTAGTGTGATTTGGTTGTCTGTAGCAGATATCAACTAATACCCCATCTTGTGCTTTCTCTGTTAGGGCATCGATCCATAAGCATTCAAGACCATTTTCTTCCAAGTAATCAGTGACTTTGAAACAGGTAGTGTCATTTTTGACATAGAGTTCCCTCCCCTCTTGCACACTTAATCCTTTCTAAATAGGTTATAACCAATGATTTTAACATTCCAATCATGTGAATAATCTCACCCAGTTTCAGTAATACCAACTAGATCAAATTTATGTTCATAAATGAACAATTCCAATTCCTCATGTTTGTTGCCCAAGCTTCTACCATTGGTGTAGAGGCAGTTAAAGAATTTCTCCTCTTCAGGTCCTTTGCTTCCTTGAATAATTTTGTTCTCAACATCTTGATTCTGTGCTAAATACGCCCTCATGTTTTCCCTCTTTTTACCCTCCCCTTTTGTTATTAGGCTGACTAGAGTAGTCAGGAAGGCATTAAACTATCTCTTAGGAGATTGGTTCCCCTTCTGCTAAGGTAGAGATCATCCAAACTATACAGCCCTCTCTCTATAGAAGGTGGACAACTGTTCCATGAAACCGATTCCCTCCACCCTATATCACTTACCTAACCAGTGGTTCACTTCCAAAATCTTCTATCTTCTGACCTCCTTCACTCGCATGGCAGAAAGGATCTCAGAGAAGATCACTGGTATATTCTTCAGAGCGCTTCCAAGTTCCCTGAGGTAATCTATCTGTGAAATATCCTGGAACACCATGCCATTAGCGGTGATATGAACCAACACCAGTGGATCTTCGCTCGTTGAGTTCAGTAGCTATTCAATTTTAGGGTGGCCTCTTGTATCTTGACTCTGGGAAGACAGCACACCAACCTGTTGTCCTTCTGTCCCTTGCAGCATTTTCTTTTGATGCTTCTGAGTATTCACTGCCCAGCAAGGATTCCCTGTATTCTTTGGATGGTTGCAGAACCCTTTTTGGGCAAGCTTGATTTTCTTACAGGTTGGGCTGCTCTGCCATCCATGTGTATGTCCCATACATCTCTCTGTTCCTTGGTCCCCCTGGATCTTGAGAGATATCTTCCACAGTTTTCACTCTGTGGACCTGATATCAATTGGAAAATTCTAGATATGTGGCCCTCTACCTGGTCCTCTTCTCCCTGGTCTGCTTATCTTTGTCTCCAGTTACATAGAATGCTACCAGGGCCTCTTGCCTCCAGTGGTTACAAGCTGCCAAGCCTCCTCTCTAACTTCCTCACTCTCTGATTCCTTGGTGACCAGCTTCTTTCTTTCTTGAACCTGGGATACTGATGCTTACCAAATCTGGCTGCCTTGGAAATCCTCAGCTTCTTTTATTCTAGTAGCAACTATACTTGCCCATCCAATCCAAGAATCTTTTCCTCCAGCACAACCATCAACTTGCATTTCATGCACAGGAAGTCCTTTCTGGCTTCAGGCAGGAAAGAAAACATAGCACATCCATTGCAGATCACCACCACTATTTCATCACTGGCCAAGGTAGAATTGCACTTAGAGTGTAATCTGGAAGAAAAGCATTTCACACACCTCTAAACTCCCTCTGAAACTTTCCTGTTAGCTGCTTCTGTTTGGGTTTGTCTAGCAAGTGATTTTTTTTAATAGCAAGTCTTCCTACTCAGCTCAGCTCAGCTCTACCTCTCACCTCAAACCTCAGACCTCAAATAGTGGGCTGATCAAAGTTCCAAGGGTCAGTACCACATAGCCCTTATCAAGTCATCAACAGACTTCTCAGGGGCCCAAGACCCAGCTATTCAGCCCATACAGAGAACAAACAAACACAACCCACAGATGGACCAAATGCACCACTCACCAAGTCCAAGCACCGAGTCTTTCCATTGTGTGTAGAACTATAAAGACGATGTTAGCAGGCTATTTCCCAGATTAGATGAAGTCCCTTGATATCCTGGTAGTCTTACTGGCTGGAATGGTGAACTCAGGGTGCAAGGTAGAAGCAGCACTAAGACTCTAGCTTGTGTAGAAAGCAGTGGCCCATCTCCTCAAGTGAGTCAAGCTTGTAGGACAACATCACACCTGTGTTCCTCTCTATCCACTGCTTCTTGGTTTACTTCAGATGCTAATTCAAAGCCTTGGTGCTGATTTTCAGAGTTCTCAGTAGATGAAGACCCAGCTACATCAGATACCACGGGTTAAATCTTGGCTTCACTGAAGTCAAAAAAATCCCGTCAACTTCAGTGGTTTCACCCCATGTTGCCACCTGACAAGATAGCTGTGCACCTTTGGGACAAAGCTGAGAATAAAGCGCATGAGAGCTGGAGATAAGGTATTCTCAGTTGGAGACATTGATTTGTAAAATAAGATACCAGAGGAAATTAGACTGATTAAAAGTCTCACCAATTTTAGAGTGAATGCAAGACCAGTTTAGTTGGTAAAGCCTTCCCACAACACCCTAAGTGTAAAAAGCAAAACAAAAAATCCATCATCAAAAAAACAAATTGGAAAAGGTCACCTACCCAAATCCTCAAACAACCCAAAAATCTTATAGTAGTTACTAGAATCATGGAAGAATGAAGAACAGAACTCTTGACAAAGTTCACTTTGCATTCAGAGCCAATTTACACTGGCAGCACTTAAATACTACAGTGAGGGATGCTATAGAGAAACCTAAGATGGGTGTCTTCAAATGGTTCTGAAGATTTGCCAGCAATCATAGAACTCTGTTTATCAAATCATTATTTTAGCACCATTCTGATGTCCTTACTTCAGAGGACTAGCTTCTAATTCCATGAGTGGTCCCATTGACATCAGAGTAAGGTGCTCGTCAACATGAGGAAGGATATCAGAATCTGGCCCTCAGAATACATTTTCAATAGTTACATTATGTTCTTCAGGCAAATGTCTAGTTAATTAATCTGTTTATTTTAATCAAAGAAAAAGTATGGAAATTAGATTAGGTTCATATAAGCAATCCAAAGTTCAGTTATCTGAACTTTTTTTAGAGCTTCATCCCTACCCATGCACAATTCTCTCCCCTCCATTCTTTCACTCAGACCCCCTTGAACAGGCCCAAACATCTCTGAGGGGTTTTCGCCTTCCTCTACAGGTGACCCTTTTCACATAGCAAGCTTCTGAGTGCGACCCCCCCCCCAAATTAAAAACACATTTTAATATATTTAACACCATTATAAATGCTGGAGGCAAAGTGTGGTTTGGGGTGAAGGTTGACAGCTTGCAAGCCCCCCATGTAATAACCTGGCGACCCCCCCAAGGAGTCCTGACCCCCCCCCCAGTTTGAGAACTCCCACTCTACAGCATGGGGCACGGCTCACTTGCAGGTTTAAACTAGTGTAAATGGTGAATTCTCTGTAACTGGAAGTCTTTAAAATATGATTTGAGGACTTCAGTAACTCAGCCAGAGGTTAGGGGGTCTATCACAGGAGTGGATGGGTGAGATTCTGTGGCCTGCAATGTGAAGGCGGTCAGACTAGATGATCATGATGGTCCCTTCTGACCTTAAAGTCTCAGAGTTTATTTACTCTGACTTCTATTGGATGAAAAGGAACCTCTCTCCCACAAGTTATTTTCAGAGGTAGCCACTAGGCGCATTTTCCCCTTGTAGTTCTTTAGAGGATGAATCCTCTTACTCCCCCAAACCTACTCTCCTAAGAGCTTCTGGGGGGCATGAGGCCTGCCTGATCCATATTTCGTCTGCAGCAAAAGCTGCAGCATTTCTCTTAGTCTGACTGCTCCTGCACACTGACCATTCTGGCCCTTTGAGTCTGAGAGGTGAGTGGGAATATCTTCATGCTGCATTGCTCTCTAGGCTAGGGCGTCTCAAACTCAGGCTGTGTCAAAAAGTTCATGCACACCCCACTCCACCTAGAAGATGCAAAGAGAGGATTTGGAAAAGAACAAGGCCTTCAGGAGAATGAGATAGGAGACTGAATTACCCAGAGAGCCACTGGAGCGAAAGGGAGCGAGGGCCAACTCACTGCCAGTTCCAGAGCAGGGAATACATGCACTTTAACTAGTGCACTTTAAATTCACATCTTCAGCTGATTCAGCTTAACTTTCCTGAGTGTTCCCATGTAGACATGTCCCCAGATGACAAAGAGAGGGAAGGGCAAAGAGCACTTGACTTCCCCATCTCAGAAAAAACTCAAGGTAGATGGAGGAGCCTGGATTTTTGGGGTGTGTGTGTAGCGGGGGGGGGGGGGAGGGAATTCTGTGTGCGGGGAAGGAGGAGTCCAGAGTCTGTGGGCAGGTGGTCTCTGGGATCAGGCTAGCTGAGTCGTAGAGGAGGGGCAGGACATGATTTGACCCCACCCCCAAAACTGTTACTGGGAGGGAAAGAAGACTGTAACTTGATTGATTTACCACATGCCATTTTCAACCAGCCAGAAACTAGAAGTTCAAAGATTCATACATTTCAGAACCTCAAAGGATGTTTGCTTCTATTCAGATTTGTTTCAGATGAAAGGCTAGAAAGATTCTCACTTTATCCAAATCAGTTTTCCCATCCTTAATACCTTTCTGATTAGCTGCTTACATGTAGTAGAGAAAAGTCTGATCCAAAGCCCACTGAAATCAATGGGAATCGGTCCACTGACTTGAATACGCTTTGAAAAGCTCTAAATGGGAATACACAGTGAAGGTGCATTAATAATGAGATCACACTTAGCACTTACGCTGCACAACGCTAACCGATCAGACTCCTAGTTTGCATTGCCTAAACATCAGTCTACTCATAACTGCTTTTGAAGTTGTTTTTAAGAGCTGATGTCTTTTTGCTGAGTAATTGCTAACTTGGGTAACTAGTGCTAAGTAGATTTCAGTTTGATAATTCCGACATGCAATTGTAAGCTTTCACAGCAACTTCCTTTGCCCATATTTGGAAATGTACATTTTATGGGGCTGATTCTCATTTACACTGAGACCTGTTTACACTACTCTGGCAGTGTAAGGGAGCCATTCAGTGGACATGAATGTAATAAAATGGGGCTCAAAATGTCTCCCTTTATGTTTAACTTAGTAGAGGCTTTGGCCATAATAATATACAGTTCTCATATGGGAGGGGGGTATTTAAGCTCCACCCTAGAGACACCGCACTCTGCAGAAATAGCAACAAGTCCCAAGTGATGGACATAATGAGCCTGACCATTGTAGGGAGTTTAAAATTGCACTTCCCTGCAGGGTTTTGGAGCGGAGCCCAGAGCTGGAGTGCAGAGCAGCTCCGGAGCAGTGGAGCTGCAGGTTTTTGCCTGGAGCTTGAGTGGAGCCAGAGCACAGCTCCAAAGCCCTGCTTCCCTGAGCTCTGGGGATTGTTGCACTCTAAGGTGGATTCACTCCCAGAGGAGGACAAGCAGCATTGCCATCACATCCTCAGGGATTTATGCCAGGGGATGCTGGCTTTCAAATTTCCTACTGGTTACAGAGGAGCCTGGGGCTTTCTGCCCAAGCAGAACAACACTCCTTTTTTCAGACTGAGCTGCTTTCTGCCTCTACAATCTTAATTTGGTCCATTTTTGCATCTGTATTATGATAAGTCTTTAATGACATGATTAGATCCTATTTATCACATTCAGGGCACAGAATGAACTTGCTTTGGGCATGAATCAGGGCTGTGTAGTAATGAAGACTGTTGTCCGTAGGCCCCCTGCCTCATTTGTTGCAGAAGTTGGAAGCTCTGTGCTATTTGTAGGACTGGAACAGGCGTGTCTAGGTCTGCGCTAGACTAAAGTGTCCCCCCAACCCCGTCCTTAGCTAAGGGGGAGAAACCACTAAGCCCAGGCCACAGTTGAGTATGTGGGACAATGAAGGAGAAAACAGGAATGGGAGAGAGGTCAAAGGTTAAACATGAGGGAGCCAGAAAGGGACATTGAGCAGAAAACCTGGACAGCGCCCCTGCTCCTAAAAGGCAGTGAACACTGCTCAGAGGAACTCTGCCTGGAAGCATGATTGGATAAGGGATGAGAAATAGGCCCCACAGCCAGATAGTACCCCTCACCTCCAGTTTCCTCCTCCTGGAGTGATGGATAGCCATCTTGGCTGGTGCCAGGAGGAGGTCCCATCACTTTGTGGGGCCAGTGATTGGATGTGCATAGATCAGGAGGCAGGGGGAGAAATGCAGCCACTGGAAGAGCCATTGCAACCTGGTGGACATCTATGTAGGGTGAAACAGGGCTTTCCTCTCACTGCAGAAGTGTTGGTGGAGTTTGTGAACCAAACCAGCTACACACCTGTGCTCATGGCTCCATGGAGGAACTGCTGACTAATATCCCCGGAACAAGAGTGCAGACTGTCCCACTGCGGTTCCTCAGGCTCTGCAGGTGGCAACAGGTCCCACCACATGGTGTCAGGATGGGACATGAGGCCATGGAAGTGGATGTGATGTTCTCTGATCCTGGTTCAGAGGCAGACTGGGCTGGATATCATGCAGTTGGCCCAGGTGGCATTTTGGGATGGCCAGGGAAACTTGTGGGGTAGGAGCCTGATGACGGGGGTCAAAGTGAGGGATAAGCAGGGGGCACCATCCTGCAGGACCTGCTCAAGAAAAGTGAGAGAAGCAGGAGGCAAGTGAGAAAAGCAGGAGGCAAGGCCTTCACCTCCTGGGGCGAGTGACAGGGAACACACAGGGTGGGCAGCCCCATGAGCTAACTGAGCATTGCAGGGTCCACCTAATCACTCTGATTGCAGTCCAGGAGGGCTCCAGTTTTTGTGGCACCAGCCAGGACCCTCTTCTGGTGCACCAAGAGGAACTCTACCACCTGCACACAAGATGTGAATTATGTATGAGGGTTCTGTGAGGAGGGCCTCCCCATTGTGGGCCACTACAGACCTGTTACAGAAACTAGATTCTGGGTTCTGAATAGGTCCTGGAAAAAGACCAGCAGCGTAGAGGGACCTCTTTGATGCAGATAAAAGAGCTGCCAGTTGTATGAGTCCTGGCAGAGGAAGGCATGTGCCAGCATGTTCCGTAGCAGACTACCTACATGGTAAAGGAGTTTCTGCAAGGCCTGAAGGCGGAAGGCAAGGGCCTAGCTCTGGCTGCATACTAGACCTGTTCACTCTCTCCCAGGAGGCTGGCCAGGGTCCCTGAGGGAGAGTTCAGGAAGTTGAACTGGTGTCAGAACACAGACAGGATTAGCTGGTTGATAATCAGCACCCTCCCCCATGGGGAAAGGGACCAGAGCAGCCCCATCCACCTCCACAACTGGTCAGATACCCTGGCCTCTAGATTGAGCCAATTCCACAGTGGGGAAATGGGCAGAGAAGTGTGACAGATGGTGACGGAGCGGCAGGTGGGGCCGCAGCCACCTGGGCTTACACTCTGGGGGCCGAGGAGCGAGTGTCCTTGGAGCTGGTGGAAGGGAGGACAGGGGGAGCCATGGCCAATGGCTGGGCCATGCCAGTGATAGCTGCCACCATGTAAAGAGCCTTCTACATGGGGCTCTCGCCCTTTTTCCTACCCTGGGCCTTTTTTGCCAACCAAAGGGCTTTCCATGGTGGTGGTAGGAGTTTTTGACAGTGAAGTCCTTGCCTGTGCCTGCTGCTGCACTAGTGGGGGTGCTGTTGGTGCTAGCAGTGAGGTTGGGGAACAAAACTGATGTGGGGCAACAAAGGTTCCTCTCCGTCGGTCTGCCACCTTCCATCCACAGATGAAGCCGCCAGAGCAGAAGCCTTGTGTGTGGCCAAGTTGAGCTGTGCCATTTAGGGCAGGTGATGGGACAGATACCAGAGGGGAGGCTAGAAATGATAAATGGAAAGGTAGGGGTAGGGAAAATGGAGGTTGACTCTTCCTACTCATTAGCCTACATGTGTGGGGGAGAGGGTGTAATTAGAACATGAGGGTGGGAGGGGGTGAATTAAACACACAGAGAAGGTGAGGGTCATAGAAGGCAGTTTTGGGAATACCAGCTACTCTGGGAGTGAGGGGCAGATGTAGGTGTGAGAGGGTGCAGTGGAGCGGGGGGAATCACAAACGCTGGGAATGTGCAGGTGCCTGGGGTGAGTGAGGCAATGGAGGCAGGGAACAAACAGTAATGGGCAGTGGCCTAGACAGGAAACAAACAGGGAAGGGGGAGACCTGGGCTGGGCAGGGAAGGAGAGTACCAAACTCTGTGTGTGTGTGTGTGTGTGTGTGTGTGTGTGTGTGTGTGCTGTTGTGTATTTGGTTGTCATGGGTTTTGTTACTATGGCAACTGAGTTAGACTATTAAGGGATAGCTCAGCCGGTTTCAACCGGCTGAGTGAGCTCTCTGTTTCTGTAAATAAAATGGAGGTTTTGGTTAGCTGTCTGCTCTCTGGCCTCAAGTGATTGCTTCCTACACCGGCTGCCCCTAGGACATAACACTGGCGACGAGGGTGGGATCCTGGTGCTGCTCCAGTAACAGAAGGAAGTAGAAGTCAAGGTAAAGACCAAACAAAGAAAAAAAGCTGCTTGTTTGCACTGACTGTGAAAGTGAAACTAAAAATCATGGCTACTCTGACCAGGCCCCTGGAGCCTTTTGATGAGAATACAGAGCAGCGGCATGTGTATACTGAGCGTTTTGAGCTTTTTGGTATTGCAAATGACATTACAGAAGCGAAGAAGGTGCCAATATTCTTAACTGTTGTAGGGGCTAAAACCTACTCTCTGCTACGCAGCTTACTACACCCTGTTAAGCCTGAGACTAAATCTTACAATGACATTGTGGAAATCCTGGGGTCTCATTTCTCCCCAAAACCACTGGTAATTGCTGAAAGATATAGGTTCCACAAAAGAGACCAAAAGGAAGATGAAACAGTTGTACAATTTGTAACCATTTTAAAAAAACTAGCAGAACACTGTGAATTTAAAGAGATGTTAAATGATGCCCTGCGTGACAGGTTAGTGTGTGGCCTCTGCAGTGAAGCTATATGGAAGCGCCTACTGACAGAGGCTCAGCTTACATTACAGAAGGCTGTTGATATTGCTGTCTCCATGGAACTGGCTACAAGGGAGGCACAATACATCGGTGCATCCCCTAGGGTGCAAAAAGTGTCACAAGAACTGACCCACAAAACGGTGCAGAGTCAAGAATGTTACCGCTGTGGTAAGCTGGGTCACCAGGCATCAGAATGCTGGTGTAAGGACCTGGTGTGTTGACACTGTGGCAAAAAGGGACACATTGAGTATGCCTGTAAACAAAAGAAAAAGAGGCCTGTGGTCTGGCTGACAAAAAGAGGAACCTTGCATACCCTAGAGCAGACCCAGGATGATCAAGGTGACACCTCCTCACAAGAGGAAGTGCCACTGCATGTTTTGTCTTTGGCAGCGGGCTCACATGAATACTGGGTAACCCCCTTATTGGAGGGCAAACCTATACGCATGGAACTAGACACCGGTGCAGCTGTCTCGCTGGTTCCTGAGACTGTGTATAAGGAAAAGCTACAGCATCTTCCGCTTAAGGCAACAAAAACTGTTCTGAAACGTATACAGGTGAAGCTGTGCCCATGTTGGGCACTATTGATGTTAAGGTGGAGCTCAATGGACGGGCAGCTAAATTGCCACTGTTTGTGGTGAGAGGTGACTACCCAGCCTTAATGGGTAGGTCTTGGCTTGGGAAGATTCAGCTGAACTGGGCAGAAGTGCACCGGATGACTAAAGAAGAAACCAGTCTAACCCCTATACTAAGGAAACATGCTGCTGTTTTTGGAGATGATTTGGGAAGTATGAAGGGAATCACTGTGACATTGAACATTAAACCTGGCAGTCCACCAAAATATCTGAAAGCCCGAACTGTGCCATATGCCATCAGGCCAAAAGTTGAAGCAGACCTGGAGCGCCTGGTCACCAATGGAGTCCTAATACCGGTTACCCATAGCTCATGGGCCACTCCTATCGTTCCAATAGTGAAGAAAGATGGCTCTCTCCGGATTTGCGGTGATTTTAAAGTCACTGTCAACCCAGTGTTGTGTGCAGAGCAATACCCGCTTCCCCGCATCGATGACCTCTTCGCAGGCCTGGCTGGGGGACAAAAGTTCAGTAAGATTGATCTGAGTCAAGCATATTTACAGATGCACGTCGATGAAAAGTCCCAAGAGCTGTTGACTATTGTGACTTATAAGGGGCTTTATCGATACTGTCGCCTACCCTTCGGAATCACATCGGCTCCCGCCCTGTTCCAGAGGGCTATGGACCAGATCTTGTGTGGCTTGTCAGGAGTTCAGTGCTATCTGGATGATATCCTGCTCACTGGAAGAAATGAAGAGGATCACTTAAAGAATTTAGAGGCTACCCTACAAAGACTGGAAGAGTATGGCCTACGAGTTCGCAAAGACAAGTGTGAATTCTTCAAGCCCTCTGTTGAATATTTGGGACACATCATCGATTCTGCAGGTCTTCATAAGGCCCCTGCAAAAGTTAAAGCTATTGTGGAGGCTCCCCCACCTCGAAATGTAAGCCAGCTATGCTCATTTCTAGGACTACTGAACTATTATGGAAAGTTCATCTCACAGTTAGCCACACTGTTAAAACCACTTCATGAGCTCCTTGGGCAGAACAAGGCCTGGAAGTGGACTGAAGCCTGTGATGTTGCATTTAACAAAGCTAAGGATGCATTGTTAAATTCTGAAGTTCTAACGCACTTTGATCCATCCTTACCCCTGCAATTGGCCTGCGATGCTTCCCCTTATGGAGTGGGAGCGGTCGTGTCACACATTATGCCTTCGGGAGAAGAAAGACCTATTGCTTTTGCTTCACGCACTCTAAGCAAAGCAGAAACTAACTACGCCCAAATCGAACGTGAGGCATTAGGAATTGTTTTTGGAATTAGGAAGTTTCATCAGTACCTGTTTGGGTGAAAGTTTACTCTTCTTACAGACCATCGACCTCTGACATCAATTTTTGGACCCTACACAGGCATTCCCCCATTAGCTGCTAGTCGTATGCAACGTTGGGCATTGATACTTTCTGCACACACATATGAAATCAAATATCGGAAATCCACTCTGCACGGCAATGCAGATGGCCTCTCAAGGTTGCCTTTACCGGTCAAACATCAAGATAGTGCCCAAAAGGAAATCTTCTACTTTGAACAGGTAGAGAATACACCCATCACTGCTACTCAGATAAAAGAAGGCAACCCGCGTTGACCCAGTATTATCCCAAGTTATGGACCTGGTGATGCATGGAAAATCTCGACAAACCTCTCCGGTCTCACCTGACCTTGTTCCCTACATGTCCAGGCGGACGGAGTTATCGGTCCAATCTGGTTGTTTGCTGTGGGGGAGGCGTGTCATTATTCCACCACCCCTGAGATCACAGATGTTAGAACAGCTACATTCCGGTCACTGTGGAATAGTGCGCATGAAGGAAATTGCACGAAGCTATTTTTGGTGGCCTAGATTGGACAGTGCTATTGAAGAGAAGGCAAAAGCTTGTATGTCATGTCAGCGTGTAAGAAATGCACCCCAGTGGGCACCCCTACACCCATGGGACTGGCCTGAAAACCCGTGGCAACGTATTCACGTTGACTTTGCTGGCCCCCTTGAAGGAAGCATGTTCTTGGTGGCAGTAGATGCCCATTCTAAATGGCCAGAAGTCTCTCTAATGCAGTCCACTACTGCAGAGAGTACTATCCAAAAACTACGAGGACTCTTTAGTCGTTTTGGTCTGCCAGAACAACTTGTGAGCGACAACGGACCGCAGTTCGTCTCTCAGGAGTTTCAAAATTTTATGAAGGCAAATGGGATACACCACATCACATCAGCACCATATCATCCGTCCACCAACGGATTAGCTGAAAGATTTGTGCAGACAATGAAAAACGCTTTGAAATCAGCAAAGGGACAACACTCCATTCAAAAGCGTCTGGATACCTTCTTACTTTCCTATAGAAACACACCTCATGCTACGACCCAGGCTTCCCCAGCCTTTCTAATGATGGGACGACAGCTGCGCACTTGCTTTGATCTGCTGAAACCTTCTGAACCCAGACAACCTGTGCAACATCAGCAGCAATATCAAGTAATCAGACGGGCACCCAGAGCAAAAGACCGAACCTTTAGCCCAGGGCAGCCAGTTTTGGCTCGGAATTATACTTCCAGAGCTAAATGGGTCCCGGTCACAGTCACCACTCAAACAGGACCTGTTTCCTATACAGTCCGGACTGCAGAGAATCTTACCTGGCGGCGACATGTAGATCAGCTGTTGCCAGGTCATGCCAGTCTTCAGGACTCATCTGCAGTTGAGGGGTCTGACTTCACCCCTCCTGGTGAGACACCGAATCATGAGTCACCTGTTCCTGACTGTTCTCCTCCATTACTGCCGGCAGCTGAGATACCCCTTTGCCCAGCACGAGCTGATACCACCTCCTCACCTATTCGTGCTGCGGACCCTGAGCCCCTAGTACTTTCGGGTGCAACAACACCAGATGTTCGCCGTAATCCACCTAGAGACAGAAGGCCTCCTCATCGGCTGGATCTTTAGTTAGGGCGAACCCACGGTTATGGGGCAAAATAATCCCCAGGGTTTAGCCGGGAATGGAGGCAGTCTACCCTCCTTCTCTAGTTTAGTGTGTGTTTTATTTAGGGGATGTTCTTATTACGGGGGGAGGAATATGTTGTGTATTTGGTTGTCATGGGTTTTGTTACTATGGCAACTGAGTTAGACTATTAAGGGATAGCTCAGCCGGTTTCAACCGGCTGAGTGAGCTCTCTGTTTCTGTAAATAAAATGGAGGTTTTGGTTAGCTGTCTGCTCTCTGGCCTCAAGTGATTGCTTCCTACACCGGCTGCCCCTAGGACATAACATGCGCGTGCGCGGGAAGTGGGGGCAGGGTGGTGAAGCTATCAAACAGCAAAGTGAGGGGGAGCTCTGGGCAGGGCAGAAAAGGCAGGTAACAAAACTGGGGGGTGGGGCAGCAGAATGCCAGGAGAGGAGGACCATGCCAGATGGGCAGGGAGCAGCAAACTGCAAGGGGAAGGGCAACCATGCATACGGAGGCAGGAGTGGGTGAAGAGGAGCAGGCTCACCAGCCCAATGCAAACTGAGTAGTGGGGAAGAGCCCGAGGGAGCACGTGCTCCCACGTGCGCTTGTGATAAGGTGTCTCTGCAGCAGTAATCCAAGGATTGGTGAGTGGAGTCAGTCCATCTAACAGATGGTCAGTAGCGGGAATGGATGGGGTGGGGGGTGCTCCACATGGGTGCCCCTATTCCCACCTGCAGCCCCACTCCCAGCAAGATCAATAACAAGCCCCACCCACAGAGTGTCAGTGTGTAGGAAGGAATGGTGCAGGGAGTTGCAGTAAGGGAAAGGGAATTTCATAGGTAGGGCCCTATTGATTTCACGACTGTGAAAAACCCATCATAGAATCTGGTCTCCCCCATGAAATCTGGTCTTTTGTGTATTTTTACCCTATACTGTAAAAGTCCCTATACTATAGGGTAAAAGTATACAAAAGTACACAGTGTTTCTCAGACTGGGGGTCCTGCCCCAAAAGGGGCTTGCAAGGGTATTGTAGGGGGGTTTACAGTATTGCCACCCGTACTTCTGTCCTGTTGCTGACAGCAGTGCTGCCTTCAGAGTGGGGCACCCTGCCAGCAGACACTATCCGCCAGCCACCGAGCTCTGAAGGCAGTGCAGAAGTAAGGGTGGCTATACCATGACCCCCGTTTTGAGTTGGGACCCCAACGTTGAGAAACATTTGAGAAATGTTGAGTCTTAAGGGCTTTTCATGTTTATATTTTCTGGGCAAGTCACTTAAACCAAATTTTTCACAGATGCCACTAATCATATTCCTCATTTTCTTGAGACACCTGGGATCCGATTTGCTGAACATCTGAGCGCTCACAGCAGCAAGTGAAGTCAATATGAAGTGCTATCTAATGTGAAGTACAGCGGGTTAACATTCTTCCAATGAAAGCTTTCTGTTGGAAAATGACAATTTGAGGGAATTGAAATATTTAGTGGGAATGTGTCAGTTCTGTCAGAACTTTCAATGAAAACCAGGCAGGCTCCCCAGGCTCAATGTCTTGTGATTCAAACTGGCTGCCTTGTCTCTGACAAGCACCTGAGCTCGGCAAAGGCCGTGGTGTTTGGATCCACAGCTTTCACACTTTCATGTCATACCCGCTCCTGGTATATCTGACCACAAGCATTCAACTGTACGCAGCCCTAGCTATTTTTAAATCTGTGATGCTCCTTGTAGAATCTGCGTAGTTCTGATCATCCACAGACTGATCAAACGGTGTGACTTGAGGACAAAGCTTGAATGTCAGATATTATACATTTCTTTTCAAAAGCTTTTCCCTTCCCCCTTTTGAATAAATGGCCTACTTGTTTCTTACTACTCATTTATTGAGAAAGTGCCAGGAAGGAAGTACCCCACCCAGTCTCAGTCTATCGTGCTCTATCTCTTAAAGGTGTCATTGTCACAGTTAAATTGCAAGTGGTTTTGTTTAAAAAAAATGTACAGAATCTTACATGTTTTAGAACATCCATACAATAAAGCTTTTGATTTTTTTCAAAGTACTGTAAAACACATTTACTGATTAAACTTCTCAACACCCTTCATAGGTACCAAAAATTTATTCTCCTTATTTTACTGATTGAGAAATTGAGACAGAGAGGTTAGGTGATTTGCCTGATAATATCAGTGAACTTGGATTAGAACCCGTGTTCCCAATTCCATACGCTAAACACTAGGTTACAGTTCCTTTTCTTATAACTATTCCCTGAGATCATAAAGTAACAACTGGATTTGATGTCAAAGGGGTCTCAAGCTGTGGCTGTATTATGCTCTTGGTTATGCTGGTGTAAAACTAGAATAATACCTTTGAAGTTTGTGGAATTATTCCATGTAAATGAGAGCAACACTTGGCTTTTGGTCTCCAAATGTTTATGGATCCATAAGTTTGTGTGCACAAGTGTACATGCAAAATTCTAAATTTGCACTTACCAATCAGATGTCTAATCAGTGAGAACCTAGTTCATATGCAGCTTCCAAGTCGATGGCCTGTGGAGTGTAATTCTGCAGGAATCAGGCTAGGAATGAGCATAAGAGCTGAGGGGAACAGATAGGCTTCTGCAGAGGACACTGGGTCAGGGAAAAGACACAACTGATATGTTGAACGTCTGTTAAACAGCTTTATTTTTGAAGAAATAAAACCAAAGCCCAGGAGAAAAAGGACCAAAATCCTGTGAATGGAAAATATTCTTTGGTGCATGGGACAGTGCATTAGCCTAGAGGGCAACACTGCTGCATAATTTCCTTTTTGTACTATTTATATGGACAGCCAGTGAGCCTGATGGAACAGTGGGGGAGGGGAGGAGCGAAGGAAGCAGAAAATAGCTGAGGAGATAAAATAAAATATATGGAGGAATATATATATATTATATATATAAAAATATATGCATGACAGGTGCCTTCCTCAGCTGCAGAGCTTCTAAGGAGAGAAGTCTCACTTGCAAATCTGCTTCCTTTGAATTTTAACAGCACTTCAGCTGCAGACCACTGCTCAGAACTCCCCTGAGACCAAGCTCTGCCTGACAAGAGACCTTCCCCACACCGACCCTGAGCTGCTGTTGTTTCTGCAGCATAACACGAAGGGAGGGGGAATCTAGGATATGACTACACTGCAATTAAAAATCCACAGCTGGCCTGTTACTCAGGCTACGGGGCTCAGGCTAAGGGGCAGTTTAAATGTGGTGGTGATGTTCAGGCTCAGGCTGCAGCCCATGCTCTGGGACCATCCAACCTCACAGGGTCCTGGAGTCTGGGCTGCAACCTGAGCCAGAATGTCTGTACCACACTCAGGGCCGGCTCCAGGCACCAGCGCAGCAAGCAGCTGCTTGGGGCAGCCAATGGAAAGGGGTGGCACGTCTGGCTCTTCAGCGGCAATTCGGTGGCGGGTCCCTCAGTCCCTCTCCGGGGGGAAGGACCTGCCACCGAAGAATGAAGCAGTGGCGGTAGAGCCCATCGCGGCTTTTTTTTTTCTTTTTTCGCTGCTTGGGGCGGCAAAAATGCTGGAGCCGGCCCTGACCACAATTAAATAGCCCTTAGCCTGAGCCCAGTGAACCTAAATGAGCTGGCATAGGCCAGTCACAGGGGTCTAACTGCAGTGTAGACATACCCTTAGAGCCAATGCATGACAGCAGCATGGGTTTGGGTTTGGGTTAGGCTTAGGCTGTACTAGACCAGTCTCTGAAACCAGAAAGGTTTGGTGCAGTAGGCCACTGGTGGTGGTGGTGGTTCTCTTCTTTGCTGGGTCTTACCACATAAATGAGGTATAATACATTGCATAGTAAAATGGGCCTTGTCTATAAATGGCCTGTCAAAGCAGTATCAGTGAAAAAGGAGCGTAAGTTTTATGCTTTAAGACTGAATATGCCAGTCAAGTAAATACCGATAAAGAGGAAATAAAATTTGCATGACCAGATTAAACCTTGTCTGCATGTCTTTTGGCTTTTCCCCTATTACAGATGCTAATCACCAGTCTTTGCTTATTCCTAAATCAAGGGATGTGAATGATTTTAGGCTCAGCTATTCCTCTGCCCCTCACAAACATGGTGTTTATTTTATTGCTATCAATTGTTTATTTTAGAAATGCTGAACTGGGAAACAGGTTTTTGAAAATGTTCCAGATACACATTCCAAGGAAGTGCAGGTACCAGGCACTGACACATTTCTTGAGTTTCTAATTTATAGTAATTTACGTCCCATAATGCATTGTTCTTAGCAAGCTAAGAGATATGCCTTTTTCCATGCACGTTGAGCCTTCCTGAATGCCTGGTTTGTTTCCAGAATAAGTTGTGGCAATATATTGCCTGGTGTGCTTTTCTGTATCTCTTGATGTTCTATGTTCTAAACTCTCTGGATGAATCTTTGGTGCAATGATTAATATAATCTGTTCCCGATCAAATCCATTTTTTTAATTATTTGGTGCATGTTCTCTGGATGTTATTGGCACATCTTGCTCTGAAAGCATGGTGGGAGGTTCATTGAATATATCAGGTATGCATTTGCAGAGCTTCTTCTGTATCTTTCGTCGAAACTCTTTGGAACCAAAAAAGTAAACAAGTGGATCGAAGCAACAATTAAGGCTATTCAAAGCCAGAGACAGCTTATATTCCACATAAGCAGTCTTATTTTGGGTAGTATAGACAAAATGGATGATTGATATCACAATATTGGGCACGTAACACACTACAAAGACTGTAAGCAACACTATTATCAAGTAAATTGTCTGCTTCTTAATTTCCCTTAGTTGTGTGGGAGGGGAAATAAGAAGAGTTCGAATGACTAAGGTGTAGCAGAATGCCATTATTAGCAAAGGTAGGAGAAAGCACAGAAGAACTTGAGAGCCAAAATAAGCGATGAAATGATTTCTTGAAGGAAACATAGCTTTGGGCAGTATATCAAAACAAGTGGTTATCTGCAGCTCCTCTACCCGGAAGGTTAGCTCTGTCTTCATGAGTGGGAAGTGCAGCAGTAAAATAAATATCCAAATGATGATGCATGTCAGGAGAGCTGTTCTAATGGGTCTCATAGCCCTGTGCTTCAGCGGGTGAACAATTCCCAGGTAGCGCTCGATGCTGATGCTCGTCATGGTTAAAATGGAACAGTGCATGTTTGCATAGAATAGCACAGTTACAGTGCGGCACAGAACCTGTCCAAAGGGCCAGTCATTTCCCCGTAAGTGGTAGACAACCTGAAAAGGGAGGAGCATGCTGTACAGTAAGTCCGTGATTGTCAGGTTAATGGAAAACACGATGGTGGGCGTCCAAGGCCTTGAGTGGCGGCAAAGGAACCACAAAGAGATAGAGTTGAGGGGAATGCTGATGGTGAAGATGAACAAGTAGAGGGCAGGCAAAGTGGTCTGCAGCATTTGGTTCTTAAGCATCTCTATGGTGCTGTTTGGCAGTTTTCCCATGATAGTGAGATAGATTCAGTGGTCTCTTCTGGATTGGGACAATTGGAAAAGCTTCCGGTACCTTTTCCCACAAAAGAAGAATCTTGAGATGGTAGAGATTAGACCTGGTTAAAAAATGTATGTTTTGGTGATTTTTTTTTTAAGAGCAAGTTAATCTAACATATGATAAAACTCTTAGTTTGTTCATTCCCACCACATTAAATCATATTCACTCTGCCCTTTGGACCAAAGAATAGTTTTTAGCTATTTTCTAAAGTGCTTAATGAGTTTTGTTTATAGTTGCAATAGCAAGATGCAAGATCCAACCACCTGAGCATACATCACCAAGAATGGATGCTATATCTTAAATAGACTTAAAGCTTTTTCCACCAAAGATGTTTTAGCATGCCCATTCTTGATCCATTTATTATCTTCTCCACCTCCCCCCTTCCCTTTATTCAGGCCCTTTCAATTGGCTTTAATAGTTAACATTTTTAGAGGGAGGTGTGACAGTGGCAGACAAGGTGCTAGCTCAGGGGTCGGCAACCTCTGGCACGCGGCTTGCCAGGGTAAGCCACCTGGCGGGCCGGGCCAGTCTGTTTACCTGCCGCGTCCACAGGTTCGGCCGATGGCGGCTCCCACTGGCCGCGGTTTGCCATCCCAGGCCAATAGGGGCTTCTGGAAGCGGCACGGGCTGAGGGATGTGCTGGCTGCCCTTCCTGCCACCCCCATTGGCCTGGGTTGGCGAACCGTGGCCAGTGGGAGCCGCGATCAGCCGAACTTGCTGACGCAGCAGGTAAACAAAGTGGCCCGGCCTGCCAGGGTGCTTACCCTGGTGAGGCGCGTGCCAGAGGTTGCCGATCCCTATGCTAGCTCATGCCAAGGCCCAGGGCCTCACTGAACACCAACAAATGAATAGCTGGAAACCAGTCGGGCTCACCTGTGGGTTAGTTAAAGTAGATATTAGTATTATAAGAATGTGTTTAGTGTTTAGAGCAGGGATCGGCAACCTTTGGCATGTGGCCTGTCAGGGAAATCTGCTGGCATGCTGGGACGGTTTGTTTACCTGCAGCATCCACAGGTTCAGCCAATCGCAGCTCTCACTGGCCATGGTTCACTGTTCCAGGCCAATGGGGGCTGCGGAAAGCAGTGGCCAGCACATCCCTTGGCCCGCGCCGCTTCCCGATGCTCCCACTGGCCTGGAATGGCAAACCGCGGCCAGTGGGAGCTGCGGACGCTGCAAGTAAACAAACCGTCCCAGCCTGCCAGCAGATTTCCCCGCATGCCAAAGGTTGCCGATCCCTGGTTTAGAGTTATGGAATGCTTCTAGGATGCTGCATGTATTAATCCTACTTATAATATCTGTGTCCCATGGTATTAAGTAATATTGAGTGTTTGCATTGTAAACCTCTGTCATTTGTAACTCACTAAACAGGAAAAGAAGCATTAATTAAGGTAAAGCATTTGTTCTATGGCCCATTGAAGGCAAAGGATGTATTGTGTAGCATCAAAGGACAGAGATCTTGTTGGTTTCATTCTTTACTCCCTCCAGGAAGCGGAGATCTGTGCATGAACTCATCCCATCAACTTGGATTCTGGGGTGAAGGGAATAAAAATCCCTGACAAGGAGGAACTGGGTCTCTGTATGCTGTCTGGGCTCTGAGGGGCAAAGATTCCTAAACATAAGCAAGAGTTCCCCGTGCTGCTTAGCATGAGTCAGCCCTAAAGGATATACACAGCTGCTTATTATAGAAGCTTGTATTACCTTTTTAAATCTAAGTCTGTAACTCATTTGTGTGTGTGTATGCTTACCTGTTGTAATCTTGTACATAACTCTCATTTCTTTTTTTAGTTAGTAACTCTTTAGTTAGTTTATTACAGGATTGGCTACAGGTGTTGTCTTTGGTTTGAGATCTGAGTACAATTGTCGAGTAAGTGACTGGTCCTTTGGGACTGGGAGTAACCTGAGTATTGTTGTGATGTTTGGTGTAAAGTGACCATCTATGACATAGTCCAGCTTGCCTGGGTGGCAAGATAGACTGGAGTGCCCAAGGGGACTGTCTGTGACTCCATAGTAAGACTCAAAGAGTCGTGTGGCACCTTACAGACTAACAGATGTATTGGAGAATGAGCTTTCTTGGGTGAATACCCACTTCGTCAGACGCATTCACCCATGAAAGCTCATGCTGCAATACATCTGTTAGTCTGTAAGGTGCCACAGGACTCTTTGTCGCTTTTTACAGATCCAGACTAACAAGGCTACCCCTCTGATACATAATGAGACTGTTGTTCTGCTTTCGGAGGGCATGCTTGTTACTGAGTTGGTGAAATCTAATTATAGAACATACCATCTGTTTGGGGTGTCAGTCCTGCCATTTGATAGTCTGCCTTGAGGTCGGCACTCGTGGTTGTGAGCCGCTCCAGACATCGTGACAAGTGGTTTCTTACCTTACTGTATTTATATGTATTTTATGTTATTTTTCATATTATGGGGTGTTTGATAGTGGGTGCTTTATACATTTTGGGGATTAACTTCAACAGACTTGTGCTCAAAGTTAAGTACACCAGACCCTCGCTAGAACGTGCATCTATATAGTACGAATTTGCATATAACATGGCCTTAAGTGCCATCTTGAACATTGGATACAATCCTGAACTGGGGTCTAAGTCTGTGGTGATTCAAACCCAAAAGGTTGAATCCTGAGGGGCTGAGTACTTGTAACTCCCATGTTGATGTCATCATTGACAATATGCAATGTAGTAGCTAGAGCTGTGCAAATAATAGATATTTTTCGGTTTGCTGGCAATTCTGAAAAATTGAAAAACAATTGTTTTGGGTTGAACCAAAAATTATTTTAAAACATTTTTTTCAGTGAATCAAAAAGTTTGTTTAAGGGCAAGCTAACTGTTTTGTTCTGACAAAACTGAAATATTTCATTTTGATTTTGACCATTTAAAAACTTTTGCATTGTCTTAAAAATAAAATTAAAGGAAATTTTGAAATCCAATTAATTTCAAACCAAAAAATCAAAACGTTTTGTTTTGAAATTGTCAGAACAAAATGTTTTGATTTTTTGGGGAATTTTTTTTTAGGAGGAGATTATTTTCAACCAAACCAATTTGTTGTAACCAACATAAATTCAGGAAATGTTTTGGTGTCACGAGATATGCATTTGGCATATATCCTCAACTCATATTGAAGTCACTGGATTTGAAACTGCTCAGCACCTTGCAGGGTCAGCAGGGACGGCTCCAGGCATCAGCACACCAAGCGTGTGCTTGGGGTGGCAAGCCGCGGGGGGTGCTCTGCTGGTCGCGCAAGGGCGGCAGGCAGGTTGCCTTCGGCAGCATTCCTACGGAGGGTCCGCTGGTCCGGCGGCTTTGGCGGACCTCCCGCAGGCATGCCGCCGAATCCGCGGGACCAGGGACCTCCTGCAGGCAAGCCACCGAGGGCAGCCTGCCTGCAGTGCTTGGGGCGGCAAAATACCTAGAGCCGCCCCTGAGGGTCAGGCCCCTCTGTAGCCCCTCTGCCTAGTGGTAACATATTCTAGAGCCTTGTAGGTCAACTTCCTGTTGGAAAACAAATCAGTGACATAGAGGCTGGATATACTCTTAGTGCAGCTTATTTATTTAACACTAGCTACACCTGTCTTGGAATGGAGGTGGACAAACAGCATGCAGGTAATCCCCTCTTTTAGGAATCTCAGGACAAAAACCAATTCCTTGTTTCCAGGGAGCAACTGTGCCTCAAGAATTGACCTGATTAGAGAGATTAAGGGAGAAAGAAAATTTCCCTGCCATTCACCACAGATCCCACATGAAGAAACTACATCACTAAAGTAACACAATAAAAACATTTCTTTGAAGACTGAACCATGCTCCAATGTTATATAAAATAATTTGTGAGGTTGTGTAACAGCGCCACCTGGTGATTTTTGCAATAACAATACTAAACTGGCTCTCAGATATCTTTTTAGTAAATATAGAGTATTGGGCAATTAACAGCTTCTAAAGGCTGTTGCAATTGTCATGCAACTTCTATGCAATTATCTTCAAATGTTGTAGGCCAGGCTTCAGCGTTCAAATGACAATATGATTAATTAATAATTCTGCTCCTACTAAAGTCAGTGGAAGCAGGAACAGGTATTGTATATAGAACTCTTGATACCTGTATTTTGGAATCTGGGAACAGATTGACTGAAAGGTATAGTGCTTAATATATCCTTAATAAAATGCATGAATGAGTGAGCAAATGAATGTCAAAAGATTTGGGAAAAGATCCTCTGCGAGTGTATATTATTATAGCTCCAGCAAAATCATTGAAGCTTTGACAGTTTACATCAGATGAGGATTTTCCCTTGGTTCTTTTTGGGTCCTGTTCTTCTTCCAAATGACATGGATTGAATTAGAACAAAACAGAGCACATTGATGGAGGAACAACAAGGCTCAATAACACAAATCCGTTTTGTTGATTGACACCAACCAAATTATGTGCAATGCATCAAATGCAGGATCTTGGTGCTTATTGAATAAAAGTGACTAAGACAATATTGAATGAAAGTGGGATGGAATGAAAAAATACTTGTAGCCAAATATTATTAATAATAAATGGATTTCTTCACAGGACCCCGAGTCAAGAAAGGATTCTGTACTTTTGATTTAGTCTAGTAAGTACTGCTTCCTAAACTGATGCCACTGAAGTCAGCCTATCAGTGTTTCAGTTAACCACTCTGTCGTTACCAGGAGGTAATTTTGGAATGGTATTTCTAAAAGTGATAACCTCGGCAATCATGATGTTCATATGTTTGTATGTAGGTGGGGAGGCTTCTGAATTTCCTCTTATTCTTATGTATTTTACACCTAACCTGGCGTATTTTTGTAAGTACATCCCATAAAATTTATTTCATATTTTTCCTTGTTGTGTTTACCCCATTGCTGAAATGTCTTCTGAATTAACCACAGCTTTGTATAGCATTGTATCTTTCTCAATGCTACTACTTCAATTCTGTCTTCTTTCCTAATGTTAACTACTACCAGGGCTGCCCAGAGGATTCAGGGGGCCTGGGGCAAAGCAATTTCGGGAGCCCCTTCCATAAAAAAAAGTTGCAATACTATAAAATACTATATTCTCGTGGGGGCCCCTGCAGGGCCCGGGGCCTGGGGCAAATTGCCCTACTTCCCCCCCACACCCCACCCCACCCCCGGGTGGCCCAGACTACTACTGTTGTTTGAAGAAGCCCAAAGCACTGAGGGCCACAAGCCCTCAGGAGACACTCAGGGCTTGGCTACACTTGAAAGTTGCAGCGCTGGTAGTTTGCAGCGCTGGTCATGCAGCTGTGCAGGAACAGCACTGGTGTGTGGCCACACTCACAGCTACCAGCGCTGGTGTGTGGCCACATTTGCAGCATTTGCGGCGCTGTTGGGAGTGCTGCATTATGGGCAGCTATCTCAGCATTCAAGTGGGAACAACGTGCTTTTCAAAAGAGGGGGGTGGAGGGTGGTGTACTGTGACAGGGAGCGGGGAAGATAGAGAGAGTGGATTTTTGGAGCCAACACTGTGTGTTAGCTTCCTGGATTGAAAAATCACAAAATGTTCGCGAACCCTTAGTCTTAATTGCAAACAGCCTGCATCCAACGCTGTTTCTCTGTCAAGCAAACATTCACTCCCTGCCTCTCATTTGATCGTTCACAGCCAGGTACGGATAGCTCCTGTTTGCTGTGATCAGTGTTTGTTTTTTTAGATAAGCAGTTCAACGGAGCTCCGATCGGAGTTCACAACAAAACAAAGAGAGGCTGCATAACAAAACAAAGAGAGTAATTTAGTTAAAAGCATTCTGGGATATCTCCTTATTCCCTGGAGGCCAATAAAAGCTCTGGTGTGTGTCCACACTTGATGAGCAGCGCTGGATCACCAGCGCTGCAATCGCTACACCCCAACCTGACCAGGTGTACAGCCAGCGCTGCAGCCAGGGAGTTGCAGCGCTGGATGTACCTTGCAGGTGTGGACGGTTACTAATTGCAGCGCTGGAAAGCCTCTACCAGCGCTGCAACTTGCAAGTGTAGCCAAACCCTCAGTGAAATTAAAAGGTGGGAAACTGTGAACCAATACAAGGAATCCTTTTCTACACAAGATTCCAAAAGGGTTTGGACATTTATATAGTATAAAAATATTCAGTTATCACACTTAATGTCAACACAAATTTTGAAAGGGATATTAAGCCTTGTGCTTTAGGGCTTAAACCAGTCAATAACTACACCTCTACCTCGATATAACGCTGTCCTTGGGAGCCAAAAAATCTTACCACGTTATAGGTGAAACTGCGTTATATTGAACTTGCTTTGATCCACCAGAGTGTGCAGCCTCCCCCCCCCCCCGGAGCACTGCTTTACCGTGTTATATCGGGTCACATTATATCGAGGTAGAGGTGTGTTAGATACCAGCATAAGACCTATGTGGGGAGCAGATTACTCCACATCTGTCTTCTGTGGGGTTCCCACACCTTCCTCTGAGGCATCTAGTAGTAACCACTTTCTGAGACAGGTTGCTGGACTAGATCGATCTTAGGTCTGATCCAGTTTGGAAGTTCCTATGTTCTCTGAATAGTTGTATTACCCAGGAACAGACCAGGGACCATATTGTGACTCAGAGAGGAACAAGATGGTTCATGGTTTCCTCTCTTCCCAGGGTGGGGAATCATTTGCATCAGCCATGTACCTGGCACAGATTACTTTCCCCTTCATACCAGCTCGCTGTGCTGGCTAGAACATTGGGAGGGCAGAGTTCCTATCCCTGTCTGCCCGTTCCCCATGCACCAGCACAGGAGGGGGTATTGTGGATAAGTGTGATATAGGTGGCCCACATAAGGTTGCCACCTTTCTAATTTCTGGTAACTAGACCCCTGAGGCCCTGCCCCCTGCCTTGCCTCTTCCCCATCCCTGCTCCACCTCTTCCCTAAAGGCCCCACCCCTTCTCCAGCTCTTCCCACTGGCCTTGCCTCTTTTTCTGCCTCTTCCCCCAAGGCCCCGCCCCTTCACTGTCTCTCTCTCCCCCAAGGCTTTGCCCCCATTGCTTGCTGCTCTCCCTCCCATCCCCCATTACTCGCTGGTGTCTCAAGGAGCTTGCCTGCAGGTATGAGGCCCTGGCTGAGCAGAGACTGGTGTGGGTTAATGACCTGATGCCTCCCCTGTCCCCAGCCCCATGGTAACCAGACTTTTGGTTTGGGTGCCATTTTAGGTGCCATTTTGTTTTGAGTGCCATTTTTGCCCAGACTTTTCGGTTGAAAACTGGACACCTGGCAACCCTAAATGGCACCTAGACACAGAAGCCAAAAAACTGGACGGTCTGGGTAAAATCCAGGCAGGTGGCAACCCTAAGCCCACACAGAATGTGGAGGGGGTGTGACAGTTTCACCCTTATTGTAATGCAAGAAGCTGGGCAGGAAGTTCTGACTTTAGAAAAATAAATTGAAAGTTAAAAGCAGACTTTTTAATTAATCCCACTTTGGAAGGAAATGGAAATGGTAAGATGTATGTGCTGTAGTTTTTAACTCACTGTGATGGTTTCTACTAAATTAAATCGATAGCATATGAACCAATATACAGATACAATGACATACAAAAAATCACGTTTGTTTAAGATGTATCATTTCTTCTAAAGCAGCAATTTTCCCTTCCCACTAATAACAAAAAGTTAGACCCTCACTATCTGGCACGAGTGGAGACCCATTAAGGGTTTGTGAACAAGCATTTAAATAAACATGAATTTTAAAAAATGAAGGCTAATACATCACCGAATGTACCTTGTTCACTTATGTGGTGCCCCTAGCCTCTGTTTGCCAGAGGCTAGGAATGGGCGACAGGGAATGGATCACCTTGATGATTACCTGTTCTGTTCATTCCCTCTGGGGCACCTGCCATTGGCCACTATCGGAAGACAGGATACTGGGCTGGATGGACCTTTGGTCTGACCCAGTATAGCCGTTCTTATGTTCTTATGTTGACAAGTGTAGTTCAGTTTTAATTCTTCAGAATATATTAGCAAAGGTTCTGTGGATAAGTGTACAAGTAGGGAAGATTTAATAATATGCCCCCTCCTTATAGTACTATGCTCTTTATTATTTGTTGAGAAATAAAGTGAGACCACTGGATGTTTCTGGATTAGCAGTGAGAATTGCTACATTTCTAGTATATTGATGGTAAATACATAGTAGCTCTATCTAGTTACTTGTGTGGTTCCAATAACCACAGTGTCTGAGCACCTCACAAACATTAATGGGGTGGATCCTCAGCCTACTTAGTTCACTTTGTTGCATTCTCTGCTGGCATCAATTTATACCTGGCAGAATTTGATTTTTAAAATAATTTTGATGGATAATACCAACGTTTATTTTTAAGCATTTTTTTTCTGTTTTTATTGATTTAAATGTTCACAGTTGCATGAAATTATGGAGGGAAGACAATTATTGAATGGCAGTAGACTTTCAAATTCAAAACGTTAAAGCTGTCTAAACCATTAAAACACAAATTGTTTACATGTGTCAAAATAGACAAAATAATATACCTCAGTCAACAAATCACACCTGTTTTTACTATTCATTTGCTAGTCCATTTGTAACCAGCCTAATTCAGAAGTCTAAATCACTGGGGTTTGACTCTATTAAGTTCTCACGTGGCGTTTTTCTTACTCTGTCTATCTGTAAATGTTGATTATTATTGAAGGAAATATTTTTCTTTGGTTTGTGTGTGTACAGTGAAATTGATGTTTACTGACATTTACCAATACAAATCTAATCCTTCTGAGCCTGCATAAATTACAGCTGCCCCCCTGCAGCTTTCCTTTAGAGTAAAATCGGTAAGCTGACTCAGCAAACTGCAACTGGCTCCCTATCATTCCCTTCCCTCACCCCCTTACTGCGTTCAAGCTCTGCACAATGACGAATGCAGCCCTAACAAATAGATCCTCATAATGCTGCTGTGATAATGTTATCCCATTCTGCAGATGAGAAAATGATGCACACAGGGGTTAGGAGTAGCGAGACTGTGACTTTGACTACACGCTCATGTGGGGAGCAAAAGAGACTGCTCCTTAAGCCCCTACCTGGCCTACCCGGATTTGAGTAAATGAGGGTTACCCACCTGAACAAGGGGATGGAGACGTGAGATAATGGGTGCTAATGTGTCTCCACCATTGGCCAGAGTCTAGGTATATCAAAGCAGCAGATTTACTACTGCTCCGAGGGACAAGGGGGAATTTTACTTGGAATATTCAGAGGTGTGTTTCCATGGGCTTGTCTTCACTGCAACATTTATCTCAAGGGATCTGCACTCAAGGTTACCCCACGCCAGTTTGCCAAGCTTGAATGAGAGTGGTCACATGGCGAAACAGCATTTGAGCTACACAGTGCATATGTTAGAGCAAATTTAAAATATGGCTCTGAAGTACTGTTGCCTATAGCAGCTTATATTTCAGGAAGACTAGGGCATGGGGGCAATAAGATGGTGACAAGGTAGAACCATTCTGCAGCATTTTTACTGAGCACGGTTAGCTGAAGATAGCTAATCTCAACATTCAGAAATTCAGAGATAGATGTAAAAATCATGAGCTTAGCTTAAAAGTCATGAGATTTTTTTAAATAATACATTTTGTGTTTTTACTGGCCTTGTGGATTTTCAGCCTTTAGTTTCAACTATTCCTCCACAACTATGGGAGCTAGAAACTTTAAAAAATGAGAACGGGAATGCTCTGAAAAATCATTTGACTCCAGGAGCTGTATCTTTAAGAAAAACACCAAATATCACTAAACTTGCCATAAATGAATTACGAGCATAAGCAATACTTTCTCTTTATGCGGTGCTGTTGGACTTAAATCCATGGAGAAAAGTGCTGGGATATGAAACCAATTTTATTTATCGTGGAGGAGAAACTTTACTCAGCAGAATCAGACATTTAAAACATAATAAATAATAAGATGGCAGATCCTCAAACAGTTACACTGGCTGCACAGTGGGTGCACTGAGGTGGTGCAGGTTGTGTCTGAAACCTTCTTGGGAGGATGTCACTCTACAGAGGTAGCACAGAATTGTGGGCTACCAACTAACTTGTTTAATATCAGCAGGAAGAGAAAATTATATATAATTAGGAGTCCATTATATATAAAATTGCATTAAAAACTGTGCTAAAAGAACATTACGTTTGCAAGGTCAAACACTCAAATTTAGGAAATGCCATCATGCAAAAGTTAGAACAACCAAATTAGTGTTTGGTGATTTTTCCATTCTTATCAATGGGTAGCTGCAATGCTGCATTTCTAATACCAGGTGGTGCTATGAATGTAAGTATAGCATACCTGGCTAATACTACTCACTTCTTCTGGTTGCAAAGAAAACCCATAATAAGCCAAAACCTCTACTAATATAAGCCTAGTTCTGTTCTTTTTGTAGTAAAGGCAGAAGGAAGGAGGAAACCAGCTCTGAAGGGTGCATCGTCCAGTTTCTCTTTTGCTGCATTTCCCTTTAGAGCATTGCACTATTTTTCAAGAAGGGCTTTTGAGATAATTTATGTCTTTCTGTGTTAACCATTTAATAGCTTTATAAGCCCTTGAATAGTTCTCGCACAGGCTGTCTCGCCCTCAGTGCTGAGATGGAAGTATTGTTTGCACTCCAGTACTGAATGGGTTACACCTATTGGAACAGTAGGTGGATGTGTTTTGGCAATGAAAGGATTACACGTTTTGGCTAGCCCAGGAGTCAGCAACTCGCCAAGGTAAGCGGCCCGGGCTGAGGGATGTGTTGTTCGCAGCTTCCTTCCGCCCCCATTGGCCTGGAGCAGCGAACCGCGGCCAGTGGGAGTCGCGATCGGCCGAACCTGCAGAGGCAGCAGGTAAACAAACTGGTCCAGCCCACCAGGGGGCTTACCCTGGCGAGCCGCGTGCCAGAGGTTGCCGACCCCAGGGCTAGAGGATGAGGGGGACAATTGCATGTACTGTAGGACAGAAAAGTTTATACCAGCTGGGTCATGAATGGGAAGGAGAGTGAGATGGAGCATGAACTCCGCCATTTTATAATATCCCTGCACCTCCACTGCTAGTTCCTTTTTTGGCCATGATAAATTGAAAAGAAGCTCATCTCTGCTCCTTTTCCTTCCAGTCTCTTTCCCCTTGTCTGGTCACTCTACCAGTTCACCCTGAGCACTCAGCCTCCCTTCCTTCATTTTTGCTCTTGCTCGCCCTTCAGAAGCTGTCTGATGCCCAATGACTCTCTGTCCTGGGCAGTTAGAGCCCATCTGCATTTCTGTCCAGATGAGAGGTGTGTTTATGAGAACCTGCCAGTGGCTAGGGAACCCAGCAGCTTTTGGGAGCAGGACAAAGGTAAGCAGCGGAATGTTGGGGAGGATTCTCAACACCTAGGTATCTTTTCGGGGTGGATAAATATTTGTGAGGAACCTTCGGTCCTAGTGATGACTTTCAAGGATATATGGGCAAAGAAAAGGGCTAAATCAGCGGTTCTCAAACTGTGGGTCGAGACCCCAAAGTGGATCGCGACCCCATTTTAAGGGCTGACTTAGATTTGCTGGGGCCCAGGGCCGAAGCCCGAACCCAACTGCCCGAGGCTGAAGCAGAATCCCCAGGGCTTCAGCACTGAGTGGAAGGGCTCAGGTTACAGGCCTCCTGCCTGGGGTGCAGGGGCTCAGGTGGGCTCAGGCTTCAGTCCCCTGTCTTGGGGTCGTGTCGTAATTTTTGTTGTCAGAAGGGGGTCGCGATGCAATGAAGTTTGAGAACCCCTGGGCTAAATGAAATCAATGGACAATGGAATGAAACAAATGTAGAGTTTCCAGATCACACCATTTTTGAAGTGTTATGTTATAAACTCAGACTGAGTAACTTTTAGATCTTCCAAAACAACTTGTGTACCTAATCTCTGGTTAGAGGAAGGTTAGACAGAAAACAAGGTTTGTTTTTTAGAAGTCAGGGGTGGATCAAGGGTAGGAAGTGCCTGTGATGAGGTGTATGTACCCTGCCTCTAGAAAGATCAATAAAAGATTACTGGGTTTCCTTATACACGAGGAAAAAAACTTGCAGGCCTATAGGTTGGTGCTGACAATTCAGTCTTCTCTAGAAAGAGACCTTTAAAAGGGAAATGTTCCAGGGAGAAACACACTAGCTTGAATTGAGAAGACTTCTGCCTAGGGCTGGTAGTGTCTTGAATGAGAGACTGGGCTGAATCTGCTTTGGACTCTCACTACTAATGGAGTGATGCCTGCTGGAAATCCCCAGGCATTTGTTTGTAGTTAACCTCTGCAGGGGCTGTGAAGGGAATCCTGTTTAATTACTATAACTGTGGTTATGCCTTTGCTGTGTGAACTGTGCCAACAGTTGGACAGTGGAGAACCTGCTGGGTGCAACCCTCTGGTCAAAATTGGGCTTTTAATAGAAAAATAGTCATGGCCCTACCAGTGCGTTTACTAAAATGAGTCAATAACAAAGCACTAGAAAATCACTGTAAGGAATAGCCGTGGAATAACCCTAGGAAATGGGCTAGATGGGACCCACGTGTAATAGGGCTTTTGGTATTTAATGTCCATGATTTTATGCTGATCCTGTGTTCGAACCTTAACTCACTGCCTCAGTTCCCTTTAAGCGCAGCAGCCTATCAAGGGCTGCACAAGTGCTCAGGGCTGTGGTGGGGAGAGGTGCCTCTCCTGCGGTGCCAGCCTGGCCCAGAGCTGCTGCGGGGATAGAGCGCAGGGGGGGAGCCCAGGGGCAGCCTGCACCCCAAGCCCCTCATCCCCAGCTCCACCTCAACCCTCTGCCCCAGTCCCGAGCCCCCTCCCACACTCTGAACCCCTCGGCTTCACCCCCGCCACACATCACCTCCATATTGGTGCATGTAACAAAATTTATTCCGCACATGCATGGGAAAAATTAGGGGGAACATTGCTCACTGCATGTGGGGAAATGCAGGGCAAAGAGGTAATCGGTCTCCCTTTGCACGTGTTCCTTGTTGGCAAGAGCAGAGAGTGGTGGTTCTGCTTTGTACCACCTGATTCTGACATCAAGGAGTTAGGAAATTTCTTTTCTCCGTGTACATTGCCTGCGTAAGATAGTGAAAAGGGGGAACAAGTTTATTGCAAAATACCCTTTATTACAAGAACATCCTCCCCCCATCTCTTCATTGCACTACCTGCCCCACCAAAACAGATTCATCCCCTCCTCTCCACCACCCTGTCAGCTACCTCCAGGGCCTGGAATCCCCTCCTAAAAGGAGGTGGGAAATCATCATGGTATCCCCAACAGCAGGGCTGTTCCCTCCCATTTCTTGTCCTGAAAGGATCCCACTCCTACATCGACAGCGTGAGTGGTTTGAAGTGTAGAAGTAGGGCCAACTAGCAGGGAATAAAAATTTTAAAAAGCAATGTTTTTTCTTAAAATAAAAGCCCCCCATTATTCAAAACTTCCCACCATGTAAATGTGGAGCTAGGGATTAACACTACATTTTAATAACACTCTTCTCAATCCTGATGAGAGAGGGGCTGCAGAAAGGTTGGTGGAAACATCAAGTTCCGTTGTGGGTGTTGTCTCTCCCGTTCTTCAGTCCTTCACCCTTTATAGATGAAGGTCTCAAAGTGAGAGTGATTTTCATCCGCAGCTGCTTCTGGATTCCCCGCTGGTGCTAGTGACCACATGCTCTGTTTTTTTCTGTCTCTGTAAAATGACTGTGACTGTTTTTCTGGGATACTGACCCTGCTACCTATGCCTTTGTGACTCTTTGAATTAATGGATGAATGAATGAATGCAGTGTGCTCTACGTAGGACCTGTTGCACAAAGCAGTTGCCCATCTGCTGGGGGTAGCACTAGCCAGAGGGAGGGTGTCAGTTCTTCTAGGCTACAGAGGTTTCTTTTCTCCTTCACCCGATCAGATGTGCGAAAAGCTTCGTATTACAATTAGGCAAGAATATCGGCAAAGGTTTGTGTGTCATTTTAAAGATATGTTCATGTGCCTAGACACCTCTTATGACAGGTGCATTTTATACATTTAATTTTAGGATGTTTACAGATATTAGGTTTTAATACTGCAACAAAATTTCTTCAGTAATAAGCAGTCAGGCAAAAACAGTCACAACGGAGCTCAGAAAAAATGTCCCTACGTCTTAACTAATAGCAACCATCACATAAAGCAAACAGATCTCTCAATTATTGTTCATCAAATAGACTAGGGAGGAAGATATAAGGGGAGAGAAGGCTAAAAACAGATCATAGCACAGCTATTACACCAGCACAGAGCCTGGTCTTTATGCCTGGATCAACTAAATAAGCTTTAGTCCTATCTTGGTCATAATCAGGCCAGCTGTAGATGGACTTCAACTAGTCATCTAAAATATTTAAAACTGAACCATTTAAACTGGTGCCAGCCCCTAACATAGCCACCCCTAAACTAGTTTGGCTTGTGTTGAACCATTTCAATAATGATTAAACAGGTTTAAGGATGTCTCACATTAGAGGTTTGCAACAGTTTGACTAGATCAATTTGAAATCAATTTTGTTAAATCAGTTCTACTTTTCTAGTATAGACAAGTCTCTCACACCAGGGTGAAGTGGATGTCACACATCACTACAGCACAATGGTAGCATTTACACCCCCTGTGTCAGATGTAAATAACTGGGTAAGATGTGAGGTGATGGAAAATCAGGTCCATTCACTTCCATACTGTGGTATGAGTCAAACCCCTCCTCTTCAACCCACACTTGAGGCTTTGTCTTCACTGACAAAGAGATGTGGTTTTTCAACATAAAATCTGAGTGGAGACAAGGTGTGATGATTAGGGGAATTTATGTACAATTTAGGAATTCAGGGTGATCCTGGATACTCTGGAAATGTGTCTGTGTCCGACTACAAATTTCATTTTGAATATGAGACTTGGTTACCTTCTCTGCTGTCTTTTGTCTCCATATTGAGATAAAACCCACAGGAGTGGCCAGGATAAATTCTTTCACCTGGCACAGAACTAACAGTATAGGGTTGTTAAATTTGGATGACTGTCCATTCAAATGGAGCCCCCCTGGATAAAGAGATGGCTATGGCTCAGGGCAAACCAGTTTTTCAAGTCTGAAGTATTGGGGATGGTAATTAAGCAAGAGAACATTCGGTGGGGGACTCTGATCGCCTGCTGGGGCTGATCTGTGAGTCATCTGACAAAGAGGTCTGGAGGTTATAAAAGAAAGGCTCTGTCACCAGCTATTTTAGAGACAGAAATACAGGGAGAAGAGACCAGAAATATTGGCTGTTCCAGAGGAGAAGCCATGTGCAAGAAGGCAGAGGGGCATACTTTCATATGCAGAAATCATGTGCAGGAGGTGGGATCCTGGAACCCTTAGAGGACTCTGACTTAAGCCCCAAGAATGCTCCAGAGCAGTAAAGAAAATGAGGCAGGGAAATGCCTACCGGTGTTATTGTTTTATCTGGATCTGTGTATTTTTTTACACTAGCCCATGTAAAAAGTGGCTGGTTTGGAGGAGCCCTTACAAAACCGATGTGTCTATTACGTGCTTCCGCTATCAAGTGTCCCTGAAGAGATGAACTGTAAACCCAGAGCACCCACAAGGTTAGAGCTCCAGGAAAGGGTGTGATTAAGCTACTGGGGAGTCTGGGTGTAAGCACTGGTCCTGGAGTCCCATTTCCCCGAAGAAGTAACAGACAGGAAGCCTACGCCTAGAAACTGTGCCAGGCGGGCCAAGGGGAGAGAGACAGGGCTATAGCCTATTTAGAGCAAGGGAAGCTTAAGAGCACATGGGTCTTGTGTATTGGGACTCAAACATAGCAGCCCGGTGAGTATCCAGCTAGGGCTGTGTGGCATAAAGCACTGATAGTTTTTACTTGGATGTAGCTAGTTGAGGTCAACCCTATATCTCTCACTAGGGGTTGACTTCGACTTGTTACACTGAGGGTATGGCTACACTTGAGAGTTGCAGCGCTGGGAGTTACAGCGCTGGTCGTACCGCTGTGTAGGGAAAGCGCTGGTGTGTGGCCACACTCACAGCTACCAGCGCTGCAGTGTGGCCACATTTGCAGCATTTGCAGCACTGTTGGGAGTGATGCATTATGGGCAGCTATCCCAGCGTTCAAGTGGCAGCAACGTGCTTTTCAAAAGAGGGGGTTGGGGTGTAGTGGAGTGTGACAGGGACCGGGGGAGAGAGAGAGAGAGTGGATTTTTGGAGCCGACACTGTGTATCAGCTCCCTGCCTTGCAAAATCAGAAAATTTTCCTGACCCCTTACTCTTAACTGCAAACAGCCTGCAGACCAGATAAGCAGCTGCTCCAACGGACTCCCTTTCTCCACCCTGCCCCCGCTGTTTCTATCCTTAAGCAAACACTCATCCCCCTGCCTGCCTCATTCACAGCAAGGTAGTGGGTTATCTCATTTGATTGTTCACAGTTAGTTACAGATTGATCACAGCAAACAGGAGCTGTGTTTGTTTTTGATAAGCAGCTCCCAGAGCCCCGAGTTCACAACAAAACAAAGAGAGGCAGCATAACAAAACAAAGAGTAATTTAGTTAAAAGCATTCTGGGATATCTCCTAATACCCTGGAGACCAATAACAGCACTGGTGTGTGGCCACACTTTACGAGCAGCGCTGCATCACCAGCGCTGCACTTGTTATACCCCAAGCAGACGCAGGTGTACAGCCAACGCTGCAGCCAGGGAGTTGCAGTGCTGGATGTCCCCTGCAGGTGTGGACAGTTACTAATTGCAGTGCTGGAAAGCCTCCACCAGCGCAGCAACTCTCAAGTGTAGCCGTACCCTGAGATAAAAACTACAGTGCCTTGTATCCACTGGGATTTTACAACGAGATAGCTAGGAGTTAACTACCTAGGTAAAAACATACCTTTTTTGCACTGATGACATAGCCTGAATGTCTAGAATTCTTCCCCTAAAGTTACCTGTAGAGACATTTTTATCTTTGAATAAACTACACAAAGCTTATCAGCACAATGCAGTATCTATAATGGGTTATAAAGCTACCTAGCACACTGAACAAAGTGTACAGGATATTAGGATGCCATGCCTAACTACAGATGTAATCATAATACTATAAAATAACATTTGTGTTGGTCTAACTGTGCCCTTATAGGGACAAACTTCACAATGAACTCCTTTTATCAGAACCCAGAATGCATTCCATATGGATAGCAATATCTCCAGAGTGTATGAGAGTCTCTGAAATAAACGAAAATAGGTAATATCGTTAATATATGTCATTACAACCAGTCCATTTCTAAATTCATTTCAGCTGCTGTTCCTCTTCTTTCTCTTATGAAAATCTCCACTTCTGTGTTTGATGATGTCAATGTGCCTGTCCTGCCAAGTTCAGCCACAGAAAAGACATTTCCAAAAACCCCAGGAGAACACCCTGTATCTCAAAGTGACTTCTTAACTGAAGTGAAACCTTTTTTTTTCATTTTAAAAACAAAACAGCATTATTCAGATAGATTCCGGCCACTCACTGTGGGGCCTCAGTCCTGCCCTTTGACCTGGGACATGTAGACTAGTATGTTTCATCCCCAGACTTCAGTCACCCATCAGTAATAACACAACTAGGGTTGGGGTTAAAGTGAATTCTAGACTCCAAGAGAGCTACATAACAACCCATTCTGGAGTCAGGGTGCACATTATTTGTGTTCTGCTCAACGTCACACACCAGCTCTACACTCAAACACACTTTTCTCCCTTGTTTAGCAATGAAGAGGTTTCCAGGGATTCGGTAAGAACCAAGGAACTCTGCACAACCTAATGTACCATGTGGAGAAAGCTACTGCAAACTTCAGCATTTCCTGAAAGACTGGGGGCTAGATTCTCCACTGCCCTGAATAGTCATTTACATCTGAGTGAAAGAATTGCTCTCTCCCAGCGCTGCTGCCATGACTACACAAGCCACGTTAAAGCACTGCCATGGCAGCGCTTTAACCAGGGGTGACTCCAGGCACCAGCACAGCAAGCACGTGCCTGGGGTGGCAAGCCGCAGGGGGAGGCCTGCCAGTCGCTGTGAGGGCGGCAGGCAGGCGGCTTTTGGGGGTGCACCTGCGGGAGGTCTGCCTGTCCCGCGGCTTCGGCGGCAATTCGGTGGTGGGGACGCTGATGGCGTAGCACTGGTGGACCTCCCGCAGGCATGCTGCCGAATCCGTGTGACCAGTGGACCTCCCTTAGGTGCGCTGCCGAAAGCCACCTGCCTGCCGTGCTTGGTGCGGCAAAAAACATAGAGCCGCTCCTGGCTTTAATGTTGCCAGTGAAGACGTGCCCTGACGGACAATCTCCACTCATTGATATATTTTGCTTTCCACAACCAAATCTCTGTACAAATTTTCATGAGTGTTGTACTCGAGTATTCAGATTCTAATATCTAAACTGTATTGTTAAATCTATTCACCTAAATTTGGGTTATCACTGATTATGTACGCTATGTGTGATATGACTTTTAAAAAACTAACTTTGTATTTGTGGATAATCTAAGCACTATACCCAGATGTACAGACACTCTTTTCCCAACCTATGTATTATATCTTTTTTTTAACATTAACTTTAATAAAATTTTTATTAGACCAACTTCTGTTGGTGAGAGAGAGAAGCTTTCAAGCCATGTGGAGCTCTCCCTCAGGTCTGGGAAAGGAACTCCCAGCACCACAGCAAAATGCAAGGTGGAACAAATTGTTTAGGGTAAGTAGTTAGCATGTATTGAAAGGGACCATTCAAGGTTAGTGGGTTACAAATTGTGGTAATATACCTACAAATCATGGACTGAACTGAGACACTGGATCTATGGCTTATCATTGCAACAATCTGTAACCCACTAACCCTCTCTTTTTGTCCTATGACTGCAGAAGTGTTAACAGCCCACTCTACCTTGAATGGCCCCTTACAATATATGCTAACTACTTATGCTAATCAATCTGTTCCACCTTGCATTTTGCTGTGAGGCTGGGAGTTTCTTTCAGAGACAGGAAGAAGAGCTCTGTGTGGTAGAAAGCTTGTCTCTCTCACCAGCAGAAGTTAGTCCAATAGATATTATCTTATCCACCTTGTCTCTTTCGTATCCTGCGACCCGCACAGCTACAGCTACGCTGCATACATCAGATAGAGCTCATCAATTATCCTTAAGCAGAATACATGATTCTATAGGGTGAGAAACTGTTAAAAATGACCAGACCAGATAGTGTGTGAATCTGTTTTCTGGCCTTCTTGCGCTGTTTTCCCCGTATGGGGAATTATGTCCCAATTTAGAGTAAACCACAGTAGGCCAAAAGAAAATAAAGTATTTTCCCCTGTATCTTTAAAAATGATTAAATTCAAAGTCATACAATATGCCCTAAAACTAACTTGTTTTTAAAGGAAAAGACATCACCTTCTAAAGTGACCCAGTGCCAGCCAGAAATGAGCTGTCTGATCCTGCTCCCGATCCAGTCAATAGGATTTTTCCTATCAATCAGTGTCACTGAGAACAGGATCAGGCCCTAGTGTTATACTTTCTCAGGTTCTAATAAGCTTTGTGTCACTAGGTTTTCTGAAGTAGGCCAACACGCAGTGCTGATCAAACTCCCTGACAAAGCTCCAAAGAGGCTGGAAAGCCAAGAGAAACTCTACAATGTTTGAGATAATAGCAGCATTATTCTTGCAATAACTTTAAGTGGAACTATACTGAGCCAAATTCACATCCATCTGCAACCTAGGCCCATTGTGCTCAAGGCAGGATTAATGCCGCAGGACGGGAGGTGGAGTATAACCCATACCATGGAGTTAATGCCTAGTCTTTTCCCTTTCCCTCCTGCTATGTCCCTATGCCACTACTCTCTCCCTCATCACCTCCCCCTTCCTCCTACTTCTAATACTCCCACATAGAGCTGGACATAATTTTTAACCAAAACTTTTTTTTGGCAAAAAAAAAATGACACCGAACATTTTCACGAATTCGCATCAATTTAATCCATTTGTTTTGAAAAAAAATCAAATACAAAAAGGCCATCTAAAATGTTTTGTTTTGATGTTTTTGAAAAGAAATGTAATGAATTTTCATTTCAAAGTTTTCTTTAATTGTATTTAAAGTATTTTAAAACATGAAAAAATGCACATTTTAAAACATTAAAAAACAATCTTTTTTGGATTTTTCAAAATTGCCAGAGAATTGAAAAATCTGTTATTTGCACAGCTTTACCCCCATCTCCTCTCCCTCCTACCAGCTCAATTCCTCATTGTAAGAGTTCCCACGGGTCCACCTCGTCCAAAATAAAAATATTTTAAAATACCTTAGTGTGTAAACTGTTAAAGCAAAAGTATAAATCTGTGGGTATATAGAGCAAATCCACAACGCCATAACACATAACAAATCTATGTAACTGTTTGACCTTCCTTTGTAGGTCCTGGTCCTCACTCTATTGTTTGTTCCTATCACTTGTATCTCATCTAAATTTTAGGTCAGAAGCCGTTTGGAGAGGGACTAGGGGTAATTTTTTTTAAGTGTTTAAGTGACTTTAGCACCTAAGTAATATAAGGTTTCTTGTTAATTCTACCTCATGTCTTTTAAAACAATGTGTATCTAAATATATACATATGTAAAGGACTTATGTCACTTTTGGGCACTGTAAAATAATTATTAATAAATTAATACTGACCAATCAAAGCATGGAAATGCATAATGGGGTAATATTGTAGCAAAGCTATGTACATTTCTCAGAAATAACATGAATTTTGTAATTAACTGGGTGAGTGAAATCATGTTGTTTCCACAATGATTTGTTCGGTTAGAAATAGAAAAGAACCAAAGGTTGTGCTTTTCTGAGCATAAATCCCACCTTTCATGCACACACATAACTCAGAACAAATGGGAATTATTTGCAGACCTATACAGCAAAATAGACCCTCTGATCTGTAAAGTTAACAAAAAAATCTTAGACAGCCAACAGAATCATAATGTGTCATCTATCACTTAAAATACTGCGAGTATTTATGCCCATGTTACAATACTCAATGTAAAATCAAGCGTGTGCATTTACAAGAATTATATTAGAGGAGTAAAAACAACTCCCTTAAATTCAATGGACCAAATGCGAAGGTCCAACATCCTTACTAAGTGTTTACTCAAGCAAACTTCCATTGACTTTGAGGACGGTTTGCCTGATCAAGGACTGAGTAAAAACTGGGCACAAACCCCAAGATTTAGCTTTGCATAATTACAAATAAAGCACATAACAAAGCAGTAATCTGAACTGTTACAATATATCTCTGCAACTCAGCTGTTCTCAGGATATGTTGTTTGACTCTAGTAGGAACCGCTTCTTCAAGTGATTTATATCCAAAAGATTTATATATCTTACCTGATTCCTCATCCACATCCGATAATCTGAAGCTGTGCCGTCTGACTGACCACAAATTTTCTGCAAGTGGTTCAATAGTAAACGTGCACACTGTATTGCAACACGTACTTCCTTCTTCATATTTTTGACTTTTTGACACATAGATCACAACTCAGTAATATGTCTAAAAGGATAAAACTTGTTTTCTCCCCAGATATAAAATGAAAAATCCTTTTTCTAAAGTAAATATATTCATTACTTTATGGTGAATTGGGATGCCAATACTAACCCTGGCGTATGACAAATACTTGATTCATTATGAAAGATATCTTTCTCCTCTGTGAATTTTGTAATACTGAGGTTCTCCCCATTCTTTTTTATCTTGTATGAAACCTGTAAACTGTGGAGAGGTTTTAGTGTAGTGGGTGTAGTCAAATCAGAAAAGGAACCACATATTTCTACTTTTGAAAAATCTTTCTGAGTTCAGATATGTTTCTATCATTCTCATAAACTGGCCTTTTTGTGCAGTGAAAAACTCCATGAAAAAATCTGCAATGTTGCTACCATCTTCTCCTTCAAATTGTTCCTCAAGACTCATTTTTACTACAGCACATACAAAGCAATAGCGGCTGACATCAACTAGGCAAGTGGAGCACTAAGTATTGTGCTTGTTATATGTAGAGCTGGTTGGAAAATGGAATTTCTATTCTTCAAAATATGCCAAGATTTTGATTTTTTTAATTCAAATCAGAACAAAACCAAAAAAAATATTTTTTCTACAAAACAGAATTTTATAAAAAGTGGTTTTGTTTCAATCAGAATATTTTGTTTTGATAACACTGAAAGATTTTGTTCTAATTTTTACTTTATAATATATATATTTTTCAAATTACCAAAAAGTCATTTCAAAATGAAAAATTGAAATCTGCTGCTCCAATAACCTCAAAGTGGGACATCTGGTTTTGATTTTTTAAAAACAAAACTTTGCCAAAATTGACCCACTCCCTCCAAAAATTTTGATTTCAATCAAACAGTGTTTTCTCCTGGAAAAACGTTCCAGTGGAATATTTTTGACAAGCTCCAATTATGACACTGGTTTGCTTCACTGTTTTCCCTTAAAGGATGGGGCAACATGTGCTCCCTTTGTGTGGCACATTGATCTAGGGATTGTTGTGGGGTACAATTTCTCCAGGAGCTAATGCTGAGGCATTGGAGCCATCACTCTGCCCCTAATGCAGGACAGTGCCCATAAATCATAATCTTGCCCTAACGATGCCATTGTTTTATGAGATAAGGGGTTTCTTTTATGACTTTGGCTAAAAATGTCCCATACCCCCATGGCTGTGTGGTAGTCTGTGTATGAGTTGTCTGCTGCCCTCTGGCAGTCTGCATGGTGTCTTGGTGGCTAACCCACTGGTTTTAACTCAGGAGAGCTGGGTTCCAATCCCACTTTAATCACTGGCCTGCTGGCAGATCTTAGATCTGTCATTTCATCTCCCATGCCTAAATTCCCCCATCTGTAAAATAGGGATAATGATCTTGACCTCCTTGGTAGAGCATTTTGAGATCTGCTGATGAAAAAGTGCTATATGAGAGCTAGGTATTACTATTACTTTAGAATCAGTGGGAGTTAGGCACCTGTTATTTGCACCTTTGGAAATCTCTCTTTAGAGTGTATGTATATGCTTTGTAAAGTGCTTTTGAACCTCTATAATGAAAGGATCCACAAATGTCAAATATTTTAATTTTGTCTAAAACTCTGTTCACATTGGTCTGTTTTGTTTTTCCTATATCCTCTTAACCCTTCCACAAACCAGCCTAAATAATCTTACTGTCAACAAGGGCAGGATAAAGAACCTGTCCAGACTCAAACAGCTGGAGCGAGGGGGTACAACTGGGGAAGAAATTCAATCTCATTTAAACCAGTCATGTTCAAGTCTGCCATACACTGTGAGGTGCAATCAGCTGACATGGTAAACAAACCGCAACACTAATACAGCTGTCCCAAAAGAGCCTGGAACTCTATGAGCATGCAAGAAAGAATGCATGTTCCACTTAGATCTCCAAACTGTGTGTAACATTTCTAGATTCACTCAACCCTCTTACTGCCAACACATAAATCTTTTCTTTTTCTAGATGCTGTTACTGTAAAAGGCAGAGGTATTGATTGTCACAGAATAGTAATTCCAATAGTCATGAGAAAGTTGATGGAAGCTATAGCTAGCCTATAACATTTTCATTAACTCCTACACAGCAGGGGTTGGTGTAGAGAGAGATTGGTATCCCCAGGAGCACTGTGCCATAATGTGTTATCTTCCTGTTGGTGATGTGAATATCTTTATAGGCACTTCTATACCCTTCTTTATGGTAACTTCTGAGCCTGTCACAATCATTATTGAACTTTATCTTAACAACTCCTCTGTTAAATGGGAAAGTATTTTCTCTGTTGAACAGATGAACGGAGGCACCGGGAGATTATGTGATTTGCCCAAGGTCACACAGGAAGTCTGCATGAACGAGAGATTATCTGTATGTGTGAATTAATATATACCACATATTATTCAGATTGCTTGACACTTCCCATTACGAGACCCTATTGTCTGTAGGGTATAACTTCGCCAAATTTTAACTGTTTAGAGTGAAGTTTTCCATATTAGGTGTCTGCCTCAGGTTGATTATTTTGTTTGGGTTTGTACTGTGTGCATGTTTTCATTTCAGTCAAAACAATTCAGCAATTTCTGAGAACGAGGCCAGGGAAAAATACATTGTTTTCCTCATGTTAAATACGCTCTGGCAACTTATTCTTTGAGAAGCTCTAGCACCCCTATGCTGTGGAGTATGGACTTGAAATTTGGCTGGGGTGGCCTTTGTGTCAGAGATGTGCCTTTTGTCTTCTGTCATAGAATGTACAAACCCCACACAGCAGAGGAAGGATTAAGCAGCAGCTCTGGGCCCATGCCTCCCCACCCCACCACAAGTGCCAGGCATGCACAAGCTGGAGGAGAAGCCTAAAGGGGGAGCAGAGCAGCTCACTCCTGGTTCTGCAGCAGGAAACGGAATCCCTGAGAATCCCAGCTCAAGCTAAAATCTCTGGGGCCTTCCCTACCACAGAGCTGGGAGCCTGAGAACCCTGGGAGCCACAGCTGAGCCAGGAGGCCTCAGTGCTTGGGCTGCCAGAAACAAAACATTTTTACTGTTTCTAACACGCACTCTTCCTCCTCTCCCCCGCCCCCCAATTTTTCCCTTCCTTGGAAGTTTTGATAATTCTACTTTTTTTTTAACAACTTTTTTTTTTTCTTCAGAATTTTGGAATTTGTTGTGGAAGAAAATGTTGGCTTTCGACCAGCTCTAAGGATAACTTTTTAAGACTATAGTATGGAGTGGTGCTAGAGTTATATGGGTTAAAGGTTGTAGAAGAGGTGGGTTTCAGGAGGGATTTCAATGAAGTGAGGGGTGACATGGGAAGCTAATATTTACCCATTTCTCTGTCTCGTTAAGTCAGAGGCTTTGCCGATATTAGAAAAATTGTAACAGACTAACTAAATGGATCTAGTTAAACTGATGGAATCCTCTAATGTAGATGCACTTAAACCATTTAAACCTTGCTTAAATCAATTTGGTTAAGCTGGTAATTTACCGATGCAAGCTACACTGGTTTAAGTTGGCTGAAGGTGCATGTTTAACTTTACATAAGTGTGTCTGTATTAGGGGCTTGCATTGCTGGTCAACATAAAATCCATTTAGTTAAACTGGTGCACTTTTAAAAAAGTAGACTATGCCAGAGAAACCCCAGAAAAACATCAAAAGAGAGACCGTTTATCTGACTTCCCCTCCACCCCATTTCATTATTCATCTTTGCAGGAAGTTCTGTTCCAGCAGTTGCTAACTTTAACGTCACGGAAGAGCTATGTAAGTTGTTTGTTTCTTAGCCTACCTATACCACACGCCTTTGCCCGGAGTGACCAAGTGTCAAAATAACATATTAAACTGAGCTATGCTGATAGCAATTCCTCCCGTAAAAGACCAAGTTCTTCCTGCTGTCTTGTAAAAACAGCATTTTAATAACAAAAACAGGATTTAGTGATGTGCAGGGAGAGGTCAGAGCATTATAGATTCATAGTTGAAGGCCAGAAGGAACCTTTATGATCTAGCCTGACCTCCTGTATAACACAGCCCACAGAATTTCATGCAGCAACTCCTGCTTTGAGCCCATAACTTCTGGATGAGCTAGAGCACATCTTTTAGAAAGACATTAGTAATGGCTCTTCTCACTCTATTGTCTTCAGCATGGAGTCTCTGTAGAACTGGCTAGGAAAGGTTCCATGCAGCAGTCAGCTTGCAGTAGAATGGGCCAATCAGATGGAAAAGCCTCTTTCCTTTGCCCATCATACTTGTTTGAACAGCAGTAAATACCACAACATATCTGCTATGCAGAACCCAATTAATGTCTCTAAGAAGCAGAACTAGTCACAAGGACATTAGTCCAAATGATAGATTTTTGCAGCTAGCAACAAATGAATCTGACTCATTAGTTATTATTTTCATTATGGTAGCATCTAGGAACTCTAGTAATGGACCAGGACCCAGTTGTGCTAGTCACTGTACAAACACTGAACAAAAAAGACAGCCACTGCCCCCAAGACTTTATAATCTGACTATAAAACAAGAGACAACAGATGGATACAGACAGATCAGGGAGGACCAGGAAACAATGAGACCATATTGGTCAGGTGGTGGTCTCAGCACACGAACAGCCTAACAGTTGTCAAGTTTTTGTATAGGCAAGTCCTGCAATGAGCACCCCCTGGGTGCAGAAGCCCTTTTCCCCCCAGAGCTCATTGCACCACTGGGGTCTCACTGGGTCACTTCTTGTGAAAGTGTGACCTGTTTCTCTGTTTATGATTTTATTCTTTGTACTCAGTTCCATTCTCATGCTTTCTATTAGTAAGTATGGTACTTGGAGGATGCTTTTCATGAAAATTACTCCATGTCATTTATTTTTTGTTGCACATGTCTCAGACCAGAGAGTTTTGGTCAGTAAAAAAAAAAGCCAGGGATCAACTTTGATTATTTAAAATATGTGTACTGGTGTGCCCTAGAGATGGAACAGCATTTGTACTGTCCCTGCGGTGGTCATGTATGAGAGAAAGCCAGTACTGATACAACCATTCTGTGAATCATCATTCTAGTTTTGGATAATTTTCACTGGTGGGTGAAACTGAGTAGCCTCTATTTCCTACCTTTGGTTGAAGCTCCAAATACGTCTTCAATTTTAATTTGATCATATTCACTCTTCTCGAAAACAGAGGGCTACCCGTAACTTTTTGACAGCTTGTCACATACCTCTCTGTGTGTGCTTATTTGAATAGTAAACATTTTTCTTCTTACGTAAGTATCTGGCATTATTGGTTTTTTAAATTGTGTTTGTTCTAGCTCATTAAAGACTCTTCCTCTCAAGAAACAGAAGGAAATAAATTTGTAGAAGCAGAAGAAAGAGGGCCCTGAGTCTGTAGTGGCTTGTTTAAAATGGTTATATAATTCCATAAAAGGAAAATCAGGAGAAAAATCAGCATTGCTACAAGAGACAACATGAGCTAAACCACTGATCTGAGATACTTATGGGGAAGAATTAATTAGTTTTGGTCCCAATGTCAGTATACAAGGAAAACTCACCTGTACTCAGAATACACACTGGAAGCCATTTATGGAGAGTCACACTCTCAGTATTCATTGTTTGCAATACAAGTGGAATTTGTATCTCATGTAAGTGTAGTGGATAATGGGCTTCAAAATGTTCCCTTACTACATATATTGCTGTCCCCTTGGAAGAGCAGAGGATGAGCAATGAGATCTGCTGGGGGGATCTAAAAGCAAAATTTTGCCTATTGATAGCTGTAGCCCAGCCAGATTATTATTTTTAAGAGTATGTGAAACAAAAATTCTGATCCATATATTTGCCCCATAACAATACACTGTCTAGATGAGATGAGGAGGATACATTAGTGTTCTAAAAAGAAACAACAACCTTCTAAAAGAAATGGGTGCTAAGAGACCTCTGGATGAAAGGTGCAATCAGCACAAAGAAAACAGAGAGGAACTGATTGTGGCCTATTGCCATCAGACCACATTGGGTGTGTGCGCGTGAAAATGCATGCTGTCAACTAGGTCTCCAGGATGCATTGTACCTCAAGCAAACATAACACCTTCAAACGCTCCTGGGAGTGTGGCTGCTGAGCCTCTCTCAGAGAGGATATAGTCTGCACCCAGACAGCTCATTGTGGAGCATAGCCCCACCTTTAGCTGTTCCCTCTGAAGAAACTATAAACAGCAGAAGCCCTAACCTGGCTGGGGCTTTGCGTTCTGAGAACAAGGACTCTAGGGGGCATGTCTACACTGCAATTAGACACCTGTGTATGGCATGTGCCACCTGAATCAGGCTTGCAGGGCTCAGGCTGTGGGGCTGTTAATTGCAGTGTAGACATTCGGGCACAGACTGGAGCCCATGCTCTGGGACCTTCCCACCTCACAGGGTCGTAGAGCCCAGGCTTCAGCCCAAGCCGTAACATCTACACCACAATTAAACAGCCCATGAGTCTGAATCCCGGGAGCCCGAGTCAGCTGGCGCAGGGCAGTCACAGGGTGTCCAATTGCAGTGTACACATACCTAGTGTGTGCTCTCCTTCAAAGCAAGGATCTGAGAAGGGGGAAGAGCCTCCTTGTGTCCTGTCCTGCCCTGTGCAACCATGTAGAATTAGGCACAGCCTGGTCCAGAATGTTTTCTATAAGGGTCACATGTCTGACCGCTACTACAGAGAAGTACGTCATTAGTCTTTATAGAGCTTTGCACCTGATGTTACAGACATTAAAATTCATTTTTTTAAATGTTGCCTCTAATTTTGGATGCCTAAGTCAAGACACCTGTGGCTTGATTTTTTAGAGGAACTGAGAACACACAATTCCAATCAAAATGGCTAGAAGCTGTGGTACTCAGCACCATGAAAGTCAGACACTGTATATCTCCAGTTAGGGTGCTCCAAAATCGTGTGCAGCTGAGATTTTTTTGTTGCATACTATAAAAATATATATTGAGAGCACATATGCATTCACAATAACTATACATTTGAAGCACTTAATCAATAGTAATAATAATTCCTCACTCTTACACAGTACTTTTCATCAGCAAATCTCAAAGCCTTTTACAAAGGAGGTAAGCATCACTATTCTCATTTTACAGATGGGAAAACTGAGGCATCAAGGTACTTTATAATGTACTTGGTAAAAAGACAAAATAATAAAAAGTGAACAGCATAAAACAAATATCTAACTAAGGCACTCTCCCCATTACAAAAGTAGCTAAGCACCTTGCAATCTTTAATATATTCATCCTCACAACATGCTCCTAAGACAGAGAAGTATTACAATCCTCATTTTGCAGACAGGGAACTGAGGCACAGAGAGAACTAGTATCTTGCTTAAGGTCATATGGGAAGTCTTTGGCAGCGTAGGGACTCGAACATGGGTCTCAGACTAGCACCCTAACTGCTGGATGTGGCTGACCCTTCTGCTGTGTGGAGTGCAGTGGCATAGAGGGCTTTTTCACCCTTTAATTGTGTGATGACTGGTGTGTGTTGTCTTCAGTTAAAGCAAAAGTCTGTAGTCACACGACAGTATGAGCTTGTTAGTACTATGTAATACAGCGGTGTATTTGTAGAATGGACTGATTTGAGAAAAGTTGTTCTATCTGCTATTTGTATGAAGTCATGCAGATAACAAGGCCACCTACCCCTAATTATAAACCATTTTTTATGTTATCTGTTCAGCGGAAGACATAAGTCTAAGCACACATCACACAACTGGAAATATCTTCTTACTATCCCTGAATACAGTGACAATACATATAAGGTATTTATAATAGTAGTGACTCTTAGTAGGAGGGCTGTAGAATGTCTTGTATGAATATATCATGTGAATAACAAAGTACAGAGATGTACTCTCATGTAACCCCTACATATAACTATGAATTACTGAATTTCTAATGCGGCTCTCCTTTGAGCTATATTGCAGAAAAACAGTCACAGTAATTAGCAGATAGTTGAAACATTTCTGCTCCCCCTCAGAATCTGTGTCTGATGTGTTCAATATGCTGTTGCTATGCTCCTGACTGTCACAGCTGCATGCATCACAACACGCCAAATCTTCCCTGTGGCATTTGAATCTCTTTGTTGCACAGGTACTCTCGCAGCCACGCTGCACAAATGTGAGGATGGCTTCTGGAGCAGGTGACAGCAACATTGTTTAGAAACAAGCTGTCCTATCACCCATCCATTACTGGAAGATACTGGCCTGTTGCATGAGTCCATATGGGTGACTGATAATTTGCATGTTTCGGGAGCTGCCTGAAGGAGGCCATTGTTGGTGGCAGTTTCTCACTTGTTTTGTTCTCCTTAGCAAACAACTCATAGCACACATTTATCCAGAGGTTCTTGCTTCTTACCACAGTACAAGAAAGAAACCAGTGAGACAAGGGCTGCTGATTCTGAAAAAGCTGCAGTTGTGTTGGGCTGCAGTTTTCTATCTTCAAATCTTGCTAGTGATATGTTAGAGTCTGAGTGTGGCGGAGAATGAGTTGTTAGCCAGCAAGATATCTTGCCTACTGGGAGGGGAACAGGAAGGGAAGAGGACACTTTTTTTGCATATGGTGATGTCATGTGGCTAATTGGGAACGTTGCACCACAGCAACATCATCCACCCCGAGCTGAATCAGAGACATAACCAACAGTCCCAGTATCACCAAGTGCCACCAGTAAAATACCGCTGAACTTTTGGGGAAAGAGAAGGAAGTTGTGATGATGGGTTTGTGTTTGTGTGTGTGTGTGTGTGTTGCCTTCCTGCTTCCCCTGCTTATTGCTTCCTGCTCCCTGTTCATTTCCTGGGCACTGCTCCCTGAACTCAAGAGTTCTAGTTCCTGTGTGTATGTGCACATAGCGTTGGGTGTGTGCAGTTACTCAGGACCTGCTGCTACACACCTGCCATTTGGACTGTGATGATGTTTTGTTCAGACTGTTGCTGACTTAACTTTGTTACGTGTGTTGATTCCACCTATCTGTGTGTCTTGCTTCAATGTCCTGGCATTTTGTGATGGCTGTTCTAGGGTGCATCGGAGTGTAACAAATTGGAAATACCTGCATAACTTATTCCTACAACGGCCCAACCTTGCTCTCAGGCAGTCAGTGAGAAAACTCAGAGACATCTCCATATTAATCTCAAGGCTTTAATGTTGCCTGCCATCCTGGATTTTCTTGCAATAATGTGATCTTTCATTACTCAACCAATCCTAACAGGAGATTCCTGGACCCGGGAATGACTCTTGAACACTATGAACTTGTGTTTCAGGGTAATGGCTTCTTAATTCAGTGTGATTTATTTTCTGACATGCTCACACAATCTTGCAAAGTTGTTACGGATGAGTTCGCCCTCTGAGATATTCACAGAGGTAGGAATCAAGAAGTCCATTTTCAAAGAGGGTGCAGCACACGTTTCCTTATTAAATATTCCAGGAGTGCTGAAGAATGAGGTGATTCTCTGAAATCATCCCATTGTGCAATTATGCCCCCTTGCACCAGCCTCAACTTAATAATGATAGAGCCTAGGAAGACTACAGAGCTTAGGTGGTCCAACAGCTGTGAAGGGTTTTTTATATGTGAGCCAAGAATATAAGTAGTTCATTTAGTTTCATAAGTTTTTGTGTGTTTTTTTTACCTTTTTCTCACTTTGCCCACAATAGCATTAAAGGTCACAAAAGGTCACACTTTCCAGTTACAAACTAACATTACCAAAATAAAGTTGTCTGGCTCATATGTACTGTGTTCATCACCTGTTTATCTAAGTAACTATAGGCTACAAGGTACACCACAAGCTAAATTTAATAATAAGAAAATAATTCACGCAGACAGGAGGTGTTAAAGAGGCCCATAACACGTGTTGTTTTTGCTCATCTGAACTTTGAATGCTGCACGTATAACAACTCTGAGCACACACAAGTTCAATTTTCTTTCTATCTATTTAGGTTATTCTACGGCACTTATCATGTTGGTATTCGAGTGCCTATTTAAATGTATCCTTTAGGGAGAGATATATTACTTTCTTTACCCATAATTATTTTATCAATGAATATATCTAGTGCCTGGATAAACGATCTAGTGTAGCTGATTTAGATTGATGAAAGGAGCTCTGTGCATATGTTCCAGTCTTTGCTATGCAGAACCAAGGCAGTGTACTGTAACCATACTGTAACCTCTGTTTTAGGCTGAACTCCATTGATCTTTATGTGATGAGTGGGCGTATTCACTAGGCATGGTAATCACACATATGCATGGATTGACTTAGCATATTCTTGTAACTGGAGGTGGTCACTAAATGAATAGAAAACTTTAGTGGTGGTTTCTCTGAGTGTATTACAGGGTAAAACCCATTGATAGAGTCAAACAAGTTGAAAGTTTCAGTATATAGGATTTTAAAGTAAGGATTGAGAAGAAACCTACCATCTCTTTTTTCACCATAAGCAAATTATTTTGCAATGTCTGCTATCTACTATATATCAGGGGTCAGATTTTCTGGGCTGTTAAGGCAGCTTTGTGCTGGTCTCCCAAACAAAGCTTCCCCAAAGCCTGCAGTTGCAGTCAGTGGAGCATTTTCTCCACACAGAGGAGTTCTTCGGTGGCAATGAACCATTGTAGTAGCTCCTGCACCCCCTCCCCTCCTGGCCTCCAAGTATATCTAGAGGAAAACAGGTATGGCCAGGGCAGCCCAATGTCATAGGAATCCCCGGTTACTGGAATGGCTCTTGAGAGTCACCACTGAGGCAACCCTCATGCTGCTCTAAACTATCTGGGGAGTATAGCCTGTGATAGCCTGCGGGGGAAGGATAGCTCAGTGGTTTGAGCATTGGCCTGCTAAACCAAGCATTATGAGTTCAATCATTGAGGGGGCTGTTTAAGGAACTGGGGTAGAAATCTGTCTGGGGATCAGTCCTGCTTTGAGCAGGGGATTGGACTAGATGACCTCCTGAGGTTCCCTTCCAATCCTGGTATTCTATGATCTGACTGATGCTCAGGGGCACTACAATGATTGCCTAAAGCTCCCTCATCCACTAGGCTTGTGCTCAGCACAGCTTGCAAGCCAGACAACATGCCCTCCAATATTTTAGTGAATCCATTGGAATAATGTCTGTCCTTCCAGAAAAGAACTAGTAGACCATAGAACCATCAGGAGGTGAGTCAGAGAGCTCAATTATAACAATATGTGAAGAGTTGTACCACCTCAGTTGTCTTGCCTCAAACTATGCAGCAGTTCCACTATACAGACAAAAGTATCTGGAGCTATACTCCTGAAGACTTTAATAAATTATCACAATGAAGTAAATACAAAAAAAATGAATCGTCTTAGCACACAAGTACCTTTTAGAAAAAGAGATATAAAGCCTACTGAGTATGTGAAGCCAAGGAGAGCTCACCAAAAGCTTATAGAGATATTAAGGGCTAACTTTTCAACATGTTACATACCATCTCAATTTATATGCATAAGCTCTCATGGAACAATAGAAATCACAGACAGAATAGACCTAATAAGCAGAACTGGCCAGAAACCAAGAATTATGTTTGGAAACATTTTGAGGTTTTAGAATGAGACCTTTAGAAATATTTTGTGGGGAAAAAAAAAAGCCACGAGGCAGAGTGAGTGAGTGACCTGCTCTAGAATAGCCAATAGCCTGGTAGTTAGGGTGCTCACATAGGCTGTAGGGTCTCTGTTCTGAATCAGGCAGTGTGCCCTAATCTTTGGAGTATTGGCTATTCTGGTATCTTGCTCTCTCTTCTATTTCACCTCACCAGAAGTTCTAACCTGGAACGGAGAAACTCTTCTGATGAGAAAGCATTTTGTCAAGACATTCCAAACCAGCTTTACTTGGGATTCCCCTGCCAGTTCAGGTTTGGTCCTGACAATACATTTTGGTTATTGTTTCATCCAATCTAGCTTTAACTGGTTCAAGCAATGTGGCATCCATCTCTTCCCTGGAAAGAGACTGTTCCAGTCCAAGGGATCTTGCTGATGTGAAGTTTTTTTCTGATACTCAGCCCAGTTTTCTCCCTTTCTGAATTATGTCCATTGCTCATAGTTATGCTTTCTCATATTGACTTAAATTATTATTCTCATTCCTTGGCATGAGGGATGTATTACATGCCCAGGGCATTCTCATGACAGAGAGAAATAGGTCAGCATAGTTTTAAAATAAACTGTGGATAAGTTCCATTCAAAAAATGCAACTTCATACAATTGAAACCCTTGACTAGGAAAAATCAGATTTTCCAGTGATGCTACAGGTTTTTCAGCATGAATACTACTAAGGGCCAGGGCTTATGTGGGCCTCCAGGTGGTAGCAGGGAAAATGTGCCCTGGGATTGGCTCAGAGGGGAGATCTGACTTCAGAAAAGGTCAGCTTTTTCCCCTGGTGCAAGTCAATTATTACCCTTGTTTTCCCATGGCTCTGTCTTTTCCGTCACATGCCCACAGCAATGTGTTGTTCAGGCTCATTCTCACAGCACAATCTTGTCTCTCTTCCTGGCTCATATCAGATCTAATAAAGTCACTGTCTCTGTGGTTTTCAGAAGGTTCCTCTCTGCTGCAGAAATAAGTATCGTTATGCACAGCCATTGGTTTCCTTTGTACTTCATCGAGTGTGATTCTGTGCTGAACAGGCTAGATCTCACTCTGCCACCTGGATTTGCTTTGCTTTCTCCTCAGGATATGGACAATAAATTTTATTTGTTTTTAAATAAACCATACACCTATGCCTACTACTACTTTGCAGTGCCCCCACACAAATGAGGCTGGGGAACAAATTGCTTTATCTGCAGAGAGTAGCCTCCACTATTCTGCAAGTATCTCCCATCTCACACTACACAAATACTAACGTACTTAGTTCTTTGCCTTAGTTTCCAGCTGTACGATTAAATGCCTTTGGTTCATAGAAAAGCAGTAGATATTGGCCCAGTGAGTCTTTGCTGGTGAAGCTGAATTAATCTTAGTTATTGCTGACTGAAAGTATTTACACAAGGTCAGGGCCACTCAGAGGATTCCGGGGGCCCGGGGTCTTCGGCGGCGAGGGGCCCTTCCGTTCCTGGACCCGCCGCCGAAGTGCCCCGAAGACCTGTGGCGGGGCCCCCCCCGCCGCTGAATTACCGCCGAAGCGGGACCCGCCGCCGAAGCGCAGCCCGGTCTTCGGCGGTAATTCGGCGGAGAGGGGCCCCGCCGCGGGTCTTCGGGGCACTTCGGCGGCGGGTCCTGGAACGGAAGGGCCCCCGCCGCCGAATTACTGTGGAAGACCGGGCTGAACTTCGGCGGCGGGTCCCGCTTCGTCTTCAGCGGTAATTCGCCAGCGGGGGGTCCTTCCGCCCCGGAGCGGAAGGACCCCCCGCCGGCGAAGACCGGGAGCGGCAGAAGCTCCTGCGCCCGGCCCCGCAAGAGTTTGCCAGGCACCCCGGAGCGAGTGAAGGACCCCGCTCCAGGGGCCCCGAAAAACTCTGGTGGGGGCCCCCGTAGGACTCGGGGCCTGGGGCAAATTGCCCCTCTTGCCCCCCCCCTCTGGGCGGCCCTGCACAAGGTATACAACCACAATCCAGGCGAAGTACTTGCAATGACTTTACCATCAAAGGAATTTTAGTTATATCAGCAGAATGTAATGCAAGATAATAAAGCACATATTTGTTTGGGTATGGAGAAGAACTAAATTAATTTTTGTTCCTTTGTTGTTTTATTAGGTTTTGCAAGGAAACAAAGAATGGCTGGAAACAGAATTTGACCCTACAGCAAGCTAAAGATCATAAGTGAAAACAAAACTCTGTACACTGAGCTCTTGAGATGTTCGGTGAATATTCAGATTGTATGATCCAAATATAACATTAACTTCCTTTTTAGGACTTTTTATAGTATCAATTCTTTGCACTATATATAGTGCCTTTTTTCTGAGGCTCTCTAACTACTTTAAAAAATAATATTTTGCCACATTCCTGAGAAGAAAGCAAGCATTACCTGACTTCTTTGCAAACAGGACAACGGAGGCAGGGCCGGCGCCAGACCCCAGCGCGCCAAGCGGGCACTTGGGGCAGCATTTTGCCGGCAGGGCAGCAGGCGGCTCTGGCTGACCTTCCGCAGTCATGCCTGCAGGAGATCCACCGGAGCTGCGGGACCAGCGGACCTCCCGCAGGCATGACTGCGGAGGGTCAGTTGGTCTTGCGGCTCTGGTGGACCTCCCGCAGGCACGTCTGCAAGAGGTCCCCCGGAGCCGCGGGACCCGCGACCAGCAGCGCGCCCCCTGCGGCATGCCTCCCTGCTTGGGGCGGCCAGATTCCTAGAGCCGCCCCTGAACGGAGGTACAGTGGTTCTCAAACTAGGGCCGCCACTTGTTCAGGAAAAGCCCGGGACGGGACGGTTTGTTTACCTGCTGCTTCCACAGGTTCAGCCGATCACGGCTCCCACTGGCCGCAGTTTGCCGCTCCAGGCCAATGGGGGCTGCAGGAAGGGCGGCCAGCACGTCCCTTGGCCTGCGCCACTTTCCAGTGGCTGATATGATGTTCCAATGTAATAGTCTGCTGCTAGTTTTGCATTAGTCCACTCTTTTTAGTGAAACAATAATTTATTGCTTTTGTTTCAGGATGAGAAGAAATATGGGCCAATATTGAGAAATTTCAGAAAGGGCTGGTTATGGCCATGCTATGAATTATTTTCATAATTTGCTGAGTTCTTGTGTAAGAGCTTGAAGACCAAAGTTGCAACACTTCTATTCAAAGCCTTCATCGCAACATTGGCCACATTTTTAATTGACAAAGGGAAATGCTGACAAGTTCACGTGAAGAAATACACCCGCTATAAACATAAAAAATATGCAAGAAGACTTCCGGGGCATAGCATTAGTCATTTTCCATATTAGCAGAGAGTTAGTTTACACTGACTGTTGTGAACTGCATAAAAAGATACTCTTAGTAAAGGGGAAAAAAATCTTACCATACTAATGGATAATTCCCTTCATTGGACCCATGCTTTAGGGGCCTGATCCTTTATCAGTGAAGCCAGTGGGAGTGTTGCCAGTGATGTCAATGTTACAAGATTAGAGATTAGGTGACATGCACTCTCTCAGCACATGAGCTTGGAATTTTCTTGCTAGTGATGTCAAATGAGAGGATATGCACGTTCTAGTTATCTCTCTGTGCCCTACTCTGAAAATATATATGGGCACAAGGCCCCAGTGGCCACTCAGTTCCTTCCACTAATCTAATGTAAAAACTCAAAAATATTTGGGAAGGCAATCACTGCCTAGTAGCAGATTTATTATCCTTACTTCTTTGCATATTACCTTCATAGACCCACACTCCTAGGGTCAAATTCACCAGCATGTGACGGCAGTCTCTGAAACCAAAGGAGGTAGGCTCCAGGAGTCTGAATTGAACAATCATTGCTGGATTGCTCTCCTGAACTGAGTGACTGTTCAAGAAGCTAAATCCAGGGAGTAATGCTGCATGATGAAGTATGGCGAGAACTCTAGCTTGCACCCTGCACATATTGCTGTGATGGAAACATTTCTGAGACAGGCAGTAAAGGTTGCTTTGTATCTTGTGGAATGTGCTCCAGTGATGGTACTGAAATTTCCAATGATGCCTAGTACGAGAGTCTAATTCATCTGGATAAGATCTGGATGGAAATTGACTATCCCCCTAATATTATCCCCATGTGCAATGAACAACCTAGATGAGTTAGAAAACATCTTAATTCTGCGTAGATAGCAACTAAGTGCCTTTTCCACATCTAAATGATGCAGGCTAGTCTGTCTAGCAGTGAATAGCTCTTGGGAGACAGCAGAGGAAACATTGGTAAGTGGATTGGTTCATTTAGATGTAAACCAGAGATCATCTTTAATAAGAATCTGGGGTAAGTGTGACACTCTGCATGCATCCGACGAAGTAGGTATTCACCCACAAAAGCTTATGCTACAATATGTCTGTTAGTCTATAAGGTGCCACAGGACTCTTAGTCATTTTTTACAGATCCAGACTAACACGGCTACCCCTCTGATACTCTGTACCCCATATTCACCATAGTGGTATTATTATAATGTAATTATGACATAATTATGATGCACTTTGTACAGAATGTGTCATCTGAGGTGTCATTGGAAAAGTTATGATTTGCTGCATACGATTATCCTGTTTGTATGCGTGTATCATATTTGTATCTGGAGTTATGAATATTGACTATGTATCTGCATTTGTGGTTGCACCTGGGTGACACCCACTAGGCAAGATGCTTCCAGCATAAACAGCTGATTGTGAAGGGCCTATTCAAGGTAAAGGTACATTAAGGGAAACAATAGGCCTTAGGAGAAGCTTATCCCCCCACCATGTGAGCCTTCCTGGGAATGCTTCAGCCAGACTATGAATAATGGCTGCTATGACTCAGCAAGGCATGCAAGGGCATGTGACCAGACCACATGACACTGAACTCCATTTTGGTACCTGTATTTTTCCACAAACTGGGCTGCGAACTTAGCTTGGAACAAAGGGTTCCCGCCATCTGGAGAAACTATATTATATGGGGAGTGACATACTCTCTTGGCCTCACTCCCCACACAAGAGAAAATGTGGAAACACCTGAGGAACAAAGACTGAACTGGGGGAAGTGCTGGTCCCAGGCTAAAGGGATTTCTAGCTTGTGTATGGGTGAGATATTGCTAATTCAGATCCTATCTATCTAGTATATTAGGCTTAGTTTGTGGTTTTGTTTATTTGCTAGGTAATCTGGTTTGATCTGTTTGCTATCACTTATAATCACTTAAAATCTATCTTTCTGTAGTTAATAAACTCATTTTATGTTTTATCTTAACCATTGTATTTTTGAATGAAGTGTTTGGGAAAATCTCAGCTTGGTTAACACAGGCTTGTTGCATAGCTTCCCCACATTGAGAGGGGAGCTAATTAATTAATGAACTTGCACCATACAGATCCCTGTGCAGTACAAGATGGTATAACAATTCTGGGCTTATATTCCAGTAGAGGTGCAAGGCTGGGGAGCTGGGAAACTGGATGGTGCTTGCATAGTTGATCCTTGAGTGGCTTAGGTAAAGCATTCAGGTAACTCAATTGGGTGTGTGGTGCTACCTGCTATCGTGTTGGGTGATAACAGGGCATGGAGAGCCTGGCTGTAAGTCACCATCAGAGCAGTGTGAGAAAGGCCAATCCAGCTAACCTAGCAGAATTGTTAGGTGGCACAGTGGTTCCAGCAGCTCCCAGACTGCATCCCAGAGGATACAATCCGTCACAGTGAGAATCATCTTATTGCTATGTGTAGCGGGGTTGTCACTCTCTCCAGCCCTGAAGGGGTTAAAACAGGCCTGGGAAAGGGCTGCCCCAGGGAGCCAGAAGCAAGGCTGATTGGGGAAGCAGCCACAGGTGAGGCCACACCCCAATCAGGCCACAGCTCGCCCTATAAAAGGCTGTGGAGAGAGATGGGCCTGGCTGCGTGGGAGATCAGCAGAGTACCTAGAGTGAAGCAGGGTTGGGGAAAGGCCAGAGGACCTGGGAAGCTCCAGGCTGGAAAACCCCCAGGGCTGCAGGCCTTGGTAAAGGCCAGGAAGGGTACTGGGGTTGCAGAGGTGCAGCCAAGGGTATGCAAAGTCAGCAGGTCCAAACCCCCCTTGCTACTGATGAGTGGTATAGACTGCAGTCTGCCCCAGTGAGTGGGGGCTAGATGGTGACTGGCATTAGCCACTGAGGCGAGGTGGGGGTAGAGGGCTGGGGGTTCCCCTGGGTGGGGAGACCCAGAGAGTGGGGGTACTGCCAGGGGGCAGCACCCAAGGTAAAGGGGCACTGGGGTCTGGGAGGGACCTGGGGGCCAGCAGCAGGCAAGGCACTGGCCTGCAGAGGGTGCTCTGGGCTGGAAGAGTTAATTCCCAGGACGACCAGCAGGAGGCACCATGCCAGTGAGTCATCGCCTCACTACACTATGGAACAATATGACATTTCTGAGTTGATGTGATCAACACTAGGAATGCAGCCTTCAATGAGAGATGGTGCAAAAAGCATTTAGAAAATGATTCAGGTAGTGATTCTAATAATTTGACATATTTAAGAAAGGCTTCTGAGCAGGGGAAAATGTGAACTAGGCCTCTTCAATATCTCATTTCTGTAGGATGAGAGAACACAGAGTCGTGCCTGGTGAGCGAGAAGTCAAAATAACAGCCAGGTGCACTTGTATAGGGATGAGGGAAAGACTGAAATTTTTTAGCTCACTGACTTATAGACTTTTAAGCCAGAAGGGACCATCATGATCATCTAGTTTGACCTCCTGCACATTGCACTCCTGTAATAAACTCCTAACCTCTGGCTGAGTTACTGAAGTCGTCAAATCATGATTTAAAGACTTCAACATAACCCACAATTTACACTAGTTTAAATATTCAAGTGACCTATGCCTCATGCTGCAGAGGGAGGTGAAAACCCCCAGCATCTCTGTCAGTCTGACCTGGGGAGCAATTCCTTCCTGACCCAAATATGGCGATCCAGGTGAAACCTGAACATATGGGCAAGACCCACCAGCCAGATACCTGGGAAAGAATTCTCTGTAGTAAGTCAGAGCCCTCCCCACCTAGTGTCCCATCACTAATTGTTGGACATATTTGCTGCTAGCAGTTGCAGATTGGCTACATGCCATTGTACGCAGTCTCATCATACCATCTCCACTGTAAACTTATCAAGATCAGTCTTGAAGCCAGTTAGATTTCCCCCCCCCCCCCCCACTGGTTCCCTTGGAAGGCTATTTCAGAACTTCACTCCTCTAATGGTTAGAAATCTTCACCTAATTTCAAACTTAAACTTGTTGATGGCCAGTTTATATCCATTTGTTCTTGTGTTAACATTGGTGCTTAACTTAAATAACTCCTCTCCCTCTCTGGTATTTATCCCTCTGATGCATTTATAGACAACAATCATATCTCCCTTCAGCCTTCATTTGGTTAGGCTAAACAAGCCAAGTTCTTTGAGTCTCTTCTCATAAGGTAGGTTTTCTGTTTCTCTGATCATCAAGTAGCCCTTCTTTGCCCTTGTTCCAGTTTGAATTCATCTTTCTTAAACAGAGGAGACTGGAATTACACACAGCATTCCAGATCAGGTCTCACCGGTGCCTTGTATAATGGTACTAACACTTCTCTGTCTCTACCGGAAATACCTCGCCTGATGCATCTTAGGATTGCATTAGCCTTTTTTCACAGCCGCATCACATTGGCAGCTCATAATCATCCTGGGATCAACTAATACACCCAGGTCTTTCTCCTGCTCTGTAGCTTCCAACTGATAAATCCCCAGGTTATGGTAAAAAAAATTTATTCTTAGTTCCTAAATACATGATCTTGCACTTTACACTATTTAATTTATCCCATTTCCATTACTCCAGTTTACAAGGTCATCCAGATCTTCTCATATCATATTCTGGTCCTCCTCTGTATTGGCACACTCCCACTCCCACTTTTTGTGCCAAAGTCAGTAATAAAAATGTTAAATAAGGTTAGCCCCAAGACCGAACCCTGAGGAACCTCCCTCCAGCCTGACAGTTCACTTTTCATTATGACCCTTTGTAGTCTCCTCTTTAACCAGTTTCTTATCCATATTTCAGTCCTTTTATTAATCTCCATCTTCTCCAGTTTAACTAATAATTTCCCATGTGGAACTCTATCAAATGGCTTACTGAAATCCAGGTAAATTAGATCGACATTGTTTCCTTTGTCTAAAAAATCAGTTAAGAAAGAGATCAAGTTGGTCTGTAAAACCATGTTGTATTTTATCCCAATTACCGTTTACCTCTATGTCTTTAACTACTTTCTCTTTCAAAATTTGTTCCAAGATCTTGCATACAATTGAGGTCAAACTAACAGGCCTGTAGTTTCCTGGCAATTCTCCAGTCATAGGGTAGGACCTCTGAATTTATGGATTCATTAAAAATCCTTGCTATTGGTCTTGCAATTTCATGTGCCAGTTCCTTTAATATTCTTGGACAGAGATTATCTGGACCCCTCAGTTTGGTCCCATTAATCTGTTGAGTGTGACTTCCATCTCGGTTGTGGTAATTTCTATTTCCAGATCCTCATTTCCATTAACCGCTCTTTCACTGCCACTAAGCTCTTCATTAGCCTTATTAAAAACTGAGGCAAATTACTCATGTAGGTATTGGGAAATGCCTAGATTATTTTTAATCTCCCCCATCCTCAGTGTTTAGTGGTCCCACTTCTTTTTTCCTTGTTTTTATGTATATGGCTATAGAACATTTTACTATGGGTTTTAATTTCCTTTGCAATGTCCAACTCTGCTTGAACTTTGGCAGTTCTCACTTTCCCCCTACATTTTCTGACCTTCAGGAAGTAGCTTTCCTTCCTGATCCATCCCATCTTCTATTCCTTGAAGTCTTCCTGCTTTTACTTAATAACCCCTTTGAGATGCTTGCTCATCCAGTTTGGTCTGCAACTCTTCCCTACAATTTCCCACCCCCTTGCTTGGGATGCAAGCTTCAGGTAGCTTCTGCAACTTTGATTTAAAGTATTTCCAAGCCTCCTCCACATTCAGATCCTTGAGTTCTGTCCAGTGCACTTCCCTAACTAATTCACTTAATTTTTTTAAAGTCTGCCCTTTTGAAATCAAGGACCCTAGCTGCGGACCCATTTTTGTTAATCCATCCATTTAGTTTAAATTGAATTAGCTCACGATCACTCGAACCAAGGTAGTCCCCTACAACCAGTTCTTCTGTGAGGTCCTTGCTGCTTGCCAACACTAAATCTAAAATGACATCACCTCTTGTTTGTTTGGTGACTCTTTGGTGAAGCAATCTGTCAGCTATCACATCCAGGAAAATCTGGGCCCTACCATTATTAGTAGCATTTATTCTCCATTAAATTAAAGTCTCTCATAATCACAGAACTCTCAGTAATATTTATTTCATTAAAAATGTTAGAGGTCTCTATTCATATCCACATCAGATCCTGGGAGTGTGTAACATATCCCTAGTGCTATCCCAGGGGAGTGTCTGGTAGCTTTCTTCCCCAAAGTGACTTTGCCCCAAACAGACTCTGTCTTATCCATTCCATCACTTCTAATTTCTTTTCAGTCTATCTCATTCATAATATACAATGCTACTTCACTACCTTTCTTTATTTCTGTCTCTGCTGAAGAGCACATTCCCTTCAATCCCTGTACTCCCGTCATGACTACAATTCAGACATGTTTCTATTATCCCTATATCTGGTTTCACTTCCTGCACCACTAGTTCTAATACCTCCATTTTGTTACCCAGGCTCCTTGCATTGGTGTACAAACACCTTAGCTGTTTCTGCTTGTCTACGCCCAGATTCCTCACCTGATTGGGTACAGTCATTCTAGTGACAGTATTGCCTACCTGTTAGTGTAACTGGTATTGGCACTATCTTTCTTCTTGATATCCGTTCCCCTACTCTCTGTTGTTGCTTTCTCCATTACTGTATCCTCTCTTATATAATATTCCTCCAGCTCAATATTAGCAGAAGTGGGTAGTCCAGAATAAAGGCAACGGAAAGCTGGCAATGATCAGATAGAAAAGCATTTCCTTTTCATAGACATAACTGGTGGAAAGTTTTCTGAGGGAATATCTACACTGCAATAAAACCCCCATAGCAGCGAGTCTCAGAGCCTTGGTCAACTGACTCAAGCTTGCAGGGCTCACACTACCAGACTAAAACCAGGCAGTTTAGCAGTTCCCATTTAGACTGGAGTCTGGGCTTTGACACCCACACCCTTTGCCTGGTTCAAACCTCACCACCAGGGAGCAATTAACCATTCAGAGGCTTCAAATGGCAGAGCAGATCAAAGTTCCAAGGGTCAGAGTCTTGAGGCCCCTACCAAGGCTACTGCCCATACATAGAGAACAAACATTTAAACAAGCAACCCACCGACGGATCAAATGCACCACTCACCAAGTCCAGCTATCTCCAAGCACAGAGTCTGCAGACTCTGCAACAATGTCCTCTGAAACTCTTGTTAGCCGCTGCTCTTCACAATGCTAAAGCTATAAAGTTTCCTTAAAAGCCCCACCTATGTTCGTAAATAAAGTGTCACATAGTGCAACTATCCCTCTGAAGTCTATCTTACCAGATTTCACAAGCTAAGCTGATGTGGGCCTCTGGGAAATGCGGAAGGACAAGGACCATCGGAAGGAAAATATCATTCTACAGGAAGTATTGTTGATTCACTTGGTAGTCCTCTTTCCTGAACGTCTGTATTGAACCAATGTTCTTGCACAGTGTTAGGAAACTGTGTTGCTGGAGGGTGTGTCTTTTTGCTGCAACATGAAACTGATGTCCTGGCTATTTAGATCCACTGAACTGTTTGTGGTTATTATAGATTACATGAAAGAGAAGGGATATTTACCTTAGTGTCCTGGCCAAATTTCTAGTGGGAATTTTGCCTACCTAAAACTCTCTTGCAGATTCAAAGATTTTAAGTTCAGAAGGGACCATTATGATCATCTATTCTGACCTCCTGCATAACACATTCATAGTTTCAGCTGGTTGTGGTATTACTGAATATATTATTATTATATTATCCTCTTCCTTTTCTGAATTGTTGTGCAGTGTTACAATGAGCTGTTAAACTGTCATATTCCACTCCAGAAATGGCTGCATTTCAGGATGTATGAATGATTCCTGCATATTAGTTTATAAATTGCTAAAAAAAACCCTCTGGGTTAAAAAGTGCTACATAAATATAACAATTTTTATTAACTGAAAGAATATGTAATATTTAGTAGAAAAGAAAACACTTGCTGTGATCCATAACTGACTATAGTCCACTAAATGAATAAAGCAATATAATTGAAGCTATAGCCACAGAAGTCTGAAGTAATAGTATGTTGAAATATTTTAAGTCACTCTTTGTGTAAGAATTAAGATAATTACTCTATGATCTGCTTGACTCCCTAATAGTAGAACTTTTGAAAACACAAATTTTGCTAAAGAGACTAACACAGTGACTGCTTATACTTAATTCTAATGCTTTATGGGATGAAGTGTACTATATACTTCAGCCAGACAGTTCATAACTATATTCAGCTGCAAGTGGTAAGAAAGATATATTTGTCCCAACAAGCAGAAAGCAGAAGTGGTAACTAATGGACAGTGTACTGCAGGTGGCAAAAAGCATGGTGTGTGGAGTATGATACCCTTATTAGTAATGGCCCTCTGTGCCTGGGGCATACCCAAGGACACATAGCAGGTTGTGCTAACAAGCTGAACCCACAGATTTCAGAATGGATTATGGACAGGGGGAGATCCGCAGCTTGTCTAAACTGTCACAATTCCATTTACTCCACAGAGTTACAACAATTTACACCCTCTGGGGATCTGCCTCACAGAGTGCAGCCAATAAAGTGAAATTTGCACTTACACTGGCCATGCCCTTACTCCTGCCAATAGATCTTCCTGCATATCCATAATTTCCCATTGTACCCACTATATTCACTGACACTGAATGTGCAATTAGATATATTTATCTATCAGAATGTTAATAAAAGGCCTGATGAAAACAAATAAAACTTCTTGTTGCCAAAAAGCAAAATAGCCCAACGGAAATAAACTGTATTCCACATCGCATATTCCTACCTACAGATTCGCATAGTCCTACCTACTTTAGAACTCTGGTTTCAGTTTGTTAGTAGAAACCATCTGTGGAGCTAGGTGAAAACCAATTTGCAATTCAAATTTCAGTTGTAGTGAAATCTATGTATTTTAGAATTTTGTACTGTTGAATACATCTTTAGTATCTGAGCACCTTCCACATAAAATAGACTGGCATGGTGAATTATTTTGTCAATCAGTTTCTTTTCTCGGTGTGTGTGGAAGAACTAAAGAATGAAGTAGGTGAATTGGAAATAGAGGGGGGAAAAAGTCTCACTGAAATCAGCTACTATACTGGAGAACATGGGGGCAGCAAATGTTGTTTCGGGGTCTGGTTCTAGTCAATATCTTCATAAATGACTGGATAATGCAGGGGTCGGCAACCTCTGGCACGCGGCTCACCAGGGTAAGACCCTGGCGGGCCGGACCAGTTTGTTTGCCTGCCGCCTCCACAGGTTTGGCTGATCACGGCTCCCACTGGCCACGGTTCGCCACTCCGGGCCAATGGGAGCGGCGGGAAGCCGTGGCCAGCACATCCCTCAGCCTGCGCTGCTTCCCGCTGCCCCCATTGGCCCGGAGTGGCGAACTGCGGTCAGTGGGAGCCGCAGTCGGCTGAACCTGCGGAGGCGGCAGGTAAACAAACTGGCCCAGCCCACCAGGGTGCTTACCCTGGCGAGCCGCGGGCCAGAGGTTGCCGACCCCTGGGATAATGACTGGTATAGAGAGCAAACTTACAAAGTTTGCAGACAATAGCAACAGGTCTGGCCCACAACATTTTGTCACCTGAGGCGGGGCACTCAAATGACACCACCATACCCCCTCGCTTGGGCCAAAACATTGAAAGGTCTCAATTCTGCCTTCTTCCTGTTCTACTCCTCTCATGGTACTGCTCTGCTATCTACCCCAATAAAGGAGAACTAACAACTTAAAATGCCTTGTTCAAAAATTTTAAGTAACACTCAACTTTCAAACACCTGAACAGCAAAAGTCACTTTTCTTATCTGCATAGTAAACACTGGCATTTTTATCTGTTTGAATAATCAAAGTGGTGCTTTCCGTGCTTTCTTGGCTGCAAAGATTTAAACTGCTTCCTGAAGGTCCACAGTCTGGGCCAGCTCATGCTCTATGGAGATGGTTGCAAGGCCGACCAGCCTCTCCTGTGTCATTGTGGAGTGTACATGTGTTTTTATTAACTTCAGCTTGGAGAAGCTGCGTTCTCCACTGGCAACTGTTACAGGAAATGTTAGAAGTATGCGCAGAGCAACAAAAGCATTTGGAAAGAGGGTGGTCATCATATTTGTGCACATATATTCCAGAACAGCCTTTGGAGTTGATCCTGCTGAAATGTATCTTGAAAGGGCTTTCAGTTCAGCAAATAAATCACTCACATCAATAGCACGCATGTCGTCATGTGTCAACACTATCTCTAGTGCCCTGCATTGTTGGTGTAGGTCTTCTTCCAGTATAGTGAGGAGTTTTGGAATAATATACAACATCCCAAATATACTGCTGTGTTCCTTGAGCTGCATGAAACGTTCTTCAACTGACTGTATTGCACAATCCAGCACCTGGTTGAAGATTTTAACTTTGAATTGTTTTTTGGGGTCTCTTATGGGATTATCCCATGCCTCATCATCAAAATGTCTTCTTCGGTGACTCTTGTATTCTTGAATGGGTGGGAAAATAGCTTTAGTGTGAAGTTCCTCTGCCAACTTCTGTGCACTCTTCAGAACGTTTTGAAATCCCTCATCTGATTGGTAAGACTGTAGGTATGACTTTGCTTTGTCCAGTTGTTCCATTGCTCCAGATATATCAAAGTCAACACCTTGGAGTCTCTTGCTTACAACATTTATTTCAAACAGTATGTCATGCCACAACACTAAGCCACACAGAAATTTGAAGTTATGTATGTTTCTGGTGATTCCATTTCCCCCTGCCACTGTTCTCCCACGAACAGTTCCTGTCATAGCATTATCCTTCATAATGGCAACTATGGCATCATCCATCTTCCCAATTTGGTGTTTTATAGGCTTTATCACCTCCACTCGACTTTCCCATCGTGTGGCACTCAGTGGTTTCAGTGTCAGAGCGGATGTTCCCAGATGTTGCTTCAAAATTTGCCATTGATGAGTTGATGCAGAGAAAAATACATAGATGCTTTGAATTACATTAAAAAATTAGCAGCCTTACTAGAAGCTGATGCTGCATCGCTGACCACCAAGTTCAATGAATGAGAACTGCATGGGACAAAAAAAGCTTGAGGGTTTAACTCTCGGATCCGTGTCTGCACTCCTCTGTTCTTTCCTCTCATATTGGCACCATTATCATAGCCCTGACTTCTCATGTCACCTATCAAGATTCCTGTATCTTCCAGCTTTTTAAGAAGCACATTTGTCATACCAGCTCCTGTAGTATCATCAATGTCAATAAATTCTAGAAAATGCTCTCTGACAGTCACCATTGCAGGGACATTTTCACTAGGTTCTGTTGTTGTTACAAAACGCACCATTAAAGTCATTTGTTCCATATGGCTGATGTCAGGTGTGCAGTCCAGAATAACAGAGTAATATCTTGCTGTCTTCAGATCTGCCACAATCTTCTGTTTGACTTTTGTTGCCAGTAACGTATGATCTCATTTTGAATTGTTTTTCCAAGGTAGTGGTGTGTCTACATTTCTTGGGTGGTGACTCTTCTTAGATGCTCCTGGAGTACAGCGTCAAACTCAGCCATCAGCTCCACAATTTTAAGGAAGTTTCCATTGTTTGGCACATACAGCTGATCTCAAGTGCCACACAGTGCTAGGTTTTGGGTAGCAAACGTTCTCACAATGGCAATGAACCTTTTCAGAACATTTTGCCAGTAAAGAGACTCTGATGCAATCTTCTCTTGATGCTGATCATCTATGGTGGCCTTTAACCTTAGTCTCATCTCAAGCTCTTTTCACCTATGGAATTCTCTCTGGTGATCTGCTGCTTTCTCATTGCAAGCCAGATTTCTAGCCAGATTTTTCCAGTCATTTGTTCCTGTAGACCCCAATGTGGCTGGAACATTAGACTGGAAGAGTTTGCAACAAAAACAGTATGCAGCATTCTGGGTTTTTGTGTAAATAAGCCATGGTCTCTCCACTTTGTCACCATTGGGTATTTCACGCCAGTAATGTGTTGGATGGAAACTTCTATTTTCATTGTCTTTGGGGAACATGAAGCTTTTCACTTGCTGTGGCTCATGCAGTACAAGGAAGTCCCTCAGGCTACTGCTCAAGTGGGTCCACAGTCCTTGATCAACTAGACTTAAGGAACTAACCTCAGCAGCAGCTGTTTCTTGCACCTGCACAACACTCTTCTCTGATCTACACTTTTCTTCAGGAATGTGCATGGGTACATCCATTTCAGGTGGAGATATGGATGCTGCAGTAGCTGCCAGGTCACCTGCACTCTGACTAACTGGAAGATCAGGCAACTCCTCACCATTCACATCCTCACTTCGGCCGGAAGTTTCCCCGTGAACATTTGTGTCTATGTATCTCAGGAGAGCTCCTTCCTGCTTAGCTAGAAAAGCTTCCTTTGCTTGCTTTCTTTTTCTGAATGCTGCCTCAGAGGGGCATTTTCTTCTTTCACTCGTGACTGCTGTTCTGTGCCAGCTATAGTAGCTCTCAACACTCAGTTGAAGGGGACAAATAAGCAGGCTGGTAGCAGGGCCTGAGTGAGGGAGGATATCAGTGTCTTAAGGGCCTAACTGGCTCCTACTACTACTTCAGTTGACTGTTCTCCTCAAGTGGGTTCAGGGAAGCAGCAGGAAACAGGAAGCTCCCTGAGAAGCTGGTGTTAATCAGTCCAGGCTCCTGGGGATGCTAGAGAGGTACATATGAGGCTCCTCCACCTCCTCTCTCTCCCTGCAGCTCCTGCTGCTTTCTGTTATTCATAGATTCATAGACTCTAGGACTGGAAAGGACCTTGAGAGGTCATCGAGTCCAGTCCTCTGCCCTCATGGCAGGTCCAAATACTGTCTAGACCATCCCTGATAGACATTTATCTAACCTACTCTTAAATATCTCCAGAGATGGAGATTCCACAACCTCCCTAGGCAGTTTATTCCAATGTTTAACCACCCTGACAGTTAGGAACTTTTTCCCTCTTACCTTTTCTCCTGCCTGCCTGTTATGTCTCTTGTGCCCTCCTTCCTCCAGCACGGCACTCCACCATCTCTGGTCATCTAGAGCATAGAGAATACATATGCACTGGCAGCAGACAATTTTCTACACTCTGGGTCCTAGTGCTGCCCCCCCTCAGTCTGGCACCTAGGCAGCCACCTCAGTTCGCCTCATGGTAAGGCCAGCCCTGAATAGCAGGCTGGGAGGGGTTGCAACACTTTGGAGGACAGGATTAGAATTCAAAATGACCTTGACCAAATGGAGACATGGTCTGAAATAAACAGGATGAAATTCAATAAGGACAAATGCAAAGTTCAGCACTTAGGATGGAATAATCAGTTGCACAAATACAAAATGGAAAATGACTGCCTAGGAAGGAGTATCACAAAGAAGAACATTATTCCTGACAAAAAGTTGATAAATGAGAGGGGGAGGTATCCTCAGTGGAAAAAATGTATGTTAGATGCCTCTGCCATTTGCTCCTTATTACTAATCCTGGTCTTGATAGGTTATGAGGCAACCTGTCCTGAAAAGAATTCCATTATAGTCAGTGATGAGCTGCCAAAATTTTAACAACCAGTTCCCTATAAAAAGTTCTGATTTAAGGGGGGGAGCGGGGGAAGGGCCGGGGCAGGCGGAGACATACTCGTGGGGCCGGGGGCCCCTGCAGGGTCTGCGGCAAATTGCCCCACTTGCCCCCCCAGCAGCCCTAGAGCTTGCAGCCCCCTCCCCCCTTACCTTGCTGGCAGCTCAAAGCAACTCCGGAGCTCAGCTGAGCTGCCCAGCTGGTGCCGGTGGCTGGCCATGCTGCAGCTGGGGGGAAGCAGGGGAAGGGCCGGGGAGCCTCAGCCTCCCCAGCTGGAAATCCTGGGAGCAACAGGATGGTCCGGCCCACGGACCGGAGTTCTTTGCCCACCTCCTGGCCCTTTAACAACCAGTTCTCCATGGAGGTCTAATTTTAGCAACCGGTTCTTGGGACCGGTGACCCAAGCTGCCGGTGACCTGGCAGCTACTGCAGCATCCATATCTCCACCTGAAATGGATGTACCCATGCACATTCCTGAAGAAAAGTGTAGATCCAGCTCACCACTGATTATAGTTATTTAAAACACCACAACATTGACAAATTGTCATGATCTTGAATATCTAAACAACTGTATAATATAGAGACTGTATTGTACTAATATACGTGTTTTCATAAGAACGTTTGCCTAACTACCTGCACAATGTATCTCTGCTCACCAAAAAAAACGTGTCCAGTTTTGGGCCCCACACTACAAGAAGGATGTGGAAAAATTGGAAAGAGTCCAGTGGAGGGCAACAAAAATGGTTAGGGGGCTGGAGCACATGACTTATGAGGAGAGGCTGAGGGAACTGGGATTGTTTAATCTGCAGAAGAGAAGAATGAGGGGGGATTTGATAGCTGCTTTCAACTACCTGAAAGGGGGTTCCAAAGAGGATGGATCTAGACTGTTCTCAGTGGTAGCAGATGACAGAACAAGGAGTAATGGTCTCAAGTTGCAGTGGGGGAGGTTTAGGTTGACTATTAGGAAAAACTTTTTCACTCAGAGAGTGGTGAAGCACTGGAATGGGTTACCTAGGGAGGTGGTGGAATCTCCTTCCTTAGAGGTTTTAAGGTCAGGCTTGACAAAGCCCTGGCTGGGATGATTTAGTTAGTTGGGAATTGGTCCTGCTTTGAGCAGGGGGTTGGACTAGATGACTTCCTGAGGTCCCTTCCAACCCTGATATTCTATGATTCTATGATTCTATGAGTACTGCAGAAAAGGATCTGGGGGTTATAATGAACACAAACTAACTATGAGTCAGCAATGTAATACTATTGCAAACAAGGCAAACAACATTCTGGGATGTATTAGCATGAGTGTTGTAAACAAAAGGTAAGAAATAATTCTTCCACTCTACTCAGCACTAATAAGGCATCAACTGGAGTACTGTGTCCAGTTGTGGGCACCACACTTTAGGAAAGATGTGGACAAATTGGAGAAAATCCAGAGGAGAGCAACAAAAAGTGATTAAAGGTCTAGTAAACATGACCTACAAGGAAAGATTGAAAAAACTGGGTTTGTTTAGTCTGGAAAAGAGAAGACTGACCGGGGCATGATAATAGTCTTCAAGTATGTAAAAGGTTGTTATAAAGAGGAAGGTGATAAATTGTTCTCCTTATCCACTGACAACAGAACAAGAAACGATGGACTTAATTATGGGAACTTTAGGTTAGACATTAGGAAAAATTTCCTAACTGTAAGGGTAGATAAGCACTAGAACAAATTACCTAGGGAGGTTGTGGAATCTCCATATTAAGGTTTTTCAGAACAGGTTAGAGAAACACCTGTCAGGGATGGTCTAGAGCAATGGTTTTCAACCTACGGTCCGTGGACCCTGGGGGTCTGCAGACTATGCCTAAGATTTTCAAAGGAGTCCACTCCTCCATTCGAAATTCTTTAGGGGCCCTCAAATGAAAAAAGTTTGAAAACCACTGGTCTAGAGATAGTTAGTCCTGCCTCAGTGCAGCAGACTGGACTAGATGACCTATCGAGATTCCTTCCAGTCCTACATGTCTATGATTCTATCTTTAACAAGACAGTAGCCTTACTTCTTGGTAAATTGGGTGAAACAATAATTAAAGGTAGATGTAGATAAATGAAAAAAAACAAGCATAGGCATATTTTTTTAAATATAGTACATATTTCATTTCTTGCCAAAAGCAACCTTTAAGATCAAGAGCATAGTAGGATTCAGAAAAACAAACAAACATGTATACATACAAATTAGTCTCTGCCCATATATATATATATATATATATATAGTATATATTATTGTAATTTACAATTACTGATCCAAAGTCATTATTTCACACAATACCCCATATGATTTCAGGAAATGGTGAAATCATATATGGTGTATACAAAATATATATATACACACAGCTGTAGCTATATATCTATAGATATAGATATATATTTGCAAAAGATAAATAAAACAAACCCTCATACTTCAGGGCAGAAGCTAATCAATAGCTAATGGGAGTTAGGAAGAAATATCTCCAATGCTGGCAGATGTTTCCATGATTGTCCACTACAGGGCTTACTGCACCTTCTCTGAAGAATACTTCCATTGTTATTGTGATGGGGTAGATCAACCCCTCTGAGGCCCCTTGCTGGAGGCCTTGTAGCCGGACCACACCCTGCCCCAGAAAAGGGCAGTGGAGAGGGTCCTCCAAGATGCCTAGAGTGGCTGTGTGGGACACAGGCAATCAGGGTCCAGCAGGTCTTTATAAGAAGAGCTGCAGCAGAGCCAGAGTAAGTTGCAGTTCCTTGCTGGAGCTGGGGGAGCCTGGATGTTGTGTGGCTGGCTGGCAGAGCTGCAGAATCTCCAAAAGGGCGGTGCTGCTAGAAGTCGGGGAGGGCGGGAAGGAGCCCTGAGCTGGTTGCTGGGACTCCATTAGGACAAGGCGCTGAGGTAAGGGTGAAGACGGTGCAGGGCTGTGGGGAAGCAGACCAGGGAATTAGAGAAGGTGTGTGACATAGAAAAAAGGACAACAGCGGATGGCTGCTTTCTACACGGTCCCTGAAGGGCCGGCTCCAGGAAGCTGGTGTTTGGGGTGACCAATGCAAAGGGGCGGCATGTCTGGATCTTCAGCGGCAATTCGGTGGCGGATCTCTCAGTCCCTCTTGGAGCAAAGGACCCTCCGCCGAATTGCTGCCGAAAAATGAAAGCGGCGCCTTGGAGCTGCTGCCGAAGTGCCGCTGATCACGGCTTTATCTTTTTTTTTCTCCCGCTTTGCCGCTTGGGGCAGCAAGAAAGCTAGAGCCGGCCCTGGGTCCCTGGGCTGGGACCCCTTCCCCCACGCCCCCATGAGGCACTGGGAAAAGTGGCCTGGACATTGAGACACCTCAGAGAGGGAACTGAACTGTGGTGGCCCAGCTGGTGAGCTGCGACCAGAAAGGGCCCAACAGGCTGAAGACATTGTCTCCAGGGAGGGAGCCCTGGGGCACTGCTCTAGTCTGGAGCAGGCACTCGGCCAAGGGCAGGCACTCATGAGAGGTGAGTATGCCCCGTTACAGTTACAGACAGGATAATAGACTAAGGGTATGTCTACACTACAAGAGTAGTTTGATTCAACTTAAGTCGAATTTGTGGAATCGACCGTACGAAGTCGAATTTGTGTATCCACACTAAGGACAGTAATTCGACTTTGTGAGTCCACACTAACGGGGGGCAAGCGTCGACTTTGGAAGCGGTGCACTGTGGGAAGCTATCCCATAGTTCCCGCAGTCCCTGCTGCCCATTGGAATGCTGGGTAGAGCCCCCAATGCCTGCTGGGGGAAAAAAATGTGTCGAGGGTGGTTTTGGGTAACTGTCATCATTGAACCGTCAATCACGCCCTCCCTCCCTGAAAGCGCCTGCGGGCAATCTGTTCGTGCACTTTTCTGGTCAGTGACAGCGCGGACGCCACAGCACTGCGAGCATGGAGCCCGCTGCAGTTATGGCCGTTTTCACCTCCTCGCACCTTATCGTCCACCTCTTCCACAGTCAGCTGCTGAGAAATCAGGCTACTTTTCAATGGTGCTGCAAGCACTGGTGGACCATAGGGGACGTTTTACCAACATCAACGTCGGGTGGCCAGGCAAAGTTCATGACGCGCGTGTTTTCAGGAACTGTGGTCTGTTTAGATGCCTGCAGGAAGGTAGTTTCTTCCCGGACCACAAAATAACTGTTGGGGATGTGCAGATGCCTATAGTGATCCTCGGGGACCCAGCCTACCCGCTAATGCCCTGGCTCATGAAGCCCTATACAGGCGCCTTGGACAGCGACAAGGAACTCTTCAAGTACCAGCGAGCAGCGAGCAGTGTGACCTGTGACTGTTCAGTTTCTTTACAGAGAAGCTGAACCTGCCCCTGTTTCTTTACCCAGTTACTGTTGACTATCCTATGCAGTTACATAACCCGTTCACCCCGTTTCCCCCACTTCCAACACACGTGTAAACATAAAATACATGTTCCATTGTTACTTAACAAAGGTTTATTTATTAATGACTTTGCGTTAAAGGGTTGAAACTGGGATGCAGACTGTGGTGGGTAGGGTGTGCGGTCATGTAAAGACCGCCTCTAAACTCGAGGAATGACAGGCTCCTGCTCCTAGAGCGGTCCGCAGTGCCGGACTGGTTGTTTCAACGGAGCCTGCCATCCCTCCTTTTTGGGATTCTGTGTGCGGGGGCTATGTGACCTTGTGGCGGAGGAGGACGGATACAGATTCCTCTGCTGCGTGACTCTGCGGTCCAGGACAAGGACCGCAGCATAAGATCTGTAACTGCCCTCCCCCGTTACAAAGTCACGTACCTCCCCCCCCCCCGAACCTGGAAACCACCTCCCATACCGACCAGTGCCTATTGACTGCACTGTGTGTGTGACCTGCTGCTGATCCTGCCCCCGTGTCTGTACCCTGGTAAAGGTGACTGTCCTATGCAATTAACAACCCCCTTCCCCCCCCCCTTCACAGACAGTCTTCTGTAGAAAAACTTGACGGAAATAGTAATTAACAGCAAACTACTTTTAATAATCAACTACACAGTTAGGAGATGAAACTGGGATTGGGGCTTCGGTGAGCCAGGAAGGGAAGGACTTCTCAACATTTAGGGAATGAGAGCCTTCTTGTATTTGTGCACTCTGCAGGGGTGCAGTGACAGTTTTCACAGCCCCTGTTGCCCCTCCTTCTTGTTACTTTGGGTGAGGGGGGGTTGGGACTTTGTGGTGGGGGAGGGCGGTTGCAGATACAGTGCAGGGGGGCTCTGTCCTCCTGCCTGCGGTCCTGCAGAACATCCACAAGGCGCCGGAGCGTGTCAAATTTTCCCGGGGCTTTTCCTATCTGCCTGATCAGAACATCCAAGCTCGGACTGCTGTCCAGAGCGTCAACAGAGTAGTGCACTGTGGGATAGCTCCCGGAGCTACTAAGGTCGATTTCCATCCACACCTAGCCTAATTCGACATGGCCATGTCGAATTTAGCGCTACTCCCCTCGTCAGGGAGGAGTACAGAAGTCGAACTAAAGAGCCCTCTATGTCGAATTAAATAGCTTCGTGGTGTGGACGGGTGCACGGTTAATTCGAATTAACGCTGCTAAATTTGAATTAAAGTCCTAATGTGGACCAGGCCTAGAACAGCACTAGTCTGATCTGGCACGGCAGTTCCTACATCCCTAGTCATGCTCTATTGCAGGGATCGGCAACGTTTGGCACGTGGCTCGCCGGGGTAAGCACCCTGGTGGGCTGGGCCGGTTTGTTTACTTGCCATGTCCACAGCTTCGGCCAATCGTGGCTCCCACTGGCCACGGTTTGCCACTCCAGGCCAACGGGGGCTGCAGGAAGTGGCGTGGGCCGAGGGATGTGCTGGTCGCGGCTTCCCGCAGCCCCCATTGGCCTGGACTGGTGAACCGTGGCCAATGGGAGCTGCAATCGGCTGAACCTGCAAACGCGGCAGGTAAACAAACCAGCCTGGCCCACCAGGAAGGCCACATGCCAAACGTTGCCGATCCCTGCTCTATTGCCTAGTTCTACTGGCTGCTCTTGGACTTTGAGAAAGGAAGAGAAAAGAGATAACAGGCCTAATTCTAATCTCAGACCAAAGTAAATCAGACCAAAACTTCAGTGGGAGTTAATGGATTTTGTACCTTGATTTATCAAGCCCCTTGCACACTCTGGTACTTTGGAAAAAAGAATACTAAAACGAAAGGACTGGACAGAACCTGACTGAATTTAGTTTCTGCCTCAACCCCACCTCCTGGGGAAGGAAGTGGGTTACTGACTCAACAGGCACCAGCTGGTACATTGTGTCTGGCGCACCTGCTGTCGAGGCAGGGACATGAGAGAGGGATGAAAATAAGTCAGTGATCAAATTGAGTAATGTAAGGAGTCCAACGCTGCCCAATTCTATGAAAATGTTAATGCATAGTGTGCTGCTCTGCAACTAATTCCACTTCCTGTATAAAAGAGGACAAAATATCTCATTTCCCCCTTCCCATCTACCAGTCATGGTGGCTTCCAGTACTAAGCCATGTGACCTGTCAGGGTTCTGATCAGGGGCTGAGTTGTAAGAAGACTTATTTCTATGCAGGACTCCTAGTGGTTTGGCCACATGTCACAAATATCACACAAAATGCAGAATTATCTGTGCTACACATGTGTTTAAGTATTAACACAACCTTCACACCTGCTGTTTATAACTCATGTCCTATATAAAAAGGAATAAAAATCACATGAGAAAATTCTACTGTTTGTCATGTAATTGCTTGAAGTCAGCTTTACAGTTCTTAAACTGAATACGATCACGGGATGGGACATTCCAGGGTGTAATTCAAGCCAGAGAGGGGTTGTTGTCAACACTAGCAATGCACCCCGAGGTTCCTCAGTGCTTTACTGCTGTAGCTCCCAACCTGGGATTCTCCCAAACAGCATGCAGGTCATGCGCTGAGTGTCTGTGGGTATAGCCACAGCCCTGGTCCAACAGCTTTGACCCCAGCAGCCTGTCAGCAAACACCAGCCACACTATGGCTTCCAGAAGTCTTGGTTATTACTTGCAGGGTGACCCCCAACACATTCCAGTCCTGGATTTTCCCCAAAAAACATGTGTTCTGCACTGTCCAGCCCTCTCCTGAACAGTCCAGATATATTAGGCCCATTGCCCCTCTCAAGGGTTCATCATACAACAGTCTGCTGCTTTGGCTAATTCCATTTAAACAATTCCTAATCCAAATGGATTAGTTTTAATTAAAGAATAACACAAATTTATTTACTTACAAAGAGAGAGATGTTAAGTGGTTACAAGTAATGAGGCATTAAAGTCAGAAATGTTACAAAAAATAAATAAAAAAAAACACTTTCTAAATTTAACAAGAGAGACTTGGTTTAAGGTGAAGTTCTTCCGACAGGTTTCCAGTAATATTACTGACCAGGTTTATTCACGTCAGGATCTGCTCCTAAAGTCCGTAGGCTGTTTCTTTTTCTTCTTAGGTGAAAAAGGAAGAGATGGATAGAGATAGATAACCTGTGCTGGTTTTGCCCCTCACTTTTATAGTCCAGTCCCCCTTGCAGCTGCATTTTCCTGACGGTTACCCCTCAGAGGAGGGGTGGGCAAACGTTTTGGCCTGAGGGCCACATCGGGGTTCCAAAACTGTATGCAGGGCTGGGTAGGGAAGGTTGTGCCTCCCCAAACAGCCTGGCCCCCACCCCTCCCACTTGCCACCCCCTGACTGCCCCCCTCAGAACCGCCAACCCATCCAACCCCCCTGCTCCTTGTCCACTGACCATCCCCTCCCGGAACGCCCCTGCCCCTAGCTGCCCCGCCGGGATCCCACTCCCTATCCACCCACCTCTGCTCCCTGTCTCCTGACTGCCCCGACCCCTAGTCACACCCTTGCCCCCTGACAGGCCCCCCCAGGAATCCCATGCCTAACCAACTCCACCATTCCCTGACCGCTCTCCCCCAGAACCTCCGCCCCATCCAAACGCCCTCTGCTCTCTGTCCCCTGACTGCCCCCTGGGACTCCCTGCCCCTTATCCAACCCCCCTGGTCCTCACCCCCTCACCATGCCACTCAGAGCACCAGGACTTGCAGCTGCCCGTCTGGAGCCAGCCACGCCGCCGCGCTGCCTGGCAGGAGCTTGCAGCCCCAGAGCACTGGCGGCACAGCGAGCTGAGGCTGCGGGGAAAGGTGGACAGCAGGGAAGGGGCCAGGGCTAGCCTCCCCGGCCGTGAGCTCAAGGGCCGGGCAGGATGGTCCCACGGGCTGGATGTGACCCGTGGGCTGTAGTTTGCCCATCTCTGCCTCAGAGCAATGTTTATTCAAAAAGTAAAGGTGGCGACATGGTGTCTGGTGGGGAAGAGTTGCATGATGAAGTTTGCTGATTTTCCTTGTCTTCTATTTCCCCCCTCTCACTGTCTGAAGACACTGTTTACAACTTATATGTAAACTGACGTAAACACACTCCTGTTGTGTAAGGCCTGCTTGACAAGTGCTCCCTAATAGGGGCTACATGGGTTTGAACATGCACTACCAACATCATTTAGAGGAATTCATAACTTTATATATAATGTTACTACATACATTCTACCACACACTACTGACCAGTAAGTTATTAGTTTTCAAATGATACTTCAGAAGGCATATTTTGTACAAAGATTATTACAATAGTGTATAGGGTGTGAATACAGAGGTACATTCTGTCACAGTGAAATATTATTATTAGTTAAGCACTGTAAACTGATGGAGTCCACTCGGTTCCAGCAAATCTGGATACACACACTTCATACAAACTCCAGAGTTATCCAGTCCCTGGGCATTGTCTTTATTTCTAAGTAACTCATATTAAGCATAGCGTAAACCTAAGGGCTTAGGTGATAAGGGTATGGAATAGTTTCCATATGAGGAGAGATTAAAAAAACTGGGACTTTTCAGCTTGGAAAAGAGACAACTAAGTAGGGACATGATAGTGCTCTATAAAATCATTAATGGTGTGGAGAAAGTGAATAAGAAAGTGTTATTTATTACTTCATATAACACAAGAACCAGGGGTCACCCAATGATTTACTGGGCAGCAGATTTAAAACAAACATGAGGAAGTTCTTCTTCACACAACACACAGTCAACCTATGGAACTTGTTGCCAGGGGAAGTTGTGAAGGCCAAAAGTATAACTGGAACAGCCACAAAGCTGAGGCTGGGAAGGAGGGCCATCTCCAACCGCAGCCCTGGAGCTGGGGAAAGTCACCTCTTTCTCTGACTGCCATAGCCCTGTACATCCCAAATTCTCCCCACCCCCTCTTCTCACCCCACTGCCCCCTCCCACCTACCCCCTATTTCTTCCAAGGCCACCACCTCACCTTACATGTGCGTCTTCTCCAGGGTCCAGGCACCTATTTAGTGGAGCCATGCCTGCACAGCTCCACTAATTAGATGGGTGGCCCTTCATTTTCTTGTGTGCAGCTGCCCAGGCGCGCACCTTAGAGAGAACTATCTGCGGACCACCTGAATGGAGCTCGTGGACCACTGGAGGTCCACAGACCACAGTTTGGGAACCTCTGCACTAGGCGACACAAAAGACAGTGCTGTCATGTTTTAGAGCTCACCAACACCAGTAAGGGGTTCTGTCACTGCCTGCCCTGTATCCTGCTCAGAGCCTTGATCCCAGTAACCATCCCACTAATATAAAACTCTCACCTTGGCTTCTACCAACCTAGTTACTACTGGCACGGTGATCCCAACAGCCCTAATAGTACTGAGTCTCCCCAAACCCACCACCCCAAGATCTTAACTGCCAGACACTCAGACTTTTCCCTTCTGGTTCATCACCCCTGAAGGTATGAAACCTCCCCCCAGTTATCAGTTCACTTTGGCATGCAGACTCCACACAGTTTGGACACCAGAATTCTGCTTGGGATAAAAATAAACAAAAAGTGTATTTAATGGAGAAATCACAGATTCAAAGATGAAAGAATAAGGAAAAGTGAACACATAGAAGTTACACAGAAAATACACACAGATGCAACTTCAGTCTTCACACTTCTACATTAAGTAGATTCCCTTTTTAATACAAGTTACCTACTGCCTTTGAACAGTTTCCCAATGTACCCCACAGCCATTGAGGGGACCCAGGGTTCACAGACAGCCCCCTCCACCACCTTTGAGATTGTCTCTCAGTTCTGGATACCTGTGATGTTCCCCTGGTGTTATCTGGGCTGGTGATCTGCTAGGTCACTCCAATCCTCGACTCTGGGAGCCAGCATTACCTGGCTCTGCTGTGAGAACTCCCACTCCCAGTTTGTTCCCACACAGCCTCTGGCATGTAAGCTGCTCCCAGCTATGTGAGTGAGCACTTTTGGCCAGTCACTGCTTGGATTGTGCAAGCGAATGACGCTAGCCAATATCTACGGTCCCAGACACAACCCTGGGAACCTCCATCTTGCAGTGTCCAGTTATGCCTGCTGGACACTGCAAGCTTATATGAGTTAATCAATTTAACAAAGAAATTGATATACACCAGGCTTGTTATCCTAAGGGGAGTTTCTGACACACTTCAAACCAAATGCACAGCTTCAGGTAGAATAAACAAATTTATTAACTACAAAAGATAGATTTTAAGTGATTATAAGTCAAAGCGCAACAAGTCAGATTTGGTCAAATGAAATAAAAGCAAAACTATTCTAAGCTGATCTTAACACTTTCAGTGCCCTTACAAACTTAGATGCTTCTCACCACAGGCTGGCTGGTTGCCCTTCAGTCAGGCTCTCCCCTTTGATCAGCGCTTCAGTCGGTTGGTGGTGAAGTCTTTAGATGGAGTTGGAAAAGCGAGAGCATGGCAAACATCTCTCCCTTTTATCATGTTCTTTCTTCCTTCTTGGCTTTGCACCCCCCTTCAGAGCCAGGTGAGCATTACCTCATCGTAGTCCCAAACTGATCAAAGGGAGTGACTCACTAGAGAGTCCAACAAACCCTTTTTTGCTGTCTAGGCCAGTGTCCTTTGTTCCTGTGAGGCTGGGTTGGGTTTGTCCCATACATGTCCTGATGAGGTGTGAACTGCCCCTCTGCTCCTTGAGAGTTTTGCCTGGGCTTGTTTTAAGACATGAGGACACATTTTCAGTCTCATAACTATATACATGAAATTACAACCTATAACATAACATTACTATAACAACATTGCTCAGTGCATCATGAGCCTTCCGAAGACACCCAACATGACAAAATTTGCATTGGATACCACACAATTGTATTATAAGGATGAACATGGGGGTGCAGGGTGTTCCCCTGAGACACAGAGCGTCACAATACCCTTTACTTCAAACCACTTCTCTTTTAAGGGTTTGCAGTTCTCTTTTTGTTTCTCTCAGATTCATGGTGGGGGAAATTCCCTCTCAATTCCATAGTTGGGATGACTCGGTGTCTTCCCACTAACTATAATGGGCCATCATTTTTCTTTTCCTGGGTCGTATCATGGGCCATTCGTTGCTTTCAGTTTTGTGTAACCATCTGGCTTGGGAGGAGCCCCTCCCTGCTGTGAGGTACATTTGAAATTTAGTACAGGTCATGAGCATAGTATTCTATATACATAAATGCATATTCAGTCTGTATACATATCTCATAATGACCATCAAGTTCAGAACATTACAAGGTTTCATAAAAGACCTTACTTGTCATATTTTTTATACACAATAATATTGTATACAACCAGCTGATTCAATTGCTTACTCTTTGGAGTTCAGACCCCCTGTTCTCCCTTTGGGGAGAATGGACCCTGCTTGTCACACTATCATTTTTAAAAAATGTATGTTTGTTCAGATACAACTATGATAAAGTATAATGTACTATAACACTATATGTTAAATTATATATGATGCTGGACAGAAATTGCTTATGCTTCATCAAAAGCTAAAACTGCAATACAGAATCAAAGAAACTGGATGGAAAAGACCCATTGGGTCATCTAGTCCTAAATGTTAAACCAAGATTGTTCTCTCCATATGACTTTTCAGAACTTAGACCCTTAAAATGGGACAAACTAAAATACAGCCCTAATCATGACCGTGTATACCTATCTGGCATAGTTACATTTCTCTTGGAACATTTTTGTGTTTGTGTGAGTGTTAATTATGGATAGGATAATTTTGTTCTATATGTATGTTATCCATCTCTCTCTCTCTCTCTCTCTCACACACACACAAAGTTGGAGAATATGGGCATCCCAAACTGTGCCAGAAAACATTTATGTGCTGCCATGGTTATAGAGTAGTAAGGGAAGATCCCCACCAAACAACATATTCAGGCCCTAAATGGCTCAACAAATTGGGGTTCCAGCCCTTCTGCTCACAGATCATTTTGTGATTTAATTGACAACTCACTATTATGATATCCCATTCTCATCACCATATCCTAATGCTACGAAATCAGACTGCTAATCAGCATAGTGGTTTTTAAAATACAGTAATAAAGATTTTTTTAGAGAGACAAGGTGGGTGAGGTAATAGCTTTCATTGGACCAACTTCTGTTGGTGAGACAGACAAGCTTTGGAGCTTACAGAGAGCTTTTCCTCAACTCTAGGACTGACATGGCTACAACAACACTGCATACGACAAAAAATTTTTTGTGAACTGGTTCAGATCTTTCTTTAGAAATAACTGTCCAAACACTGTAGGAAGTTCTTCAGTGACATCAGTTTCAACATCAGTTTTAGAGTCAAAGAAAAAGTTAGATTCTTGTGCAAACAACGGACTAGCTACTGCAGGCTTTTATTAGTCTCCTAGTGGTCTGACATGATTTTTCTGTTTTGAACTGCAATACATTACAGAGAAAACTGAGTTTGTTTGCACTAAACATAAATGTAAAGCCTCATGAAATTATTATTTTTTAAATAATTTTTCATTTTATTTTGTGGGAATGTCTTTTGTTTTATCCATTCAAAATGTTGATTTTTATTACATTTACATTAATAAAATACCTCAAAAGACTGTATATAAATAAAAAAGATTATATACATCACAGTATATCCTAGTTTATCTATACTACCTCATTTTATTAAGCATTATTCCATGGAATTGAAAGGTTTTATGAATTAAAAACAAGCATACAGCAGTACACTTCATTTTCTTTTTTCATGGTTTGTCCTCTGTTGCTTACAAACAGCTCCTTAGATGTTCTTCACTGACATTTACCGATTACTGCAGCCCTCAAATAACCCCCGCTCCTCCATCCCCATTCAGTGACAAAAACACCATAGGGCATGTCAGGAGTCTACCCTCACTTGAAACTGGGCGGTTTCAAAGTGAGGACCCGCATGTCTTCCCCCCACCCCAAAATCCTAGGGTAGGTCTCCTTCAGGCTGCCACCACTCGGTCGATAGCCACTGGAAAGAGATACCTGATTCAACTGTTTGAATCAAACCCAGGAGGAACTATCTTCCCCCTCCCTTCTCTGCCCGGAGATAAGCCTGTCTCACCACCGAGAGAGTGTCTTCGCCCCTCCCCCTATCCACAGTAGAAGGGATTTAATCAAGTCTTTATAGAAAGAATTTATTAAAAGGAAAACAAGAAAATACAGAATCTCTATGAGCCCAAGCTGGACACTCATAGGGTATAACCTTGCTAAGTTTTGGAGAGAATCCTCTCTCTTTCTCAGTACACAAAACAGCAGAATAAGAATAATCAATAACAAACACACAGAATTGCAAGCATAGGATTATTAGGTGAGGACACAACGTATCTTTCTAATACTCACTATCTTGACTAGAAGAAATTAGTTCAGAAAGGTGGAAACTTGTAGACTTGATTAAAACATCTGGACCCTTGTAACTCCAGACGGCTAAAGACAAAGACCCCCCCCAAACAGAGGGAAAAGTTCCCTCCTAGGAGTTTCAAATTCTCTTCCCTGATTGGTCCTCAGGTCAGGTGTCCACCAGGTACTATGTTTTAACCCTTTACTAACTATTCATGACACGCCCCCCAAATCGCTACAGTGGGATCCACTGGCGGCGATTTCCTCCTAGAACTGTAAAACAAACAGAGCAATAAAACACATGCACTATTACATAGACTACAAAGCATGAAAACATGTTAATAACACTTTTTAGCCACTTGATTCTGGGAACTTTCACGAGAGAGTGCATCAGCAACTTTGTTGGAAGCTCCTGAAATGTGTTGAATGTCAAAGTCAAAGTCTTGGAGAGCTAAGCTCCAGCGGAGAAGTTTCTTGTTGTTTCCCTTGTTGGTGTGAAGCCACTTTAGCGCAGCATGGTCAGTTTGTAGCTGGAACTGCCGGCCCCAAACGTATGGGCGTAACATTCTTTTTCACTGATGGACCAGTGGCTTTCCCTCTCAGACAGTTTCTTGCTGAGAAATACGACAGGATGGAAGTTGTGATCTGGTCCTTCCTGCATTAGGACCGCTCCTACCCCACGTTCAGATGCATCGGTGGTAACTAGGAAGGGTTTGTCAAAGTCTGGGGCCCTTAATACAGGGTCCGACATGAGCATCGCCTTAAGCTGGGTAAAGGCTTTCTGACACTCATCAGTCCACTTAACTGCATTTGGCTGGGTTTTCCTGGTCAGATCAGTTAGTGGGGCAGCGATTTGGCTGTAGTGTGGTACAAATCGCCTGTAATATCCGGCCAAACCTAAGAAGGATTGGACCTGTTTCTTTGACCTTGGGACAGGCCACTGTTGGATAGCCTCCACCTTGGCCTGTAGGGGGTTGATGGTTCCTTGACCCACCTGGTGTCCTAGGTAAGTCACTCTGTTTTGGCCTATTTGACACTTTTTGGCCTTAACAGTTAGTCCTGCCTGCCTGATGCGCTCTAAAACCATTTTCAAATGTTCTAGGTGTTCGGGCCATGAATCAGAAAAAATGGCCACATCATCGAGGTATGCAACTGCACAGTCTTCCAATCCTGCTAGTAGACCATCCACCAGCCTTTGGAAGGTGGCAGGTGCATTCCGCAGTCCGAATGGAAGCACAGTAAACTCATACACCCCTGCATGGGTGATGAAGGCAGATTTTTCCCTGGCGGGTTCATCTAGTGGTACCTGCCAGTATCCCTTGGTTAAATCAATGGTAGAGATGAACTGGGCACGTCCCAACTTTTCCAATAGCTCATCAGTGCGTGGCATTGGATAGTTGTCTGGACGAGTTACAGCATTTAGCTTACGGTAGTCCACACAAAAGCGTATTTCCCCATCTGGTTTGGGAACCAGAACCACTGGAGATGCCCATGCACTGGTAGAAGGGTGGATGATACCCATCTCCAACATGTTGTCAATCTCCTGTTTAATAGCAACTTTGGCATGAGGTGACACCCGGTAGGGTGGTGTTCTAATCGGGTGAGCATTACCTGTGTCAATGGAGTGGTAGGTTCGCTCAGTCCGTCCTGGGATGGATGAGAACAAGGGGTCGAAGTCAGTGCACAGTCCCTTGATCTGTTGCCGCTGTAGACGTTGTAGGGTTGTGGAGAGGGTCACCTCTTCCACACCACCATTTCGTTTACCTTCGTAGTAGACACCTTCAGGCCACTCGGTGTCATCTCCTTCCTGAACTGTAAAGTGACAGACCTGTAATTCTCTGGGATAAAAGGGCTTTAGAGAGTTAACATGAAACACTTTAGGCTTTAAAGAGGAATCAGGGAATGTTATGAGGTAGTTAACAGCTCCTAGGCGCTCCTGGACCATGTATGGTCCTTCCCAGGACGCTTCCATCTTATGGGCTTGTTGCGCCTTCAAGACCATGACCTGGTCTCCTACCTTGAAGGACCGCTCCTTGGCATGTCGATCATACCAGACCTTTTGCTCCGCTTGAGCATCCTTTAAGCTCTCTCGAGCAAGGGCCCAAGAGTCTCGGAGGGTGTTTTGAAGGTTGCTTACAAAGTCCAGAATGTTAGTCCCTGGAGGAGGTGTAAACCCCTCCCATTGCTGCTTTACCAGCTGTAATGGCCCCTTAACCTCATGGCCATACACCAGCTCGAATGGTGAGAATCCTAAACTGGGATGTGGAACAGCCCTGTAGGCAAACAGCAACTGTTGTAACACTAGATCCCAATTATTGGAGTGTTCATTGACGAATTTGCGGATCATGGCCCCCAAAGTTCCATTGAACCTTTCCACTAGGCCATTAGTTTGGTGATGGTACGGGGTGGCAACCAAGTGATGCACCCCATGAGTTTCCCACAGGTCTTTCATGGTCCCTGATAGGAAGTTTGTTCCCGAATCTGTAAGAATTTCAGAGGGCCAACCCACCCTGGTAAAAATGTCAGTTAAGGCCTGGCACACAGTGTTAGCCCTGGTGTTGCCTAGAGCTACTGCTTCCGGCCATCTGGTAGCAAAGTCCACAAAAGTCAGTATGTACTGCTTTCCTCTGGGGGTCTTCTTTGGGAAAGGACCCATAATATCCACAGCTACTCGCTGAAATGGGACCTCCATTATGGGAAGTGGTTGGAGAGGGGCCTTGATCTGGTCTTGGGTTTTCCTACCGTTTGGCATACCTTACAAGACCGGACGTAAGTGGTTACCGCCTTGCCCATCCCCTCCCAGTCAAAGGACCTTCCCAACCTGTCTTTGCTTCGTTTCACCCCAGAATGGCCACTAGGGTGATCATGGGCTAAGCTTAAGAGCTTTTCCCGGTACTTGGTCGGAACGAGCAACCGTTTTTGAGGATGCCAGCCCTCCTGGTGTCCACCAGAAAGAAATTCCTTGTATAACAGTCCGTTCTCCACAACGAACCGGGATCGGGTAGTAGAGCTGAGAGGCGGTGGGTTGCTGTGTGCCGCCGCCCATGCTTTCTTGAGGCTGTCATCAGCTTCCTGCTCTTTCTGGAACTGTTCCCTTGAGGCGGGAGACACCAGTTCCTCTGGAAGCGATGTAGGTGATGAGGTTGTTTCCGTTGACTGTGGACCGCTCCCCGCTGGTGCACAAAGTGTCATTTCAGGCTCCGGCTGAGCCTCTTGGGTAGGGTTGTTTGCTGCTTCTGCCAGTTCAGGCCCGTTGGCGCCCTCTGGCGGTGGAGTTGCAAGCGCTGGCGCCGGTGCTGGCGCTGGTTGCTCTTCCAGTTCCGGTTCTGGGACTGGATGTACTATGGCTGCTGTAGGTGTTGGCCTGGGATCCGGTTCCACCACCTCTGTCTGGGTCTCTGGTAACACAGACGGGGTCTCGGTGGATGGCTCAGGAACAGGGATGGGTCCGGCAGCTCGTCTGGCTTGGCTGCGTGTAACCACTCCCTCTGTTTTTTGCTGTTCAATTAGGTTGAAGAGGGGTTGGATTGGGTGGAGTTTGCTGTTTAGTTTTTTCTAATTCCAGAGCCTGTCTCTGGATTTCCAGTTCTTTGTCTTTCAACTCCAGTTGTCTTTTGTGCTCAGCCTCTTTGGCTTGTATTTTCTCCATTTCTCTCTTGTGCTCAGCCTCTTTGGCTTGTATTATCTCCATTTCTCTCTTGTGATCAGCCTCTTTGGCTTTTTCTTTCATTTCAATCTCCTTGAGTTTTAATTGTAATTCCATGTCTTGTAATTGCAGTTCTTTGTGTCTTGTTTCCAGTTTAGATGCGGCCTTGGCACTCATTGTGTCTGTGTCCTGGCGCCACACCCCTCTGCAGTCCGTGAACTGTTTGTGGTGTTTGACAGTCCCTAACCCTGGCTATGATAACTTGAGTACAGAAAGATAAAGCAATCCTCTGTATAGCAAACTGTGGTTTGTGTAATGTGACTGTTTTGTACTGAGAAAGAGGGAAAGAGTAAAAAAAAAATTCCTCTGTCTCCCTCTGCTCTGAGTTGCTGTACTCAGCAGCCCAGCTGAAAGGCTGCTGCTAACAATACCCCTGAGAAAAATCTGGTCTATTCCTCAGGGATTGGTGTTCTCCTGTCTTCTGATCCTTTCAAAAGACACAGGGAGAGAAAAACAAAAAAAAAAAACAGAAACCTGGCTGGAGGGTTTGTCTCTTCCCCCCCCCAAACCTGTTTTTCCTGTTGGATGGGAATGTACTTTGTCGAGCACTTCCCCCCACCTTAGGAATCCTGAGTGATATCTCGTCTCACAATGGACGAAAACACCGCTCCACAGGGGGCTTTGTAACAGAAAGCCCTGGAAGAAACTGAAAATCTTCTAACCCTGAAACTGCTTCAAAACCACCTTTTTCTCAAGCTGCCTGTCCAAGCGACAAGTAAGAAAAAGAGAATGCTCCCTTCAGCGTAGCCCAGCTGAAAAAAATTCCTTCTAACAATGGGATCGAAACTCCGCTGCCACCATGTCAGGAGTCTACCCTCACTTGAAACTGGGCGGTTTCAAAGTGAGGACCCGCATGTCTTCCCCCCACCCCAAAATCCTAGGGTAGGTCTCCTTCAGGCTGCCACCACTCGGTCGATTACGTGGGCCGAGACACCCCTATATTCCCCCTCCCACTCCCCTTTCCAGAGACGTTCCCTGGGGAAATACAGATCCACTCATCGGAGGGAAACCTCCCCCCCCTCTCTCTCTCCTAGCCACTGGAAAGAGATACCTGATTCAACTGTTTGAATCAAACCCAGGAGGAACTATCTCCCCCCTCCCTTCTCTGCCCGGAGATAAGCCTGTCTCACCACCGAGAGAGTGTCTTCGCCCCTCCCCCTATCCACAGTAGAAGGGATTTAATCAAGTCTTTATAGAAAGAATTTATTAAAAGGAAAACAAGAAAATACAGAATCTCTATGAGCCCAAGCTGGACACTCATAGGGTATAACCTTGCTAAGTTTTGGAGAGAATCCTCTCTCTTTCTCAGTACACAAAACAGCAGAATAAGAATAATCAATAACAAACACACAGAATTGCAAGCATAGGATTATTAGGTGAGGACACAACGTATCTTTCTAATACTCACTATCTTGACTAGAAGAAATTAGTTCAGAAAGGTGGAAACTTGTAGACTTGATTAAAACATCTGGACCCTTGTAACTCCAGACGGCTAAAGACAAAGACCCCCCCCAAACAGAGGGAAAAGTTCCCTCCTAGGAGTTTCAAATTCTCTTCCCTGATTGGTCCTCAGGTCAGGTGTCCACCAGGTACTATGTTTTAACCCTTTACTAACTATTCATGACAGGGCACCATGGATCTTCCCAACCCCTACTGTTTCCTTCTCCAGTCCCCCACCCCCACCTCAACCTCTCCCTCTTTATCCTCAGGGACCCCCTCCCGCTTATTTATTCCCCCTCTTCCACTGACTCTCACCCTCCAAGCCCCCATTAGCCCCAGAAACCCCTTCCCTCCTGCAGTGAACCCCAACTCCCCTACTAGATTCCTTCCTCCCCCAAGGGGGTGAAAGGCCCTGGGAGGATGTTGGATCTTGCCCAAAGGACCCTGCACTTACCTTGCAGTGGTGACTCCTGTCCCATAGGTCTGGGGCCATCTCCCTGCTCTAGGTGTGGCAATCTGGTGCTCAGGTTTGGCCCTGTCAACCCTCCATCATCATGACACAGGGGCAGGTGAGCCAAATGTGAGTGAATGATGCTGCAACCTCAGGTGCCAGGACACAACGCTCAGACCAGACACCTGGGTCCAACCCCTTGGGACAGGAGCCACAGGGACCACCACCACCGCAGGGCGAGAGTTTAATTTTATGTCATTTTTAAGTTCTTTTTTGTTTTATTTCATGTTATTTAGCATTTGCAAAAAACCACTGGGTTTACTATTCAGCTTAGAGGAGCAAGACAAGAACAGCCATGTAACTGAAGTCACTAAATTGTCAAGACACATTGTTATACAGCTGTGACTTATGTTTATTGTTGCTTCTTCTTCTGCCCTCCCCTTTCTGGTGGGTGTAATATTGTCACCTGGTTGTCATGTGCATTATTGAGGCTCCAAACCTGAAATTATCTCTACCAGGTGGATCCCTGCATCCAAGTGGAACCCTGCTCACCATGCAAATTACATTGTAGGATCATGGCTTTAAAAATTACATACCTGTCTGAAAACATCATACCTACTATTGTATTATTGAATTCTGAAATCAATGGTGTGCCACATAAGCACAAGGGTCCACTCACCTGCTCCATGTTGCAGGACTGGGGCCCAAGTTGACTATGTCTCTTGTGTGGAAGGGGGCTCTGGGCTGATCCTGGGGCAGGGGGTTGGGGTGCTGGATGGGGTTTGGGGTGCAGGCTTTGGGAGGGAGTTTGGGTGCAGTAGGGAGCCCAGGGGTGGGGCAGGGAGTTGGGGTGCAGGTGTTTTGGGGTGCAGGCTCTGGCTACGCGGCAGTTACTTTGGGCGGCTCCTGGGAAGTGACCGGCATGTCTGGCTCGTAGACTCAGGGGCAGCCAGGTGGCTTGGTGTGCTGTCCTGCCTGCAGGCACTGCCCCTGCAGCTCTCATTGGCCATGGTTCCTGGCCAATGGATCTGCGGAGTTGGCGTTCAGGGTAGAGGCAGTGTGCAGAGACCCCCTGGCTGCCCCTGCACCTAGGAGCTAGAGGGACATGCCGGCCCCTTCTGGGAGCTGTGTGGACCCAGGGCTTGTAGGGAGCCTGCCTTAGTCCCGCTACGCCGCTGACCAAATTTTTAGGGGCCTAAAATCTCCCGGATTGGCTTCAATAGCCACCAGGAGATCGAGGCCCGTTCTGGGAAATTCCTAGCCAATCCGGGAGGGTTGGCAGCCCTAGCAGCACCCTATGCTATGGGGAGTGAGGATCATGGTGCTTCTCCACTACTGGAGGTTGGGAGTGGGAGCAGTACAGAAGACAGCACAGGCAATTTTTGCAATAATTCCTGTGATACGTAGAGGGGTTTGTCACAGCCCTAGCACCTGGAGTCACGTTATCAGTGGTGGCACTTGGCATAGAGACTGAGCAATTGGCAAGGCCACACACAGCTCAAGGAGCCCTAGCGTTGCCAACTTTCTAGTTGCACAAAACTGAACATCCTTGCCCCGCCCCTACCCCACCCCTTCTCTGAGTCCCAACCCCCACTCCCTCCCCCTATGTCACTTGCTCTCCCCCACCCTCACTCACTTTCACCAGGCTGAGGCAGGGAAATGGGGTGTGGGAGGGGGTGAGGACTTGGGCTGGGGGTGCAGGCTTTGGGATGGGACCACACATGAGGGGTTCAGGGTGTGGGAGGGGGCTCAGTGCTGGGGTAGGGAGTTGGGGTACTGGAGGGGGTGCAGGCTCTGGGAGGGAGTTAGAGTTCAGGATGGGGCTCAGTCCTGGGGCAGAGGATTGGGGTGGAGAAGGGGATACAGGGTGCAGGGTCTGGCCGGATGGCGCTTATTTTGGGCAGCTTCCGGAAGGGGCCAGCATGTCTGGTTCCTAGGCTCAGGGGCAGCCAGGCCGCTCTGCGTGCTGCCCATGCCGCACCCACAGCTCCCATTGGCCACGGTCCCTCGCCAATGGAAGCTGCGGAGCCGGCACTTGGGGTGGGGGCAGCATGTGGAGCCCCCTGGCTACCCCTACGTGTAGGAGCTGGAGGGGGCACATGCTGCTGCTTTCCGGAGCCACAGGGAGGCTGCCTTAGCGTCGGGCCCCCGCTGCGCCACGGACCGGACTTTTAACGGCCCCGTCGGCGGAGCTGACCGGAGCCGCCAGGGCCCTTATCAACTGGGCGCTCCAGCCGCAAACCAGACACCCGGCAACCCTACGGGCCCTGATGTAATATTACTGCCCCAAATCCCCGTCACTGGCTTGAGCCAGGCCTGTGCCACACCCCTGCTGGCCCCACTGGGGACCCAACGCCCCGCAGCGGGCGAGCCCCGCCGGCGCGGCCATTTCCCCTCCGCCCGCCAGGGGGCGCGCGGCCGCATTCCACGCCGGGCTCGTGCGGCTCTTCTTTTCGGAGGAGGGGCCCAGCCCGGCCGCTTCCAGGACGCTCTGGCAGCGCTCGCGCCCCCGCCCCCCGCCCTCGGGTTCAGCCAACGCGGAAGCGGAAGTTCCCCTCGCAGGGGTTTGTGGGACGCCGGGGAGCGGGGCGGACGTTCTGTTTTCTTTTGGGTCCGACAGAGCCGGCGGCGGCGGCGGGTTGGAGGCCAGAGACCGAGGCGGCGGGTGAGTCAGTCCCGGGGGCGGGGCTCGTGACCCTCCCGCTCGGAGCGCAGGGGGAGAGTTGTGACCTTTGACCCCCCCTCCCCAGCTCCTTCTGTCGGGGCTCGGGGGCGGGGGCTGCGCGGCCGGGGGCTCCCCTGGGAAGGGAGCAGCAGTCGCTGACCCAGGCTGCGGCCTCCCCCCCGCCCGGCGCCGGCCTGCGCAGCCCGTGGGGGCGCGGGCGCGTTTCAGCTCCGTGCGCAGGGCGAGGCGGCGCGTCACCCGCCCGTGCGCGGCTCTTGCGTGTCCCTGTGGCAGGGAAACGCTCCGTGGGTGTTTCCCTGCTGTGCAGAGTGCGGGGGCGGGGGAGAGTCAGGCAGTGATGAGCCACTGACCATAGTAGCGGTTGAGTCAAAAAGTTAAAGCTTCTGTCGTGGTTCAAAGACAGATTTTCAATATCATATGTCAAAATATACAAAGTAATTAGCTGCGAAAGCAAATTCTAATAAGGAGCCTGCCTTAGCCCCGCTGCGCCCGCTGACTGGAGTTTTCATGGCCCAGTCAGTGGTGCTGACCAGAGCCGCCAGGGTCTCTTTTTGACCAGGCGTTCTGGTGGAAAACGGACACCTGCCGACCCTAAGGGGCCCTGATGTAACATTTCTGCTCCAAATCCCCTTCATTTTATTTAGCCTGGCCTGTGTCACGTGTGCAAGTCCCACTGTGGACCCAACACCTAGTAGGTTTTCATTTAGCATTTTTCTTCTTTTGCCTGGCTGAAAATTTGTCTTGCCTCGATGGAAATATTTTTTTTCATAGGTATGTGTGTGCAAGGTGAAATAGGAGTTTGACATTTACTGATAAAAATCAACTTTTTCCAAGTCTGTTTATATGTTATGAATTATAATGGTTGTGTTTGTAAATCTCTGGCAGATCTGTGGATGGTTATATGTATGAGCTCTAGCTTTAAAATTATCTTATGTTGTGGCTAAAACTCACAAATGTGATTTTAGGAAGTATGTTCTGTTGCCTATTGATTCTACCAGCTCTTACCCCTCCCCCATTTATGGCCCTAGTAATCAAATGGGGATTTGCAGTTGATGTTTACCATCATGTAGAGGGGATCTCACTATATTGAAGATACACTTTGTGTACTTTGTTCAGGTCTGAGCAAGAATTATAAGACTAATTCTTCCCTTTAAATTGACATCTGTTTTTTTTTTTCCCCCCTTCCAGAATAACATCATCTAGTTGAGGATACGGAATTCTTCTTCAAGGCTGGACTGCTGCAGTATAACTGTTGCTAGTTGGCACTCTAGTAATTCTGCTCATGTTAACACTGGGTGACGACATAACTTCCACAGTGCTTCCTCCTGAAGCCTACCTTTCTGTTGAGCCATTGAGTACCAAACCATACTTATTCATATCATCAGCTTTTCAGTTTCCCTGTGGATATAATTGTACTGCTTATGACTGTAGTATTTAAGTCGTGGAACTGAATTCATATATTGTGATGGTTAGAAAACAGTTTATAATGGCAATGCTGTTAATTTTAAATTTCCTAATTGACTCTCATGTCAAGAATCAATGGTTTTACTTGGTAATGTTTAAATCTCAGAACCAGTCAATTATTTACAGATAAGGACCACTTTCCTCAGTTAGTGTTTCCTACAGGTTAAGTGAGTATCCATTTTTCTTAGTGGTTTTATACTTCTTTTTCTGTGCTATGGCAGCTGCTACAATAGTTCATGATGCATCAGAAGCAGTAGAGCTCTGTGCTTCCTATGGCTTATACCTTAAACCCATTACAAAAATGTCTATCAGCGTGGCACTTCCTCAGCTCAAGCAACCAGGAAAATCCATTTCCAACTGGGAAGTGATGGAAAGACTAAAGGGAATGGTGCAAACTCATCAGTTTTCCACACTACGGATTTCCAAAAGCACCATGGATTTCATCCGTTTTGAAGGAGAAGTTGAAAACAAGAGTTTGGTTAAGTCCTTTCTAGCATGCCTTGATGGCAAAACAATAAAACTTAGTGGTTTCTCTGACATTTTAAAAGTTCGTGCTGCAGAATATAAAATTGACTTTCCTACTAGACATGACTGGGACTCCTTTTTCCGTGATGCCAAAGATATGAACGAAACTTTGCCAGGGGAGAGACCAGATACCATTCACTTAGAGGGGTTACCTTGCAAATGGTTTGCACTGAAGGACTCTGGCTCAGAAAAACCAAGTGAAGAAGTCCTTATAAAAGTATTTAAGAAATTTGGGGAAATACGTAATGTGGACATACCCATGCTGGACCCATATAGAGAAGAAATGACTGGTAGAAACTTTCACACCTTCAGTTTTGGAGGTCATTTGAATTTTGAAGCTTACGTTCAATATCATGAGTATGCAGGTTTCATCAAGGCCATGAATGCCCTGCGAGGGATGAAACTGATGTACAAGGGTGATGATGGCAAAGCAGTGGCTTGCAATGTAAAGGTGAGGAACTGCAGAGTTATTTTGTAATAGACCTTAAGGGGAAAAAATACTGTTGAATGTCCTTTCCATGTATGAGTTTAACACATTAAACTCTACAGCTGCATTTTATACGGATATCAAGTCAGATTGTTGATGAAGTGACAGCATAAAAACAGTCTCTTGCAACATCCATAGTGGAATTTCAAGAGAAAGGTGTGATGCGTGTCAAATTCTACTTCCCTACAATCATGCACCAAATTAAAAAAAACCCTTAACATTGACATAGCTCTAGGGCTAGGAATAACACAATGAGGGGAGCTAAATATGTCAACTAGGTCTATGTTCTAAATGCCACATTTAATTTCTTAAACAACCAAACAAGCTGTATTTGTAAATATTAACCCATCTCCCCTGGGTCTTACTTTAATATTCCAGCACCACGAATAATTTCAAACAGCCATAATTTATCTTTAAATCAACCTGTTAGAGGTGGATTTTCTCCTCTCCCCACTGCTCTCCCCAAATGTGAAATTCTCTCCAAAAATTACTTTGTCCTGAGGCTCCAGGATATTCAAGATTAATTCTTGCACCAGAAATAGCTTTACTACACAAAAGTATCACAATTTTAAAGTCTCTTTACTCATGGCCTATAGGGCGAGAAATGGGAGCTTTCCAGCTTCCCGGAGGAATACACATTTAACTGTTAACTAGTCCTGGAAGCCCTGGAGTTATTGGTCATGACTTCTTTGTGTGTAGAAAAGTAAACTAGGTTTTTAAATGAGTTTTTAAGAGGTTTTTAATGGTCCCTCTGAAACCTGTAATATTGGATTGATGGTGACTAAGATGCCTAGTATTACAGGCAGTTGTGTGTCAGAGATAGTCCTAATAAAATATTTAAACTCCCTAAAATAGTTTTCCTGTAACAGGAGGCATATACAGGAGACATAAGTAGAAGGGCTTTTTTGGCATCCATTTAGGTTGTCATAGACTTTAAGGCTGGAAGGAACCATCGTGATCATCTAGTCTGACCTCTCACATTGCAGGCCACAGAACCTCGCTCACCCAGTCCTCTTAATAGACCCATAACCTCTGGCTGAGGTACTGAAGTCCTCAAATCATTATTTAAAGACTTCAAGTTGCAGTGACTCCGCCATCTCCACTAGTTTAAACCTGCAAATGACCCAGGCCCTGTGCTGTAGAGGAAGGCAGAACCTGCCCTGGGTTCTCTGCCAATTTAATTCAAGGAAAAATACCTTTTTTAACTCCAAATATAGTAATTTGTTGGGCCCTGAGCATGTGGGCAAGACCCATCAGCCAGACACCTGGGAAAGAATTCTCAGTAGTAACTCAGAGCCCTCCCCATCTAATGTCCCATTTCTGTCCATTGGGGATATTTGTTACTAGCAGTTGCAGATAGTCCACATGCCATTGTAGGCAATCTCACCATACCATCTCCATAAACTTATCAAGCTCAGTCTTGAGGTATTTTGCCCTCACTGCTTCCCTTTGAAGACTATTTAGAACTTCACTCCTATGATAGATACCTTTGTCTAATTTCAAGCCTAAACTTGTTAATGGTGAGTTTATATCCATTTGTTCTTGTGTCAACAGTGGTGCTTAAGTAAAATTATTCCCCTACCTCTCTGGTATTTATCCCTCTGATACATTTATAGAAAGTACTCATATGTCCCCTCAGGCTTCCTTTGGTTAGGCTAAACAAGCCAACCTCTTTAAGTCTCCTCTCATAAAGTAGGTTTTTCATTCCTTTGATCATCCTAGTAGCTCTTCTCTGCACCTGGTACAGTATCTTTATTAGGGCAGGTCTACACTCTGGGGCTAAGGAGACCTAAGTTACGCAACTCCAGCTATGTGAATAACATAGCTGGAGTCGACGTACCTTAGGTCAACTTATTGCGGTATCTGCACCGCACTGGGTCTCCCGTCGACTTACCTTATGCTTCTCGTTCCAGTGGAGTACCAGAATCGATGGGAGAGCAATTGGCGGTCAGTTTAGCGAGTCTTCACTAGACCTGCTAAATGGACCCCCGGTGGATCAGTTGCTGCATGTCGATACCCCTGTAAGTGGAGGCAAGCCCTTAGAAATGAGAGACCAGAGTTGCACACAGTATTCCAGATGAGGTCTCACTAATGCTTTGTATAATGATAATGATACGAACACTTCTCTATCTCTACTGGAAATACCTTGCCTGATGCATCCTAGAATTGCATTAGCCTTTTTTGCTGCTGCATCACATTGGCAGCTCATAGTCATCCTTTGATCAATCAAAACACCCAGCCTTTTACCTCCTCTGTAACTTCCAACAGGTAAGTCCCCAGGTTACAGCAAAAATTCTTGTTAGTCCTTAAGTGCATGATCTTGCACTTTGCGCTGTTAAATTGATCCCATTGCTAAGACTCCAATTTTCAAGGTCCAGTTACCTTTTGTAAAATCATGTTGTATTTTATCCCAATTAAAGTTTACCTCTTAAGTCCTTAACTACTTTCTCTTTCAAAATGTGTTCCAACACCTTGCATATAATTGAGATCAAACTACTTGGCCTGTAATTTCCTGCATCACTTTTTTCCCCCCCTTTTTTAAAAATAGGTACTATATTATAATTCTCCAGACATAGGATATGAACCCTGAGTGTATGGCTTCATTAAAAATCCCTGCCATTGGGCTTTCAATTTCATGTGCCAGTTCCTTTAATATTCTTGGATGGAGATTATCCAGGCCCCTCCATTTGGTTCCATTAAACTGTTTGAGCTTGGCTTCATTAATTTATAATTCCATACCCTCATTTCCATTAGCCACCCCAACCCAACTACCCCTAAACTCTTAATTACACTTATTTAAAAACTGAGACAAAGTATTCATTTAGGTGTTGGGCCATGCCTATATTATCTTTAATCCCCGCCATATCCTCAGTGTGCAGTGGTCCCAATTCTTTTTTCCTTGTTTTCTTATTTATATGACAATAGAACCTTTTACTACTAGTTTTAATTTCCTTTGCAGTGTCCAACTCTGCTTTAATTTTGGCAGTTCTCACTTTCACCCTATACTTTCTGACCTCCAGTACTTAGCTTTCCTTCCTGATCCAGCCCATCTTCTATTCCTTGTAGGCGTCCTGTTTTTTCTTAATATCCTGTTTGAGATGCTTGTTCATCCTGTTTCGTTTGCCACCCTTCACTGCAATTTTTTCCCCCTTGCTTGTGATGCTGGCTTCAGATAGCTTCTGCAACTTTTCCAAGCCTCCTCCACATTAAGATCCTTGAGTTCTTCAGCCTAGTCCACTTTCCTAACTTCCCTTCATTTTTTTAAGTTTGCCCTTTTGAAATGAAGGACCTTACTTGCAGATCTATTTTTGTTTATCCTTCCGTTTAGTTTAAACTGAATTAGCTCATGATCACTCAAACCAAGGTTGTCCCCTGCAGCTGGTTCTTCTCACTATTCACCATATCTAAAATGGAATTACCTCCTGTTGGTTTGGTGACTGTTTGGTGAAGAAATCTGTCAGCTATCACATCCAGGAAAACATGGACTCTACCATTATTAGTAGCATTTGTCCTCCAATATATATCTGGGAAATTAGTCTCCCATAATCTCACAATTCCCAGTAGTATTTATTTCATTAAAAATATTAAGGAGGTATCTATTCATATCCAAATCGGATACTGGGGGTGTGTAGAATACCCCAAGTGCTGTCCCCGGGGACCAATTTGTCACTTTCTTCCCCAAAGTGGTTTTGGCTCAAACGGACTCTTGTTTTATCCATTCCATCATTTCTAATTTCTTGACAGTCTACTCATAAGTAATACACAACGCTATTCCACCACCTTTATCTTTATTTCTGTCTTTCCTAAACAGCACATTCCCTTCAATCCCTGTATTCCAGTCATGACTACAATTCTACCATCTTTCTATTATCCCTATAATATCTGGTTTCACTTCCTGCACCATTAGTTCTAATACCTCCATTTTGTTACCCAGGCTCCTTGCATTGGTGTACAAACATCTTAGTTGTTTCTGCTTGTCTACGCCCAGATTCCTCACCCAATTGGGTACAGTCATTCTACTGTCGGCAGATAGATAGGCGATACTATTGTCATTGGTATTGGCATTATCTTTTCTCTTGATGTCCGTTCTACTCTTTCTCCATTGCTGTATCCTCTTTCTTGATTTTCCTCCTGCTCAATATTAGTATTAGGCATGGATATTACATGAGCATCTCCCAACTATATCCCCAGATTCCTAGTTTAAATCTTTTAATCAGTTGTGCCAGTCTCCACCCCAGAAATCTATTTCCCTGCCTACTCATGTAGAGGGCATTCCATGAGAACAGTCCTCTGTCCGTGAATGACTCCCAGTGGTTCAACATTCCAAAGCACTCCTTATAGCATGGCCTGAGCCATCTGTTTATCATCATCATCTTGTCTCGCCTTCGTTTTCTTCTTCTAGGGACAAGCAGAATCCTACTGAAGATCACCTCGGCCTCCATTTCTTTAAGTGTCTTCCCCAGCCTGTCATAGTCTCCTTTGATGCATTCCAGTGAGAATCTAGCATTATCATTTGTTCCCATGTGAAGGAAAATGAGTCGATTCTTTCCTGCTCCCATTATGATCCCTTTTTAGCCTAAGGTCCATACCCCGTATCTTAGCAACCAGCAGATATGTCATGGGGTCAACTCACCACTTATGGTGCCTCTTTCTGGCTGCTGTGTGGATTAGCTCTTTCCAGGTCTGAGGCCCCCTTCTGCTGCTCGCTGCATGCCCTGTGCCGCTATTTGGCTCTCTCTCACTCTGTGCAACCCAGGGTGCTCTCTTTTTGTGACTTGGGTCTCTGACCACATCACTGTGCATGTTTTCCCTTCTGGAGTATCACTTTCCTTACCAGCAGTTTTAGGCAATCTTCTTTTTCACTGCCCTTATGATGCCACTTCCATGTGCCTGGTGGGGAAACCCAGATCTGCCCTCTACTCTAGTTTCCAGCAGAGGGATCCTCTAATCAGCAGCCGAAGTCTGCATCATCCTGAACCTTTCTGCTTTTTCCCTGAACCTTTACTAATCCTGGCTCCCCCATCTCTGGATTTGCTAGCACACTCTCCCTTCTTCCACTGAGGAACTTCAAACTAATTTCTGTAGTCCCAAACACACCTCCCTTGTCCCAGGGAGTGACTGTAGACAATTTCTGCAGTCCCTTTCTGCTATCAACTCCCTGGCATTATAAATGCCCTTCATGTTCCTGCACAATGGAGTTAATGCTCAGCCTTAATTCCCCCATCTTGCAGCCTAATAGGTTAATTGCCCCCTCTGGCCTACATTAACCTTTTCAGCGTGGGTTCCGGGAGCATACCCCATCACAAGACAGAGCACCTTTCTGTTCTCCAGATTAGCCCTGATCATCTAATTTCTTTGTGTCTGTGCTGGCTGTACATCTCAGATTTACTGATAAAACTTTTTAAGACCACACCGCCAGCGTATTTGTGTATGTGTATATATTTACGAATATAAGTCCCATGCTGAACCTAGGCTATATATTTGTTCAGCACATTCATAAGAAAATTATACAAAATTAAACTTTTAAGAGAGAGTTCCTTTTTTAAAGAAGGGTAACAAGATACAAAATTAAAATAAAAAAATCAGAAAACACCTGTAGAATGAAAATAAATTCAGTTTATATAACTGAGCAGACATCTGAATTGTATTTGAAGTGCAGATATAACCAAAATTTATGATAAATTGTGCTCTCCACCCATTTTTAAACTGTACTTGAAAATTTAATAAAAATACATTTCCATGATACCTAAAAATCTGGCATACATATCTTACTGCTTCTGTCATGATAAAAGGCTTAGGTTTTTGCAGCCACTGCTCCTCAATTAGAATAGCAAGGCTGTTATAACAAATTTGATAGGCCACAATATCAGATAACAGATGTATCATGGGTATATGATGTCTATAGAGACAAGGGCCAATGTTTTAAGCATTAATCTGATGGCTATTTAATGAGGTATAATATTCCCCTACTTTGCAGTTACAGGGGATTGATGTTCATAAGACTATTTAAAATTGAAAATCATGTAGGAGTACCTAAATTTATTATTTTAGGTTAAGCTCTCTAGGATTCACTTTTTCAAATCACAAATACCAGTACTACTTTTGAATAGAAAAACATGAATAAGTTCAATTTCTTTTTTTAATTTGGGTTAGTAAGATTTGCTTTGACATGTTTTAAGTTGGGAGCCATGCACTTACGATTTGGTAATTGAGTGAAATGTGGGCTTTGTTATGAAAAGGAAGTCAGTCAACACTGTGCAGTTCAGAAAGTATCCTTTAAGGTTTAGGGAAAAAGTTCGAATGTGTTGGAGCTACACGTTAAATTGTTTATATACTTCTTACTGGATAAATCCCCAGACTCATGAGTGAAATAATTTTACTTTTCCTCCCATGACAAGACTTGCAAGAACAAGCATAAAAAAATCCCAAAGTCCCTAAACCTTTGTTTTCGGGATGAAGTGAAAGTAAAGCTGATACTTAAATGTACTAGATTAGAATTGGTTTTTGACCTCTTAAACTCATTGTTTCTTAACTGTGCTCTGTAAAGGTTTCCTTTGACTCAACAAAACACCTGAGTGATGCATCAATTAAGAAACGGCAGCTTGAACGTCAAAAGCTTCAAGAGCTTGAACAACAAAGAGAAGAACAAAAACGCAGAGAGAAAGAAGCAGAAGAGAAAAAAAAGGAGGAGGAAAGGTAGATCTAACTTATATCTACATTTTTTAATTTTAATGATGATGATAAAATTCAATAAAACTGCATTTCCTTCCCCTTCTCTCCCTCACATTAGGAATGAATGAGCAATTTGACTAAATTTCAGTCTCTTGCAGGGCTAAAACTTTGGGTCCCCACATTTCTTCATTCCATTCAAAATTAGCAATGTTTAATTTGATCATATTGTAACTTCACTTTCATATGCAGTAGAACTTCAGAGTTACAAACACCAGAGTTACGAACTGACCAATCAAACACACACCTCATTTGGAACCAGAAGTACACAATCAGGCAGCAGCAGTGCCCTCCCCCCAAAAGGCAAATACAGCACAGTATTGTGTTAAATATAAATTACTACAAAAATAAAGGGAAAGCAACATTTTTCTTATGCATAATAAAGTTTCAAAGCTGTATTAAGTCAATGTGCAGTTGTAAACTTTTGAAAGAACAACCATAACGTTTTGTTCAGAGTTACGAACAACCTCCATTTTTCACGGTATTCGTAACTCTGAGGTTTTACTGTACTTTTTTTTTCTCATGCTGCACTAGCAATCATATTTCTAACCTAGAAAAAGTTAATTTTATGAGCAAGATCTTTCCACATATAGAAACAAAAATCCAATCTTATGTTAAAACTGACATACGAAATCAGTTACAAAGTGTTTTGACTAGTTCAGTGAAGATATTAAATGGTCTCTAAGTCTATTATTAATTGACTCAAAATATATTGTTAGTTTTAACTATTCAGTCTTCTAAATCAGAATCCCATTTTTTTCCCCTGTAGACCTCACAGAATTCTCCAAACATAATATTAAAATCCCTTTATCTTGCAACTCTCTACTATTAAACATGTTTTGATCATTTACATTAGTGGTGCGAGCAAATCAGATTCCAAATTCTTAATGCTCTTCTAATTTTAAAATACCTTAGTAATAAAAGGCAGAGTTTTTCAGTTGTTTCAAGAGTTAGTTATGTTTTGCAAATCTTTTGTTTTAAGAGCAGTTTCCCTATAAATTATCTTTAACTGACAGAAAACTGTGGCAGATCCTTACTCTACTTGCAGATTTTAATTTCTGATCCTGTACAATGCAATCTGGAGCTGAGATGACCATCACTAAAATTGAAAGTTTGGTAAATTTATTATAATACCTATAATTTCTTATAATTCTGCACAAAATTATTTTTCTGGACTATTTCAAAAAGTGTTTAAACTAAAATGGATGATTTTGGTAAAATATATACCAATGCTGGTAACAGACATATAAGCTTTTACTATTAAAGATAGTGGGTAAACATCTTCACCTTTGAAAATCCTCATCCACATCAACAGTACTACATGGGCAATTAACAGTGATAAAGTAATGTGTTATGTTTGATTTTTGCTTTGCATGGCTGATCCCATTAGAACATCCCTTCACTTTAAATTCAGCCAATTTAATTTCTGTCGAGTGTTTATTACAAGAACCAGCTAATCTGTTAGACTTCTTTTGTGAATTTCCGTTTTACTTATAAACTGTATTACTGCAGTCTTACACAGAGTGGAAATGACTTTCTTGATTTGTGTTGCATGTGCAATCTGCTTATTTTCCCTTGCTCTGAGATTCTTTACAACAAAGATGATAGAAGCTGTGCTTTTCATTACTTTAGTGCCTAGATAGTTCAGACTTCAATGTTTCCCAACTATTGACAGTATTAGAAAGCAAACTAACTGTTCTGATGACACAGATCTCACAGAAACTTGTTGGCTCTAAATGACAACATACCATGACTGTTGTATATAGTTTGATATAATTCTTTTTTTTTTTAAGTGAGGTTAGTGCTGCTTGTTCCGGATTGACAGTAGTGAGGACTTAAGTCTTCTATCCACAGAAAAGTACAGCATGGGCAAGCTTCCCCACATCGTCCCACCAAGGTGCCTCAACTCTGACCTGGAGGGACCACCTCTAGGGGTGAGAGTAGTTCAGTTTCCATGCCCAATCCAGTCCTCAGTGCTTCTAAGGCGACCAACAAGATTTTCAGTTGTGGTGGATTTTACATGTCAGTGCTAGAAGGAGACATTTCTCTAAGCCCCAGTTGTTGTGCTGCTGTTGTTCCTAGAAGACAGCTGACCAGAATGATAACTATGCATTAGTTCTGAGGAAGGCGGGTTCAGGCAGTGAGCGACACAAAATAAAGTGAGCTAGTTTGATATTTTGATGGAAATGTGCTTCCTAGAGCTGGATAGTTGAAATGTTTAAACTACAATGATTTGGTTTAGCTTGGTCTGTTTTCTAGATAGAAAATTGGAAGACCATGTGCTAATAGTGTGAGTAAATCATTTTATTGACATGGTTCTGCTTTAACAGAGAGAGGTTTTTTTTTCAGGGATGGGATTTACATTTTAGGCTGTGGCTACACTTAGCACTTCAAAGCACTGCCGCGGTAGCGCTGCCACGGCAGCGCTTTGAAGCGCTAAGTGTAGTCAAAGCACCAGCGCTGGGAGAGAGTTCTCCCAGCGCTGTCCGTACTCCACCTCCCTGTGCTCCTAGCGCTGGGGCTTTGACCACACTGGCGCTTTGCAGCGCCGCAATTTGCAGCGCTGGAGAGGGTGTGTTTTCACACCCTGGTGCAGCGCTGCAAATTTGTAAGTGTAGCCAAGCCCTTAGAATGTATTACTAGGAAAAAAGTATGTGTATACATACAATATCTCAGGGATGCCAGGTATATATGGAACATAAATCTGAGGATAGCAAATCATTTCAGCAATTGTATGTTAAGGAAACTGGAGCCCATGCATCAGTGATCTTCTTTTATCATTTAAATGATAGGTAACTCTCCAGGAGCACTGTTCTTCACTCCTTAATGAAGCAAAACTATTGACTTGAAGAGAAATTTTTTCTGAGTAAGGAAGCCAGGTTGTCTAGATCCATTTACTTTTGTCTGGTTAAAGTGGAATTCTTCAGTGGAAGCTGCTGCCTGTTCAGTATTTCTGAAAATCATGCCACTGTTTAGGTGCACATTCTCTTGAAAATCTTGGTCTTTGCTACTATCTACACATTTTTTAATTGATATCTGCTCAAAGTTTTTCTTCTGAAGGATGGATTGCCCAGCCAACTGACTCAAAATGACTGTATTCTAATTTGATTTTACTTGTGTTGGTTCCTAAAACATCTCGTATTTAAAGTTTTGCTTATCCCTAGAACAGTCTGTCTGATGTCAGTTTAGTTTTGCGTTGGAAGGGAAATATTTAAAGATGTTCACTGAATGCATATGTGATGTTTGCTGCTTCTGTCTAGCTGTCAGCAATCAATAAGACCTGTCTTTCCTGAAAAAAATAACAAAAACCTGTATTTTAAACTTAAATTGTAATACAAGTCAAAATCCAAAATCCTGTCATGTCTAATGTACAAATTAATCACTCGTAGGAAACAGAAGGAACTTGAAGAACTTGAGAGAGAGAGAAAAAGACAAGAGAAGTTACGCAAAAGAGAACAGAAACAGAAGGATCGTGAAGCTCGTAGAAACAAAAAGAAACTTGAAAAAATGCAAGCAGAAGAGCAGAAAAAACTGCAAGAGAAAATAAGACTAGAAGAGAGAAAGCTCCTGTTGGCACAAAGAAATCTTCAGTCCATTCGACTAATTGCCGAACTGCTTAGCAGAGCAAAGGTAACTTTGGAAAGCTGTCTTTTTCATATTATTTCAAGAGCTAACAAAAATGAAAACTGGTAGATTAAAATTTTAACTGACTTACGTGTTCACAAGCCAGACCACTTAGCTATTACATGCACCAGCAGTCAGCCCTCTGAATAGTATGGATTGTGAACTCACAAGAGCCTGTCTTGAAGCCATAGGATGTTTGCTGAGACATCTGTTCCCTAGGAAGGCAGGGGTGGAGTAAAAAGAGAGCCTGAAATTATTGACCTGAATAACATTATGCATCAGTTGAGAAAAGAGACCTGCCCACTACTTTGAGATCCAAGAAAGAAATGTGCGGAAAACATGGCATAGAGAACTGAGCAAGGGATTAAGACAGAGGATACCAAGTTTGAATTTTGGCTTTGCCACTGCTCACTTGTGGCCTTGAGCAGTTCACTTAACTGCTCTCTTTCCCATTTATTAAGTGGGGATTATTGTGGTTTCTTTTGCTAATGTTTGAAAAGTACTTTTGAAAAAGCATGTGTAACAATATTACAAAAATACAAATATCTGTTATCCACTGACAGCGACGGTGACGTGTCAAATCATGTCTGAGTCTACAGTCGTCAACATTGTTTCCATGTGTTCCCTAAACAGGACACAATATTGTCTTTTTCTTGAAAAAGTCATAATCGCAGGTATTTTGGATTAATGGCTAATGTTTAGTAACTGTTTTCAGTAAGCAGTAATGCAACAGTCTGTGGCAATGCACAGCTTTGTCTCTTGCTGCCATCATGCATCAGGGGTGTTTTAATCTGTATATTAGCATAAATGTAGTGTTAACATTTTAACACAGCATTCCTTTCCATCTATCACATCATCATATGTACATCACCCTAGTAATTCCTGAGTTCTTGTTCCCCATTGAGTAGAGTCTAATTAAATACTCCCACTCCACGTGAAATAATGCTTAGAGAATTTTTATAAGATTTTTCCTTCAAAAAAACTCCAAAGCTAGATTCTTATAGTCCAGGGGTAGGCAACCTATGGCATGCGTGCCGAAGGCGGCACGCGAGCTGATTTTCAGTGGCACTCACACTGCCCGGGTCCTGGACACCGGTCCAAGGGGCTCTGCATTTTTTTTAAACGAAGCATCTTAAACATTTAAAAAACCTTATTTACTTTACATACAAGAATAGTTTAGTTATATATTATAGACTTATAGAAAGAGACCTTCTAAAAATGTTAAAATGTATTACTGGCATGCGAAACCTTAAATTAGAGTGAATAAATGAAGACTCAGCACACCACTTTTGAAAGGTTGCCAACCCCTGTTATAGTATGTTCATCACTGTGATATAAAAAGTTGTTTAGATGTTACTGCATTGTGCACTGAATCAGTACCTGAGAATATCAATGATTGCACCATTTTCTGTGCATAGCTGTCTTTCCCTTCATATATCTAGGGTAAAACTTGCAAAGGACTGAACTAAGCCTCTTTTGTTCAGCAGCAAAGCAAGGTAAATGTAATATTTAAATAACACACTATTTTGCTGATTGTATTAGTCATTTACGTACTTAACAGAATAAAAACTTCATTTTTTTAAATTTACCTGAAGCATCTAAACCCATTCAATCCTTGAGTTTTGTGACTGCCAACAAAAACACTAATCCTAATGCTGATTACTGTATCATTGAACCTGTCCACTGGGAACTGGATTGAGCTCAACTCATTTGATATAGATTCCTGAATAGTTGTTGGATAGTAATGATTTTTGCTCATATTGGGTTCTGGCGAGTAACTTGGAGACAAAAAGTACCAAGTCCCATTACCAGTTGCTGAGCTGGCTGCTTTTTCATTTCAGCTTTATTTGTTGAACAATTTCCTTAGTGCACAGAGTTATGTAAATATTTTTTTTAATGGTTTTCTTTTTTACAGGCTTCCCTTGTATATGAAAAATTCTAATGTCTTTAACAGATTTTTGGGAGACATAAGCACATCTATAAACTTCCTTTCTCATCCATTTTCTCCTGCCACCTCAATGTCTTTCAGGCAGTAAAGCTTCTGGAGCAGGAACATAATGAAGAAAGAGTCCGTCTTCAGGAGTTGGAGGAGAGACGAAGGCTGCAAGAGGCTGAACTCAGACGTGTAGAGGAGGAAAAAGAGAGAGCACTTGGACTGCAAAGAAAAGAGAAGGAGCTAAGGGAGAAGCTATTAAGCAATCTCCTGAGCAAGAAAACAGATGACACACATCAGAGTAAGGAGGAAACTAAGGTATCTCAGTCTGGCCTATTGAAAACTGTTGTGGGTGGTCCACAGATTGTGTCATCCAGCTGTATAACATCTACCTCGGTACAGTCCATTATGGGTAAACCAAATCAGGTCTATCAGAGGGAAGTAATATCCAATGAAAGTGTGAACTCTCAATCCAAGTATTTAAATGGAAACCTTCACAAGGAAGCTAATGTTAAGGAAAGCAAGACACTTAATTTTAATAGCACAGACAGTTGTTCTGATAAAAGGAGTTCAGGTGTGCTTTCTTGTATTCCTGCCAATAACCAGCAACACAAGAGTACGCCAAGCTATGACCAGAATGCGTGCAGGAAGGACTTATCCTCTGAGCAAGGCAAATGTAACAGAGAGCCAAGTAAGGGGAGGAGCCATTCATGTAGTGACACAAGTGTTGATAATAGCAAAGATAAAAAGGAAAGGAGCAAACACAGAAGAGACTTGAGTAGTGAAGATGAAAAATATATGAAAGAAAGAAGACTCCATAAATACCCTAGCAAAAGTCGCAGCCCTCACCGAAGAAGCTTAAGCCCAGATCGCACCCAGCATAAGAGGGCCTTGAGTACTGAGAGTAGACAAGATAAGAAAGAGAGAAGTCATGGTCACAAAAGCTTGAGCAAGAAACGAAAGCACCGAAAGAGATCATTGACTAAGCAAAGAAGTCCTTGGAGTAGGTAATAAAGGAATTTGCCTTCAAAAAAGGCTATTACAGGACAGATCAAGGCCAGAAAGTTCTGAAGTAGATCTCATCTGTGTGACTACTGTGGGGAAAAAATGAAGTTGCTGTTTGGTGAATCTAGTTCATGGAACCAAGATACGGATAACTAGATTTTGATGTTTCTTTATGATCTGTTTTGTCTCCTTTTTTATATTATGACAGTGCTCTAGATTTAACCAACCTAACTTGGTTTTCATTAGTTTTCATTTTCTGAATCTTTTGATTAGATCGCTTAGTTTCTAATGTCTGCAATCATAACATCCTCTGAATTAGGAGAGATATAGGTGTCAGTTATCAGGATTCCAGTCTTGGCAAGTTATTGTGTACAAAATATTTGATTACAAACCTTTCCTTATGCACTCAATGAAAAAACATGTAGCAAAGCAGAATTTTTGCTAATTGAGCCAGGGGGCAGTATTTTTTTATGAAATTTGGAAGTGACCATAATATTTACAGAATATCTTTTAAACTGTGCTGCAATGCCTCCATTGTTTTTTGAAGTGTATTTACTTTGTGGAAAACCATAAGGCCCAAATGATCATGGCATCTAATGCCACTTATACATTTCAGAATTCTTTTCTGTTTCAGAATAGGTGCACTGTTATGCTTTTAGAACACCAGGAAATATTCAAAAATGGCCAGAAAGCTGCTCTGTCATGTCTTTAAAATGTTTTGGCTGTTTCTAATTATTTAAAATGGTATGGAAACAGTTACATTTATGTTTCAAGTACATACAGATGTGTTGTTTTTTGAAAAGGGGCCTTCTTGCTAAATTATATTTTACTTGCAATGTTCAGATTCAAGGATGCAATTTATCTAGTTAAAAATAATTTTTTATAACATTTTGCTTCTAAAACTGAAGCTCAGGAATCTTAAAACAGCTTGTAACATGAAGGTGAAAGAACAGTTTAGTTTTCATTTTTATGGTAAACTTGAAAAATCTATTTCCAGAGAACCCAAATTGCTGTTTTCATATGTCAGTACATTAAAAATTTGCAAAAGTACTATATTAAAACTTGCTTTGTTTGTGACATTTGTTTTGAAAAAAATATTTGAAGTCGTGGTTCATTAATGAAATTGACCCATCTTTTGAGATATCCCTGTAATTCTCCACTATATTGAATGAGATCACTAACTTTGTAGTGTTAGTTTTGGGTCAGAACTTATGATATATGGCTACTTCCTGGAGACTACACAAAATGAAAACACTGGTGTGCAGCCCAGTGACTTCCCCCAGCTGGTGGTTTCTACCAACCTGCTCTTGCAGAGCTCTGTGTAAGGGGTTAGATTTTCTTATAGCCTGAGTCTGCTGAAAACTTTTCACCTTCCCCTCAGTTCTAGCTGCTGAAAAAGGAGCATTTCCCCAATCCTCTGCATTTTCATTGCCACGTGGCTACTGTACCCCAGCCCTAGGCTTTTTTAGACTTCCTTCCCGCTGAATAGCTCCTGTACCTTTGTCATCTGTTTTTTAGAGCTGGGCAAATAACTGATTTTATTTTTCATTCCCTGGGAGTTCTGAAAAATAAAATTAAAATTAAAATAAAAAATAGTTCAGGCTCAATGGAAACGGATTTTTTTTTAATTTTTGGGTGGATCGAAAAAATTTCACATTGGTTGAATGAAACATTTTGTTTTGGGGCATTTTAAAAAGGTGTGTGTTTGGGGGTGGGGGGTGGGGGGTTAAGCAAGAAAAATGGTGGCCTAGATTAAAAAACAGTGGTAGCAGTGGTGCCCACCTTATAACCTATAGCCTAGAGGATAGGGCACTCACCAAGGATGTTGGGGGAGATTGGAATCCCTGCTCCTGAGCAGGGATTTGAACCCAAGTCTCCCTCTCCCAGATGAGCACCTTGACCTCCGGGCTATTGGTTATTCTGGAGTGAGTCTCTCGATCTCTCCTGTTGAAGCAGTTCCACTTTGCATAAAATATTTCAGTAGTGATAGGAGCAGAGAGAGAGTGTGTGAGATTCTATAGTCTGGTGGTTAGGTCACTTATGTGGGAGGGGGAACACCTGGGTTCCAGTTCCTGTGCCAAAAAATATTTATTTATACAGAGTGGAACAGCTTCAACAGTAGATCGAGAAAGACCCTTCCAGAATCTCTCATAGCCTGGTGACTAGGGTACTCAAAAGGGTGGGTGGGTGGGGATTAGGATAATCTGTGTGTGTGATGGTGGTGGTGGTAGTGGTAGTGTCAGGAGATATTTGGATTCAAGTGCCTGCCCCTAAGCAGAAATTTGAGCCTGAATCTTCAACATTGCAGGTGTGTGGGCTAAAGTTTAAAAGGGGGGCAGTGATGCTGCTACTACTACCAGTGGTTTTGTGACCAGTGCCTACATCCCCTTGTGAATCTAGCTTAAAAAAATAATAAATGATTCATTTTGACATTTCCCAAAAAAACCATTTTGTTTCATCTGAAACAATTTACCAAAATAGACACAGATTCCCAAAATGTTTCAATTGACCCAAATCTGCGTATTTTGGTGAAAGAAGTTTTGTCCAAAAAATATATGCTCAGCTCTGGTTAGCTTTTTCACTTCCCCAACTAGCAAAGTAAATGTTGCAGTTCTTGTCAGATTAACGACTGAACGTTAATCTGATTAGCACTAGTGAAAGATAACAATAGTCAACTTTTTCTCTTGATGCTTGGCAAAGACATGAGTAGAAACAAAGGCCTTGCCCCATTGTCTGAAGTAATCTGTCAGAAGCTTTGTTGCTTCATCTAGGAGCCATAAAAGAGGTGCCAATTGAATACAAGGAAAGAGGCTTCTACTTCCTGGTTTCCTTATGTCTTCGTCTTATTCTAGACCTGAGCAAACTCAGCAATTTACATACACCTTCTCAGGTTCAGAATGGTACCCCTTCTCTCCCATTATTCTGTCACTTCACGCTCCGGACGGTTTAAGGGCTCTTGACTTCCAGGATGCATACTTCAATATAACGATCCATCTAGCCCCAGGAAGTACCTGAGATTTACAGTACCTGAGGTAGTGAGTACCTGAGGTAGTCATGACCAGTACAGGATGCAAGCCATTCAGATTCTGCACATCAGCAAGCGTTTTTACAAAAGGCCTAGCAGTGGTAGCAGTGTTTACCTAGATGGTTGGTTGATCTGAGGCAGGTCCCAGCAGGAGACAGACAGCCCTAGAGTACGTCCTCTCCTTGTTCACCAGCTAGGTCTCCTTGTGTGCTGTGAAAAATTCTCACCCCATCACAAATAAGAATTCAGAGGGACCATGATCAACTCTGTCAGGGAAAGGCTACGTCCCAGAGGACAAGTTCCAGTCTCTCCAGCCACTAAAAAATGACCTAAAGTGAAGTCTGATGTTGAATACTTGCCTCGGACTAGTAGGCTACAAGTCAATGTGTATATCTGTAACACCGATTGCCAAACTTCTCCTGTGGTCCCTGTAAGTGTTGCAGCTTCCCCATTATACCCTCTCACAGGCATCTGAGGAGATGGGGTAAATGTGTGGTTCTTGAGGACACTGCTTTTCAAAAGCAGCCAATCTCATGTGCATAAGGCACATGCATATCTACATTGGGCTCCACATTGACTATAACATATTGAATAAACACATTTACTCTAGGATAAGTAACTGTTCTTTGCTCAGAATCAGTTGTGTATCACAACGCATTTGCTGGTGACGTAGTGTCTTTAGCTTTCAAATCAGATGTCATTGGATCCCAATGGAAACTAAAACAGGTTTCGGAAATCATGTTCCCAAATTTAAAAAACCTGATTAATTTTTTGCATCCACTAAAAGTGTTTTGGTAGCAATAGATAAATTGTTCTATGTGAAATCTTACAGATTTCTTTAAAAATAAATCTCTGACAAAATCTCATCACTTTAACAGGCAAGACTGACTTTCAAGAGCAGTCTGATTAAAATCTGGTACTATTTCTGTGATTTTTCTACTGAATTAAAGTAGTCTTGGCAAGTGACTTCATGTTCATATAATCAGAAAGATATTTACTTAATCTATTATCCTTTGCCAGCTGTAGTGGCTTTAAAATAGATACTCCTGTTCACTGTAGTTTAATCTCTCTGATCAACAGGCTCTTAGCCTAATTAACATGTACTGCTTACACTCCAAAGCACTGGGTTTTTTTGTTTTTTTTTTTCCATTTTAAATGTGAAATGAACATTGCTGATATGTCAAGAATGCCAAGAGTAATGGATCTTTTTAGCTTTCACTGCAGGTATGTCTGTACATTAACAAGTAGTTGCAAATCAGTTTTGAAACAATTTAAAATATAAATAACTTACTACTTTGGGACAGGGAGTTTCAGTGTCAAAGAGATGCATTACTGCAATAAAGCAAACTGTAAACTGTTGCCTGATTTAGGATGTTAATCATATTAATTTGGATAGTATGGGTTATAGGCTTGCCAATTTGTTTGATTAGAAGATAATGTTTTTGTTCTGAATTAGGCTCCACAGAATTTACAAAGGACCCTCAGGAGTATGACAGAAGCTTATACTGAGACAGATATAAGGTTAAAGACTTTTTATTAAGATTAATGAAGTAGTAATTAAACGGTAAAATAACTAGCGTTACAAAGTTACAATTGTATTACTGCTATTTAAAAGATACATATGATATTATGTTATTATATGCTACAAAGCTTTGGTTAATATACTCACACCCTTCCTTGATAACCTGGTGGAGAGAGAGAGACACGGGACCGGCCTCACCTTTGGTGATTTAGGTTCCTTAATTTCTGAGTGAGAGGTGCAAAGCTTAGAAGAAGCTAGAGCTAAGAGCTATCAAAGCTAACTTAGAGTTTACTTATCTAACTTAACCTTAAAATTAAACCCTAATAAAACTAAGAACAAAAGCTTAGGGAAACCAAGCTTAGCTTAGTTCCTTTGGAACTTAGAAAGCTTAAGAAAAACAAGTACAGCCTATTTACTCTAGCAAGATGGGTTACCTCTTTTATAGGGCACAGGTGCCTGAAATCCTTTTTTCTATGCCCAAACTTTATTTTTTACCCACAAAAATGTTAGGGTACACTTACTTCAGAGGCTACTATGTTTGTACGAATTGATGACATGTACACACATATTAATGACATTAGATTATACACACGGTTATTTTTGTTCTCACAGTTCTTTTGGTTCTTTTTTTGTGGTGTACCTGTTAAGTCTGAGGGTACAGACTTGGAAACCGCCCATGCCATTCTACCATTATCTAGTTGTCTAGGTGAGAGGTCTTAGACATATGTGTGGGTGCTGACTTTGCTATCTGGGTGAAAGGTTCCAGACATAGTTTCGCTAACATGGCTTTAGCTTAATGTACAGGATATGGCCTGTAGGTCCCTTGCATTACAGCCAAACTTACTTTCATATAAATTTATAAACCTATTACAATAAACCAAATACTTAAACTAGAAGAAAAGATATATATAGAGAGAGATATATATAGAGATATAGATATATGTTAGTTTAAGTGGTAGAAGAATCCATGGTACAACAGTATTATCCCTTCCCTGTGAGGGGTAAGTGAGCAGCAATGTCCCATGCAGCAGGGCTCAGGTGAGCCGTGACATCAGGCAGCTCAGGCCAGCCCCACATGTGGGAAGGCGGGGCCCTTTCAGGCCAGCCCTGTTTGAGGGGAGGGGGTGAGCAGTTCAGGCCAGCTCCAGGGAAGGTTGGGAAAGCCCCGCATGGTGTCCCATTTGGGAAATATCACTAAAGCCAGTACAGGCAAAGGAGCTGAGATTTTACAAAGTCAGGCACTGCCTTCCTCCACTCCCGAAACTCAGGCCTTGGCTACACTTGAGAGTTACAACATAATAAAGCCGCCCACAGTGCTGTAACTCACTCCCCGTCTACACTGGCAAGGCACATACAGCACTGTATATCCGTACCTACAGCGCTGCAGGTACTCCACCTCCCCGAGAAGAATAACAGCTGCTGCGGAGTGGCTGAGATGCTGGTGCTCCAGTGTAAATGGGGAGAAACCTTATTACGCAGTGATTGACCTCTGGAAACTCCTCGTAATCCTTTTAAGTGAAAGTTCCTCTCCTTGATTTGTTGTGATGCCTCTCTTTGTTTTGTTGTGAACTCCAGGCTCCGGGAGCTGCTTATCAAAAAAACAAACATAGCTACTGTTTGCTGTGAATGAGTAGAGGCAGGCGGGGGGGCTCCCTTTGGAACGCCTACAGTTAGTGTTTGCTTGAAGAGAGAGGTGGCGTGCGCGGGGGGGGGAGGAGGGAAAGGGTCAGTTTTGGCGAATGGCTGCTTATCTGGTCCGTGAGGAAAAAAACAAACAGCTGCTGTTTGCTTTCAGTGAGTGAGAGAGGGATGGAGGAGGGAGGGGGGTTGGAACTTGCAAGGCAGGGAGCTGACAGTGTCCACACTCCAAAAATCCACTCTCTCTCTCCCCACACTCCCTGTCACCCTACCCTCCGCCTTTTGAAAAGCATGTTGCAGCCACTTGAATGCTGGGATAGCTGCCTATAATGCACCGCTCCCAATGCCGCTGCAAATGTGGCCACGACAGTGCGCTGGTAGCTATCAGTGTGGCCAGACTGCAGTGCTTTCCCTACTCAGCTGTACGAAGACAGGTTTAACTCACAGTGCTGTACAGCTGCAAGTGTAGCCAGACCCTCGGCTCTTGAGACTTCAGGGCAAATACTTCACATCGACCATTAAAAACAATTCTCTGATCCCTCTGAAAATTATGATGGAGAATATCCTCCAATGAGAATAGGAACATGCTAGCAGGGGATGGACATACTTCTTAAGCTCCTGCAGAATCCAGAAATATGAGGGTGCTTGAATGTAGTGCATCTAGTAAAACTAGGCAGAGTTATCAGTGGCAAAGGGTAGCGTAATTCTACTGGAGAAGAGTGATGAGAGAGGAGTATCTCTGCTCCAGCCCCAATTCTAAGGCATCTGGTGCTGGGAGGGGGAATCAGAACAGAAGGGCGAGTCATGTGCGGTGGAGCCAGCTGACTGAGTTTCCACTTGCTCTTCATGAAGTGAAGCCTGCCATACTTCCACCTGTCTCTGCTCCCTTCCACCTCACCATCAGTCTGTCCAACACTCTGTGGGGGTCTGGGAATGGTTCTTCCCGCAACCCCTTCCAACCAGATAGCGGAGGGAGGAAAAGTGTTCCTTTCTTCTTCTCCTCCTCCTCCTCCTACCTGTCAAAAAAAATGACCATCCTAGGGGGTGCTACCACAAGTCTTCTTGTAGATAGACACCATCTTTATTTCAATCTATAACTTCATTTATGCCTGCTTGCCTTAACCCTCAACAGGTGACATGGAAAGCAGTTCTCAGCAAGAAGAGGGGTTTCTCCCAAGACAGTGAGTACAGACATTTAAGGTCCACCATTATGAGTCTTTTCCCCTCACACAGAGTGAAGGACCCTAAAATAGAGAAGACTCCAGTGGTTCTACACCACCAAGATGAAGCTGTACCTAGAGTTTTTGCTGAAGATTAGTTTGTACAGCAGACAGGGAGAGAGAAGGTCAGGTAATGACAAGATCTGCATGGGGTAGCCAGTAGGCATGTGTTCACCTACTACATTTGTGATGAGTGGTGGAGCAAGCCATTTCCTACAGCCACGCCTGCACCAATCACTATCCCCTCTATTTCCCTTTTTTGACTTTCTCCTTTGTTTAAGTTTTAGCTTCACTGCTTCATGCTCTGAATCTGTCAGGCCTCACAAAGCTTGCAGCAATTTTTTTTTTCCTGGGGCTTCATTCTGGTAGCAACGTCTGAGTTCAAGTGAGTTATTGACAGTGTCTCTGCAAAACTGAATGGAGCAACAATGGCTTCTGGTCTCCAGCTCTGTTCTTAAAAGGCTTATTTCTTAAAGACCCCCTACAGCTGTGAGGAAGATTGAAACTGTGGGTTTTTTGTTTGGAGGTGGTGGGAATCTCTGGAGCTCCATATACTCCAAGTGACTGCTAATAGTTAATCTAACATAAGCAGGGAAACTCATTTTGGTCACCATTTCTGGTGTGTTGTGCAAAAAGTTTGCTAAATGCAGATGGGAACTGGATTTATTTTGCAGCGTCTAGAAGGGAAAGACAACACACAAGGAAAGAAAGCTTGTTGAATATCCATATTGCATATTCCTTCAAACAGACATACAGTGCAATGTTCAATAAGCACTCAGGAGGCAGGCAAAAAAGCACAGCACTGTGTTATCTTCATAAGCACTCAGCTCAGTCTGCGTCTGCTCAGGCTTCTAAAGACATCTATTTTATATTGAGTATGCGCTGTACCTTCATACCAACAGTTGTATAGTTACTTCCATACTAGCATTACATAATCTCACTAGCCTAGTCACTTCCATACTAGTAACATATCTATCCTTATCAATTGTACATATTACATGGTAAATTGGTATCAGTCCTCATTTTTCATGGGTGGCTTTTTTTGTTTTTTAATATGTAATCATATTTTATTCTCAAATCTGATTCAGTCATATCATTTTTTTTAAATCTCTCCTATTCTGCATGACTTGTTTGTTGCTGTAATTATTTTCTGTTGTACTATTTGTCTACAGCAAGTGATTTGTGGAAAGATAGGTTCATTAATCAAAAACACATAGACAACTCCTTGCAGATTTAACAAAGTAACAACTTTACATAGCACATATTCTTTGGCATTGTGCTAAGATGTCTGATGGTGCCTCCAGAGAACGAAAGCAACCTTCATTTTATTTTTTAGAGTTCCTTCATGTCTTAACAGGAGCTTAGAGTTTACGCCTCAGTAACAGTATACATGGAAACATGTTGCTTTTCAAAACACTATCAGACTAGTGCAGTTATCTGCAAACCTCATCATCACTCCTCAGTCTCCTTGCTTTTAGTAATCTTCTAAGATGATTATCTCTGGTGTCCTTAAAAATAATCTTGGTAGCCATGGTACAAAAGCTCTCCAAGTGGGCTTAATAAACTGTATGGCCTTTTTATTACTCAAGTCTTTTCTGTCCTTTGCTGGGACTGAAAAAAAAAGTCTGTCAGTCTTATGGCAACACAGCAGTTTAGTTAGTTATTATGCCCTTAAATGTCTGGTTATGCAGCCAAAGCTACAGCAAGAATAAAGCATCAAAAAACATTTTCACAGTGGTGAACCTTTAACCAAAGTGTAATTCATGCTAAGGTGTCATCCCCCTCTAGAGACTGCTCTACCCGGACAGAGGCAAGCAGCCTGAAAGCTGGAGGATAATACCTGCCAGCTAATGGGATTATTGTTTTTAGTTCAAGTGGCAGAAGTCTGTGCCACGATGCTGAAAGTAGAGCAGGTTGGGAAATTTTAGCCAAAATTGTTTTTTTATCAGAAAATGCAAATTCATCAAAACCAAAACCTTCTGTGGAACAACTCAGTTTAGATGTTCAGTTTCTCAGGTCCAGGATCTCCAACCCGCTCTCCCCGCTCCCCTCCCCCCCAATAGTATGACCCGGCTATGTGATCTGCAGCTGGTTCATTTCTGAACCACGCCAAGGAAACATCTGTACACACTTGTACTCCGCATGTTCTATTTCCTCACCCTTGTGTGCCGCCCTGATATGCAGTGGCAGGACCTTCTGCCATTTATGGAGGGTGAGGAACCCTGGTGGGCCAGCCGTGGTATTCCACCTTGGTTCCACGGCCCACCAGGATCAGCTGTCTGCTCCTTCATGGAGCTGTGAGCATGGGTGTGTACTTGGCGTGGTTCACCCCTATTTCTGCGACACTTGTCCTTTTTGTGGCATGAGGGAGACTCTGGCACACATTTATCTCAAGTGCACCAGATTACAGCCCCTTTCTCAGCTCCTCCAGAACCTTCGCCTAAGGTTCTGGCTGCACTTTCCCCCTGCACCTCCTAATTTCCACGCACACCCTGTCCGTGGCCCCATGAATTCACAAGATCTCCTCGTCAACCTCCTCCTGCCACTGGCCAAAGTGGCCATCCATAAAATCAGGATGAGGATGTTGGACAGAGAGGCACTCTGCGACTGTGGGGCTTATTTCCATCCCTCCCTTCAATCACACATCCAGGCAGAGTTCCTCTGGGCTGCACATGTGCTGGATCCTTAGATATTTTTGAGGAGCAGTAGGTGCTGTCTCTGCTCGATGTCCCCTTCAGGATCCCTGTTTTTGGCTCTGTAATGCTCATTCCCATTCCTGTTTGATCATTTGTTGTCTCCCAAATTTAGTTGAAGCCTGGGCTTAGTGCAGGGGTTGGCAACCTTTGGCCCGTGGCCCGCCAGGCTGAGAGATGTGCTGGCTGCGGCTTCCCACCACCCCCATTGGCCCGGAGCAGTGAACCGTGGCCAGTGGGAGCCATGATCGGCCAAACCTGCAGAGGTGGCTGGTAAACAAACTGGTCCGGCGCTTACCCTGGCGAGCCGTGTGCCAGAGGTTGCTGACACCTGGCTTAGTGGCTTCTCCCCTGGGGCTAGGGGAAGAGCCTTCAGTTGTGGGTGCGCTTGCACCCCCCCCCCCCACCTTCCCATGACTTCAATAGATAATTTAGCACAGGAACTTGAGCCTGGATCTTCCAAATCATAATCAGTGGGCTGCTGGCTGTTCTAAGGTGGGCGTCTGCTTGTCTCTTTCATTTTTTTTTCTGATGGAGAGGAAATGCAATTTGAGCAACAATGGTGGATCTGATTTGAATAGACAGAGAGTAGGGGGAAGTAGTAAATCTTTTTCCCACTGAAAAAAATCATATGACTTCTTTTGAACAACTCTAATACCAATGGAGTGAATAACACTTGACAGGTGGTGACAGAATTAAATGACATTTGGGAAGGAAATAACGTATTAAAGAAGCCATTTGGCAACTTTCCAAATCACATTTGCTGCACATGCCAATGTTTTTTTTATTTAAATTATAATCCCCCAATCTTGCAAAGGCAAGTAGGCTGTGCTCTTCCCTTGATTAAAAATATTGTCAAGATTTGTCCTCTATAATAGCGTGGACTGAATGTGGACAAGGCACCATATAATGGGGCAGGGCTAGCTGGGCCCAAAGGCTCTCCTTAACCTTTTCCATGCTGGGGGATGGTTTCTCTGTTTCATGGCAGACGTGCTCAGAGAATACCACACTGGTAATATAAGTGCATGTAACATGTTTGTAGTGGCGCTATGCAGTGAAGACGGAGAAAATATGGCATTTTAAATAATAACATTCTGTACATCCACACATAGGCCAGAATGCTTGTAATAATTTTGGGCTAAATTTAGGCTGAGTGTCTTCAGCAACCTTTGGATAATTGGAGTTTACTTTTATTTTGGAACAGAGTGTCCACATGAGGCACTGTTGAGGAAAAGCTTATTCTGCACTAGCTATGCTGGTCAATTTCCCTGTGTAGACAAAGCCCAAGTGACTAAAACACATGATGTTTTGTTAGCTGTATTTCACATACAAGTTTAGTTTTGTCTAGAAATTATGTAAAATCAGTAAGTAGTTGAGAGTACAGAGGCTGGAGAAACTAATTACCTTAACTAAGCCTGCTACTACTATTTGTTATAGGAAACTGTGCTTATCTACAGCAAAAGTGAACTATGAAGAACCCTGTTTTGAAGAGTTTAGCTTAGAAATCACATATCTTTTTCATGGTCAAGAGAACTGATGGTTCTTAGAGAGAAAAAAAGCAAAAAGGAAGAAGCTTTGAACTGGCTTGTAAACTAAAGATTTTCCCATCCTTTGTACCTTTACTTAAAAGAAGGCTTACAATACTGGTGAAATTCCAGAAAAATTAAAATAGTTTCAAAATGATACCTGCATATTGTATTTTGTGTATAATGGGAGATAGACTTGTGCTGGTATAGATGGCAAAGCTTGGCTGTATATATTTGGAAAAGGTAATTTCAAGCTGTTTGGGGATTGTTTGATCATTCATTTTCCCACATTTTTAAACTCTACTTTAGAATTGTGTGGTTGAACTGACACAAGCAATTCCATAATTCCACTGGCTGATAAACTTGATTGGAGATAAATAAGGATCTATATTTAAGGATCCTATAGTTCCACACTGGTGCCAAAATCACCTGCTCAGAATAGCATAGAACTAGGATAAAAGTTTGCCGTTGTACCATGGTTGTGATTAGACCCTGAATTAATGTAACTGATTTATTATGTCTTGATAAACTGTAACATCCCCTGTTCAGGTTTTCGACATTGTAAACACTATCATCTAAACATCTTTATTTTGCTTTCTATAACTTCTCATTAGCATTTTAAATGCCATTTTGGCTGATAAAATACATAAATTCATAGTAATTCTCCAGCCTGTACTTTCTGAACAGAGAGCCAAAGAACAGCTAGAAATCTAATAGAAGTAACTAGCTGATTCAAATTCTTCAGCCAATATGTGTGTGTTTTTAATAACGTCTTTCTCACAACTAATAAGGTTAAGTAAACTACCCAGTATGATCTGTATCTAGTGGGAAAGAGGCTTATTTAAATGACGAAGGCAAGAGGATCTCTCACAGAGCGCTGAAGGAAAATGAGCTCCACAGAAGACCTTGACTATCCTCAGATCTTATTTCAATACAACAATGGGTTTTTAGTCTCAAAGGTAAGAATTACAAATAATGCTTGGAAATTATATTAAAACTAGGTAGGTAGAAATTTCCAAACTCAATTTAGATGGTTATTTTAAATCTCAAGAAAGGAACAGACTCAGTACAAGGGGTCCCAATTTTAACTTTAATCTCCTAGTAGTTTGTCAAATTTTAACTTGAAATAGGCGTGATGAAAGTTTGCAGGAAAAAAACCTGTAAGAGACGTCACCTTCAATGATGGTCCAACTCTGAGATAATTTATCCAACTCCTTGAATTTAGGGGTTTTTTTGTAAAGGGAACCCAGATCTGAACCAAGTTGTATTATTATAAAATCTTCCAAATGATGCTTTGCTAAATTAAAATCACCCACAATCGTGCCAGTCTGTTTTGCTAATAGAATATTTCCACATACCTCTAAATTTTGGTTTTCAGATAAACAGACCACAGATCCAAATGACCCTTGGTTTTGATTTTGCAAAATCTAACCCCAGATAACACAGTTTTGCAAAAATATTCTCAACTACAGTGAATTTTGCATATCTGTACTTACCTTGTGCTGCAAAAGAGAACACAGTTATATTTTGGCAAATTGTATCCCTTGGGGGGAAAACGGATCTAGTTTAATGACTGTCTTTCAATAAACAGAATGGTAGTAAGGCAGAGGTGGAAACCCAGAGATTTCATTTCCCTCTTTGAAGATTTTTTTACAAACCATATATTCCAATTAGTATTTAATATTTCCTGCTCTGTCAAAAGCCAACACAGCAAAACAAGAAATACCATTCATGGAGGGGGGCGGGAATTAAATGCCCAATGAATCTCCTTTCCACTGTGGAGAGAATATAGGATAGTTCAAACAGTAACAGGTTTTTAAGCACTCAGAGAGGCAGTGGATGGCCAACATTTTTCAAATTCACACTCTTAAATTATATTTTTGAAAGATAATCGGAAGATAATTTTGATTCTGCTGGATGGTGTTATGTTATCTCTGAGAGGGGAAACTCTGTGGAGGTTTACGAAGGATCATGGCAAAGCAGAAGATTAGAACTGTTACACTCTGGCATTTTTGTGAACTTTTTCTATGACAACAATAAAATATGCAATTTAGCATTATGTGTTCCATGCTAGATAGAAAGACATAAATAAAAAGACATTTGTTACAATTTGGAGATAGGCTATTAGATCTATCTAAGGGCTCCAAAGCTTTTAGGATTGTTTCTGGCTTTGATGCACGAGACTTTCATTGTTTTTTTAACAATATGTCACATCATCAGTCCCTTAATCATATCACAGTGCCTTTAAAATGTGGTATTGTAAGGGTCTGTTCTAAACATATAAAGGCAAAAAAAAATATGCATACACAATACCTGGCCTTAATATGTAATCATTTAATGGGTAGTTCAGCAGGGAACAGAAATGAAAGAAGCAGTGCAACTTAAGTAATGGTCTCAGTGCTAAAAGCAACTGCAGCATTTTGATGGTTGAAAAATGCTTTAATGGTGGTTTTTACAATTCTTGTAAAAAAATTTCCCCTAAAGACCTGCTCATCAGGGGGCATCTGCACTTTTTCTTAGTCCACTCTCTCCATGACCATTTGCTTTCAGATTATGTTTACCACCTGTGAATTGGGGGTGTTTGATCTATTGCTGGAGTCAGAAGGGCCCCTGTCTTCAGATGCCATTGCTGAACATTTGGGCACCAGTGTCAGTGGAATGGAAAGGTTGCTTGATGCCTGCGTGGGATTAAAGCTCCTGGAAGTCGAAATGAAAAGTGAAGGAGGTAATGTTGTTGGGAAGGGAGAAGACTAACAATTAAATCATTGTTGGTTTTAAGGCCTCATTAAATAGTACGTGCGAGACTGAGTTATAGTATTAAAAGCAAAAATGCTGGAATGAGGGAAGAGGTACAGTGTGATTTGAGAAATCTCAAAGAAGCAGATTTACAAGAACTGAACTTGGGTAGAAGTAAGAGAGTAAAACAGATGCAAAGTCACTTTTCTACCTCTCCTAAGAACCTGCTAACTTGGCCAATTGTCTTTATATCTTTATATTAATTATCTTTATTACATAAAGTGCAGTTTCAGACTCCCTGAGATAAAGACAAGAGGTCAGATCTTCAGCTGCTAGAAATTGGTAGAACTCCATTGAAATCGACAGAGCTATGCTGTTTACGCTGTCTGAAGGTTTGGACCTCTGCAGTGTGAAGTGTACTTTAGAAATATTTACAGATAGCTTAGAAAGAGATGTGTTCAGACAAAGTAACCCTGAATGAAAATCCTATGTATACAAAGAAACTTCCTTGCTGTGTATTCTCTGCTTTCAGCCTGAATTGTGCTCTCAGTACAAGATTTAGCAGGCAGAAATGAGGAGAAAAGCCCGCAGAGAGCAGGAAAAGACTGTACAATATCTATCTACTCTTCCTAATCTGTTGTATTCCATATGCAGCAAACATTGGTGGATCTCTCTGTAAATGCCACTCACACATTTTGCTGACAGAAGCAGCAGTAGGTCTCCTCCCCACGGGAATCAAGCAGTGTTCTAAGGATTAATATAAACCCATTGGTACAAAGGGACTGCTATAATAAACTTCTGAGAAGAGTGGCCTTTTTTACAAGTACCTTTTCTACTCTTAGGCCACGTCTACATGGGGAAGCTATTTTGGAGTAAGGAAGGGGGCATTTAAAGTGCTATAGCCATTCCACAGTAGCTCCCCATATGGATACTCTTATTCTGGAATAAGAGTTGGCTTGTTCCAGTTTAGCTTGATCCACTTCCAAAATGGATTAATCTAAATTGGAAAAAGATACTGATATTCCACAATATCTGTCCATGAAAGACATATTGTAAGCAAAGTAAAAGCCCAAAACTTTGCATCTGTCAGATGGCCCCCATAATCAGCCAGTGAGGATATTGAAATTCACTAGCACTAGATGGCCTCAGAAGTGTGTGAGCTTTTCAAGTTAGGGATTAGGGGTGGTATTATGTCCTGGGGTTTTAATTTTCCCTATTGGTTTCCTCACCAGGTGAAAAAAGACTGGTATGTTAGGTGTTATTGCTGAAATAAGATGCTTTTAAGCACATACACTAAAAAGCATAGTGGAAAGAGATGTCACCACAGGCATATGGCTTATGCAGTTTCACAAAGAAATGGTGATGGTGATGGGGTGTGCTTTTTACATCCTGGAATCCTTCACTCCAGTTCTTACAGCATCTGATGGGTAGATATGGTACGCTATGCATGCGTGCCTGGACCCTCTCCCATCTCTGGTCTATCAAGAGTGGGGAATCTCCTGCAGTTTCTTTGTTGCTTTGATTGCATTCCTACAGCTTGTTCTTGTTACACAGATTATGCTGTAAAACAGGCTTTGCACAATGACAAGTTTGTAAATGTTAACTTACCTTTCCCTTTATTCCCTTTAGCCTTTTACAGGAACACAGAGCTTTCCAACCTCTATCTTACAAAATCAAGTCCCAAGTCTCAGTATCATAATTTGATGTACTACTCCAAAACTGTCTATTTGTGCTGGCACTACCTGACAGATGCTGTGAGGTAAGGAGATGAAATCTTATGTCGTTTGTACAAAACTCACGTACCAACACCCATTGCAATAAAGCACTTTGCTACATTTGTGAACCTGCTCAGGAAGAGGCGTGTCTCCGGGGAAACATTAGAAAATGAAGACATATGTAACCCACACACCTCCTGCATGTGGTGCTCTGTCCCATGTAGTGGAACTGAGACCACTTGGAGATTAATGAATCTGCTCCAGTGTTAGCTAACAGCCATGTGGCTTGTGCAGCATGCATTTAGCTCCAGAGCTCCCAGGTTCAATCCTGCCTGCTGATAATACATATTGACTGGTAATTGTTTCAGAAGCATGTTGAAGTGCAAAGTATCACTATTACTACATGAGCTTATGTTTGCTAGTGCTTCAGTGGATGAATTCACTGCAGATTCAGGAAACAGAATTCTCTGCTATGCTTCTTTGTTGTGTCCCAAGGGGAACATTTAATCAGGACAACAGTTTCTGTGGAGGGAAGCCTTCGTCCAGGCAAATGATGACGAATAGTGACTGAGGGATGCTTGCAAGGATCCTAATTGGTTGTGTTGCCAAAGGCAGAAGAAAGTGAGGAAGGAAGTCAATGTAATTGGGCCAGAATCTCAGCTGGTACAAGTCAGCACAGCTCTTTATGGAGCTGTATCAATTTATACCAGCTGAGGATCTGAGCCCTGTCTTTGGTACATCAAATAGCAGTTGTGTTTCCTTCCTCTTAGTGGTGTCCAATAATGAACTTTAAATAAAAACAAAGGAGAGACTGATTTTCTTTTTGAATTTTTTGGTGTGGCACAGACAGTTTTCAGAATGATTCAAGCAATCAAACAAAGGGTAACACTTGTAATGCCAAAGGTGATTCCCTTTTTCCTTAATAAGTTTAATAGAATAGGTACCTTAATAAAATTGCCACCAATGCAGCAAGGTGTTAAACCAAAAATATGCTCACAATTTTGTAATTTTTTTTTAAGAGATGGGAAAAACCAGTATGAACGAGCATTTGGCGTTTCATCAAAAGACCTCTTTGGTGCTCTCTACAGGTAATAATCAATGTAGTGTTGGGATGACTTTTCTATTTTGTATTACCACTTCAGTGGTGAAATATGATGATTAGTCCTATTCACATGAAAAACCCGTCATTTCAATGGTATCCAGTGTTGAGAATTTCTGGTATTTCTAATATGCTTGTCATTTGGTATCAAAGCAAAAAATTCTTACTTGCAATCTATCATGAAAGTTTGTTATGTACCATAGTTGGTATAATTGAAAATTCTGTTAAATGAGAAACATCTGAGGACCCTTAGGCTTAGCATCATAACACACTGCTAGATTATAAGTGTAACATGTTTTTCTTCCAGTAAGTCTCATAAAAATGCAGGAAGCAGGGCGGATTTATTTTTAATGTTTTGATTAGCTACTAGTGTAAGTTCTTCTTACTAGTGGTCGCCGTAGTCTATTGTGCATGCTGGCTGAGAAGCAGGATTTTATATAGTATTTGAGATAAAAGTTAGTGAAAGATTAATATTATGCTTGCCACCAATGAATGTGTCATAATTTACTTGTGCTACAGATAATGTTCTTTCACATCACTAGATCAGAAGAAGAGATGATCAAATTCATGTATGGTTTAAATGCAATTTGGAGTATATGTGGCAGAGATGTGATTGCTGCATTTGACCTATCACCTTTCACCGTCATTTACGATCTGGGAGGTAAGTGTCATCAGAATTTTGAACTGTTTTCTTTTGTAAGCTATGGATAAATACTGCACTTATACTACGACCTGTGTGAGCAAGAGAGAAACAGGACACACTTCAAGGCCAAGACCAATCACAAGGGAAGCATTTTACATTTTGAGCCAAAGTCATATAAAATTATGGAAATGATAAAAGCATTAGAAAGTGGAATGTTTTTCTCAGTATAAAGAACCCCATAGATCTAAGTAGCAGCTTATTTTCCATCTCACTGGTTTGGTAGGTTTTTCTTCTGCCATTGCTTAAGAAATTCTGCCAGAACAGCTTCCAGGCTACTCTTCACTTCATTCAGTGACTTTAGGTTGATGAATTGCCTACATACGTCTTACCCCCAAACAGCTTTACCATTGTCTCTGTATTTCAATCCTGTCAGGATTTATAGCACCAGGCACTCTCCATTATTACTTCTCCCCTGATGTTTTGCTCTTCCATGTTTCTAAAACACAGAAAGCAGAAATGAAGTCTGGCTAATCTGTTCTGGCCGTTTTCACTTCTCAACCTCTAAAGGCATTCGGTGTGCCTCAGCTGTGTCTTATTCTTCTTTGCAATGGCCTTACCTGTGATTTTCTGACTAATATTGATGACAATTTTCTCCTGTGCATAGCATTAGAACAGCTTCTGCCAATATAGCTCCCTTGTGACAGCAAATATAGCCCCATAACAGGGGTAGGCAACCTATGGCATGCGTGCCGAAGGCAGCACTCAAGCTGATTTTCAGTGGCACTCACACTGCCCTGGTCCTCGCCATCAGTCCAGGGGGGCTCTGCATTTTAATGTAATTTTAAATGAAGCTTCTTAAACATTTTTAATACCTTATTTACTTTACATACAACAAAAGTTTAGTTATATATTATAGACTTATAGAAAGAGACCTTCTAAAAATGTTAAAATGTATTACTGGCACTCAAAACCTTAAATTAGAGAGAATAAATGAAGACTTGGCACACCACTTCTGAAAGGTTGCTGACCCCTACCCTGTAATTTGGCTGTAAAAATTCTGCAGATATCTTCAGTCACACCGCAATCACTTCTGTGCATTTGTGATGCTACTGATGTGTTAAGGTCCGCTGCAGATTATGATGATTATGATTTTTTTATTGTTGTGTATTATTATTTCAAATTTTTCTTGGCTACATTTGTTTGGTTACTTGCATGCCCATAGCACTGATTCAGCCTCAATGGGAATTATCATGTATTTAGGGATAGATCTGTGCTTAAGCACCTGGGTGAATCAGGGTCCGTAAGCTTGATCTGTTCTGCCTTCTGACTATTTCATTTTAAGTAGATCTGGCTTGGGAAATGAATCTCACACTGCAAAAGTTTCAAGATTTTAGAAATAAATTGTATCCCAAATTGAGATGAAAAGCCAAAGTTTCAAACATTTTTGCAGAAGAAAAATTCTGTAATACTTCATTTTGGAAACACCAAAGTGTTTCACCGTTTCCCAAATGGAAGATGCTTCTTGGGAGCTCTGCTCTGTGGCAACTCCACCACAGGAGCTGCAGAGGAGCCAGGGAGCTGTAGGATCCCAGAAAACTGCTCACCAGATGGACTGCTGGTGGGGCAGGGTAGGCAAGCTGGCAGAAAGCAGGCAGGCTTCTATTGGAAACTCATCTGGTTTCCTTTTGAAAGATTTGTTGAAAATGACACATTCCCATGGGATATTTTGCATTCGACGAAGTAGCATTTTCTGATGGAAAAATGTGTTGTGGAAAATTGATCACCAGCTCTAATTTAAGTATGTTATGCTGAAGCTCAATGTGTTCAGAGCCATGGAATTTTCCAAAATGTCACATGCCCCACCCATCACTTGAACACAACTTATAGTTCCTTTTCCTCACTCCTGCCTTCTCCTCAAGACAAATGTACTGGTTGTCCTGCGATTTCAGTCCTCTTCTTCCCAGACTGGAATCAGTATTTTTATTACAAGGGATTAAAAGTGTTCTTGGTGGCCATTTGTACATACCAAGACCTGGCTTTGGTGTAAACCTAATGGGAGGAGGTAAGGGCTTTGGAAATCCAGCTTGTAGGGAAGGGTGCCTAGAGTTCTAATGCATTGCTGCAGCGACTGTGCTGATTTGACCATGCTGGAACTCAGGAGTTTACCGCAGCTCTGCCCCTGGTTGGCTGGATGACCTTAGGCACGTCATTTCCCCTCTCTGGGCCTTTGTTTTCCCGTCAGTACAATGGAGATAATGATACGTGCCTTCTTTGTGAAGTGCTTTTATATTCTTAGATTAAAAGCACTATAGACTCATAGACTTTAAGGTTGGAAGGGACCACTGTGATCATCTAGTTTAATAGCACTATATAAGAGCCTAAGTATTATTATTTGCTATATGCCTTCCTAAATATTGAAGATGGGAGCTTTAAAACAGAAAAATGGTTTGTCGATTTTTGATAAGGGGAATATCTACTGTGGTGGGTCACTGGTATTTTAGCTGTTAGTTTCATGTAAGGCTGGTTGATATTTTTTTAGAATATTTTCATAAAAATTGAGGTTTCTGTTTTGCAGTGATCAAAACAGACCCAATTTTATTGGTTTAAAGTCTCGTGTTTTATGGCAAACACTGAAATGGTTATCTCCATTTCCTGTTTAACAAAACAGAGGTTTTCAGTGAAATAAACTTCCAGTCACTGCTTTCACTTAAAAAAAAGTCTGAAAAATGTCATGAAAACTAAAACTTAGAAAAAGTCAATATTTCATAAAATTTTCATATTCAAACTTATCATTTTTTGAAAGCAAAAACTCTTCATTTGAAAATTTCCAGCCAGCTATAGCTGCCTCACACTGTGTTGCTAAAACAATATCCTTTACAGACTGGTGGTTAGATCAGAGGACTGGGAGCAGGGAAAATTGGGTCCTATTTCAGAGAAGACAGCTAGGCTGGGAGACCATGAACAAATCACTTATCTCTTTTGTATTTCAGTTTCTACCTCCGTGAAAATGGATACTAACATTAACCTACCTCACAAGGCGGCATGAATCTGAGTTCATTGCCGTCTAAGTTTCTTAGATGGAAGATATTATAAAAATGACCAATGTTGTTATATTTGAGCATTTACCCTGTATTTCACTTTCACTATAAGGATGTGCAGGTGCTTTGGCCCAGGAATGTATTTCTTTGTACCCAAAGTCTACAGTCACAATTTATGACCTACCTAAAGTAGTGCAAGTGGCGAAGGAGCGTTTTGTACCCCCAGAAGAACGTCGGATCACTTTCCATGAAGGTAAACTTGGTTCATTTTGTGTGTGCTCATCTGCAAAGAAAAATGTGCTGAAGGGACCATGTTTCATGATAACAGAGTGTATTGAGCAATGTACACCCTCTGAGGTTGGTTTCTCACCTGGGAGAAGTTGAGCTATTAGGTGCCAAGGATGCAAGTATATACCAAGGCCTTCAACATCATCCCAATTAAACAGCAACGTAAAAATTAAAACCCAAGCTCCATGCTGTGTGCCTCCTAGCCCGTCATTGTCACATGGTGGGGATGCGGCTTTACAGAACAATTGTGGGCAGGTCCAAAGTGTGCAAAATTGTTGAAAACAGTAGGTTGGGTAGATTAGTGCAATGTGACTGGCCACAAAGGCCCATGTTACATTTGAAGGGATAAATGCTGTTGGGGCCTTGTTACGATATAAACTGAGTGTTGAGGCATCTTGCTTTTAGATGTCTATTTTTACTATTTAAATCAAAATAAATGGTCAGTTTTGAGGGAGTGGGGGTCGGAGGAGGAGAGGAGAGACAGAGAAATGGGACCCAGCAGTGAAGAAGAGAAAAAAGTACAGAGGGGTGATGACCTAAAAGCAAAGACAGAGAAGTGTGCCAGACAGTTTATAGGGGTGTAGCAGACAAGAAAGAGAAAGAGACATGAAATTGGCATTCAAGTGGATGCATAAAGAGCACACCAGCAATTATTCAATACTGGGAGATTTGCAGGACCACGCAGAGGATTCAGGGGGCCTGGGGCAAAGCAATTTTGGGGGCCCCTTCCATAAAAAAAAGTTGTAATACTATAGAATACTATATTCTCGTGGGGGGCCCTGCAGGGCCTGGGGCTTGGGGCAAGTTGCCCCACTTGCCCCCCCCCAGGCGGCCCTGGAGATTTGCCCCCTAAGTGGGGCTGTGAATCTTCTTTATTTGTATTGTGGTCCCACCTAGATTGGAGGAGGTTTTTTAAATGTAATTGATGTAGAAGGAGGTGCAAATTAACTTTTTTTTGGTTTGTTTAGGGAACTCTCGCCATCCCTTTCTTTTTACTTCCTTACACATACGTTCATTTCTGTCTCTTCGGAGAAATTGTGAAGCACTAAAATGTTTCCAAAGAATCAGATATGTCTATTAAATGTTTGGCTGCTTACATTTTTCAGGCTTCTTCCACACTTAACAAGAACAAACCCCCTTCACACTGCCACACGGCATTAAGAATTTTTGCCATACATTCTTAGTCACTGCTTAGCATTGGCCGTGAGCATGACAAGCCAGAGGAGTGTAGTTTCCCAGCACGTCTTTTGAGTAGTTTTGGAGCTAGCTTGTACTTTTTGCTACACCAAATTTAAAATGGTTGCTTATTCAGGCCTGTTCTTTGCATTGTTTTTCTTTTTTGTTACAGGAGATTTTTTTAAAGATCCAATTCCAGAAGCTGACCTGTACATTTTGGCTAGGATCCTGCATGACTGGGCAGATGACAAGTGTATGCAGCTATTAGCAAAAATCCACAAGGCTTGCAAGCCTGGTATGTTTTCCTCTTTGCAAAATAGAGAATTATATGCATCATTTGGATTGGACAGGGTTTTTGTGTTTTTTTTTTTAAAGTCCATTTGAATGAAAGACTAAGTAAAGAAACATACACTGAAAGCCTTTCTCCTTTTAAGTCAGTGATTTGTATCCAAGCCATGCTAGTAATAATGGCCAATGTGAAAATTTTCACAATTGGTTTCTAGGTTTGGGCACTTCACTTTAGACATGGAAGGCCAGATATTTAAAGTTATTTAGGTGTCTAATGATGTTGACAGGCACCTCTTCAATTTTTGAAAATTGCTAATCTGTGTTTCTAGGTGCCATGAGGGTTTGATTTTCAGAGGGGCTGAGCAACCACACCTCCGGGGCTCATTTCTGCTGGCATAAATAAATGTTTCAGTCACAGCTAATAGGTTCCCCTTCACTCTCTACTTTGAAGTACAGGAAATAAGTTAACTGATGCACAGAATCCCTCTTGCTATTTCATTAAATAAATATAACGTGATTTTTCTTCTCATTTAAGGGAGATCACTAAGGTTTTGGAAATACCTAAAAATGCAGTTGAAAAATAAGCTTTCGTGTCCTCCTCTGACAAATTAACGTGTTAGTTTTTAAATCTCTTTATCCCACTAGGGGGCGGAGTGCTGCTGGTTGAAACACTTTTGAATGAAGACAAAACTGGGCCTTTAGAAGCCCAGCTTTACTCTATGAACATGTTGGTTCAGGCTGAAGGAAAAGAACGAACGCCAACCGAGTACAGAAAGCTCCTCGCTGCAGCTGGTTTCAGAGAGATTCAAGTCAAGAAAACAGGAAAGCTCTATGATGCTATTTTAGGAAGAAAATAATTCTGTCTCTTCTTTCTTGCCTGTTAGATGTGTAAATGCAGTAACGTGACCAGCTTTTACTAGACCGCAGCAATGAACTCAGCTCATAGTTAACCATGTCACTTTCTTTGTACAACAATACACTGCTAGAACATTCACTCATTATGTATGTTGAGCCTACAAGGACTGACGGTCTGCCAGTTTGAATGCGAATCCTGTTTGGCTCTGGACTGTAACTGTGGGAATAAAGCAATTAACACAGATTTAACAAGAAATAGCATGTGAAAGCAACTATGTGTTGCCGGCCCAGAGGGCCTGAGGGGGCAACAGCGGGGTTCGTTGCCCGGTGTGCGTCGCACTAATTAACACACCAGGGTGGAGAAGCAAACCAAGTTTATTTGAGATCTGAAAGCGATGCCAGGAGACAGACACGTCTCAAATCAAGCACACTAATTACAAGCAAGTTCCCATTTTATATTTCAAGCTGTCTGTACAAGCCTTTGTTTCTCCCTCTTTTTCCCCCTTTCTCCCTCCCCCTTGCAACAGTTACACTAAACACTATATTGTAGCTTGTTAGAACTGTTCTCATTTGCATGTTTATCTATGGCCTTCACAGCACAGAAGCATGCAGACTTCCCTCCCCCTTCTCCCCCGTCTTACTGCCGCTTTTTGCTGTTTCGAGCTGTACTGCAGCTGCAAGCTAAGAAAGCTGACAATTACAAATTTTTGCTTGCTGTTTGTTAGCATTTTAGGCTGGTTAAAGTTCACAGCATGGAAGAACTTTGGTTCACCTAGGCCTAGAGACACAACTTTGGTTCACTTAGGCCTAGGGACACCAACAACTCCCCCCTTTGAGAATACTCAAACTTTTGGCTGAGTTTTCTCAAACTTTGAGGACAAAAAACAATTAAGCTCTAGGGAGCTGGGGTCATTAATGAGGGGGTATTCAGTCCCACATTCATCCTCCCCATGGACCCGGCAGGATTTGGTATGTGGGAGCCCACATCCACCCTAACCGGTCCATATTCTTGGAAGGAGCACTGTGAACGTCCACACTTCCATCCAGAAAGTGTCCAAGTATGTCTCCATGACCACAGGTCAGATGGTTCCTGATGTGTCTGTAAGGGCAGTGGGCCAAGTCTGGTGCTCAAGATCACGCCGAATGGCCATCAGCTGGTCATTCAGGAAATCCTGAATTTCTGAACATGATAGATCCCACTGCAATGCCTTCCCAGTGATATTCAATACCATCTCTGTCAGTAACTTCTGGGTCATAGAACTAAGGGTGGAAATGACATGTAACTCACCAACTCCAGCCTATACTTAGGTTAGCTGAGCTCCAGAAATAAGGCTAGTGGCCTTTTCTAGTTGGCCCAATTTCTTATCATGTTCTTGGCTTTTAAGAATATTTTAAATGGCTGTTGCACTATTGGCCCTAGCCCACAGGGATCTGGTTAATTCCCCATTTTTCCAGAGGAAATAACCCAGGTTCTCTGTTGTGCTAATCCAATGGCAGCCCCTTGTGAGCAATCTGGGTATGTAGAAGTGATCTGGAAACTGGATAAGGGCAATGTCATTTAAAATCCAATTAGGGAGGGCATTACATGCTGAAGGATTTATCCAAAACACAGGGCGCAGCCTGTAGAATAAACCCCAAAATCCAATCAATACCACATTCCCAAGCATGGGTCCACAAATTTCTTCCTGCCCGTGTATAATTCTTTGTTTCTTCACCAGGGTCAGTTCTTAATGTTTTTTTGTAGTCAGGAATTCCTGGACTTTGGCAATTTCAGTAGAGTGAGTGTTCCGTCTTCTTTCCCGAAACAGTCGTGGTTCAACATCCTACAGGGGAGAGGTTACCAGCACATCACCCTGTAATGGTTTTGATTCTTATAGAAAAGTTCAAAGGCACAGTAAATCTGTCAGTGGACAAGGGAGAGGATACTAGACTTCACCTTGTACTTTTTCCCTGCTGTCCAGAAAGCACAGTGGAGCTAGAAGGAGAAATAGGCTAATCATCAGTAGGAGAATTCTCCTGATGTGGAGTGGTCTTTTTGCAGTGAGAATCATGGGTCCAGGCAATCAGTCTTTGGCACTTCACAGTGGTGTTGGTAGACAGCAGGACTTAATAAGGGCCTTTCCAGCATGGAGCCAAAGCAGTCTTTCGTTGGTAGACCTTTACATTGATCCAGTCTTCTGGTTCCAAGGAGTGGCAGGGCTGCTAGGGTCTTTGGGTAGCGCTTCTTTACCTGTGAGAAAAGAAACCTAACACATTTCATTAGTGACTGGCAGTGTTTTACAGATTTCATAGCTGTGTGGGCAAATTTAAGTCCCCCCCTTTTTCTGGTTATCAGCCAAGTCTTAACTGTGAGCAGTGTCCTTGAATGGGGCCAGCGCCTTATCCTTAGACTGAGCATGTTAGCTATTTTTTTTCCAGTTAATTCATTCTGTTCTTTTTTTCTTCTTCCCTTCTTGGCTTTTTTTAACCTACAAAGGAAACTTCCACTCTTTACTCATACACCTTTTCCCAACCATGAACACATACACATTGCCATTATACAGTACATTAGTCTTATTATTTAATGTATGCCACATATACCCTTCCACTAAAATAACCTTATTACAGAGCTTTGGCACAACAAGCCAGGACAAGCACACCCACTTTGATGAGTTCATTCAATACAACCTCTAGTCCAATAGCTTTCCACCATCCCCAGCCCTCTGGCTAGAAGTCTGAGATAGCCAGAAGGATTCCATGTACAATATGGGGAGTGGGTTAACTTTTCATGTCCTTGCTTCCAAAGACTGTTGGTATGCAAATTTTAATAACAATTTTTAGTTAAAACATTTGGCCAATAAAGTTTCCTTTTGTTACTTAAGCAAATGTATTAGACTTTAGTATATTACATTTTTCTGATTTATCCAAACACTTTATATTCTAAATTGTACAAAATAAGTATCTGCATTTCAATCCAACACTTCCGCTTGATTCCATGAAAATATTAAACACAACAATTCTGGTCACGAGACAAACACCACAAGACAGAACATAGAACACAAAACATAATTTTTATTGTGCCAGTAAATGCATGGTACGTTGAATGCTGTTGAGCTGGCATCAGTTTTCTTTGATTATCTGAAAGACAAAAACAGAGGTCTACCCCTTCTGGGCAGTCAATCATCACTTAAAATATACAAATACCCTTGTTGATTTTAGGCAAAACAGGGGAATTACCCCATATTTTCTTGTATGTGTTTCATAGGCAGCCCAGGTTTCAGTGGCTTCTACCTTATCAGTTAGATAATTTGCATTAATACAGATACTTTTTGGCTTGCTTTTTACTTTTAACTCCTGCTTTTAAACACTGAAAGAAAACATCACCACTTCTAGTGCCCTTAGAGCCTAATACAATTTTAATTACATAGCACTGTATACATTTTTTCAGCTAATTCAACAAAATTGTTCATAGCCAAATGATTGCAATCTAATAATTTCTTTGCCTGATTTTATTTACAAACATTTTAAAGACACCAAGAACTTTCCTCTTTAGCATTTTTACAAAGTTCAACTGCTGTTCCCTCCAGCAACTACAGAGTTAACTCTTCACTCTCCCTTAAATCACTTGCTTAAATCACTTATCAATTCAAAACACCATTCCAAATATCCTCCTGGGTATTTGGAATCCCCATGCTTATACTTACTTACTCCTTCCTTCCACTACACCCTCAAAAGTTTCCAACCTGTTTTCCAATCTCTCTGTCTGTTGCCTGCCCACCTGGGCCCGATCCTGCTTTTCTCGCTGAACCGTCCCTTCCATGGGCACTAACTTGTTCCACTACCAGTTTAGCTAGGAGGGTGGGCTTCTTAACTAGCCCCCACCCCTTCTGGTCTTTTCCCTTAAACATTTTTACTTACAAGACTACCCGAGTCCTCCCTTGTGAGGCTTGCCACCTGGGCAAAAATACATGGCCCATTGGGTAAAGGCCATCTATCTGCTGACACTTAAACAGAAAAGAGAATTACACAGAGAACAGAGGGAATTACGGTCTAATCCAGATTTTCCTACTTCTATTACACTGTCCATTATAGGGGACGGGACAGAAGAATCTCAATACAACCTCAGAGCTTCATCGCACACAATGGCTTCCACCCTGAGGAATTACGAACGAGAAGTTCAGTTCCGCCCACACACCTAACGCCCAAATGAACAGAGCAGAAAAACAACAGCAACCAGTTAAACAGAACAGAACCAGAACCCAGATAGCAAACCAGAACCAGATAGTGTTTCCTTATTCTATTAGAGCTCACCTTTAATCATGCAATCCTCAACATATAACTCCAACAACATAGAGCAAACATAAAATAACAAGGGTAAAACAGATAGATGCTGTAAATTCTGCAGGGCTCCCCCATTCTCGATTGCTCACCAAACTGTGACAAATTTCTGTTACCAATCGATCCCTCATGTCAGGTGATCAGGCTGACACTGCAGGACGTTGGGGGAGGATAAAGAAAACACATCATATAACCAAATTTTAAAGCTTCATTAAAAATAATAAAACAACAATGGAGAGTATTGGGAACGCTCCCACATCACTCAGGAAAAATATGAATGCCCCAAGCCTTAAGCCACTTTAATACTCACATATGTCCAGACTGGCCACATCTGTGTATAACGTTCAGAGAAGGGGAATAAGTGGACGGGAGATTATCCTGTATACAGCTTGTTTAGAATTTCCAACATGCTTCTGCTCTTGGGAGGGCTGTTCTTTTACACCCTGGAATCTCCTGCGGTGTCTCTTTCAGAGATTCCAGTCCAGGTCAGCTGCCTATGGCTTCTCCAGTGTCACCAAGCCACACCGGCTCTAGGGTCGCAAAGGCACACTGTTTGATCTCACTGGACAGTTAAACTTTGCAAATGTAATCTCAGTTCTGTAACTTGTATTGCCTTTGGTTTGCCTCTGTCTATATATTTTTTTCTCCACAGTCAGCTAGGGCTGAAAGCAGTTTTTCTTTGTACTTAGCATAGTCTGCATTGATTCTTGACCTTGAATGCAGAGCAACTTTCTCTTTATCTCTGGGCCAAGCTGAATTTCAAATTAACCCATTCCTAGACAAATTGCTCACACTGTGTCAGAGGCTCTTCTTTGGTGATTAAAAGCTCCTCTGCGATGTATGATCTTATCTAGATTAAAGGTACCTTCTAATGGGCATTGTTTAGATGGATTTTCACGCGTGTGAAGATTCCAATTCTCTAAATACCTGCAGGTTTTAAGACCATAATGTACATACATGTAATATGCTGGGGTACTCTTAGGGGGTGAGGTGGAATGTTTAGACTGTCCCTTACCCATTTTCCACTCACACACACAGGGAGGGTGCCTTGTCCGTGCTAGCGGCTCATAAACTAAGGATCTCTCCCTACAGGGTACTCACACAGGAGAGACTAACGTGGATGACCACGACTCTCCTACACCTCCCTTCAGCAAAGAGCGTCGGCTAGTCTCTGGGAGACGGCGCCGCTTACTCTGATTGCGTCCAGTGAGATGATCAGACTGTCAGTAGCCCACACGGAAAGGAAGTGGGGGGAGGGAAGATGGGTTCACACACTCCTAGACCCAGGTAGCTTCCTCGCCGGATGATGCCAGGCTGAGTCAGCCCACCGTGGGTCGGATCTCCTAAAAGATTCACTAGTTACCGGGCTTGCGTTAGAGTAGTCCTGGTCACGAGCTTTCGCTTCACAGGGTACTCTGGGCATCTTCCGGTAACAGTCACTCACGCTGGTATACACACACACACACACACACACACCCACCCCAAGGCCATTATTTCCTATTACCACAATGCATTTTATCTTGCTGCACAGTCAATAAGTTCAGATGGCATGAGCCCAACAGAGACAGACGTCCCCGCGGACAGTCCTCCTCCCAGTGCAGCTCTGGGGCATATGATGGGGGATTTTTACAAGAGCTCTCCATGCAAACTAGAATGCATTCTAAGGGCATACACCCTGCCCTGCCTGCCCCATACTCTAGGGATACGGAGACACTGGGCGTCCCCAGGTCCTAACAGGAAAAAGTCCACACCACTGGACTGTTCCTACCTTATCCACAGGACCGGTTCCTCACCGTCGCCCGCAACTGCTTCTTCGCTATCTGAGTGCGTTGCACCGTTGTGTCCTCCAAGGTCGGCCTGACGTGTCTCTGCCGAGGCCCCCGGTAAAGGCACCGGTGCGCGCTGGGTGTCGGCTGTGACCGTAGTCCGCCGGCCGTCGGAGGAGTCTGGGCAAGGCTAAATTTCAGCCTTGAGCCCACCCAAGGACGCCAAAACTGTTGCTGGCCCAGAGGGCCCGAGGGGGCGTCGCACTAATTAACACACCAGGGTGGAGAAGCAAACCAAGTTTATTTGAGCTCAGTAAAAGGTGCAAGTTCGGCCGACCGCGGCTCCCACTGGCCGCGGTTCGCGGTCCCAGGCCAATGCAGGAGGCAGGAAGCGGCGCGAGCCGAGGGATGTTCTGGCCGCGGCTTCCTGCCTCCCGCATTGGCCTGGGACCGCGAACCGCGGCCAGTGGGAGCCGCGATCGGCCGAACTTGCCGACGCGGCAGATAAACAAACCGGGCCGGCCCGCCAGGGAGCTTACCCTGGCGAGCTGCGAGCCACCGGTTGCCGACCCCTGATATAGGGTAAAAGCACACAAAATATCAGATTTAATGCGGGGAGACCAGATTTCATGGTCCATGACACATTTTTCATGGCCGTGAATTTGATAAGACCCTAACAATACCTCTTCCTAATAAGCATCAATTCCCCAAGCATAAACCCTCAGTAACTATGTTGGCCTTATACAGTATCCTGATTGGCAAAAAAAGCAGGTATAGCTACAACCCGGATGGAGACTTTTTTCTTCTCTTCTCTTTCCTTCTCAAGTACTTGGTCTTGTCAAATGTCCCCTGAAGCAGGGTTTTGGCTACCTCAAGGCTCTCTGTCTTACAGCATCACTGACCTCTTCAGATGTTAATTAGGGAACTAACTAACTAACACTGTACATATGATATTTTTAGTACTTATACCTCTTGCTCTCAAAGGAGTCATGTCCCAGAAATACACACGGTGGATGTTTCATTACTGGTATTTCTAATTATATTTTAGAAGGGACTGCAAAACAGACAGAGATCAAAGATCAGTTAATGGTTTCTTTCTCATCAATCACTCATTTGAGCTATGCTCACCACATTCATATCAATCACAGTAATTCATCATAATAATTTGGCACTGTCCTAATGTAATGCTGACAGAGCCCGGTCTTTGGCAGATGAGATCGAACCTGGGGCCTCTAGAGTTTAGTGCATGAGCCTCTATTGCATGAGCCAAAAGCCAACTGCCTGTTAGCTAAAGCTGTAGAGCAGACTAATTTTCTCTCTCCCTCTAAGTGGTCTCTGTGCCACTACATGGGACAGAACAACACATCTCAGTCCCAACCCCCCTGGGAAAGAGGCTAGGAACACTCCTGACCAATCAGATTAAGTGAACTACCTAGTGTGATCTGTATCTAGAAGAACCGAAGCTTATTTGAACAAGAAAGGCAAGAGGATCTCTCACAGTGCGCTGAAGGAAAATGAGCTCCACAGAAGACATTGACTATCCTCGGATCTTATTTCAATACAACAATGGGTTTTTAGTCTCAAAGGTAAGATTACAAGTAATGCCTGGAAATTATATTAAAACTCATCAGAGGACATTTGCTCTTTTTCTTATTCCACTGCCCCACCCCCATTTGCTTTCAGATTATGTTTACCGCCTGTGAATTGGGAGTGTTTGATCTATTGCTGGAGTCAGAAGGGCCCCTGTCTTCAGACACCATTGCTGAACGTTTGGGCACCAGTGTCAGTGGAATGGAACGGTTGCTAGATGCCTGCGTGGGATTAAAGCTCCTGGAAGTTGAAATGAAAAGTGAAGGAGGTAATGTTGTCGGGAAGGGAGAAGACTAACAATTAAATCACTGTTGGTTTTAAGGCCTCATTAAATAGTACGTGCGAGACTGAGTTATAATGTTAAAAGCAAAACTGCCAGAATGCGAGAAGAGGTACAGTGCGATTTGAGAAATCTCAAAGCAGCAGATTTACAAGAACTGAACTTGGGTAGGAGTAAGAGAGTAAAACAGATGCAAAGTCACTTTTCTACCTCTCCTAGAACCTCTTTAACTCATTGGACCAAATTCAAAAGCAATAGTAATTACCCATGTGTAAGGCAATTTGAGTCTAAGCAGCTGTAAGGGAATCTAAGAGAATGTTGTAAGATGTGTAATGAATATATAGTCTGGAGGCCAGAAGACAGTATTAGTTACACTAATTTAGACTTCTTTAAGCTCTCCTGCTAACTTGGCCAATTGTCTTTATATCTTTATATTAATTATCTTTATTACATAAAGTGCACTTTCAGATTTCCTGAGCTAAAGACAAGAGGTCAGATCCTCAGCTGCTATAAATTGGTGGAACTCCATTGAAATTGACAGAGCTATGCCTGTTTATGCTGTCTGAAGGTCTGGACCAGGGCTGCTCGGGGAGGGTGGTGGAGAGGGGCAAGTGGGGCAATTTGCCCCAGGCCCCGGACCCTGCAGGGGCCCCCACAAGAGTTTTTCAAGGCCCCTGGAGGGGGATCCTTCACTCACTTTGGGGCCCCCAGAAAACTCTCGCGGGGCCCGGACCCCCTGAGCTTCTTACACTCCGGGTCTTCGGCGGCAATTCGGCAGCGGGGGGGTCCTTCCACTCCGGGACCCACTGCCGAAGTGCCTGGTCTTCGGCGGCAATTCGGCGGCGGGGGGGAGCTCCCACCATGGGTCTTCGGGGCTCTTCGGTGGTGGGTCCCGGAGCGGAAGGACCCCCCGCTGCTGAATTACCGCTGAAGCAGGGCCCCCCCTGCCGCTGAAGAACTCAGACCCCCTGAACCCTCTGGGCGGCCCTGGTCTGGACCTGTGCAGTGTGAAGTGTACTTTAGAAATATTTACAGATAGCTTAGAAAGAGATGTGTTCAGATAAAGTAACCCTGAATGAAAATCCTATGTATACAAAGAAACTTCTTTGCTGTGTGTTCTCTGCTTTCAGCCTGAATTGTGCTCTCAGTACACGATTTAGGAGGCAGAAACGAGGAGAAAAGCCCACATAGAGCAGGAAAAGACTGTATCAGATACATCTACTCTTCCTAATCTGTTGTATTCCATATGCAGCAAACATCGGTAGATCTTTCTGTAAATTCCACTCACATATTTTGCTGACAGAAGCAGCAGTAGCATGCTTTAAACAAACAAGAACATTGTTTTTTTAAAAAAAAATATTTGTATTAAACACAGGACGCATACAAATGTTCTTGTGAGTGGGGTTTTCGAACAATAAATACCTTGTAACATTGTCTTTGGATAATTTCAAAAAACTGCAGTTCCAAATGATTGATTTAAATTAGTAAATGACAAATGGATTCAGCGTTCATGCCAGGCGCCGTGCATACAAACCTCTTCACAATTATACTTACTTGCAACCGCTCAGGTTGCTCCTCATAGATCACACACACACACGTACACACCCTCCCAGCTATCAAGCTCTCAGGAGACCCTGTCATCAGTCTTTCCACGGGAATCAAGCATTGTCTGAAGTTTCAAAAACAGACTCCAACAAGTAACAGCAGAATTGGAATTAATTTGCAAACTTGACACCATTAAATTAGGCTTGAAAAAAGACTGAGAGAGGATGGGTCATTATACAAAGTAAAAACTATTTCCCCATGTTAATTTTCCTCCTACTGTTACTCACACTTTCTTGTCAACTGTTGGAAATGGGCCATCCAGATTATCACTACAAAAGTTTTTTTCCTCCTGCTGATAATAGCCCACCTTAACTGATTACTCTTGTTTTAGTTAATATGGCAACACTCATTTTTTCATGTCCTCTGAGTACATATATCTTCCTACTGTATTTTCCACTGCAGGCATCCAATGAAGTGGGTTTTAGCCCATGAAAGCTTATGCTCAAATAAATTTGTTAGTCTCTAAGGTGTAACAAGTACTCCACATCCAAGAAGAGTGGCCTTTTTACACATACCTTCTCTTCTCTTAGGCCACATCTATATTGGAAAGTTATTTTGGAATAAGGAAGGGGGAATTTAAAGTGCTATAGCCATTCCACAGTAGAATAAGAGTTGGCTTGTTCCAGTTTAACTTGATTCACTTGTAAATTAGATTAAACTAAGCTGTCAACCTGGGGAGTTTTTACCAAACAGCTATTCCAGTCCATTTCACCATGTAGACAAGCTTTTAGAAATCTGTAGCCTCTTCTGAAGCCACCTACACTCTTTCCATGGCAATCAGGCCAGCTGCAGGAGCACAAATGAGGCAGCATCCACCCTGCTAATAGAAGTTCAGGTGGATTCTTCAGAGGAACTTTTCACCTCAGTGGCAGCCACCTGGGTGTAGAACACACACAGAGACTTTCCTGGAGCTGCCCAGACCCCAGTCGTCCCATCACACACAGCTGAAGAACAGATTTAAAGCCTAACCTGGCTCTCATTGAGTTCAGTGGGCATTGGCCTGTGCTGTAAGAGAGAGAACACATTCTATACCAGCCCATATATCTGTCCATGAAAGACATATTGTAAGCATAGTAAGAGACCCAAAACTTTGCATCTATCAGATGACTCTCATAATCAGCCAGTGAGAATATTGAAATTCAGTAGCAGTAGATGGCCTCAGAAGTGTGTGAGCTACTCAAGTTAGGGATAATGGGTGGTATTATGTCCTGGAGACTTAATTCTCCCTATTGGTTTCCTCATCAGGTGAAAAAAGACTGGTATGTTAGGTGTTCTTGCTGAAACAAGATACTTTTGAGCACATACACTAAAAAGTATAGTGGAAAGATATGTCACCACAGGCATATGGCTTATACACTTTCACAAAGAAATGGTGATGATGATGGTGATGGTGATGGGGTGTGCTTTTTACATCCTGGAATCCTTCACTCCAGTTCTTTCAGAATCTGATGGGTAGATATGGTATGCTATGCATGCGTGCCTGGACCCTCCCCCATCTCTGGTCTATCTAGACTGGGGAATCTCCTGCAGTTTCTTTGTTGCTTTGATTGCATTCCTACAGCTTGTTCTTGTTACATAGATTATGCTGTAAAACAGGCTTTGCACAATGACAAGTTTGTAAATGTTAACTTATCTTTCCCTTTATTCCCTTTAGCCTTTTACAGGAACACAGAGCTTTCCAACCTCTATCTTGCAAAATCAAGTCCCAAGTCTCAGTATCATCGTTTGATGTACTATTCCAAAACCGTCTCTTTTTGCTTCCAGTACCTGACAGATGCTGTGAGGTAAGGAGATGAAATCTTATGTTGTTAGTACAAAACTCATGTGCCAACACCCATTGCAATAAAGTACTTTGCTACATTTGTGAACCTGCTCTGGAAGAGGTTTGTCTTTGGGAAAACAGGAGAAAATAAAGACATATGTAACCCACACACCTCCTGGGTAACATTGACTGGTAATTGTTTGGGAAGCATGTTGAACTATTACTACACAAGCTTATATTTGCTAGTGCTTCAGTGGATGAATTCACTGCAAATTCAGAAACAGAATTCTATACTATGCTTATTTGATGTGTCCCAAGGGGAACATTTAATCATGATAATAGTTTCTGTGGAGGGAAGCTCTCGGCCAGGCAAATGGTGATGAATAGTGACTGAGGGATGCTTGCAGGGATCCTAATTGGCTGTGTTGCCAAAGGCAGAAGAAAATGAGGAAGTAAGTCAGTGTAATTGGGCCAGAATCTCAGCCAGTACAAGTCAGCACAGCTCTTTATGGAGCTGTGTCAATTTACACCAGCTGAGGATCTGAGCCCTGTCTCTGGTACATCAAAGAGCAGTTGTATTTCCTTCCTCTTAGTGGTGTCCAATAATGAACATAAAATAATAACAAAGTAGGGACTGATCTTCTTTCTGAATCTTTTGGTGTGGCACAGACAGCTTTCAGAATGATCAAGCCAGGGATTCTCCTCCCCCAAATTTTATTTGGGGCCTCAGGATGCACCCAACACATGATGGTGGCTATGTCGCCCTGTGGGCCAGGAGCTCTATGGCCTCCAGGGGCCTGAAGTCCCACTGGGAGCCCTGGACTGGGATCCCAGGTGCCTTGGGACTGGGAGCCCAGCTGCCCTCGCTATCCTTGGGGGGTCCGCCTCCCCCATGGATGGGGACCAGGACCTAGGCTGCCCCAAAACGATCCTACTGCCCCACCTGCCAAAGCGTTGGGCTCCCAAAGCCCTGCTGCCCTGAGAGCCCCACTGTCCCAGGAACGGGGACTGGAGTCAGAGAGCCTGAGGGCCAGGGGCCGGAAACCCGGCTGCCCCGGGGGACCCCACTGCTCCCAGATGGGGGATGGGAATCTGGCTGCTGCTGCCCTGGGAGCCTCGCTTCCCCATGGATGTGGGCTGGGAGCTTGGCTGCCCCAGGGGCCCCTGTGCCGTGACTCCCGAAGCGCTGGGGCCCATGAAGCCCTTCCACCCCGGGGCCGAAGTACCTGCTTCAGGCAGCCCCGTGGCTGCACGAAAAGCAGTTGATGGCCGCATTTCAGAATCGCTGATCAAAGCAATAACACAAAGGGTAACACTTATACCTTAATAAGTAGAATAAAATGGGTACCTTAATAAGCCAAAGTTGTCACCAAAGCAGAAAGGTGTCAAAGCACAAATACCCCATATATATATATTTTTTTAAGAGATGGGAAAAACCAGTATGAGCGAGCATTCGGCATGTCATCAGAAGACATCTTTGGGACTCTCTACAGGTAATAATTTAGTGTCGGGAATTTTATGCTTTTCTTTTATGTGGATGACTTTTCTATTTTGTGTTACCGCTTTGACTGTGAAATATGGTGATTAGTCCTATTCACATGAAAACCCCATCATTTCAATTACATCCAGTGTTGAGAGTAAGGTGCTCGTCACCTTGGTATCTAAGCATCAAGTTCTTACTGGCAACCTATCATGAACAATTTGCTATGTAGAATGTTTGGTATAATGGAAAATTCTGTTAAATGAAAAACAGCTGGAGACCCTTAGGCTTAACATCATATCACTGCTAGATGATAAGTGTAATTTACAGTAAGTCTCATTAAAATGTAGGATGTGAAACAAAGTGGATTTATTCTTAATATTTTGAATATCTGCTAATTTAAGCCACAACAGTAGCTCCCTTAACCCACCCAACAATATTGTTAATCTTTCCAGCTATTCTCTTAGCCCAGCAGAAGAATCTGTCCTATCTCGGGGACTTTCCTACCAATGCTATAACAAAAAGGATTCTGCATGGACTCCTCCTGAGGGTCGAAACAACAGGCTAGATTCTACATAGATTGCTTCCGTCACCGTGCACAGGCTGAAATTGTGGAAAAGCAACATCACTTGCCCCATAACCTAAGCCGTGCTGAACACAATGCCATCAACAGCCTCAAGAACAACTCTGACATCATAATCAAACAGGCTGACAAAGGAGGTGCTGTCATCATCATGAATAGGTCGGAATATGAACAAGAGGCTGCCAGGCAGCTCTCTAACTCCACATTCTACAAGCCATTACCCTCTGATCCCACTGATGATTACCAAAAGAAACTACACCATCTGCTCAAAAAACTCCCTGAGAAAGCACAGGAACAGATCTATACAGACACATGCCTGGAACCCTGACCAGGTGTATTCTATTTGCTACCCAAGATCCATAAACCTGGAAATCCTGGACGCCCCATCATCTCAAGCATTGGTACTTTAACAGCAGGATTGTCTGGCTATGTGGACTCTCTCCTCAGGCCCTATGCTACCAGCACTCCCAGCTATCTTCGAGACACCACTGACTTCCTGAGGAAACTACAATCCATCAGTGATCTTCCAGAAAACACCATTCTGGCCACTATGGATGTGGAAGCCCTCTACACTAACATTCCACACAAAGATGGACTACAAGCCATCAGGAACAGTATCCCCAATAATATCACGGCTAACCTGGTGGCTGAACTTTGTGATTTTGTCCTCACCCACAACTATTTCACATTTGGGGACAATATATATCTTCAAGTCAGTGGCACTGCTATGGGTACCCGCATGGCCCCTCAGTATGCCAACATCTTTATGGCTGACTTAGAACAACGCTTCCTTAACTCTCGTTCCCTAACGCCCCTACTCTACTTGCGCTACATTGATGACATCTTCATCATCTGGACTCATGGAAAAGAAGCCCTCGAGGAGTTCCACCGTGATTTTAACAATTTCCATCCCACCATCAACCTCAGCCTAGACCAATCCACACAAGCGGTCCATTTCCTAGACACTACTGTGCTAATAAACGATGGTCACATAAATACCACCCTATACCGGAAACCCACTGACCGCTATACTTACTTACATGCCTCCAGCTTCCATCCTGGACACACCACATGATCCATTGTCTACAGCCAAGCTCTAAGATACAACCGTATTTGCTCCAATCCCTCAGACAGAGATAAACACCTACAAGATCTCTATCAAGCATTCTTAAACCTACAATACCCACCCACTGAAGTGAAAAAACAGATTGACAGAGCCAGAAGAGTACCCAGAAGCCACCTACTCCAGGACAGGCCTAAAAAAGAAAATAACAGAACACCACTAGCCATCACCTACACCCCCCAACTAAAACCTCTCCAGCGCATCATCAAAGATTTACAACCTATCCTTAAAGATGATCCCTCACTCTCACAGATCTTGGGAGACAGGCCAGTCCTCGCTTATAGACAGCCTCCCAACCTGAAGCAAATACTCACCAGCAACCGCACACCATACAACATAAACACTAACCCAGGAACCTATCCTTGCAACAAAGCCCGATGCCAGCTCTGTCCACATATCCATTCAAGTGACACCATCATAGGACCTAATCACATCAGACACGCCATCAGGGGCTCGTACACCTGCACATCTACCAACGTGATATATGCCATCATGTGCCAGCAATGCCCCTCTGCCATGTACATTGGCCAAACCGGACAGTCTCTACGCAAAAGAATAAATGGACACAAATCTGACATCAGGAATCATAACATTCAAAAACCAGTGGGAGAACACTTCAACCTCTCTAACCACTCAGTGACAGACTTGAAGGTGGCAATTATGCAACAAAAAAACTTCAAAAACAGACTCCAAAGAGAAACTGCTGAACTTGAATTAATATGCAAACTAGATACTATTAACTGTGGCCTAAAGAAAGACTGGGAATGGTTGGGTCATTACACCAATTGAATATATTTCCCTATGTTAAGTTCTCCTCACACCTTCTATGGGCCATCTTAATAATCACTTCAAAAAGTTTTTTTTCCTCCTGCTAACGATAGCTCATCTCAATTGATTAGACTCTGCCTGTTGGTATGCATACTTCCACCTTTTCATGTTCTCTGTATGTATAAATATCCCCTGTCTGTGTGTTCCATTCTATGCATCTGAAGAAGTGAGCTGCAGCTCACGAAAGCTCATGCTAAAATAAATTTTTTAGTCTTTAAGGTGCCACAAGTACTCCTGTTTTTTTAGGGTTTAATATAGTATTTTAGCTAAAAGAACAAGAGCTATATGATGCTAGCAATCAATGAATGTGTCATAATTTACTTGCACTACAAACAACGTTCTTTCAGATCACTAGATCAGAAGAAGAGATGATCAAATTCATGTATTTTTTAAATGCATTTTGGAATATAGATGGCAGAGATGTGATTGCTGCATTTGACCTTTCACCTTTCACTGTCATTTATGATCTGGGAGGTAAGTGTCATCAGAACTTTGAACTGTCTTCTTTGATAAGCTATGGATAAATACTACACTTGTTCTACGACCTGCGTGAGCAATGGAAAAACAGGACAGACTAAATAGCCAGGATCTATCATAAGGGAAGCATTTTACATTCTGAGGCAAAGTTATATAAACATTTGAAAATGATAAAAGCATTAGAAAGCAGAATGTTTTCCTGAGTCTAAAGAACTCCATAGATCTAAATAGCTGCTTATTTTCCTTCTCATTGATTTGGTAGGTTTTTCTTCTGCCATCGCTTAAGAAATTCTGCCAGAAGAGCCTCCAGGCTACTCTTCTCTTCATTCAGTAACTTTAGGTTGATGAATTGCCTACATACATCTTACCCCCAAACAGCTTTACCATTGTCTCTGTATTTCAATCCTGTCAGGATTTATAGCACCAGGCAATCTCCATTTGTACTTCTCCCCTGCTGTTTTGCTCTTCCATGTTTCTAAAACACAGAAAGCAGAAATGAAGTCTGGCTAATCTGTTCTAATCACTTTCACTTCTCAACCTCTAAAGGCATTCAGTGTGCCTCAGCTGTGTCTTATTCTTCTTTGCAATGGCCTTACCTATGATTTTCTGAATAATATTGATGACAATTTTCCACTGGAGCTGTGCATAGCATTAGAACAGCCTCTGCCAATGTATTTCCTTGATGGCAGCAAATATAGCCCTACAGTTTGTATGTCAAAATTCTGCAATCACAACACACCACAATCACTTCTGTGTTTTTCGTGAGCCAAGTGATGTATTAAAATCTGCTACATAGATGATGATGATGTTTTCAGTGTTATGTTTTATTATTTCAAGGTTTTCTTGACTACATTTGTTGGGTTATTTCCATGCCCATGGCCCTGATTCAGCCTGAATTGGAATTATCGTGTATTTAAGGATGGGCCTGTTGCCGGCCCAAAGGGCCCGAGGGGGGGCAACAGCGGGGTTCGTTGCCCAGTGTGCGTCGCACTAATTAACACACCAGGGTGGAGAAGCAAACCAGGTTTATTTGAGCTCAAATAAGGTGCAAGGGAGAAAAAGCAATCTCAAATCCTGCACACTCGCACGCAGGCGGGGTCCCAGCATTTATACCCCCTTGTGAGGGTTTATCTGTACTTTTCCCACCGTGGGGGCTACTTTCTCATGCATATAACTTTAATTACAGCATCTGCTTTCCGCCTATCTTATCTAGTATTGGCTGCATCTAGTGCCAAGCGGCCTTGCAGCTGCCAGCACATAACACAAGAGGTTACAAAAGTTTAGTAAGGCTAACAAAAGCACTTCACATAGAGGTACTTTGGTTCACATAGGCCCAGAGCCATCCTCCCAAGTTACCTAGATTTATGCCTAGTGACACCAACAGGCCTGTGCTTAAGCACCTGGGTGAACCAGTGTCCATAAGCATGCTCTGTTCTGCCCTCTGACTATTTCATTTTAAGTAGATCTGGCTGGGAAAATGAATCTCACAGTGCAAAAGTTTCAAGGTTTTAGAAATAAACTGTATCCGAAATTGGGATGAAAAGCCAAAATCTCAAACATTTTTGCAGAAGAGAAATTCTGCAATATTTCATTTTGGAAACACCAAAGTGTTCCCGGTGAGGGAATATTTCAAAGTTTCGCAAATGAAAGATGCTTCTTGGAGGGAGCTCTGCTCTGTGGCAACCCCACCACAGGAGCTGCTGAGGAGCCAGGGAGCTGGGGGATCCCAGAAAACTGTTCGCCATATGGGTTACTGGCAAGGTAGGGCAGGCAAGCTGGAAGTAAGTAAGTTATCCTGAAGCTTAATGTATTATAGCCATGGAATCTTTCCAGATTGTCCCACACCCCACCTGTCACTTGAACTCAACTTATAGTTCCTTTCCCCCTCTCCTGCCTTCTCTCCAAGACAAATGTACTGGTTGTCTTGAGATTTCTTCTGTGCTTCTCAGACTGGAATCAGTGTTTTTATTACAAGGGATTTAAAAGTGTTCTTGGTGGCTGTTTGTATAGAATTGATATTGAAGAGCCACTCTAGAATTTTGTAGGCTCAAAATTTGGACCACTTGCTTCCCTCCCATCCTTCTTTCTGTTTGCAAAGTCCTTATACAGAAAATCTTTCGGTGCCCTTTTTCCGTCTGAATCCAAACCCTACAATAGTTGATGGGAATTGTCCCATTGACTCCACTGATTTTTGGAGCAGGCCATTGTTGAATGCTCACTGCCCGCAGTCTTATGCAAATGACTAGCTCTGCAGGAACAAACCCGTGTGTTTGTGGGATGGAGCAAAAGCAGCTGAAGCAGAGAAACCAGATCAGTTTTCAGTTCACTGTTGTAAACAGTGAGAAAAACATGAATTTAAATATCATGGGAAAAATAACCTTGGCATATGCTGTCCTTTTAATGTAAACTAACTCAACTCATGCTCCTCACCAGTTTCTTTCCCCCTCTAGGGTTTGTTTTTACAATACAAACAAACCCCATCCTGAACATAAACTGTATGGTAATGTTTTGAATGGTGAATACTGGATGTGAATCTTTTACATTTTTAACAATTCTGTTATTTTGCTCATGGCTCAGTGTGGCATTTTCTATATACCAAGACCTGGCTTTGGTGTAAACCTAATGGGAGGAGGCCAGGGCTTTGGAAATCCAGCTTGTAGGGAAGGGTGCCTAGAGTTCTAATGCATTGCTGCAGCGACTGTGCTGATTGTGACTATGCTGGGACACAGGAGACTTGTTTTCTATACCAGATCTCTGCCCCATGCCTGCTGCATGACCGTAGGCAAGTCATTTCCCCTCTGTGGGCCTCTGTTGTCCCATCTGTACAATGGAGATAACAAAATGTGCCTCCTTTGTAAAGTGCTTTGATATTTATAGATTAACAGCACTATAGACTCATAGACTTTAAGGCCAGTGGGGACCATCTTGATCATCTAGTTTAATAGCGCTATATAAGAGGCTAAGTATTATTATGATGCTACATGCCTTCCTAATGACTGAAGATGGGAGCTTTAAAATAGAGGAATGGTCCATCAATTGTAGCTAAGGGGAGACTATCTGTTGTAGTAAGTCACTTGTACTTTGGCTTTTAGTTTAATCTAATGCTGGTGGAAAAAAAATTCAGAATATATTCACAAAAAAATTGAGGTTTCTGTTTTCTAATGTTCAAAACAGACTCTATTTTATTTGTTTAAATTCTCATATTTTATGGAAAACATTGAAATGGTGATCTCCATTTCCTCTTTACCAAAATACAGGCTTTCAGTGAAAAATACTTCTAGTTATATTTTTTATTAAAAAATAGTCATAAAATTTCATGAAAACTAAAATTTAGATAAAGTCAATATTGCACAAAAATTCCATATTCAGAATGACCATTTCTTTGAAAGAAAACACTCTTCCTTTGAAAATTTCCAGCCAGCTGTAGGGGCATCATACTACGTTGTTTTAAAGCAATACCCTTTATGGTCCAGTGATTAGATCACTGGGAAACAGAGAATTGGGTCTTATTCGGGAGAGAGAGGCTGAGAGACCATGACCAAATCACTTATGGTTTTTGTATTTCAGTGTCTCCTTCTGTAAAAGTGGATACTAACATTAACCTACCTCACAAGGCGGCATGAATCTGAGTTCATTGCAGTCTAAGTTTCTTAGATGGAAGATATTATAAAAAATGACCAATGTTGTTATATTTGAGCATTTACCCTGTATTTCATTTTCACTATAAGGATGTGCAGGTGGTTTGGCCCAGGAATGTATTTCTTTGTACCCAAAGTCTACAGTCACAATTTATGACCTACCTAAAGTAGTGCAAGTGGCGAAGGAGCGTTTTGTACCCCCAGAAGAACGTCGGATCACTTTCCATGAAGGTAAACTTGGTTCATTTTGTGTGTGCTCATATGCAAAGAAAAATGTGCTGAAAGGACCATGTTTCATGATAACAGAATCTCATGAGCAATGTACACCATTTGAACTTGTTTACTCACCTGAAAAAGCTGAGATATTAGGTGCCAAGGATGCAAATATACAGGGCCGGCTCCAGACCCCAGTGCAGCAAGCACGCGCGTGGGGCGGTCCTTTCCCGGGGGGGCGGCAGGCTGGGCCGGCGGACCTGCCGCAGTCATGCCTGCGGGAGGTCCACCGGAGCCCCAGGATGACCGGACCTGCCGCAGGCATGACTGCGGAGGGGGCGCTCGTCCCGCGGCTCCAGTGGACCTCCCACAGGCATGACTGCGGACGGTTCGCTGGTCCCGCGGCTTGGCTGGACCTCCCGCAGGCATGACTGCGGAAGCTCAAGCGGAGCCGCCGGATCTGCGAACCATCCGCAGCTGCGGGAGGTCCAGCTGAGCCGCGCAACCAGCGGACCCTCCGCAGTCATGCCCGCGGGAGGTCCGCTGCTCCCGCGGCTCCGGGGCGCCTCCCGCGCATGACTGCTTGGGGTGGCCAAAAAGGTAGAGCCGCCCCTGCAAATATATTCCAAGTCCTTGAACATTATCCATATTAAACAGCAATGAAAAAAAAAACCAAAACAAACAAACAAAAAACCTCCATGAAGTGGCCTTCCTAGCCCTTCCAGGTGTCACCCTGGGGGGAGGTAGGATGTGGCTTCACTGCACAATTGTGGGCAGTCCAAAGCAGGCTAAATTGTTGAAAACAGTAGGTTGCGTAGATTAGTGCAATGTGACTGGTCACAAAGGTCCATAAAGACCTCCATGTTACATTTGAAGGGATAAATGCTATTGGGTAATGTTACAATATACATGTGACCCACTGCCAGGTGGTTTACTCTTTAATTAGAGTCACCAATCCAGTAACAAAAGAGCTCCTCTCATACAACACTGCTTAACAAGAAGCCAAAACATGCAGTCCCCTTAAGCATTCCAACCCCTAGCTCCCAATCCAGACAAATAGATCTTGTACAGTAAGAGGTTACTGAGTGTGACCCAATTCCCTGTACATTAAGGTTCCTCAATCTCAAAGGATTAGCCACAGATCCCAGGTCAATAAATATTTCAGATTTTACCAAAATCAAGCTGCCAGTCAGTGTTTAATAAACTAACTAAGAATGTATTAAAAATAAAGAAGAGAGTTCTAAAATAGGTATAATATATATATATAAAACAAAAAAAATTGCTAAGTCCTGAGATCAGGTTTGCAGCTTTGATGTAGTCTGCTGATTTGCAGAAGTCTCTCTGGCAAACTTCCCAAAGCTTAGAAGGGCCTCAGTACCTAGCTTAGAATACTTCTTTTGTTATAAATCTACAGTGCAGAGAAGTTTGGAGCAGGAATGAGGCAAGATGGAGTTTTCTCAGCTGTAATTTATACCCTCTGCCATGTGCCTGGAAATTTACTGTCCCAAACCAAGCCCACCGTACAGGTACATGGAGAGTTACTGGCCAACGTGGATTCTTAGGTCACATGTCCCCACCACATGTCCATACATGTTTTGCTGAATCACAGCTCCTTGCTGTATGAGGCATTCTAAGGAAGAGGCTATCTGGAAAGCTGATTCTTTCTAATAGCCCTTCCACACTTGGATAGTCCATCCACAATGGGCTGTCGAGACTGGATGTAAACATCCTAGAGGGTGTCACGCCAAGAACAAACACATTTGAGATACAAATACATAGCCAATATCATAACTTCACATACAGTGATGGTACATAGATTTAAACAGGATTTGTTAGCATGTTTCTTTTCCATTGTTATCTTACATGACATACTTTGTACAAAGTTTGTTGCAGTTGTATAATAGTGATACCAGCTATGATAAATATAGTTATCCTCAATCATATAGCATCATCCATCACACCAGTGTAGGAGTATGTTGGTTTTAGGTATCTAGTTTTACTATTTAAATAGAAATAAATGGTCAATTTTGGAGGGTGGGAGTCAAGAGAGGAGAGGGGAGAGAGAAAGGGGCCCCAGCAGTGAAGAAGGGGAAAAAGTGGAGGGGACGGGGGATGACCTAAAAGCAAAGGCAGAGAAGTGTGACAGACGGTTTATATGGATGAAGCAGACAGGAAACGGAGAGAAAGAGAGAGAGAGAGAAATGAAATTGGCATACAAGTGGATGGATAAAGAGCACATCACCAATTATTCAATACTGGGAGATTTGCCCCCTAAGTGGGCTGTGAATACTCAGCATGACAAGCCAGAAGAGTGTAGCTTCCCAGCAAGTCTCTCAAACAGTTCTGGAGCTAGCATGTACTTTTCGCAATACCTGATTTAAAATGTTTGCTTATTCAGGCCTGGTTTTTTTATTGTTTTTCTTTTTGTTACAGGAGATTTTTTTAAAGATCCAATTCCAGAAGCTGACCTGTACATTTTGGCTAGGATCCTGCATGACTGGGCAGATGACAAGTGTATGCAGCTACTAACAAAAATCTACAAGGCTTGCAAGCCTGGTATGTTTTCCTCTTTGCAAAATAGAGACATATATGCATCATTTGGTTTGGACAGGGATTTTTTTAAAGAGCCATTTCAATGAAAGACTAAGTAAAGAAAAATACACTGCAAACCTTTCTCCTTTTACATTAGTGATTTGCATCCAGACCCCATGAGTAAGAATGGCCAACTTGAAAATTTGCTTTTAGTAATATTGCCGAGTTTCCAGAATTGTCCTGGAGTCTCCAAGAATTAAAGATTAATCTTTAATTAAAGATTATGACATCTGACAAAACCTCCATGAATACGTCCATCCAAAGTTGGCCTCTAGGTTTGGCATACACTTTAGACATGCAAGGCCACATTTATAAAGTTATTCGGGTGCCTAATGATGTTGATAGGCACCCATTCAAATTTTGAAAATTGCCAATGTGCATTTTAAATTATTTTAAAACTCTGGCCCACGGGGCTTGATTTTCAGAGATGCCGAGCAACCACACCTCTGGTTCATTTCTGCTGGAGTAAATAAATGTTTCAATCACAGCTAATAGGTTCCCCTTCACTCTCTACTTTGAAGTACAGGAAATAATAGCTTATTGATGCATAGAATCCCTCTTGCTATTTCATTAACTACTGTAGCAACATAACATGATTTTTCTTTTAATATAAAGGGGATCTCTAAGATTATGGAAATAGCTAAAAATGCAGTTGAAAAATAAGCTTTCGTGTCCTCCTCTGACAAATTAACGTGTTAGTTTTTAAATCTCTTTATCCCACCAGGGTGCGGAGTGCTGTTGGTTGAAACACTTTTGAATGAAGACAAAACTGGGCCTTTAGAAGCTCAGCTCTTCTCTCTGATGATGTTGGTTCAGACTGAAGGAAAAGAACGAACGCCAACCGAGTACAGCAAGCTCCTCGCTGCAGCTGGTTTCAGAGAGATTCAAGTCAAGAAAACAGAAAAGCTCTATGATGCTATTTTAGGAAGAAAATAATTCTGTCTCTTCTTTCTTGCCTGTTGTTAGATGTGTAAATGCAGTGACGTGACCAGCTTTTACTAGACTGCAGCAATGAACCCAGCTCATAGTTAACCATGTCACTTTCTTTGTACAACAATACACTGCTAGAACAGTCACTCATTATGTATGCTGGGCCTATGAGGCCACCTGCAGCTCTTTTACAGTAAAGTGCGGCTCATGCAGGCCCCCACTAGGGTGACCAGATGTCCCAATTTTATAGAGACAGTCCCAATTTTTGGATCTTTTTTTTATATAGGCTCCTATTAACACCCCACCCCCTGTCCTGATTTTTCACACTTGCTGTCTGGTCACCCTAGCCCCCACTCCCCTTCTCCACCTGCCATACCCCACCTGCAACTCCCAGGTGATAATAGGGAGGGGCTGCTGCTTTAGCTCTGCAGGGAGAGAAAGCAGCAAAACCAGCACTCTCCCTGCAGCTCCCAGCTGTTCACTGCTGCCTCTCCCATGGCTGCAGCTTCCAGCTTACTGGCTCCATCAGCTGCCATGCAGGGAGGAGCCCTGGTGACATCATGTGACTGAGTGGGGCCAGCAAACCCTGGCAAAAATCTGGGTGGGCATATGACCCCCCGGTGCCCTTCCCATGCATTGACTCTGACTTCTGCCCAGCAGGGTGGGAGGTTTCGGGGCTGCAGCCCCAAGAGGTGTGCTTGCTGCGAGGCAGAAACCCTGAGACCTCACATCGCACACAGGGCTGAAGCGCCAAGGCCCAGCTGGTGAACCCTGGCTCTTGAACGACTGACGATTGTGTTAAGTGGCTCAGAGGGTCAGTACGTTTGGCCACCACTGCTACTGGAATTGACGATCTGCTAGTTTGAATGTGACTCTTGTTTAGCTCTTGACTACATGGGGAATTAAAGTAATTAACACATGTTTCACAAGAAATAGCATGTGAAAGCAACTGTGGAAATCTTATACTCCTTGCATTATACATTGTTTCTATGCTGTCAGAATTTTTACTTTTCCATTCTTTGCATGTTTAACATAATGGCTGACCAGCCTGGTTTGTACTCAGCTTTCTTCTTGCAAATATAAACTGTACATCACTGTTGGTTGCACTGTGATTCTATGAAAGTTTCTACAGTGTAAAGCAGTGTTTCCCAAACTTGGGACACCACTTGTTTAGGAAAGTCCTTGGCGGTTATCTGCCGCGTCCGCAGGTCCGGCCGATCGCGGCTCCCTCTGGCTGCGGTTTGCTGCTCCAGGCCAATGGCAGCTGATGGAAGTAGCGGCCAGTATGTCCCTCAGCCCGCGCCATTTCCAGCACCTCCCATGGGCCTGGAGCAGTGAACTGTGGCAGGATCCAGAAAAGGAGTCAACTTTTATATAGATAAGCGTATTGTAATACTCACTTATACAAAGCAAAGGAATTCCTGGAACACTGAAAGTACCAACTCTAGCACATACAGGCAGGACTCGACTGCCTATTAACCTCCCCCCGGATCAGATACAATAAATAACAACATACAAGACTACAGCTTCACCCTAAAACAGAAATGCAACACTGTATGTTTGGAGATGCCGTCAGCACTGATCATGACACTAACCAAAGTTGCTGTAATAAGCATTAACAAGGGGGAAAAAAGGAGTTTTGGAAGGAATAAAAACTCTTTTTCCAGCTGCGTATCAACTGATCTCTGAGTATTGGGAGTTAGGAGGATAATTGTTCTGGAAGGAAGTCATCCCTCAAACACCTTGGCCTGGGCTGAGCTGACCCTTTTGGGGTGAGGTGGGTCAGGGCGGGGTTTGGACTCAGCCTCATCCGTGGCATTTTAGTCTGCCTCCCCAGCTGAAGGCAATTAGTATAGAAGTCATGTGTTGGGGATCATGTGATTATATCTCCCAGGCCTGCTGGGAGATATAAGAGCAGCCTGGGTTTAGTCAAGAGAGAGACTGCAGAGAAACTAGCTGTGGGCCTAACTGTTTCATTAATGAGTAAGACCTAGCCAGGAAAGGGCTAATAAGGAGAAGGTCTAGGATAGTTGCATATGAAGAGGTCCCAATCAGCCCAATTGTGTAGGGTCTAATGGCTGGACTGATAGTAGAAGGTGGGTTCAAATTGTCTCTCCCCTCTCCCTACCTGTTCAGATGGTGTAATCTTCCTTATTCATAAAAGGAAGAAGGGATTGTTGAGAGCCCAAGTGGGAAAGCTGTTAATGAAAGGGCTGAAGGACAAATATGGCAGGTCCTGGGAAGAAGGGCTATGCCCAGAATGAGTCTGTGATAGAAAAATGGTCTTGTTTCCTTTAGAATTTAATTTAAATCCAGAAATGCTGTGAGCTCTGTGTCTTAGCTGGAGGGCTAAGTCACCTCAGTGATGATTGTGCCTAAGAACCCCCCATCAGCCTACATGCGTGTAGATATCTGTTAAGAGGGGAAACTGAGGCAGTAGAGTGGCATTGGCCTGGGTAAGTCTCTGCTATACACTTACTGCAGAGCTTCCTGTGAAATACAAACCCCCTTAATGCTGGCATTTCCTAGCTTTTAAGTACTTGATTTGCAATCCTACCAATTTTTAATGTAGCTTTTTGTATGTAATTTCAGTATAACATGGAGTCTTCTTGAAAGCAGGGTATTATACTACACATCGCTACACCAGGATTGTAATTAAAGCTCTGATAATGCCTGTGCAGAGCTCCTTGAAGGACTGGAGCCTAATTAAGTACCTTATCTGAGGTCTGTATTAGACTGATATACGAATACTACACAAGCAGCTGGCATACAACACTATAAAAGCACATTTCAATGAAATTTGCAAAAACCATGGGCCGGGCATTCCTAAACTCTTTCGCAGCGTAGGCCACTTTTCAATGCACAGGTTGTTTTGTGGACCCCTCTCATTCAGAATCACATGCCCCATTCTCTGTCTCATTTGTGATCATGTAACACTCCGGTGGCTACTGTAGCAGTTGCTTATGATGGAAAAGCATTTCATTTATTCTGAAATGTCTTAATGTTATATCCTTGGGGGCCACAGTTTTAGGAAGAAATCACTGGAGACACAGAGAGCTGTAAACAAACCTTGGAGCAGCCATTTATTGCCACACACAGAACTAACCAACAGCCAGCCCAAACTGGCTGGGCTATCCCCTAATAATCTAACTCAGTTGCCATAGCAACACAAGATTCTATTACCATGACAACCAAATACACAACATATTCCTCCCCCCCCTTAATAAGAATGTTCCCTAAATAAAACAAACACTAAACTAGAGAAGGTGGGTAGACGGCCTCCATTCCCGGCTGAACCCCAGGGATTATTTTGCCCTGTAACCGTAGGTTCGCCCTAGCTAAAGATCCAGCCGATGAGGAGGCCTTCTGTCTCTAGGGCCTGGTCTACACTAGGACTTTAATTCGAATTTAGCAGCGTTAATTCGAACTAACCGCTCAACCGTCCACACCAGGAAGCCATTTAATTCGAACTAGAGGGCTCTTTAGTTCGAATTTGGTACTCCACCCCGACAGGTGGAGTAACGCTAAATTCGACATGGCTAGCTCAAATTAGGCTAGGTGTGGATGCAAATCGAACTTAGTAGCTCCGGGAGCTATCCCACAGTGCACCACTCTGTTGACGCTCTGGACAGCAGTCCGAGCTTGGATTCTCTGACCAGCCACACAGGAAATGACCCGGGAAAATTTGAATTCATTTTCCTGTCTGGGCACTTTGAATCTGACGTCCTGGCTGGACATCGGGGCGAGCTCCGCAGCACCTGCAACGATGCAGAGCTCTCCAGCAGAGGAGTTCATGTTATCTGTGAATAGAAAGAGGGACCCAGCATAGACTGACTGGGAACTCTTCGATCTGATTGGTGTGTGGGGCGAGGAGTCTGTGCTTTCGGAGCTGCGCTCCAAAACAGGGAATGCGAAGACCTACGAGAAGGTCTCCAAAGCCATGAGAGACAGAGGATACAGGTGGGATGCAACGCAGCGCCGCGTGAAAATCAAGGACCCCAGACAAGGCTACCAAAAAATCAAAGCGGCAAACGGACGCTACGGAGCCTGCCACCACTGCCCCACCAGTGACCGTGGACTCTGACGATGGGACAGTGTCGACGGCCAGTTCCTTGGTGATGTTCGCGGACGGGGAAGATGAGGAAGGGTTTGTGGAGGACGAGGCAGGCGAGAGCGCTTACAACGCTGGTTTCCCCGAGAGCCAGGATCTATTCATCACCGTCACGGAGATCCCCCAACAACCCTCCCCGGCCATTAACCCGGACCCTGAATCAGGGGAAGGAGCAGTCGGTAAGTGCTTTAACCATGTTAACTTTTATTCTTAATATAACAGGAATCTTAACTCTGTGAAAAGGAGGGCTCTCTATATATGGGGATAGAACAGAAATCATCCTTGGAGATCTCCACGAAGCTCTCCTTGCGTTAATCGAAAAGCATCAGCAGGAGGTTCCTGAGGAGAGCTGCCTTATTGGGTGCTCCGTGGTAGCACAGTTTTCCGCGCAAGGCTTTCATGAGGTACTCAGGGAGCACTGCCTCCCCGAGCATGGCTGCATCGGGCCCTGGTTCATGCTAGCTTTCACGCAGCATGCGCTCTCTATCTCCTTCAGTGACCCTCCTCAGGGTGATTTCGCTCGGAGACTCCTGCATCTAATTAGGTTAATTACTGTAATTTTACGCCTGGTCCAAAGTATTTTTAAAAAATCTACGGACAGACGGCATAGCACAGACTCAGCACGCAGCTGCGTGACGAGCGTAACGGAAAGCCAAAGAATATAATGGACGCTCATGGAGGGAGGGGGGAATGAGGACACAAGGTATCCCACAGTTCCTGCTGTCTCCGAAAAGTATTTGCATTCTTGGATGAGCTCCAAATGCTTCTAGGGTCAAACACAGTGTCTGCGGTGGGTCAGGGCATAGTTCGGCAATTTGCGCACACACCCCACCCACCACCAGAAGTGAAAACAATCCTCTGTTGACTCTTTTACATGTCACCCTATCTTTACTGAATGCTGCAGATAGACGCGATGCTGCAGCACTCAACACCAACATCCTTGCTCCCCCCACGCTATGGATGGCTGATGGTACAAAATGATGGAAATCCGTCCTCATCATCAGCCTATTGGCACATGGGGCAGTGCAAAAGGGCTGGTAACCATGCCGACTAGCATCAGTAAGGTCGATCAAGGGCGCCTGTCCCTAATTTTTGATGGCAGATGGTGCAATATGGCTGGTAACCGTCCTCATCATTGCAACAGGGGGCTGAGCTCCATCAGCCCCCACCCTTCATTGTAAATAAAAGATTCAATTGCCCCTGGACTAGCAGAGGGATGATGGGCTCCTTCATCCACACTCCTTAATGTCCTGCCTGGACTATCATTGCAGCTGGAGGCTTCCTTCCACTCATTTCTCACAAACAAGTCACTGTGTCTTATTCCTGCATTCTTTATTACTTCATCACACAAGTGTTGGGACAATGGTATGGTAGCCCAGGAAGGCTGGGGGAAGAACGGAATGAACAGGTGGTGTTGTTGCGGGAGCACCCCCTGTGAATAGCATACAGATCATAATTTCTGCAGGATCTGACACAGAGCAGCTGTGCTCTCTGGTTCTATGATACAGTGGTTATCTAGTACACTTGCCTATATTCTAGGCAGGACTGATTCTATTTTTAGATACCAAAAAGGAGGGATTGACTCAGGGAGTCATTCCCAATTTTGGCTTTTGCGCCCCTGGCTAAGAGCAGCCAGGGGCACTTATGACAGTAGCAAATGGTACAAAAGGACTGGTAGCCATGATCATCTTAGTTCCAATTTATGGAAGGGTTTGGATGGTGCAATATGGCTGGTAACCATCTCTGCTGTCATGCAAAAGCAAAAGCATGCTGCTGTGTAGCGCTGGTGGCCCGCCTCTGTCAGCGGCATCTAGTACACATACGGTGACATACACAAAAGGCAAAACAGTGTCCATGGTTGCCACGCTATGGCGTATGCCAGGGCAATTCTGGGAAAACGGGCTTGAAATGATTGTCTGCCGTTGCTTTCCCGGAGGAAGGAATGACTGGCGACATTTACCCAGAATCCACCGCGAAAATGATTTGTGCCCCAGCAGGCACAGGGGTCTCAACCCAGAATTCACAGAGACAGCCTAGACTCAGTTAATTGTTCGCAAAAATGTATCTTTGCAAGGAATTCACTCCCTGTTTCCCATCTCACAGCTTCCACTGTCTCCAGACCTGCCACAGCATCCCCCTCGCAGAGGCTGGCAAAGATTAGGCGGCGAAAGAAAAAGACAAGGGACAAGATGTTTGAGGAACGTATGGGCTGCTACCTAGCAGAGGCGGACCAGCAGAGCCAGTGGAGGGAGACCGTCTCTCTGTGCCAGCGCTCACACAGCGAACGGGAGGAGAGGTGGCGTGAGGAAGACAAGCAGGCGACTGAAACAATGCTTGGACTAGTGAGGGAGCAAACGGACACACTCAGGCACCTTGTGGATGTTCTGCAGGACTGCAGGAGGACAGAGACACCCTGCAGTGTATCTGCAACCGCACTCCCCCGTCACAAAGTCCCATACCCCCCTCACCGAAAATAATCAGGAGGAGGGGTGGCCGGGGACGTGAATACTGTCACTGCACCACAGCACAGTGCTCAAGTACCCAAAAGCTATCATACCCTACATTTGCCGAAGTCCTTCACTTCCAGACTCACAGTAGTCCCAATCCCAGTCCCATCCCCTAACTGTCTACTTAATTAATAAACATGCTTTGCTGTTAATTACTGTTTCCGTTATGTTTTTTCAAAGAAGACTGTGTTTGAATGGGGGGCGTGGGGAAGGGGGTGGTTAATTGCATAGGACAGTCACCTTTCCCAGAGTACAGACACGGGGGCAGGATCAGCAGCGGGTCACACACACGGTACAGTCAGTAGGCACCCTGGTCAGTTTTTGGAGGTGGTTTCCAGGATCTGTGTGGGCGGGGGAGATGTGACTTTGCAGCGGGGGAGGGCGGTTACAGATCTTATACAGCGGTCCTTGTCCTGGACCGCTGAGTCACGCAGCTGAGGAATCTGTATCCGCCCTCCTCCACCACAAGGTCACATATCCGCCCGCACACAGAATTCCATAAGGAGGGATGGCAGGCTCCGTTGAAAGAAGCCTTCCGGCACTGCGGACCGCTCTAGGAGCAGGAGCCTGTCATTCCTTGAGTTTAGAGGCGGTCTTTACATCACCGCACACCCTACCCAGCACAGCCTGCGTCCCAGTTTCAACCCTTTCACGAAAAGTCATGAATAAAGAAACCTTTGTTAAGTAATAATGGGACATGTATTTTATTTTTACACGTGTGCTGGAAGTGGGGGTAATGGGGTGAACGGGGTATGTAACCGAAGAGGAGAGTCAACAGTCAGTGGGTAAAGAAACAGGGGCAGGTTCAGCTTCTCTGTAAAGAAACTGAACAGTCACAGGTCACGCTGCTCGCTGCTCGCTGGTATTTGAAGAGTTCCTTGTCGCTGTCCCAGGCGCCTGTATAGGGCTTCATGAGCAAGTGCATTAGCGGGCAGGCTGGGTCCCCGAGGATGACTATAGGCATCTGCACATCCACAACAGTTATTTCGTGGTCCGGGAAGAAACTACCTTCCTGCAGGCGTCTGAGCAGCCCACAGTTCCTGAAAACACACGCATCATGAACCTTGCCCGGCCACCCGACGTTGATGTTTGTAAAACGTCCCCTATGGTCCCCCAGTGCTTGCAGCACCATTGAAAAGTAGCCCAATTTCTCAGCAGCTGACTGTGGAAGACGTGGACGATAAAGTGCGAGGAGGAGAAAATGGCGATGATCGCAGCGGGCTCCGTGCTTGCAGTGCTGTGGCGTCCGCGCTGTCACTGACCAGAAAAGTGCAGGAACAGATTGCCCGCAGGCGCTTTCACGGAGGGAGGGAGGGAGGTTGTGATTGACGGTTCAATGACGACACTTACCCCAAACCACCCTCGACAGATTTCTCCCCCCAGCAGGCATTGGGGTCTCTACCCAGCATTCAAATGGGCAGCGGGGACTGCGGGAACTGTGGGATAGCTTCCCACAGTGCACCGCTTCCAAAGTCGACGCTGGCCCCGTGAATGTGGACTCAGAAATTTGAATTAGTGTATTTAGTATGGATACACAAATTCGACTTCATAAGGTCGAATCCACAAATTCGAACTAAGTTGATTCGAAATAGTCTTGTAGTGTAGACAAGTCCTAGGTGGATTACGGCAGACTTCTGGTGTTGGTGCACCCGAAAGTGTCTTGGGCACGGGCCTGACAATGGGCTCAGGGTTCATAGGGCGAAGGGGTGAGGATGGGGTATCAGCTTGTGCCGGGCAGAGGGGTATCTCTGCTGCTGGCAGTAATGGAGGGGAAAAGTCAGGAACAGGTGACTTGATTCGGTGTCTTGCTGGAAGTGGTGAAGTCAGGCAACTCAACTGAAGATGTGTCCTGAGGACTGGTATGACCTGGCAGCAGCTGATCTACATGTCGCTGCCAAGTGAGATCCTCTGCAGTCTGGATTGTGTAGGAAACAGGTCCCATTTGAATAATGACAGTGGCAGGGACCCATTTAGCTCCAGAAGTATAATTACGAGCCAAAACCGGCTGTCCCGGGCTAAAGGTTCGGTCTTTTGCTCTGGGTGCCCGTCTGATGACTTGATCTTGCTGCTGACATTGCACAATTTCTCGGGGTTCAAGAAGGTTTCAGCAGATCAAAGCAAGTGCGCAGCTGTCATCCCATCATTAGAAAGGCCGGGGATGCCTTGGTCGTAGCATGAGGTGTGTTTCTGTAGGATAATAAGAAGGTGTCCAGATGCTTTTGAATGGATAATTGTCCCCTTGGCGATTTCAAAGCTTGTTTCATTGTCTGCACAAATCTTTCAGCTAATCCATTGGTGGATGGATGATAAGGTGCTGAAGTGATGCGGTATATCCCATTTGCCTTCAGGTACTGATGAAACTTCTGAATTCCGAAAATGATTCCCGATGCCTCATGTTCGATTTGGCCACAGTTAGTTTCTGCTTTGCTTAGAGTGCAATTATTTGCCTCCATGCATTCTGCTGGGCCCTCTCAGTGTGGGAGGACTGGGAGGACTACATGAGCTCGGTGAACATGTCGTTCTGAGTTTGTTTTTTCCGCCTACTAATCTGTACCAGCCTCTGGGACAGAGTAGATAGGGGCTGCGTTGAAATATTTGCACCTGCGGGAGGAGAAAAAGGGAGGGTAGTATTTTAAAAGATACATTTCAGAGAACAAAGGGGACACTCTTAGTGAAACAGGCAATTCATAGTACACCGCACATGTTCTTTCTGTACAAGTTAGCATTTTGCCTCTTATACCGCCACTTTGGTGTGAGTAAGCCATCCCACACGGGCAACAGAATTCAGCTTGCAGGCAGCCTAGGGGCACGCAGGGTTCTGCTTCTTCTACATTCATTTCAATGCTTTCAGACTGCTGGGCCCCCTTTCCTGTAGCAAGCAATGCCTGGTGGGTTTGCCATGTAAAAGGAGGGCCTGCAGGCTCTCTGGGATGATCGCTTCACACAACCCCCCACACCCACTGCGTGGCTCCAATGAGGGATGAGCCCTTTAAACTAAATGCCAACAGGCCAGCGCAGCTGTTCCGCCCCCAGTCTCCCCCGCACTGTGTGGCTCCAATCAGGCTCTCACTCACCAGAAGTACCTTCTCCAGGGTCATGATCCGGGAGCCCACCTTGGGAGTGGGGGAGGCTATTGGCTCCAAAGTTAAGAATAGTTCCTGGCTATGGGGGAAAATGTATTCCCCATTTGCCGCCTGTGCACTGTCCTCCTCCTCCTCCTCCTCCTCTTCATCCTCCAATGACTCATCCTCCTCGCTTTGTGCAACTTCCCCCTTGCAGGTGTCCACAGGCAGTGGTGGCATCACCCCCCATAACTGCATGGAGCTCACGGTAAAAGTGGAATGTATGGGGCTGTGACCCAGAGTGCCCATTCGCCTCCCTGACTTTTTGGTATGCTTACCTGAGGTTGTATGACACTGCTCTGTGTCCCTGGAGTAGCTTCTTTCCATCATGGCCCTGGAGACTTTAGCGTAGGTATTTGCGTTCCTTTTTTTGGAATGTAGTTCTGCCATAACAGATTCGTCTCCCCAACATGCGATGAGATCCAGTACCTCCCATTCGGACCATGCTGGAGCTCGTCTGCAAATCTGGGACGGCGTGATCTTTTGTAATGGTGGACTCTGCATGGTCGCCTGTGATGGTGGACTGTGCTGATAGTCATCTGTGCTGCTGGTGACCAAACAGGAAATGAAATTCAAAAGTTCCCAGGGCTTTTCCTACCCACTTGGCTAGTGAATCGGAGTTGAGAGTGTTGTCCAGAGTGGTCACAAGGGAGCATTCTGGGATAGGTCCTGGAGGCCAATAACGTCAAATTGCATCCACAATACCTTTAACCTGGGATTATGATCTCAATTTAAGCGCTACTCCACTTGCCGAGGTGGAGTACAGCAATTGGATTAAAGAGCAAGTTTGGTCGTGTGGACGGAATCCTTTTTTTTTTTTTTCAAATTAAGTCAGGTAATTCCAAAATAACCGACTAGTGTAGACCAGGCCTCAGAGTTTTTGTTTTTCCTCTCTGTCCTCGTCCTTCATAGACAAATATATCTCTGCTTTCTTTGCACTGTGTCCAGCTGCTATATGTAGCTCAACCAGTGCTTAATTTGTGCCAGGGCTGATTTCTGGCACGTCCAGCCTTGGGAGTTCATAGCTCTGGCACTTCTGGGCTTGCTGTGTCAGTTATGAAAGCAGAAAAATTGCTGGAGCCCCAGAACCTCTTTTATTACAAATTAAGCACTGAGCTCAACCCATTCATTTTCTCTTCTACTCCTTTTACCTTCCTCCTGGGAGCGTGGATTTCATGCCTCTTCCAAACCCCTGTTTTTTCCCCTTCTACCTCTCATACTTCTTTTGTTGGTAATAACAAAGAGGGAAAGACAAATGGAGAAGAGAGACAGAAATAAAGCAGTAAGCAGAAGTTCCTATGGCTACTGTACTGAGACTCAGGGCCACAGTTTCTGGCTATGCCATAGACTAGCTGGATGTGCAACTCAAAGGTAGAACAAACCAAACAGTAGTAGTAATCTCAGCTGGCCTCCTGGCTATAGTTACTTATATTGAACAGCTTATTTAGACCTACAGACTGCACTGTATTTCCTTCAGAATGTTTGATTTGAGGCCACACTTCAGAGTTCAGAATCATCCTCTGTTCAGCGGTATAAAAAAAAATGTGGTGAGTGCATTCTCCTTTTAGTTCACACTATCCCTACTGCCTCCGGTTCAGCCAGACTTACCCTGTGTAAAGATCCATGTCCATTTGATATGTTGTGCCTGGACATGTATTTACTAGATCTCTCTCTTTCATTTAGAGGGCATCATGCTATCTGTCTCTTGGGCACCTAACAGAAATATAACTAAGTATACAATTTATTTGGAAAACCAGCTCCAGTGCTCTCGCACATATACAGCCCTGCATATTGGGAATCATCACTAGAAGAGCACGCAAGTGTTAAAGGACAGAAGTGTTCCTGAGGCTGGTATAACACACTAGAACACCAGCTAGCACTTTTCAGTGAGCTAGTATTAAAATGATGGACCAGTAAAAAGGAATCAAATTGCTGTGAACAAAAAGAAAAATCTCTCCTGGGCAGTGGGTAAAGGAGGCTGGTGGAGACTCAGCCTCCCCAAACCTCTGCTAATGCTCCCTGCTCAGAGATGGCTCCAGCTTTTTTGCTGCCTCAAGCGGCGAAGCGAAAAACAACAACAACAAAAAGATATGTTTCATTCTTCAGCAGCACTCTGAGAGGGACTGAGGGACCTGTCGTCGAATCATAGACTCATAGATTCGGACATGCCACCCCTTTCCATTATCCACCCCAAGCACCTGCTTCGTTCGCTGGTGCCTGGAGCTGGCCCTGTCCCCGCTGCAGCCCTGGAGCTGGGCTGGGCCATGGCAGGGTTCAGTGCTCCTCTGGGTGGCCTGGGCTCAGGGCTTGGCCAGGGCTCAGAGCTACTCTGGACTGTTCTGGGTGCTGGCAGGCCAGCTGGGGCTTGGGGATGCTCTGAGCACTGGCGAGCAGGCTGGGCCTTGGGGGGGTCAGAAGAGGAGGAGCGGGGTGAGGCCTTGGGTGGAAGGTGGGGCAGGGGCTAGACGCCCTGAACAGGGGGTACACATGCCACCCATGAAAATTGTAAAGAAAGAATATGTAAAAGCAAAGACCAGCTAATATTTCAAAATATGCACAATATTAGGTAACTCTTTATAATGAATTAATCTTCCTCAGTTTTTGCTGTGCCTTCCATTTTTTTGTGCACTTGTTTGGAGTTACTTGTCCTATTAAATGGACTTAAATTGTTTTTGTGGGTAGGAGCAGTTATCTCATTTGCCAGTAGGTGTCACTATTGTTATGTTCTTGTTATACGGCGGAACCTGCCACTTTTATTATGTATCTAAATGCTGGTGAGAACTACATAATAAAGTCCTGTGATGACAGCTAAAAATGTGATGCAGCGTTCTTTCAAATATTAATGAGGATCAAGATAAAACCACTATAAGAGCCAAGGGTGAAACTTTCCTGTGTGTTCTCTGGGAATAAACGTGCATTTATTATGCAAACTTTGGCCAGGATGTATGTATGGAAGGTAGCAGACTAAAATCCCACAATCTTCTTGTTCAGTGCATGCCTCCATTTGTAAGAGTCACCATCTCTGGAGCTTTTATTATTATTTAGCAGCAACCAGACCAGGTTGCCAATTTTTGTTCCTGGAGGTTTCATCACATGACATGATCTTTAATTAAAGTTTAATCTTTTAATTCCTGGAGATTCCAGGACAATCCTGGAGGGTTGGCAACCCTAGACTCTTGTGCTAGGTATTGTACAAACAAAGCATCCCTGCCCCAAAGACTTTGTTACAGTCTGAGACCCTGAGCTTGGCCAGGTTTATGCCCCTGTTTAACTTGACAGGCGACAAGCCGTTCCATAGGGCTGCTTGCAGTGCATAAAGTTAAACACTTGCTTAAGTGCTTGCAGGTTTGAGACCTACAGACAAGTGCTAAGAGATGGGTGAAGCAAGTGTGTGCAGGGATGGGGCAGTTAAAGTACAAGCGTCAAATAGCATAGGCTGGCTGTGTGAACAATTTGTAGCAAATCAGTAGCGGTTGCCACTGAAGTGCCTGTTGGGCTGGGGTCATGTTCCCTCAGTATGAGGGCCTGGCTGTTTCTCTTCCATCTGCTGTTGCTTTCATCAGCATTGAAGTGACTGTCTGGTTTCATCTATTACTTATTTGTTTGGATTTTTATAGCAGCAATCTGTCTTTTGGCACTTCACAAAATTTAATATAGCGATAAATACAAAACTTCTAATATATTAACTAATTTGCTGCAGCAAATTCCCACCTAAGCTCCACCCCACCTAGCTCACCAACCCATCACTTCACCAAATACAATACTATTTGCAGAATAGAACTTCTTTGTGTCAGGCAGCTATTTGGAGCATTGTAGGAGGTATTCTGGGTTGACTGAGCTGCCCACCACAGAAGGCATCTCCACTGGGCAGGACTTGACTGATCCTAAGGTGGGGCAGAAGAAGACTCCTTACTTCATGGGATCAGATGGGCTTTTCCTTTTGTTGTAATTGACTGTGATGATTCTCTTGCCACTGACATTCCAGTATCCATCCCTTGCACTTGATATGTCTTTGGTTAGTAGGAAATTTTTGGTAGTGCGAAAGAAGGGATTATCTAGGAATTGATCATATGTGGCTCTTGATGGTAGTCTGCTGTAGGTTTTTACAAGATAGGCATTGGTATGTAATGTCTTGCAAGGAAGTAGTGGAAGCTCAGATAAAACTGTTACTTGCTTATACTTATGGCAGGTCTACACTACAGCCATAGTGTACAGCACAGAGATTGACGCTCTGAGATCGATCCATCAGCGGTTGATTTAGCTGATCTAGTAAAGACCCACTAAACCAACTGCAGATTGCTCTCCTGTCAACCTCTGTACTCTACACCTGACGAGAAGAGTAAGGTAAATCGATGGGAGATTTTCTCCCGTCACCCCCATGTGGTGTAGACCCCGTGGTAACTCAACCTAAAGTACATTGACTCCGGCTACATTAGCCACATGGCTGGAGTTGCGTAGCGTAGGTCGACTTCCGCGGTAGTGTAGATATAACCTTATAGAAGTGACTGCTTTAGTGATTGACATACTTTTCTGTAGTTATATCTTAGCTCTCTTTGCCCGTAGATATTAAAGTGCTTTAAAAGGGATATCAGTATCATTATCTCCTGTTTACAGATTGGGAAACTGAGACAGCGAGGTGATGGTGACTTGCTTAAGGTCACCAAGTCAGCCATGCTCAGAATCAGGAATAGAACCCAAGTATCTAGACTGCCCATGCAGTGCTTTATTTATTACACCATGCTGCCTCAATGCTACAGAATGCTATGAATTGAGCTGATTTGCTGCTTTGACTACAACTTGAGCCCACTGTATAACGGTAATAACAAAGCATTTACCTTGATTAATTTAACAAAGCTTTTTTTATAAGTTCACAAGTGGCTATTTGCATTTGTAATAGTCACTTCACTGCTAGCCCTGTGTCACTGGTAGCATATGATCATGTTAATTGAAATGGGAGTAGGATAGGATTTTGCTTCGTAACTTACTATAGCAATAGTATGTCAGTATTAGTCTATCGTGTAGCTAATGGCACTTGCACAATGATGGAAGCTTGATGCTTCATCCCTCCAACTTTCTATGCCAGCACTTGCATGTGTGCAGTCGGTACCTTACAATGAAACTTAGGGTACAGTAAAACCTCAGAGTTTCAAAGACTGTGGCAATGGAGGTTGTTCATAACTCTGAACAAAACATTATGGTTCTTTCAAAAGTTTACAACTGAACAGTGACTTAATACAGCTTTGAAACTTTACTATGCAGAAGAAAATGCTGCTTTCCCTTAATTTTTTTTAGTAGTTTATGTTTAACACAGTACTGTACCCTATTTGCTTTTTTTCCCTCTGCTGCTGCCTGATTGTGTACTTCTGGTTCCAAATGAGGTGTGTGGTTGACTGGTCAGTTCATAACTCTGGTGTTCATAACTCTGAGGTTCTACTGTAGTGGATTGAGAGTAAACAGCATACTGTGCATGCACAAATCTATGATTTCTGATCTCCTCCCCTGCCCTCCCAGTGAGTTGTGACTGTGTTCCTCACTCAGGAGAACTATGCATATGCACAAAACAAAACTCTTTAATGTTTATCCTGTGTTGTTTGAGGGCAAAAAAGTCACTCTTGAACCACAGGATTTTTTCATAACTTCTTGACTCAAAAAGACGCTCACATTTAGACTCTAACTCATATTTGGGTTGAGGCCATGGATGTGATGTTCCAGGCCAAAAGGAAAACTTTTGACAGAACTGAATTGGGTGTTCACACTGGAAAAACCTTCTCAGTGTAACTTACTGCTGAAGTCTGTGATTGGGTAGGTGAACTCAACTTTACCAACTCTCATGATTTTATTATGAGGCTCATGGTCTTTAGTGTCTGTCTTAAGCCCCAGCTTCTGGAAGGAGATGATTACATGAGAATCTCAGCTTTCATTTAAAGAAAAGTGTTTCTAGTGCTCATGTTTGTGGATTAGAGTTTGAAATGTGACTTAAGTGCAACTTCAAAGCTAAAAAGTAGGTGCCAAATACAAACAGCCCAAACTGTTATTTCTTTGTAAATCTCATGGCTGCTTTTTGGGGGGGGGGAGAAGGGGGGGAAGTGGGGGGGCTGACTCGTGATATTTTCATGTTGGCGTTATCTGTACTTTCTCTCATTACACTTCAAGCTGATATATATTTAAATTTACTTTGAAGATCGGTAGAGTTTTCTTTACATAATGAGTGACTTTTGTGATAATATAAATAGTTGAGCACTCAAAACTGTGCTAGGTGCCTCCTAGAAACAAAGTCCTTTCCCCAAAAAGCATACAACTGAATGCCTCTATCCTGCAGGTTACTCTGTGTAGGAAGACCCCTGAGTCTACAGGGAGCTCCACTGACTTCAGTGAGGCAGTGCATGGCTCTGTCTATGCAGTGTAATTTGCACATGACAAATGAACGTCAGATTTTTGTGGAGAAGGGGAGAACTGGGAAAGATCATGTAATTGGTCACAGGCATGTACATGGTCTGGTCCCTTTCCATTAAGAGTGTGGGGGAGAGGAGAGGGGCAGGTTGTACACTATCTCTCTTCTCATGGGTGACAGAGCAGAAGTGAGTGAAGAGGGGGACAGGCATAGAGAGATCATTCCATGCATAACTGGGAGCTAAGTATCCCCCCTACCCCCAAAAAGCAGTCCTAAGGTGTCTTATGGGGGGGGGGAATTGTGGTGTGATCCTGGTCCTTTACTGCTCCTGAGAGGCCAATTCACCCACCTGGCTGCGCCTGGAGCATGGGCCAGGCCTGATTAAAGATGAAGCCCAGGTAGGAAAGAAGCTAGTTGGGGAAGGGAGCTACAAGGGGAGAGGGAAGGAATGGTGGAGTGCCTCTGTGTGCAGTAGAGAGAGAATCCCAGAGGTATATAGTGAAACAACTTTAAAGGGAAGGACCTGGACTGCCCAGGGAGGCATTCAGCTGAAGAGGAACATCAGGAGGGAATTCCCACTCTGGGACCAGCCCTGATGGGAGAAGGCAGCCTGGGAGAAGACCTCTGGGAATGGACCTGAAAGAAGGTCAACTACAGGTGGAAGTGGAGGAGCCAGACTGGGTGCAAGACTCCAGAGAGGTAAGTGTCCAGCATAAGAATGGAAAGCCAGGAAAGATTCAGGATGGTTTACAAGTTTAAGCCTGAGGGAGAGGCCAGAATCTGCTTTCATTGTGGGTTGTCTGTCACTTTTGAATGTGGTTCAGCCTCCAAGGGGAAACCTGTGGGCCATAGCAGAATGGAATGGAAGAGGAGCCCTGGATGGGCAGAGGATGTCAGATTGATGACCAGTGGTGGGACACTTTTTGGGACACTAACTTGGCAGGGGAGAGATGTTAAAGTGATCTGGTCAGAGGGCTGAGTCAGAAGAAGAGGGGCCCAGAGCCTGCTATGCCAAGTTCAGCCAGCAGAGGGCGCTCCGGCAGTAAGTCCATTCTTCTACAGGGATCACATATCAAAGGCCACTTCTGAATATGTTGACACTAACTACTGTGTTCCTCGGTTTCCCCATCTGTAAAATTGGGATGGATAATGCCACTGTAAAATGCTTTCAGACCTGGGATAAAAGATGCAAAGTTTTAGTTTGACATACACACAAACTTCAAATTTGACATCTCTCTCTTAAACAACTTATTTTGATTTTGAACTTTCTTAATAAAGGTTCTAGAATCCTCCTTAAATATGTGCTGTATCTCTTGGACTTCAGCAACAACAAATGCCCATGACTTTGGCCCAGAAATGTCAATTTACATGATTGTCGACTGCATGTATTCAACGATGAGTTAGGCCCCCCAAAATCGTGAGATTGTTTAAAATATTAAATTTGGAGTTAATTTTATTTGCTGTCAGGTTTCTGAAGCTTCAGGATTGCTCCTCTGTTCATGGTCCCAAGCTTTTCTACACAACCGGGAGGGATAAAAGCTTTTTTAAAATGAAAGTTGAGACTTTCAAATTCATATGATTCCCAGAACTGGAGCCAGAAAAAACAAACATGTGCCGACATGTAGCCAAGTGTTTCCCTGTTGTTTTTTTCTTTTTTTCTTTCAGATATTCCTTGTTCTGGGAAGCAAATGGATCTGAAAAACCTCAGCTTTCATTTTGTTCTGCTATGTGCTGCAGGCTCAAATGCAGGCAGGTTGGACTTCAGCCGCGCCACAGCCTTCACCAAAAAATATGGAAATAATGTGAGGCAAGCAAAAATGCAGTTAGCCTAAACTGTATTGTTCAGAAGCCTTCAGGTAGAAACAAAAGGCTGGACTGATGCCACACTTGAAAGCAAACTTCCTGCTTTTGGGCTGGTGACACATTTCCATCACGTAGAGTCTTCAAATCAAGACTTGACATCTTTCTAAAAGAGATTTAATTCAATCACAAGTTTATTGGGCTTAATATAGATATTGTTGCCCAAAGTTCTGCAACCTGTGGTAGGCATGAGGTCAGATTAAATGGTCATAATTGTCTCTCTTGACTTTAAAATCAGAACCACAATGCACTAGTTCCCCAATGAGCTAGCCGATTTACACCAGCTGAGGGTCTAGCCCTATAAACCTATACTATGATGCAATATCAAGCTTCCAGTCTAGAAGATTCCCCCCCCTCCTTTGAATTGCAGCACTGGTGCAGTATGGGTTACAAGGCATGAAGGTGACTTTGCCAGGAGCGCCTACTTTTGAGTAATCTATTCTGAATGCTTTTTAAACAAAGGAGGGTGTTACTTCCCACAGCAAACATGCACAAAAAACAGAATAATCCAATGAAGTTGGCAGTGATACACGTGGCTGACTCAGTTTTTTTTCCCTTTAAATACAGTTCAGAGAAAATATCTTGCTTATTCAACTACACCAAACATATTATTTGCATGCTAACGAATAGCCTGGGGCAAATTATGGTATACTATATGAATTAATTACCCTTTTCAGTGACTCAATTAAATGGCTAATATGTTAACCCTTTGCATTTTTAGCTGAGGAAATGTTACATGTACCTTGAAGGATTAGCATTGCAAATGTCTGTGTCTGAAAGAATTCCTCTGTGCCACCTTAAGCACAGGTATAAGTTTTGATGTGTTCTCTCCCTGAACTAAAACTGCACACAACACCAGGCCCATCTGATTATCTTTTGCTGTTGTAACCCTGGTCCTCTCATGCTCTCCCTACTCCTGCAAGTATCTGTCATTCTTGCTATATAAAGCCTAACTTAATTGTCAGGCCTCCAGGGTGTGGAATTGTCATTTGAGTGTTTGTAAAGAACCATGTGTGCCCACAGAGTTCAGCGAATAAAGAGAAAGCACTCATTCATAGCCAAAGAATTCTTACATGGTCCCACTAGCCAGCACTAAAGGTAATAATTGGAGATATACCAATCTCCTAAAACTGGAAGGGACATTATTTCCATATTTTTTGGACTTGAAAGGTCATCAAGTCCAGCCCCCTGCCTTCACTAGCAGGACCAGTTTTTGCCCCAGATCCCTAAGTGGCCTTCTCACACACCCCTGGGTTTAGCAGGCCAATGCTCAAACCACTGAGCTATCCCTCCCCCCAAACATGAGCACTGATGGGCTGACCATATGAGAGCAGTGCATAGGTGCTGGAACTAGGCTTGGGGGCAGGGGGGTGCTGCGGCACCCCCTGGCTTGAAGTAGTTTCTGTTTACAGTTTGGTTCAATGGCTCTCAGCACCTGCACTATACAAATTATTCCAGCACCCTGGAAAAGTATTTCGAAAATCATGTTCTTGCCTAGGCTGAACTATTATCAAAATAGCTTCCAATGCATGCCAATATAGAGAGCACAAGCCGTGTCTTGAAAATCTTCCAATCTAAAAAATAGGGGGTGGAAAGTTGAAGCAACATATGAACAAAATGGTCTGGTGCATATAAATGAGAGACTGGGAGGTACTTAAATAGCTAACAAAAGATCCTAGGGGACTAGCATATGGGTGCACTATATCCTAACCAATTGTGAGATATAGGATGGCCAAGGGGTTAGGATGCTAGACTTGCATCGCAGGAGAGCCAGGTTCAATTTGCTGTTCTGATACTTAAGTCAATAGACATGACATACCTCAGTGTCTTAAAATCTTTGTCTGTGCCTCAGAACCTTGTTTGTAAAATAGCATTTCCTTATGTCATAGGATAAATGTACTTAAATAGTAAAGATACTATCATGATAGGATTACTTAAATACAATCCTTTTATGACTTAACACTGTGGCTCTCAACCTTTCCAGACTACTGTACCCCTTTTCAGGAGTCTGATTTGTTTTGGGTACTCCAAGTTATGCCTCACTTAAAAGTTACTTGCTTACAAAATCAGACATAAATGTACAAAAGTGTCACAGCACATAATTACTGAAAAATTGCTTATGTTCTCATTTTTATCGTATCATTATAAAATAAATCAATTGGAATGTAAATATTGTGCTTGCGTTTCAGTGTATAGTATATAGAGCAGTGTAAACAGGTCATTGTCCGTATGAAATTTTAGTTTGTACTGACTTTGCTAGTGCTTTTTATGTAGCCTGTTGTAAAACTAGGCAAATATCTAGATGAGTTGATGTACCCCCTGGAAGACTTCTGCATACCCCCAGGGATACACATACCTCTGGTTGAGAACCACTGACCTAATGTATCACATGGTCTCTAAGGGGCAGATCCTACCGGTGTTGATGTTAATGATGGTTTTTGACCTTGACAGCAAGAAGCGCAGTATTGGGCTTTTTTGGTGTATATAAAATAACTCCTTAATTTTATGAATTAATTCACGAAGTTGCGAAAATGCCCTGCTGTATGTGTCAGACTCATCACTTAGTGGCTAAGGGATAATTTGGATAAGCAAGATGTACAACTGACTTGTTGACATGCCCATTCGACATGACAAGGTTTCAAGATGCTGGGAGTATAAAGAACTGTCTCAACCAGTCATTAACCAGAATACACCGTTAAAATGAAATGAGTACAGAATAACCATTCATATGTTTTGGCATATTAAAGATGAAATTATATTTGTTAAGTTAAATGGTGATGATGTCAGGATAGTCACGAACAACACCGTCATTCTGTGTATATTCCTAGAAGATTAAAACCAAGACTCCGGTTATCTATGCTACTATTGCTCAGATGTCTGTCTTTCTTCATGCACTTGGTTGTCCAGACACAAGCCAACTGCATTCTGCAGAGTATAACAAAATATTCTTTGACACTCTGTTTAGCTACATGACAAAGGAATTAATGTAGAATGGTTTATGGGGATATTATGAAGCCAGCATTTAATTAAAAATACATAACTTCAGAGACAAGGTGACTATGACAGGGTTCATATGCTATTTCATCTGGAGCCTTATTCTTACATATTCTCTCAGTTCTGTCTCCCTCTCCCGCATATCTGTCTTTTTGTTTTTACTTTAATCTCCATTTTTCTTCCTGTCTATATTGATGAAATGGGGTTTTCTCAAACCTAGAACACTTGTAAAGTGTAAGATATTAGCCATTCAGTCAGACTGAGATTTTTCCGAGCCACTTTGGAGATTCAGATCCCAATTCCCATTCATTTTAACTGTGCTCAGGTGGTCTGGAAAACTTCAGCCTAGATACGTAATGAGCCAAAAATGTTTTCTAGTCCTTTCCACAAACCAGGTTCTAGGGATATAAAAAAGAATAGATCATTGAGCTACATTCTGCTCTCCATTTCCCTGCCATGAATCCAGAGAAACTTTATGCTACTCTGGATTTACACTGATGTAAAAGAGCACTATTTGGCCACTATGTTGGTATAGGTTTTTATAACTAAATTACAAATACCATGAAAAAGATCTATTCTGAAGATGAAGAATAAACTTTCAGGCAAACAAGCTGCTTCTCATCTTTCCTTTGCTGCTTGTGGCAATATCACTTTGTAAAGAGCAGTCCCCCTCACCAAGATTCCCACTGGTCCTAATACAGAAATTGCGAGATCTCATGGAAAAGCTGCCTTTTCTGGGATCGGCCTGCCTTGCTATGTGGGAAGGGAGATGTAAACCTTGCTCTATACAAACTCTGTATGCTGCTTTGGGAGTTTAGTGACCCATTTGGGTTTAAATATCTTGTGTGATGGGATCTTTCCAGTTGCTTTATTCCCCGTTTTATGATGGGTCTTTAAATCTGATTCAGCAATATCCAGGAAGGCATGTATGATCTTCTTTAAGCAACTTACCACTAGTGTGAGTATTCATAGCAAAACCTTAACTTGGAAGAGTCACAAGCATGAGCTATGTGTAATCCAACATTCAGGGCCTCCAGACAGTGAGGATCTTTACTAACAGGCAATTGGAGGTGGATTTTTGTTTTCCACCTAGTGGGTTTTGAGCTTTCCTTATTCGTAGTTCTGTGAAAAAGAATAAAGCAGTGACAGTCTGTCATAGGTCTTCTCCCCCACTTGGAGCTGTTGGGTTCCAAGATGGGGACCTGCATGGACTCCTCTAAACAAAAATCCTAGTTTAGATCTGGTTTTCGTTGCCACCAGTCAGTTTTCTAAGTGTCTGACACACTGCCTGTTCCCCCAAAAACTTCCCCTGGGAACACAGATTCAATCTCCCTGAATCTCAACACAAAGGGAAGCAGCCCACTTCCCCCCTCCCTCTCTCTCCTAGCCTACTCCGGAGAGATACACACCGATTCAACTCAGTGTATCAAACCCAGGAGGAACTCACTCTTCCCCCCTCCCCTTCCCCTGAATTTCCACAAGAGAAGGAATTAACCAAGTCCAAAGAAAAGAAAAGAATTTATTAAAAGAACAAAAAGAAAGTACACTATCTCTGTAATACCAGGATGGAACAATACACAGAGTCTAACCTATAAACCTGGAGAGAATTCCCCCTCCCCCTTTCTTTCTCAGTAAAAGCAAAGTAGCAACAACAGAAATAAAGATATTCCTTGAGCAAAACACACAATTGCAAATGTAGAAATAAACTTATAATACTAGTACGCCTTTCTAATACTCACTAGACTGAATAGATGAAAAGTACTGCAGAAACCTGGGAGGACTTGATTAAGGTGTCTGGACTCTCTTAGATCCCAAAGAGAACTCAACTCAAAAACAAAGAACACAGAAAAAAAACCTTCCCTCCACAGAGATTTGAAATTATCTTGTCCCTGATTGGTCCTCTGGTCAGGTGTTCCTCAGGTACTGCTTGTTAACCCTTTACACGTAAAAGAGATCTTAACCCCTAACTAACTGTTTATGACACAGTCGTTAAAGAAGAATGAGAGGTACAGGCACAAAGGCACCCGATTCTAGTGCTGGTACAGACAGGCTTGCTTTGTCAGGCAATGTCTCATGCTGGTAAGGAGTAGCACCCTTTTTACAAAAAAGTTTTAAAACATTATGTAAAACCTGAATGGCATAGGATCAGGATTTGAGTTAACTCCTTTCCTCTTCCTTCGAGTTATTGATGTAGCGATTCTCAAACTCTGATCCTTGTTTCCTGACCCTTTTTGTAGTGTGGTGACAGTTAATTATGGCTCATGCAGAAAACTCTTTCCTGGAGGGAATCTATCTTCCCCCACTGCTAGAAACCCTTCCTGAACCAATAGACATGCTCATCATGCAGCTCTGCTCTCTGGTGCTGGTTCCTGACTTGAGTGCTGGGTAGGTAGTATATGGTGAAGGAGGTTCCCATTGTTTGGTGCAGGTTGGGAGGGCTGCAACAGGAAGGCAAGCGTTGGCTAGGAAAGTGTGCTTGTTTAGGAAGTGGAGGAGAAAATGCACGGAGTGCTGAGGAGCTGCAGATGAGTGTTTTATTTTCCTGTCCGCATCAAACATAGAGGCTAGTGACATTCATCTTCAGCTTTCTCACTGGGTCACGTCATACGTTTAAACATATGCAATAAAACAAATAAAAATACAACAGCTGGTATCTTTCAAAGTTAGGTTTCCAACATCCTTAGGGCATGTCTACACGTAGTGCTGCAGCTGTACCCGATTCAGCTGCAGCGTGTCTGGTGAAGATGCTCTATGCTGACGGGAGAGAGCTCCGTGAAACTCTCCTGCCGACATAGCGCTGTGCACACGAGCACTTATGTCAGCATAACTGATGTCGCTCAGGGAGGTGGTTTATTCACATGTCTGAGCAACAAGTTCTGCTGATATGGGCTGTAGTGTAGACATCTTGTTGAGGTGTGATGATGACACAGTACATCTATGCTAGTGTCTCTATCTGTTCTGTGGGTGCATTCTTTCAGGATCTGCTTTTAGACTAAAGATTTTTTTCTTTTTCTTCTCAATTAAAGTCCTACCCCCACCGCAGGGCAATCCAGCATTGGATCTCCCTTGCTGCTTAGACCTGAACTGACCCATATGCCAGAGAAGTTCTCACTTGCCTAGGGCAGGGATTTATGATGTTTCCAATCTAGCCTAAGAGGAATCCCTCTTATCTTCACATGCTTTTAAGCATTTGTTTTTAATCCTCTTCACTATGAATTACAAAAATCACCCATTGTGATTTTTGTAATTCCTCATAAATGTAATGAATTATATTATTTCCTGCATGCTTTCTAATTTCATATCTCCACCAAGAAGTAGCTAGGCAGGCAGCAATGCTTCTTGGCAGGTAAGGCACTGGCATGCCAAGGATTTCCTTTTGGAAGTTTTGGTCTTTTCTGTAATCTCAAGAACTAGATGTGGAACAGTCTTTGTAATATCTCATATTCAATAACAGTACAACTGTCTCCTCCAGATTGTGTTATCCTCCACGTCTCCAAAAGACTTTTGCTGTCTCATGCTTTTAATGTTAATGTTCTACAGCCATTCCCCACTCTGCCTGATGGGTGTTCCCATGGAGAGGAAGTGAAGATCTCTATTCAATTCAATTTTATTTTCCTCAGGATGTCCTTCTGAGGTTCACCAATACATAGTTATTTCTGCCTTTTAAACCAAGCAAGTATATCACAAGTTATTTTGGCACCCTGCTGGTGTAATTTATAATCTGCAGCACTACTGTATCATTACTATATGCCACTGCTAAAAATATAGCTATTAGAGAGACAAGGTGGATGAGGTAATACCTTTTATTGGACCAACTTCTGTTGGTGAGCGAGACAAGCTTTTGAGCTACACAGAGCTCTTCTTCAAGAACCTGTTTCTCTCACCAACAGAAGTTGGTCCAATAAGAGGTATTGGCGCACCCACCTTCTCTCTAATATCCTGGGACTGACATAGCTACAACAACACTGCATAACGTAACTATATTATATTTGAAAAGCTATACAACCAATTCATACCGAGAAAGTAAAATCCTAGTTGGAGGTACCATGAAGGAATAGAAAGAGCTGTGCATTCTTTTTCTTCAATTTTTTTTGTCTTAGGAATATATCCCAATTTCCCAGTAAGTATCGTTACCTGAGAATTAAAATTCTGCTACATTACCTGAGGTGAATCCACCAATCATACATTTGACATGTCAGACATCAAAAACTGTAGCAAAGACCTTCAATTTTCCCCCAATGTACCTGTGGCAGGTCTATTTGGTCTTTGTCTTTCTTTGCATTGCTACCTTTGCTTTGAGAGCCAGACCTCTTTTCCCTGTGGGAAAAGGCCCGTTCTGCCCTCACACTAGTGCATGCTGCACATCCATCTTGGAAAATAGCTACTGTTCTAGGCCAAGCATTTATAAAGATATGAGACTTCAGGCTTGATATGGGTAATGTGTCAGGTCCTTAAATAGAAGTACTTCCAGGGCTGACATAATATAGTCAACTCCCTTAGAATGAACTATTTTTTTTTATAAGTCTGGAAAGAGGTCATCATGGAAAATATAAATGGCAGTGGTAAGCGGACCCGGTGCGGCCTAGTGAATGGGGAATTTGGATTGGGACTTGGGAGACTTGGGTTCACTTCTTGACACTACTACTGGCATGTTGGGTAACCTTGGACAAGTCACTCCCCCTCTGTAAAATGGGAATGGCACTGATGTCTCCTGTAAAACACTTTGAGATCTATGGATGAAAAACATTGTGTAATAGATTATTGTTCTCCCAAGCACCTCCCACTTGTGATGTCAAAATCAGTTGTCATTCACTGTAGAATCTGCAGACCTTCATAACATGATTGTCCTTCCCTGCCTCCCGGTCTGGTTTGATCAGCAATGAAACTCTCATCAGTGTTGACACTTAAATTCTAATGATATAGGTGGACCTGGCTGAAGATATTTTCATTACAACTTCTTTCCAAAGAAAAAATGGCTTTTTGAACAAAACGACATTTTTTTCTGCAAATAAATGTTTCCTTCAAAGTTTTCCCCAGTTTTTTTATGTCTTTATTTTTTTTTAATCAAGAATAATTCATGTTGTTTTTTGAAACAAACCAAATCTGACTATTTTTGTTGCAAAAAAAAAAATCAAATGAGCAAAATTTCAAATAACTTTTTTTTTAAATTATCCCATGGAAAAATAATGGCCATTTTAAAGAGCATATATGTAGTCTTCAGAGTTAATGCTGCATTTATACAAACAGGAGCAGCTTACATTTTTATCTGAGCTTCTATTTCAGCAGATGCAGTCTCTGCAGATGCAGGTATGTGTCACTACATCTAGTTGCAAAAGTAACCTTCAGACAAGGAATTGTATGCAACCATAATTAAATAAAAGCCTAGAGCACAAAATGGCAGTCCCAGGAAAAAGTTCTGGCTTGACAAGATGCTTTGTGCTGGTCCAATGCCACCATTGGGAATGGATAATAAATCAGTCAAAAGAATAACTTTCCTGTGTATTAAAAGATTAATTGCAATGAAAAGTTGAGTTGGGAAAGGGAAAGGGAAAGAACGCACAATGGGATCTTCAAAAATAAATGCATCTTAAGTCATTTTTATAGCTGTTTTTTTCATTGTGTACTTGTGTTTGACCTTGATTGTTCTAATACGGTTCAGAATATGTTGGCAGCTTTGTTTTGGAAAGGAGCAGTTAACTTAGTTGCCATTGGGTGTAGCTATTGTGTTGTTGTCTTTGGAGCTGATCACAAAACTGCTGTGAAACTGTTTATTTTTGCACTAAGGCCAATGCAGAGGAAATTCGTTCAATAACAACTTCCAGTTTCATAGTATTTTCACAGGATGCCAGAAATCATGCTATTTGTAATGAGCAAAAATATTAGTTTATCAGCTAATACGGCTCAAAGAGAAGCTTTTTGTCACTGGGTTATTTTTTTTAAAAAAGATTGAAATATATATTTAAACGTATAACTTGGCATGTGTGAGGAATGGTGCCTTTTCCTTGTTTTGAATAAATTTAGTTTTGAAATAATATTCTGGAGACATGGAAATACTCTAGGTTTCATCAGAGTTGAGTATGGTATACAGATCATATATGTACTATACATGCCTAGCAAAATTTGCACCTCCATTCCTACATGAACAGTAACTTCACATGAGGAATTGTGATGGGGTATACCAGACCCTCTGATGCCCCCTGCTGAAGGCCTCATGGCCCTACCACACCCTGCCCCAAAAAAGGGCAATGGAGTGGGTCCTCCAAGCTGCCTAGAGTGGCTGTGTGGAACACAGTCAATCAGGGCCCAGCATTCTAGTATAAGAAGAGCTGCAGGGCTAGAGGGAGTTCAGTTCCTTGCTGGAGCTGTAGGAGTGTGGATGAGGTGTGGCTGGCTGATGGAGCTACAGAACCCCAGACAGGGCAGCACTGCCAGAAGCCAGGGAGGGTGAGAAGAAGCCCTGAGCTGGTTGCTGGGACTCCATTAGGACAAGGGAGCCCTGAGTCACTGCTTGATCCCAGAGCAGGGACAATCTGAGAAAGTTCAGGCACATGCACTTGGCCAAGGGGGTGTTCACGAGAGGTGAGTGTGCCCCGTTACAAAGAAGATTGAGGGATGGTGGATCTGATGAGTCTTCAAATATGTGAAGGGCTATGATAAAGAGGATAGGGTCAATTGTTCTCCATGTCCAGTGAAGGTAGGACAAGTAGTAATGGGCTTAATCTGCAGCAAGGGAGATGTAGGTTAGATATTAGGAAAAATGTTCTACCTGGAAGGGTAGTTAAGCTCTGGAATAGGCTTCCAAGAGAGGTTGTAGAATCTCCATCACTGTAGGTTTTTAAGAACAGGTTAGACAAACATCTGTCAGGTATGGTCTAGGCAGGGGATCTGGAACAATTTGACACAGCTGTAAATCCTGCATATGAGGGAAGCCATGAATTTTATTACTTCAAACTAGGGGAGTTCTTCTGGTGCTTAGTCCCTGTGCCCTGGGTCTATGTATATTTGATCCTGCCTCAGTGGGGGGAGATGGACTAGGTGACCTCTCAAGGTCCCTTTCAGCCCTATGTTTCTGATTCTATGGGCAATCTCAGTTCCCAAATTAAGTCAGTGGCAGTTGAAGCTATTCAGCACCTTTGAAAATTAGGCCACTTCTATTAAGGTGCACACTTCTTATGGTCAAAATTGGCAAATGTGTGTGCACATGTTCTTGCCCACCCACTAAGGCCTTCAAGACACAAAACTAAATTACCAGATGAGGACAAATGTTAAAAAATAAATTCACTTTCACTATTCATCATTCTTGCTCATTGTTCCTTATCTATACTCTAGGCCAGGGGTCGGCAACCTCTGGCATGCGGCTCGCCAGGGTAAGCACCCTGGTGGGTCAGGGCAGTTTGTTTACTTGCTGCGCCTGCAGGTTCGGCCGATCGCGGCTCCCACTGGCTGCAGTTCGCCGTACCAGGCCAATGGGGGCTGCGGGAAGCAGCGTGGGCTGAGGGATGTGCTGGCCGCAGCTTCCCACTGCCCCCATTGGCCAGGGACGGCGAACCATGGCCAGTGAGAGCTGCGATCGGCCGAACTTGCAGATGTGGCAGGTAAACAAACTGGCCCAGCCCACCAGGGTGCTTACCCTGGCGAGCCTCATGCCAGAGGTTGCCAACCCCTGCTCTAGGCTATAAGCTCTTCTGGGAAGAAATTGTGTCTCTCTTCAACTGCACTGTGAAACAACTGCACTGTGAAACAAGAAGCAAAATTTTGGATGCTATAATAACAGCTTCCAAACTTGGATTCTTAGGGTGGGTCTACGCTTAGGGCGGCGTGTAGAGTACAGACCAGTGGTGGGCAACCAGACGCTGCACCCCCAGCTAGCACAGGTATAAATAGCAGTGTTGATGCTGAGACACTACTTAAGCAAGTAGAGTATAGACACTCCGGAAGCCTAGAGTGTCTACCCTCCATGCCACTCTACCTGCCCATGCAGTGCTCCCCCATCTACACTGCTAGTTTTAGTAGTGTAGCGTCCCTGCTGCTTCCTCTTCCTCCATGTCAGCATCTTTACTGCTGCATGTAGCTACACACTGCAGTGTGGACACAGCCTATCTTTCACTGCTCTGTATAGCTACATGTACCCCACACACTCTTGCAAGCGTAGACAAGGCCTTAAATGAACTGAATCTGACCTCTGATACTCTTTCAGGTATTAGCCTAGCTAATCAGGCTAGCTAGCTTGTGTGTAAAGCACCACTGCACTGTGAGAGGTTTTGATGTATGGCAGGAGCTGAGTTAGGAGAAACATCAGAGTAAGAACCCAAGTGAACTCTGCAGTAAAGACAAGCCTTCAGAAGGATATAGTCAGGCTGGTTCTAGCCCAGCATTTCCAGAGGTATTTTGCCTGGGTCATGTATGATGCCTTTGTGGCTTCGTGCTGCAGTAGTGCATGCACCAGCTGCTGTAATGCCACAGCTATGAGGCAGTATAGCCCATTGGAAACACTGTTACAGGATATGATTGAAGATCCATTGACCTTATGAGCTGGAAGGGGAAAAAACAGCCACGGAGTGGATATGATGCATATAACTGTGGAGGAAAACTAACACACTAAATGCAGTGTTAAAGAAAATTAAGGGAGAGGAAAATAAATTACCTGTAGTTCACAAAACAGTCACATGATGTGAGAAAAGGGGTGAGAGAATAAAACTGGGGTGGTTATGAAGACAAGTTTTCCTAATTCCTAGATATCCACTACAAAGTGGTTTCTAAGCAACCAGATCATATAGGTAGCCTTTGGAGCGTGAGGTAATCTGAGTTCTGAGACAAAGAGGAAGGAAAAGATTAAATACTGCTAGGGCCAGGTTGAGAGATCACTAAGGGAGTGGGATCGCTAAGTGCAGTCTCTGCCCTAATTGTGCAATTGAAGAAAGGATGATTTTATTTGTACTGAGGATTTCTTCCCAATGTAATCCATAATCTAAGGGATTTGAAAGGGGAAAGAGTATAAAGAAAAAGCAAGAACTTGCAAGGTACAATAAATTCAGATGTCTCCTATTAAGACCAAATAGACACTGATTTCAGAATTTGTCAGTCATGGCATCTCCCTGTCACCCCTTTGTATTCTATACTCTTCTCCAACTTAACCAATGTCATGCTCTGTGCCACCATGGTTTAAATCTTTTGCTACGTTCTCTTCATAAGCTTCAGTTTATATTACAACTACATTTCTAGACATAAAATAGGACTGCGGGCTTAGCCTCTGTTTTGCAGCAGAGTGAGATCTGCTGCTCTATAACCAGTGTTTGTAGTCTGCATCCTGACTATTAAATGTCCTTTCCTTATTCAGGCAAAAATTCCACTGAATGAAGGCTTGAGCCATAAGGGAGAAAAATTAACATCCAAGTTTTAAACAGCTGACTCACTATAGATGTTGCAATTATATAATAATGCAAATTTGACTGAAGACACTGAAAAAATGTCCAGAATTTTTTTTGCCATCAGAGGAAAAATTATTGCCTTTGAGAATTACTGTAATTCAACACCCGGAGCTGTATCTGTAGAGTGTATTGTCAGCTTCCTGTGGCTGAGACCCCTTAGTATAAATATGCATGTCATGAAATCCCTTGTACCTTATTTTTCTTTTTTTATTTTAAAATGTGTTTTAAGTGCTCTTAGCTTCGAATATATTGTGTAATACATCCCTAACTAACAAGCTACATCTCGGGGGTTGTTGCCAAAAGGCTCTGTGATTAATGTGCCTGTTCTTTATTTCATCCAAGCATCTTGTTCTGTGTATGTGGCTTCTCTTAGTTTTTCTTTAAACTCACAGAGGTGCGCTGGACAGACTCATAATGACTCTTAAGGGCCTGCTCTGGCTCCCATTGAAGTCTGTGGCAAAATTCCCATTTCTGAGCAGGATAAAGCTCCAGATGTTTTCCTTGGCAGGACCTTCAAGCTCAAAGCCCATCAATGCATGTGAGTTTTGTTCACTTTTGATGCTGCATATATCAGAGTTAAATTTCATCTGTTATGATATCCAGTCCGCTTGTGACAAGGTGGAGCTCATCATTCTGGCGCTTCCTGCCGGCGGTCATGGGAATTAACTCTTCTCACCAGTGCACCTTCTTCTGGTGGTGCCTCATCGCCATCGCTTCTGTTCTGGGACCCACATCACTCCCAGGACCATGGCATCTTCTTTGGTGGCACAGGGGAAAGCGGCACACTCCAGGAAGAGGCAGGGCTAGGATTTGGAGGAGTCCAATAGGGGCAGGGAGGGGGCCGGGTGGGGATTTTGGGGAAGGGGTTGGAATGGGGGTAGGGCAGGGGTGAGCACCCACCGGTGCTGGGAAAAGTTGGCGCCTATGCGTGGTAGAATCTCAGCATCAAAAATGCTGCTATTATAAATTTGTCACCCCTAGGTGATAATACTCCGCTGCTTGCAAGGCAGCCAGTCCTCCTCCCTCCTCAAACTCCAGGGAGTGGCTGAAGCTGCTCTGTTCTGTAGCCCTCTTTATATGGGCTGGGCCGGTCCAGCCAATCAGCCCCTCTCTGATTGGCTACCTCCTGCACAGCCTCCCAAGGGCTCTATTAACCCCTTAAAGCCAAGTGAGGGGCAGGAGCCCCATCACACCGCTAATGCATGTAAATCTATCTATCTAGTCTCACATCAGTTTTATTGCCCCCATTAACGTTGTCAACAGCAAACTTCATCAGTTTACTGTTCACTTCTCCTCAAAATAAATAGATATTAAGTAACATTGATCCCAATATTGGACCACTGGGTACTTCCCTCTACATTCTGAGGAGCAGACATTCATTATACCTCTTTGCCTTCTGTTTATTTAGCCTTTTTTTAATCCCTACTGGCACTTTAACCCTTTAACACTTAATTATATCCTTTAATAGTCTTATGTGGGATCACATCAAAAACTGTTTGGAAATTCAAGCAGACTGTGTCTCCCAGGTTGCTTTCACCTAATATTTTATGAACACTTGGAAAGAAAATGTTGCTTTGGCTCAAAGTTAATCAGAAATCTTTGCTTTCATAAAGACAGTGTTAGCAACCTTGTTGTTCCATCTAAGTGCAGAATATATTAGAGATGATCAGAAATTGGGAAAATGATTTGAAGTCATTTCTGATTTGTAGGATTTGAAATGGACCCACTTTTTGTTCCCCATGCAACCTTTCATGATATTTATTGAAATTTTCCTGACAAATGTCTCTTTTCCTTTGCACCATTTTGATCCCCATCCAGGAGCTTGTTTATATAATAACTTGAGCTGCTTTGGGCAGCTCTTAAAGTTCTCCGTTCCCCACTTCTCACATGATAGCAGGGCCATTGGCACCATTAATGACATTCTGGGATGGGTTGGTTTTATGATGTGTATGCATTTGAAACTGTTTCAATGTGAATTAGTAAATACACAGGCATTACGAGTACTGTGTTTCTGTGACATTATTTGTGTAACCCTTCTGCCGGGCCGAAACGATAGCAGCAAGGTCCGGGTTCAATACATAGGGGTCCCTTCCCCACAACATAATGCAAAACCAGTTCGAGCCCCCACCCAGTGACCTGGGAAAATCTTACACTCACCCCTGGGCGCCTCGAAGAGGCAATACTTCCCCTCTCGCAAGCACAGAGTCTTGGTGTAGCAGAAAAGGTTTAATTACATGACAAACAACAAGCATTAAACTGGGAAAATACCTCAGCTAGAGTTCATAGGTCAAACCGTGAGCAAAGACCCACTCCAGCAAATTGGGCCGTGTCCGTCTCTCGGGGCCCTTGAGTCCAGCAACCCCCCAAATCACCCACAGTCCCAAAAGTCCCACAATCCAAAAGTCTCTGTCCCGGGTCAGTGCAGCCCCAGAGATCAAGAGTCTCTCTGCAGAGGTCCCCCTCCCCAGCCTGGGTAGAAAGGGGCACCTTACGTGGTTTCGGGGCCAACTGCCCTGCCTCTTCGTGGGGTTCTGCTTCCACTGGTCATCCCCGCAAACAGCTCAGCTCCGCTTGCTCTGTGGGCTGCTCCGCTCTGCCAGCTGCTCTGGTCCACCAGCTGTCCTGTGAGCCACTCCAGCCATCCTCACGAACTGCTTGGCTCCACTCACCCAGTGGCTGCACAAACTGCTCTACTCTGCTCTGCCAGCTGCTTTGCTCCACAGTATGGCTTCAGGCTCCCCCACTCATTAGCACAGTGCTCTCAGCTCAGCAAGTCAAGCTCTTCAGTGATTTCAGCTCTTAGTAGGGGAGCCCCAGTACCAGTGAATTCAGCTCAGTAACCTGCATTTAGATTCTTAAGGGAATCAAAAATTAACTCTGACATTCCACAGTGGAGAGAGGCACAGGTGGAACTGGTGCTTCTGGCTCACACAAGAAGCCTGCACCACCAAGTACAGATCTCTGTCCCCAGTCTCTCTCTTTTCAATGGGTTTTGGAACCCGTGTGCCCCATCTAGCAAGCGCTATCCAGCTGACAATGAAACCCCCCATCACAAGACAATTTTGTAGTTCCCCATTTACCCAATCAGGGTGACAACATTTCATTCCTCCTGCCCCAATAACAACGAAATTGGGGCTCCCACAGCTGTGAAAATAACCATCCCATGCTGCTTTGCGGTATGCTAAGTGGGGTGGGAGTGCCCATGCAAATAACCGAAATACCCATGCAACACTTTCCGCACTCCCCATAATTTACCACCAGATGTCAGGGTGGGGCTCATCCTGACTCTGCTTACATTTGTATAAAAATAACATAAGCCAATAATGACAAATGCATCCTTAAAATTTCCCATTGAAGGAAATGAACAAATATAACTATATATAATACTATATAGAGTGGAGCCTTACGTTCCCCCTTCCCCCAATCACTATAATCCCAAATTCAGCAAAGCAGACCAGTGCATGCTTAAATTCATTCCTATGCAGCAAAGCACTTAAGCACAAGCTTAAGTTCCATTGCCTTCATAAAAATATGGAAGCCATTCTTTGTTTTAGGTGTACTCCACCTAGATTCAGTTCAATTTAGGGATAATCGCCACTTAGCCTCGAAGTGTGGGGTCTTATGTAAAATTTATCTTGAACCTCTTTGATCTGAAAATCTCAAAAGAAGCTCTGTCATGCAGTACTGGAAATCGGCTGGTGGCAGTAGGGCTGGAAATACAGCTAAAGAAAATGAATCCCTGATGAGTATTTCTGCAGTTGTTAGAAATGGCTATAGGGTAGTTAGTATGGAAGATCACACACTGAATTCTCTTAACCTCCAAGATTCTCACTGAGTTCCATAAGCATAATGTATACTTGAAGCAATGTCAGTGTGAACAGCTCTGAGGTTTTCTAATGGCTCTTGGCAGGTGGAATCAGCAGAGAAAAACCACAAGTAAATCACTTTTTACAATGAGGCACAGTTTATATCAGTTTGAATTTATTTACTCATGGGTTTTCATGCCAGTCCCCCTAGAAATGCGTCAACATCTAATGGAACACACAAGTCATTTCCTTCCATGATATTTCTGTGGTGTGTATCTTGATGAAGAGTTAATTAACAGGAATCTCTTTTGAGCCTCTAATTCATCTCTGACAGTTTCTCAGGGGCCAAATAAAAGTAGATATTTAAGGGAATCTCAAGTAAATGGGTGACTATCAACTGAGGTTTTAGATAGTTTAACCATGACTGCAGTGTTTCTGTCCTTGCTTCCACATCCTATTACATCGCTTCATCTTTAGCAAAAACAAAAACAAACTTCTTCAGTGTCCGCAGCTCCACATTTGCCTGTCCAAAGGCTTTTCTGGATGCTGTGAGTGATGTACTGTAGCACTCCACTAAAATACTATAGTTGAAGTGGAAGAAGTGTATACAGGATAGATTGCATTGGTATTTCAGAAGGCAGACTCTTGGTTAAACAGAGTCATTTGGAAAGATATCTGGAAGTAATGAATTCTGAATGCTTTAGAACTAAACTAGCAAAAGATTTAGCTTTGCAATAAATAAAGCCAAAAGAGACCTGATTCTCCACTACGTATACTAGTTTTACACAAGTGTAACAATTTTAATGGAGCTACACCAACATACGACTAGCGGAATAAGGAATTGGGGTCCTATGAACTTTGCAGTTTGTATGTGCAGTGAAGAGGACTAAACAGAAGCTAGATAATTCTCATTCTAAACTAGGGAGATTTCCTTTTTCTTTTTTGTCTAAGGATGAAATTTTAATCAGACAATTTGGACAAGAAAAGTGCTAGTGAGGACAACTTTGCTAAGTTAGAATTTCTTATATTCTTTATATTAAAGTGTAGTAGACCTTCTGTGTGTGTGTGTGTGTGTGTGCGTGTGTGTGCGTGCGCGTGCGTGTGTGTGTGTGTGTGTGTGTGTCTCCCTCTCCCACACCCACACCCCGTTTTGGTCAGTTCTAGATCCTTAGATATGGAACTCAGTGACTTTCAACTGTTTCATTTGATTTATATCTTTTTCTTCTGGACTTTCTTCCCTGAGCATGGCATTTGGGTTTGGGATGTATGTGCACACTATTCATCCCACCCCACCTAAAAATAACAATAAAAGTTATTGTAAACTTAAAAATGGGCCAGTTTTCTTGACATTTTGCTGTCTATTTTGCAACCATAACCAAGACACATTTTCCAGTGAAAATGGAGCAACATTTTAATAAGCACTGGCCTATCTCCAGGGTGGTTCTGACTTCAATACGAGTTTTGAATGAGTAACTAAAATAAGATTTAGATCTTTAAGCTTAGAAAAGCTCAAGGACATGCATGTAGTTAGTGTGCCTAGAATTAGTTCACAAGAATTAACTAATGGTTTGTCATTCACCACATCTCTTTAATCAAAGTTATTTGAGCAGGCCAAAACCAGGAAATATTTGAAAAACGTAATTAATTTTGAAAATGTTTAATTCAAATCTTCACATGGAAAAGGTGTATGGAAGTTTCCCCCCAACTTTATTCCCTTTCCCACTTTTTTCCTTTTTCTGTTTTGTCACTAAAAAGGGTGGTGGTGGAGAGAAAACCAGTTATTTTTTCCCCTTTCTGCTGAAAATGTTGAAAACTTTGGGGGAAAAGAGTTATTTGAAAAGCTTTGTTTTTCAAATCACAACTGAAAACATCAACTGGCTTTAGAAACAAAGATTTAGCTATTTAAATACCAAGGATACTATCTAGTCTAGTTTAACTTTGGCTTGAGACCCAGAAGAAAATTTTTTGAAGATTGTAATTTACATTTATTTAGGGCTGTGGGCTTACGAGGGAAAAACAAAGGTTGAATGTCATTTTTCCTGTGCCATTATTTTGTTAAAAATAATATAAGATGTCATTTGAATCTTATGTTAAGCCCAGGAAAGGCAGAAGAGATCTCACATTTATAATCTTGAATCCCAGGAAGGGAAACTGTGGAGAATGAAGCTTATTGTGTGTTGTTTGGTTGGTTCTTTTTTTTAAAGAAAAGGGAATAAAGTGTTTCATAACTTGAGTCATGGAGAGGCAGAATGGAATGTGAGATACATTAACTTCGATCATGAAAAGGCAAAAGGCACAGAAAGGAAGTGGCTTACCACTTTGAAACAGAAGAAGGAAAGTGACACAGAGGAATTGGGGTGTTGTGTGCTTGTTTTATTAAGTTACACCTAGAAAGGGCAGAACACAATACATATATTAATTTTATTTGCAGGGGATGTAAAATCAAATGTATGTCTTATTGATGGGGAAAGGAATGAACAAAATGTTTTTGACTGACAAAAATATTCTTTTTTTGACACACAGGAGTGCCCTCCTCCTACCCTATCCCCAACCTCCTGCAAGCACTCAGAGACAAGAAAAATTTAGAATAGGTAAATGGGAATAGAAACAAGATTGCTTATTTCCATGATACCATGTGGTTCTATATATAATGTACATCCATTATTATTTAGACCTAAATCACCCATTGAAATGAAAAAGGCATTGGTATGATTAGTTTAAAAAGAGCACCCAAACACTCATCCCTCATCCCCATTAACCAGAGTGACTGTAGCATTGAATGCTTCAGTGTGTAGTGAGTCAGTTATGGGCTGACAAGGTCCCTGTCACATATCACCCTCCTTGTCTAGAAAAAGCTACAGAACAAACAAAAAAAGCTGTTGCCCTTAATGATAGTGCTCTGGCAGGACAAAGGATTTGCCACAGATGATGCCTGAACTGGAAGATAAACATGATAGAAATGGCTATGTGCAGCAAGTGGGAAATCCTCATATAGGAGAACAAAGCGGGGACAGGTGTCAGAGCAGGAACTTCAAAAGAAAAAGACACAGGCTTTTTGTGAGGGGTGGGGGGAGTACTATTTTGACATGAGACCAGCCAAAGACAAAGGACGCTATCTAGAGAAGGGAGAGAGTAAACGTCCTGATTCAGAAGAGACACCATGAGCTATAGTGGGGTGATCCTGGACACCAGTCCTTGGTACGTCTAACCAGTGAGAAACTGAGGTGGGGGTTTTTATGGCTTTTGCCTAGCTCTGTCTACCTCTTGTGCTTTCTGAAGTAAAGAGTAACTGTGTTAGAACTGAGGGCTGTGAGAATAACTAAATATTCAGTTCAGGTCCAAAACAATTGAAAACATTTTTTTTCAGGTTGACCCTAAAAGAAGCCATTTCACTTTTTTTGGAGAAACAAAATGTTGACATTTCATTTCGTGTTGTCCGAAATGTTTTGGTCAATCCAAAATAACTATTTTGGTTGAGGTGTGGTGGGGTTTGTTTTGTTTTGTTTTATTTGTTTGTTTGTTTTTTAAGATGGCTTCAACATAAATTTAGGGACATTCCAAAACAAAATGTTTTTCTGAAATGAAAAGTCAAACCATTTCCTTTTGATCAAAACAATTTGCCAAAACTGACTAACATTTTCAGACTGTTTCAGTCAACCCAAAGCTTCAGTTTTTGACTGGAAAAAATGATTTGCATGCAAAATTTCATCCAGCTCTATTAGAAACTGTGCAACACCTGTGTCTGTTGGTTTCAACTGTCATTTGTCCCTAAAAAGGTAAACTGAAAAGCAGAGTGCCTGCACAGTTGGAGGTCTAGGAGAGGGTATGCTAGCTTAGTAGGGAGGCTGGGAAAGATGACACTAGTTGCTGGGGATACGCAGTTGGACTGCAGGGTATCAGTGCTCACAGGGAGGTGCTAGGCAGACGATCTGTACCCTGATAATGTGCCTTGGAGACCCTCGCCAGGGCAGTCCTGGACTCAATTAAGACTCAAGAAACTTAAGAGCACACAGGCCCAGCATGGTGGGACCCAAACATAGTAATCTGGTGAGTGTCCAGCACAGGAAGCTTGACTAGGGCTGAGACGGAGCTACTCCTGCAGAGAAGATAAGGAGATTCTGCAAGAGGATCATGCTCTATTATCCTTAGAATCAGCAAAGGAATTGGGCCCAGGATACCAGGATATTCCCAGGATCTGCCTTTGTTCTAGCTTCCAGCTCCCATTTGTCTCCCTCCAGCCTAATGGCAACATGGCTGCTGCTCCCAGATGTCTCAGGTGGCATTTCACAGTGCAAAGGAGGATAATGATTGCATTAATGCTATGAGCCTCAGTATTGCATTGCTTAAAACAGTTCAGTAGATCTTGGGGAATGACAACACAGTCCTTGCAAAGGGGCTACCTGGGGTCAGTGGAATGGGGAACAATTCTAGGAGGCGGCATATATCCTTCCATGCTCTCCTGATTTGGATCTACCCAGTGCTCATCTTCTTTGTGCATGGAGGTGGAGGGGATAATCAGGCCCATTGTGTTTAGGCAAGAAACCTGAGTTTATTTTACTGGTTCTTTTTATACCAACTGTTTGTATCAACAGGTATTTTAGGTATCTTCAGGGCCAAAGAAAGATGGTGATGGCCCTTCTGGTTGGGAAATCTCACTTGTACAGTGGAAGAAATTCTTAAGACTAGAGGAGGATGAGACCTATGTCTATCTGCATTGGCAGAAAGTTACAAAAGGCTTCATCCATGTGCAGCGAGGAAAGAAAAAAAAATGTTACTTCTGGTAATGTTGTTGGGATGGGACTCCAGCTGTATATCAAACCATTTAAAAAAAAACCAAATGCCCACATCGAATAGTAAACAGGGCAGTGATCTTAATTCAGGCAAAACACTCCCAGATATCTGTTCACTTGGGCCCCAGTTCAGTGAAGCCCTTAAGCTTGTGATTAATGTTGACTTCTATTAAATGTAAGGATGTTTCAAATTAAATATATATGTAAGTATTTTTCAGAATAGGTGTCTAGATGCCTAGAAAGTACTAAATCCCTCTTTCAGGGATTGTTTTGTTCTTTTGCTTTTATTCACAAATATAAGCGAAAATAGACTAAATTATTGTGTTTTAACCCCATCAATTCACCATTGTTTGAGACCCATTTAAGAATTAGAACAAGGTTCTCCTATATACTACTAACAATAATATGGCCAGATCACACAGTGGTCAGGGTATTTAGAAAATGGAAAACTAATAATGAATTTTCAGAAGATCCAATGTTATAAACTTTAAAGCACCAAAAACAAAACAAAAACAACCCACACCTCCGGAAGGCAGTGTAAGTAACAGCATTCCCAGGAAATTGGTAGTGTAAAATACCATAAGAGCAGATTAATAAATCCATTAGTCTGGGTACAGGGAGGGAAGGAGTCATAAATTCATTATTCTTGCCAAGGGAGGAAGAGAGCTCTAGAAACAGGCAGGATTAGATTTACTGACCAAAAAATTGAAGCAGGAGCATAAAGTTACCAGCTTAAAAGAAATCGCTGAAGGTAAAAAATGCCTTCCTAAGCTTTTCAGTGACTAAGCATGCTCCCAAAGTAATGAGATTTGAATGCTTGCTTAGCTTCAAGTGCTAGTATTGTTAATGAAGCCATCTATCATTGAACATCTAGTCCAATTATTGTATTTAATTATCTAGGTCCAGATTCTGATACTCTTAATTGTGTTGAGTAGTATCTTTCTCACCAAGTGGTCCCATTTAAAATTAATTGGGCTACTCATGGGATAAGGTACTACTCCATGTGAGTAGGGGTATTGGATCATAGGCCAAATAAACATCCCAGACTTGCGGCCAAAGTGAACCACCTTTGCTCCTCCTCCACCTTTTCCTGGTTATGAGAGCTCTCCCTCCTCCACACTGTTACACTTCACACCCCATTACTTAATAACCCTTTCCCGCTCAACTCCTTCCCTCTTTAGGACTGATCAGATCTTCCACTGCTCCTTTCCTCTGAGATTTTCAAAGCTCTCCTAGGGGACTTGGAATTCAGATCCCTTAAGTTAGGGCTAAGATTTTCTTAGCCACTTGTAAGATTTTGAAAGAGAAATAAAGCACTCATTTAAAAAATAACTGTGATAAAAATCTTCATAATCCTGATATTTTTCTTAATGAAATGAAGGTGAGAGGAAGACACTACTCAGAATGAAGAAAATAAAAATAGCACAACAGATCTTTAGATTTTTATAATTAAGAGTATTTAATGGCCATAAGGGCAACACCAATTGGCCTATGGTCACTACAGAGTATAAATCATATTGGTTAAAATAAATGCCTCCTCCTGAAGCAAATGGAGATGCCACTATCTCAATGTCCTTTAATTATGATGACTTAGAGGTTGACTTAAATCTCTCCTTGTCCCACATCCACCCAGGATCTCCTCTGTGGTGGGAGGTCAGGCAGTTGGCTGAATGCTTCTTTTACTAGTTCATCTTCTAAAGCAAATCAGTTACTTTTCTCCCCCTTCCTTCTCAAGAGAATATCAACAACATTGAGCCTAGCGTCAGTGGAAGCCACTCTCCTGGGGTTCCTTATTTAACATGCTCTGGGGTTTTATGAGAATATTGTGCATGCATCCCAGAGTGTGCAAGGTCTTAATACTTGTAGAGAGGCTTCTAATGACTCATCAGGCTAAAGGATATGACTTAAAAAAAGTAGTAAGGTCTATTAGAGGATAATGATTCTATGATCATGAAGTGGGGAAAGATTTAGGTCCATTACCTAAAACAGGAGTCGGCAACCTCTGGCACGCGGCTTGCCAGGGTAAGTACCTTGGCGGGCCGGGCCAGTTTGTTTACCTGCCGCATTGGCAGGTTTGGCCGATTGTGGCTCCCACTGGCCGCGGTTTGCCACTCCAGGCCAAAGTGGTGGCAGGAAGTCATGGCCAGCTCATTCCTCGGCCCCCGCTGCTTCCCGCAGCCCCCATTGGCCTGGAGCAGCGAACCGCAGTCTTCTCTAAGATATGTGAAACTATGTTTATTCCTGAAACATATCAGTGAAAATCAGCCCATTATCCCCAGCTAAAGTTTCTGCCATCCCACGCAACATGTACAATATGTACAACAACCTCTTTTGAGGACAATAGCAGTGTGTGTGTATTAAAAACTTTCAGACACTCGAAATCCATCATATCTTCTGCTCAAAGCACAGGGCCAGATTCTCTGCTGCTTCCATCCTCCACTGGATATAGTAGAGAGGGGAGGCTTTCAGGGAGCCAATTGCAGCTCCTGATTTGCAGTCTAGCTCTGCCCCCAAGCAGAAATCTAGAGTAGATCAATATGCATCAGCTGGCAATGGCCCCTAATTGGCCATCTGCTAGTTGAGGATTGCTGGAGCGCATTGAAATCTGGCCACATCTCCTCTGCTCCTTTCCAGTGCTGGTGCTGGGAGCTCTGAGCAGGACAAATAAGAGTCAGCCCTGCTGGCTATACACTGGCAAGAAATCCCCAGCAGGCACATACAATAACTCCTTGCATTCTTTGCACTGCTTGTAACACAAAAGGCACAAAATGGGGCAGAGGAACCGCCCCATTGTCTTCAGTCCATTTCTCTTTCTTGGGTCATGATGAACCAACACCATCAAATTGAAGACCCCTTTAGTTTTTCTCTCCCACTACCAGTGCATTTTACTGCTTATTGGTAAAGTAAAGTCAACTATTTTTGAGAATCCAAGTGTATCTCCACTCACATTTGGAAGAAATAACAATAAAGGACTTTATTCATAGACAGGAAGAATTTTGCTATAGACATCTTAGATCCAAAGTTCAAAGGTAGCAATGTTAGCAATGATAGAATTGTTACAGCACTTGACTGGATTACTAAACAAGCAACATACTTAAGATGAAATGTTGGGGAAAGTATTTTCATATCTTGCAGAATACAGAACCTCTGCAGATATCTGGTCTGGGATTGCAACAGGAAAATCTTCTAAGCATATTGCTCTTACAATATACTGGCAAAGCTGTTGTACAACACAACTTTTGACTCCTCTTGTTTCACGTCTGCTTCAGGTTCCTCTATCTTCTGCAGCATATGAAAGAAACTGGTCTACATTTGGAACTATATATCCAAGAAATAAGCTAATGTGAAAGAATGGAAAAGTTTTATTTCAACTTGTGCAAATCTTCAGTTCAATGAAGTACATGAAGATCACAGGGAAAGTTCAGAATCATAAGTTGTGGATCTTCCAGACACAGATTCTGATTAGAGAAGTCACATGAAAATTTTGAACTATGTTAGGTGTGTTACACTGTCTGGACTGGGTCACAACTGTGAGGTGCCAATCTCAGCTCAGACTGTCAAAAAACAGGGCAAACACCCCAAACTGGTATGTTGTTCTATAATTATATTTGACCAAACCTGTAACAAATATGCACTCCTGGATCACCACACCAGTCTAACCATGGAGTCACAAAGAGTTCCCTTAGGGTATGTCTACACTACAAAATTAGGTTGACTTTATAGAAGTTGATTTTTTAGAAATCGATTTTATACAGTCGATGGTGTGTGTCCCTACTAAGCGCATTAAGTCGGCGGAGTGCATCCACAGTACCGAGGTTATTGTTGACTTTCGGAGCGTTGCACTGTGGGTAGCTATCCCACAGTTCCTGCAGGCTGCACCACCCATTCAAAGTCTGGGTTGAGCTCCCAATGCCTGACGGGGCAAAAACATTGTCGCAGGTGGTTCTGGGTACATGTCGTCAGGCCCCCCGCCCTCCCTCCCTCTGTGAAAGCAAGGGCAAAAAATCATTTCTCACCCTTTTTCCTGGGTTACCTGTGCAGACGACATACCATGGCAAGCATGAGCCCACTCAGATCACCATCACACGGTTTGGTGTGAGAGATCACACACGCAGGGCCGATGGGCAACAGAATTCGGCTTGCAGGCAGACATGGTAAGCCACAGTCTTTTGGCTTCTTTAACCTTCATAACATGTGGGGATGGTTTCAAACAGCAGCGCCCTCATTTCTCATACCAAGCACCTGTTGGGTTGGCCATTTAAAATGGGTTGGCCATTTAAAAGGAGGGGCTGCGGTTTTTGGGTTAACGTGCAGCACAAACCCAACTAACCCCCCCGACCCCCAATTCTCTGGGATGAACGCTTCACCCCTCCCCCCACCATGTGGCTAACAGTGGGGATGATTTCTGTTTAGTCACAGGCAAACAGCCCAGCAGGAACGGGCACCTCTGAATGTCCACCTATTTCAACCAGGTGACCGTGGGAGTACATCCAGGAGAGTTTCACTGAGATGTCCTTGGAGGATTTCCGCTCCATCCCTTACACATTAACAGACTTTTCCAGTAGTCTTCAGGTCAAATTAATCATTAGACACACTTGCTTTTAAACCATGTATTATATTTACAAAGGTACACTCACCAGAGGTCCCTTCTCCACCTTCAAGGTCTGTGAGCACACCAGGGGACGGTTGGGAAGGTACTAGATCGAGGGTGAAAAACAGTTACTGGCTGTCGGGGAAAACGGTTTTTCTGCTTGCTTGCTGTGTGCTATCTTCAATCTCCTCCTCCTCCTCATCTTCCTCGTCCCCAAAATCCACATCCTCATTGCATGAGAATCCATTGATGGAGTCCACGCACAGTGGTGGGGTAGTTGTAGGGGGACCCCCTAGAATGGCATGCAGCTCATCATAGAAGCAGCATGTCTGGGGCTCTGACCCAGAGTGGCTGTTTGCCTCTCTGGTTCTTTGGTAGGCTTGCCTGAACTCCTTAAGTTTCACGTGGCACTGCTGTGGGTCCCTGTTATAGCCTCTGTCCTTCATACCCTTGGAGATTTTTTCAAATATTTTGGCATTTCGTCTTTTGGAACAGAGTTCTGATAGCACGGATTCGTCTTCCCATACAGAGATCAGATCCATTACCTCCTGTTCGGTCCATGCTGGAGCTTTTTTGCGATTCTGGGACTCCATGGTCACCTCTGCTGATGAGCTGTGCATGGTCATCTGTGCTGATCAGTTTGTCACTCTGACCAAACAGGAAATGAAATTCAAAAGTTTGTGGGGCTTTTCCTGTCTACCTGGTGAGTGCATCTGAGTTGAGAGTGCTGTCCAGAGTGGTCACAATGAAGCACTCTGGGATAACTCCCGGAGGCCAATAGGGTCGAATTGTGTCCACACTACCCCAAATTTGACCCAGCAGGGTCGATTTCAGCGCTAATTCCCCTGTTGGGGAGGAGTACAGAAATCTTCTGTTAGTCTATAAGGGGCCACAGGAATCTTTGTCGCTTTTTACAGATCCAGACTAACACGGCTACCCCTCTGATACTAAAGATTTATTAGTAAAGAAAAATAAGAGTTATTGAGGGATTAAGGAAGGTAAACGAGTCAAAGCTTGTAAATCCAAAATTATAGCAGAGATGTAGTAATCTGCCAGTTTCCCAGAAGTCTTTCAGGGTTACCCAGAACGACTCTGGGGATCTCCGTCGTCTTGTTCAGTTAATTTAGGTTAGAATACAAACAGTCCATAGATGCCTGCCATTACATTATAGTAGGAATAGATAAGTGAAACAACACAAGTAACATTCCATTAGTTTTCATGAAGTTCTAACACCTGAATACTCTTACATTAACACATTTTTGATCTAGGATTATTTAATTATGCATCATATAAAAGTAATGTAATAGTAAATAGGCTATAGATAGGCGAAAACAATACAATTAACATTGCCTTTGATTTCTAACACACAAGGGAATTGGCCTAAATACATTTAACTCTTTTGCTATTCACACACCTGTGAATTGGCCTATGGCTCTGACCTGAGCTATTTCTTGAATAGGATGGCTAGTTTTGCCTACAGTTATGACACCTAATCTGGTAGATGATGATGCACTATTAAGGAGCTAGGAATTTACTGTAAAGTTTGAATATCTCCAAATTTACTGTTGGTCCTTAATATCGTGCTGTTAACTACATTATAAATATGTATGGGGTGTTTCGTTTCTAAGCTTTCTCTCTATAAATATGAGTTTCTTCTGTGTCTGTATTATAGCATCGGGTCTCTATTTTCATACTATTTCTGATCCCTATGGTTATAACCTTCCTTTTTGTTTACAGGTCAACAATATTGATGCTTTCTATTTTCAACATATTTGTTTTCCTATTTTACAGATGTCAACAGGAAAATATTTAAATTCTGTACAGCTCCATCTCTAATATTAGTCGCATTTGTCTTTATTCAAAAGTAAAGAAAGTATATTTATTTATTTCATAATTTTACCTAGTGGTACTTTCTATGTGCTAACTAAATCATACATAATACATTTCTCATTCTTAAAGAAGTAAATAAAGTTTAGTTTCAATAAGCAATTAACTACTGCAGGTATTTCAGTTTTTCCCAAAATTTCTGTTTTTCTGGTGGACTGGTGGAGGAGGAAGAAACACAGAAACTGGGTCTTTTTGCTATGCCTTCAAAATTTCCAGGAATTTTATATCTCTGCCCTCTTCCAGCTAGCATCACTTCAGCCTTTCTGGGGTTCAGCTTCAGCCAGCTATCTTGTAACCACTGCAATGGTTAATCAAACATGCTGCATGGGATGGATGAAAAGGACTCGCTGTCAGACCTTTTTTATTGCTATATTGATTGCCACTAATGGTAGACATAAGTGAAATAAAAGAGATTATAAAAATCAGCCCTGCGGGACTCTACATATGAGAGCTTGTGGGGAGGAGGAAAAGCTGCTTGTCATGACTTTCTGGGATCTGTTAGAAAGGAACAAGCACAGTAATGTAGTGTGTGCCTTTTCAGTTCCCGACACTACACAGTAGGATGATCACAGTCCATATTGATTAGTATTCAAAGCAGCTGAGAGACTAGGGTGACCAGACAACAAGTGTGAAAAATCAGGACGGGGGTGAGGGGTAATAGGAGCCTATATAAGAAAAAGACCCAAACATTGGGACTGTCCCTATAAAATTAGGACATCTGGTCACTCTATGAGAGACTAGAGTATAAGCATCAATGTTTTTCCTTTGTCTGTGCCCTACCCTGTTTTGAAGCCAAATTAGGAGGATGAGAGAGGCTACCAGATAATGATGCTGGAGCCACTTTCTCAGTTCCGGCCAGAAATGAGTTACATGCCTGGGAATTAGTGTTTGAGGTTACTGACAATGGATGCTGACTTTTATTTTTTAAAACAAGACACACTGTAGCATGTTTCAGGGCAACGTTTAATATGAAAATTTTTGCCTAGGGATGATTACATGGGATGGGACATTCCAGCCAATCCCACTGTAGTTTTCAACTAGGTAAATTTATAAATGTTTAATTTCACACTAGTTGGTGGCAACAGGGTGGGGACAGTAACCTTTAGTAAATATAGTACCTGGGAAAACATATATGACAAATGGCAATGTCATGGTTGCTGATCTGTACTGCATTGAAATGAAAGTCTTCCTTGGACTGTACGGACTGTATGTGTCCAAGTAGGCATCTTAGGAACCCTTATTGAGTGCCCAAGGAAATATCACAACCATATATCACCTCCACTGCTCAGAGCAGCCCTCTTCAACGTTTCAAAAAATTAATTCTTTACCTCCAAAAATATAATTCTGTGACTGTAAATCTATGATAACTATATTTTGGCAGATTTGGCTCTGACTTCCATAGGTGGTTATGGCTATGTTGTGCGCTTTACAAATACCTAACAAGGTTGAGTTTAACCAAGAGATTGATCAAATTTCAGAATGCTTTGACAGGATGAAAGGAAGGTGGCTAAAGGATGAAGGGATATAAATGATAAAAAGGGAACTCTGATTGCTGGCTGTTTCCTGGCTGATTGCTGGCTGTGAGATAGGAGAGAGGTGTATATCTGGATTTCCTCGTTACTGTAGCGCCCCTCTACAAGCCCTGGATTTCATTTATTTTAATACTCTAATGGTAAATTCATCTATAATGAAAACTGAGACAGTTCATTCCAGGATGAGGGTTTATATATGAATCCAAACTTCCTTCCTCTTTTTACAACATACCTCTTTCTATGTGCTAACCCATTGTTTGTTACTAATGTAATTTCAACATGTAACTTTATATGCTATAATAACTAGAATATAAATAATAAAATGCAAACTGACAAAAATATGCATTTTTTAAATAAATTTGCAGAATAGGGCTTTTTAATGAGAACCAACGTTCTTTCAAAGAGTACACCAATCTTTTGTTGTGCAGGTGAAGGTTTATCTAGTGGCAATTGCCTGTGGAATTCTTTAGAGTAAATAGTTAATGACAGTAGTTTTATGACTGCTGGCCGGCTGGCATGATTTTCTTTCCTTCCACCTAACAAAGCAATTTTTTGTAACCAGTTCCCCTGTAGCTTTAAGAATCCTAATCACAATAGACTGTATCAGAGTCTCTGTTATGTTTTCCAGGCTTTGTGAAAGTGGGAAGGGGGAAATAAACAGCATAAATGCTGAAAAGTAAAGTGTTTTTTAGTTTCAATAATAAATTATTAGCAACACAGTTGAGGAAATGCACGCTGTTTGGGTTTTATAATATATAGGCCAAACTCTGTCCTTAGCTGCATGCATACCTTCCACTGGCTGAGAGCAGAATTTGGTCTTATGAATTTTATATTGAGCAGGAACCTTCTTGCTCACTCTCTGGCAGAACCCAGACTTTTGATAGAGAGAAATTAGACTGTTTTTCTATGGCTCTATATTTCAAGATTATGATGATTTGAGATGTAAAATTCTCTTAGAAACTCACTGTTTGACTAACACTCTAATGATTTCTTAAAAAGACCTACTACTCTAACAGTTCGGCCTACTTATGAGAATCCAATCATTCCACGTATAAACAAGAACAAGGATGATCTGATCGTTAATCACTGAACTGATCTGGTTTCAGTTCCCAGCTCTGCAGTAGGAAAGTCAACAGGGATAAAATTTTCAGTCACCTCAGGGACTTAAGCTCCCATGTTATTTGTTTTGAAAATGGAACTTAGGCACTTAAAACCCTAAGTCTACAGAAAGTTAATAAGTCTCCTAAATCAGTCAGGCACTTAGTGGCTCATTGCCTCAATTCCCTCTCTGATGATGAACTAATAATTTTTGCTGTCTCTCACCTTTTGTCTCTTGGGTATTTAGGCTGGGATTTTTGGAAGTTAGGCACCTAGCTCTCATTAACTTTCAGGAGGAGATAGGCCCCTTTGAAAATCACAGCTTTACACTGTGTGCTCTTTGGGACATAATCAATCTCTTCCTATGGGTATGTCCAGTACCTAGGACAATGGAGACCTGGTCTCAACTGAGGCATCTAGGCACTACTGGAACACAAATTATTAATAAATATTAATTTCAGTCATGCTGAAAGGGCCTTAACATTCTGTCTATCTCTAAAAAGGGAATGAAGATCTGTAAAGGCTGGAAACTCATGTTGTGCAACAGTATCTTCAGAATAAATATGATGTATGCCCACATCTTTTGAAGAGACAATACCTATTTTGTGGAGGCAGTGGCAACTTTCTTATCCTGCCATTATTTTCATATAATTCCTCCTGAAACTGAATAGTTTTTATCTGTAGTGTGGCACTGAGGTGACCTTGCTGATGACTGAATTGTGAGTAATGCTTTCCAGCATGATCTTATGCTCTAATGTACATTTCCTTGTAGACTATGAATGATGTCTCTCCTAACAACATCAAAAATGAAAGAAACAACTATAAAACATAAGCCACAAAATGTATTTGCATTTTAATAGGCAAAACCAAGGCTAACCTAAAATGTGCATGGATGAATGACATTAATAAATGACTAGTATGTTAACAGTTGGCATTTTTACAATGACAATACTGGATTTAGTTGGAAAGAATTTTAATAGTTATTTAACATTCTGAGTTAGAATCATAATAGTCTCAGTTGCAAGACCTTCCGGTAAATAGTACCTTCTACAGTAAATCCTTTTGATCTCCTCTTTATTCCACACACTCCACATTATTTTCAATAAGGGTGTGAATGACATGCATGATTTTTCTCTTTAAAATAGAATCAACCTAAGGATCAAAGGTTCCTTTTTGTATTGCTTGTTACACAGAGGCAAAATAACCCACTCCATAGCTGGCTCATTTTCACTTTTTGAATGGAGTGGCTCTGAAAAGATAATTGGACTTCACAATATAGGGGCACACGCTGACAGGCAGTGAAGGAAATAACATATATAGGCTACTATGCAGAATATTCTTTGCATGAACATTTTCATCCAGGAATTCCTACATTGTGCTGGTAAGTGGAAGCTTACTTATATGCTGTATCTCACTTTTAAATCTGTTTTTATCAATGTATCACTTAAAAGTGAGTTACATCATAACACTGAGGAAGGGTAAAGCTACAGGGATCCATCCTCATTTTTAGCTTTGTACTCTCTTCTTTTGCATACACTTTGAATTGGGTCTTACTTCCATATTTGACCCTCCCCAGTTTCAGATAACTGAGTAGAAATCTTGGTTGTAATGCTGCACAGTACAGAACTAACATGCAGGATTCAATACACCTGTGTCCACAAAAGACTTGCGTTAATACACATAAAACTCTGTTCATATTATTAGGAGTTGGCTCTTCTTCGGGTCATGCTCCCTCACTTGCAGTGCAGTCTCAGCAGGGCCAGGAGTAAAGTTTCGATGACCATGTTTTCATCAGTTGTCAAGTAGGCAGGAAATGGAACCCTTCTGGCAGAGACTTGTGCCTACAGTTAGTGGATATTTGTATGCATACAAGGCAGGATAAGGACATAGAAATACAATAGTTTAAGGGTAGAATATAGGCACATCCAGCAGTGCTGCCTGTTAATTACCTAACATTTCCCATTATAAGAACCTGATTATCTTTTGGCAACCTTAATTCTGGTATTTCCTAACTTTTGAGTGCTTGACTGTGCAACCTTAAAGTTCTTTAAACCTGGAGCAGGGGAAAGAGGGGAGAGGTTGTATAACAATTTGTTGGCATTTTTTTCTTTGGCATAATATGCTGCAGTTTGTCTTTGGAAGCAGGCATCCTATGGCTTAATCTGTCTTTACACTGTGTATGTCCAACTCCCATTATAATTGGTCAATTTCTCACACAAATCCCTATGCTTAAAATATATCCTAAAATAGTTAAACCACATAGAAACACTGTTGGGGAAATGAGTTTTGTCCCTTTATTCTTATGAAACAAAACAATTGTCCCTTCTGCTTTGTGATTCTTTGAAGAAATCAATGGTCCTGTGATAGAGGGTAACTCTAGGGAACATTCTTTCAATAATGCACTCTAAGCAAAACAATGTTTATGCTATATGGGTTTGCACATCCTGTTGAGTTTTACTATTTGTGTGATTTCTCCAAAACTCCAAGTGAAATGGAGTCCAAGCCCACCAGATTTTACCTCATTTTGTGCCAACAGTATGCAAAACTGATCTTCATGTAAGTAAAATTTGCTTAATCAAGTAGGCATTTATTTTAAAAGTTCATGAATTTATGTAATTCTTTCAACAAATGCACTGAGTTTTAAGTCAGAGATTTGGATTCTGCATTTTACAATGTTCTAGTTTTAGTGTCCAGGAATATACAAGATCTGCCACTGAGCAGATAATGGCTTCTTTTTGTCTACACAAAGGGCTGAATTCTCCCTTGGAATAACTCAGTTGAAGGAACTAGAGTTATACCAGCAATAAACGTCTATGCCAGTATTTAACACTTTTTAAAAACTTCATAAACTTATTTTGATACCTTGTAGAGACAAAGGTTAAAACCCCATTCATTCCTCTTGTATTCTTTGTCCAAGAATACTCCACTGGCTATTGATAAGTGATACATTTCAAATCATTTCCTTGAGACAAAAATCTTTCAAAATGAAACATTTCAAATATCTGACAAAGCACCTTTTCTGGGAAGATACCTTTGGCTAAAATATCTAGAATGATGCATTTCTAAGGGTATCGCTACACTTAGAGGTGCACAGCACTGCCGCGGGAGCGCTCCCACAGCAGCGCTTTGAAGTGCGAGTGTGGTCGCGGCGCCAGTGCTGGCAGAGAGCTCTCCCAGCGCTGCAGGTACTCCACCTCCCCGTGGGGATTAGCTTGCAGCACTGGGAGCCGCGCTCCCAGTGCTGGGGCAGTATTTACACTGGCGCTTTGCAGCGCTGTAACTTGCTGCGCTCAGGGAGGTGTTTTTTCACACCCCTGAGCGAGAAAGTTGCAGCTCTGTAAAGAGCCAGTGTAGCCAAGGCCAAAGTGTCTGACTTGATCAGCATTTAAGCAAGATGGTAAGGTTTTGCTGATGGTGTAAATTAGATAATTTGTCAGGCCTGTAAATGGTGCATCTCTGATGGAGGAGGTCAGGCTCTAGTTGGATGGGTTTTCACCTAGTTCGCACTTGAACAGGCTGGAGTGAACAATTGCACTGTCAAGTTTTTAAGCCCCCATCACAGATTATCTCCAGGTGCCTGTTAGCTTCTCCAGCTGTGACTGTCTGGCTATTCTGAAAGAAGGACTGGAGACATCTGACATGGGTTTAATCAGGCCGCAACTTTATTATTAGAAGTCTGGGCCTACCCGGCAGATAAAAGTGTACAGTGTAAGTAACCCCATGTTTTCTGTAATTACCCGGGGGCTTTTACCAGCCCCCCTCTCTTTCCATACAGGTCCCTCCAGCAAATCCATTGCCGGGACCTTACCATCCACCCCCCGGTAGGAGGGCTAAGGTGGGCTATAAGAATGGGGGGTTGGCTCCCTGCTGTATCAATCATAGGAGTCCCCAACCGCCCCCATTCATTCCTTTAATTCAGTGGTTCTCAAACTTTTGTACTGGTGACCCTTTCACACAGCAAGCCTCTGAGTGCGACCCCCCTTTTAAATTAAAAACACTTTTTATATATTTAACACCATTATAAATGCTGGAGGCTAAGCGGGGTTTGCTGTGGAGGCTGACAGTTCACGATCCCCCATGTAATAACCTTGTAACCCCCTGAGGGGTCCCAACCCCCAGTTTGAGAACCCCTGCTTCAACGAGCACCTCTTTTTAAGTAATTTTCCAAGCCATTTATCTGGTCACTGTACCTTCCCTATGAAGTACCTGCACTGGACGTCCACCACAAGGAGGCGCCAGTGATTAGCTTGCCTGCCTCCCCCCAAACCCCGTTGGGTTCCCAGAAATCTTTTACTGCCCCCTGCCACTTCTAAATTGGCCAATTAAATAGGGTCCCAGGATTTACAGGGGAACCCCATACTCCTTGAATAATTTGGTGCCCCAGTGACACCAAATTGCTGAGCCTCTTAAGACTCCCAGGGATTTGGCCAGCCCCCTGATAGAATCTGTCAAGCCTTGTCCACCCTGGTGGCGCTCCACAGCTCCCGGCCAGACCATGTGTGAATACATGTCTGACAACACAGATCTGCATCAATCAAGTCCCTTCTTGTTCTGGGCAGTAATTGAACTCCGTTACACATTCCCAAATAGCGTTTTCTAATATGTGCCACATCATGCCAGTGACTGCTGATGGGCCTCTCAGCACATAGCAGTGGCATGAGCTGGTCCAATAATACGCTTCTCCTTCCATGCCATCACAGTTGCCCACCCTTAAGGCCACTAGGACATCCACCTATGTGCATAAAAAAACCAATCCTGTGCCCACCGATCCACACCATCTCGTCCATGGCTGGTCTGCCCACATCTGGAATGGAATGACAGCACATTAATGGCGACTGACCACCTGAGGTTGCACACCATATTGTATGCTTCCCAATGCCAACGCCCAAGTGTCAGAATTGCCTGTGCCCCTGTACCCCACAGCACCACTGCTGTTGTGGCCCCTCATTGCTAATGACTGAGCAACCCCTGAGTGAAGAGTGCTGTGTGGCTATGGATAGCCCTTTAGTCCCCTGACAAATGTAACAGCTGGGGGGCGATTCCAAGATTGTTGAGAATGGCAATTGACAGTTGCCTGCGACCCCATGTTCTGCAGCACCTGCTGCTCTGCAGTGGGCCATTCGGTGGCCAGCCTTTCTGCTCCTGTAATTACATGAATTTAAGATTTGTCCCATAGCTCTGCCATGTGAAATGAGGCAGTAGATCGCCGTGCTACATCGGTAACCATCCTACCCCCAAGTTCCACATAGCTACGAGAATTTACTCAAGTTCTTGGCTGGCTCTTGCTGGTGCCAGCTTCCGACATCTGTTATGCAAAAGTGAGGTAAAGTATCTGCTATGCCAGTATAAACCCAGGAAAGGCAATAAAGTAATGGAGATTATCCTGGAGCCAATTTGAGGACCAAGCCCCAGGAGATAAACCTGCAACTGTTGTGCAGGCCATTGTGTGAATGGCCCTGCTACCCAACCTTCAGTTGATTCCTGTAGAATCTGCCCTCCCCCTTTTTTTAAACCACTAAGACCTAACCGCACCCATGACTTTTAATGTGTTTGGCTTGACCGTACTTTACATACCTCATCCATGCCCATGACGTGTAGTGGTTTTGTGCAACTGTGTATTATTTATAGTCCCCATGAGCAGAATCCTAAACTCTCAGGAATGTGCCCCCATCTGCTTTATAAAGACACAGCCAAATGAGGAACCTTCACATCTCCAGCTGAACTGGAAATGGTGCCCTTGCCAACCTGTGGGTGGCACTTAATTTAACACCTATGATGGTTCCCCTGGGGACCCTTTCCATACTGCTGTGGCATGAATATGCTGCATGCACCTCAAAACGTAATGTGCACACATGCCTGTACTGATGGATGGATGCAACTTTTCGAAGCCTGCACCCAACGCCACATACCTTTGTTGCTGCCCTGACACATCACTGCATCAGCGTTGCCCTCACGGCTTGTAATCAGTTGGGAGGAACGAACATCAATGCTCTGGCTGATCCTGAATACTTTGGAAACCTCAAATGCTGCGAAGACAACCTTAGAAACAACAGTCTTAACCGTTTGCATGAAAATTCCTGCTGACTGAGGTAGAAGTTGGGTTCCCTTGGAGTCCCCCAAGCCATGACTCTGGTCCGCATTTGGCGCCATCTTTCAACGGCTTGTGTACTGTGTGCTCTGCCCCATAAGTCTGCAGGAATGGATCCCGAACTGTTGACCAGTATGCTGCTCGCACTGACCAACACGTCACGAGTGGCAGTGGAGTTCTTTCTTAAACTATAAAGGCAAGAGGAGTGCGACATTGATCTCAGCATGCATACTAGCTATGACATGAGATTGCTTGTGGCATTCATGGAGGTGCTGACCACAGTGGAACATCACTTTTGGGCTCCGGAAACAAGCACTGAGAGGTGGGATCACATTGTGATGCATGTCAGGGATGATGAGCAGTGGCTGCAGAACTTTTGGATGAGGAAAGTCACAGTCATGGGACTATGTGATGAGCTCACCCCAGCTCTGCGGTGCAAGGACACAAGAATGAGAGCTGCCCTGCCATTGGAGAATTGCACCGTGGAAGCTGGCTACTCCAGACTGCTACCGATCAGTCGCTAACCAGTTCGGAGTGGGAAAGTCAACCATTGGACTTGTGTTGACGGAAGTGTGAAGGGCTATTAATTGCATCCTGCTCGGAAAGACAGTGACTCTTGGCAACGTGCATGGCATTGTGAGAGGCAATAGATGGCATGCAAATTCCAATTCTGGCACCAGACCACCTAGCCACCGAGTACATTAATCAGAAGGGGTATTTCTCAATGATTCTCCAGGCGATTGTGGATCACAGTAGGCATTTCACAGACATTAACGCAGGCTGATCTGGAAAGGTGCATGATGCACACATCTTTCGGAACACTGGCCTCTTCAGGAAGCTGCAAGCAGTGACTTTCTTCCCAGACCAGAAGATCACCATAGGGGAAGTCAAAATGCCCATTATGATCCTAGGAGACCCTGCCTATTCCTTAATGCCGTAGCTTATGAAGCCATACACAGGGCAACTTGACAGCAGCAAGGAGCGGTTCAATAACAGGCTGAGCAAGTGCAGAATTACTGTTGAGTGTGCTTTGGCCATTTAAAAGCTTGCTGGTGCTGCCTATATGGGAAGCTGGACCTGGCCAATGACAATATTCCAATGTTTACTGCACACAGCTATAAGCTACAATATATCTATAAAGGGAAGTGTGAAAGCTTCATTCAGGGCTGGACTGCTGAGGCTCAATGCCTGGAGGCTGAATTTTAACAGCCAGAGACCAGAGCTATTAGAGGCAGTGCGGGGCCATAAGGATCAGGGGTGCCTGAAGGCAGCAATTTGAAGCTGAAAGACACTAATATTTGTTGCTATGCTCGGGAGTGCAGTGCCTGTAATGCTAGGAGTTGATTGTTATTGGTGCAGATGATGCAATATGAAGGTTTAACATAATTGTCTGTTGCTTTGCAGGGCTCATTTTGCTTTCAATTAATAGAATAAAGATTTCTTTCAAACCAACACAATTCTTTTATAAAAAAACAACAACCGGAGGAGAGAGACAAACAAAAAAACACATCAGCACTGAGGGGGATGGAGAAAGGGAAGGTCCTAGGAGGAAGTGGGGTCCTGGGATGGCTAAAGATTTGTGTATGTCCAGGGATCATATCCAACCTTCTTCTTTAGAGTACAATGCAGTGGGTACTATACTTCAGCAGGGCCAAACTGCAAAGGGACGGGTGTTGAGTGCAGTGGGTACTGGGAGTCTGCAGGGCTGGACTGTGATGGGGGAGGAGTGGAATGCCGTGGGTACAGACTGGAGCCAGGACATTGATAAGAGTGTGTTGTCAGTGTTGGGGGGGCGGGGTGGAAAAGATTTTTGCGACAGCGGATTCAGGCACGAAGCTGTTTGGTTTGCAGTGTTAGTATCGCCTGAAGCATGTCTGCTTGGTGCTTCATAAAGTTTAAGAGTCGCTCAGTGGCTTAATTCTGGCATGCCGTGTTTTCCTTTCGATCCCTCTTCTTGCTGTACCACCACTCCTTCAATTCCTGTTTTTCGGCACGGAGTGCATCATAACGTCACACAGAAAGTCCTCCTTAGTTCTTCATGTCCGCTTTCTAATTCCATGCAGCTGTTCAGATGGCAATAACAAAGAGGGAGGCTGGGCTCCGAAGGTTATCTCTGCAAAGTTTAAACGCAACATTTTACAAATCAGTATTGTTTGCAACACACAGAACACTGATTCAGTGAGTTAAAACACAGCCAGTACTCACACACAGGTCACTAACTGGCTGACCGCAGGCAAGCACATGAGCCACATAACCCTCCAAAATGGTGAGTAGCCACAGGGGCAGGGTAAATCAATGTTCCAGGACTGTACTGGGCATGTGGCTCTTGGGTAGAGCCAGCACTGTATGAGGGGCCTGATAATTATTCCTGTCCCCACTTTTTCCACAGGAGGTGATCATTATGGAAGATCTCTCGCTGCTGAGGGAGAGCAGGAAATCAAGGGAGGGTCTTCTGCAAGGCTGCAGCTTCTTCCCTGGCCCTTATGCAGCTCGCCTGTGTGCAACAATCGTTCCTTCTCTTTCCCCCTCTGCCCCCCCCTTCCTCCCCGTGATGGGACGGTGGCACAGGAAAGTTACCATTAATGGGGCAAAAAACAAAGCAGCTCTGCCAAAGAACCTGCGGAAGCAGATTGCCCAGTATCTCCATGAGAGTTTCTTGGAGATCTGAGGCAGATTCCCATGAAGTAAGGGGGTCAATCAACAGGCTGTTCCACCGCTCAGACTAGGCATGTGGTGGTACATGCATCATACAGAGACAAGCCTGCTTTCTGCAACCCTCCTGCCCCCAACAACTCACTTCAGCGATTCCCAAAATCTAATCCACTTACCAGGGGCCTCCTCTCCTGTTTGTGCTTCACCAAGATCCAACTGCTGTGACTAGCTAGCCTCCTCTGTGGTAGAAAATTGCTCCTGGCTGTATGCATCTCTGACCTCTGAGTCATCCTCTGCCTCTGGGTCCCGCTCTCCCTCCACATCCTCATCCAAGATTTCCTCCTCGCTCCATCCACTCTTGACAGGCACATAAGCCACTGAAGTATCAACAGTGGCCTTCGCAGTGGAGGTGAGGTCGCCACCGAGTATCGCGTCCAGTTCTTTATAGAACTGGCAGCTCGTGGGTGCAGCACCAGATCGGTGGTAGGCGTTCCGCAGCTCCTTCACTTTGACCCGGCACTGCAATGTGTCCCGGTCATGGCCCCTTTCTGTCATGCATCATGAAATCTGTCCATAGGTATCATAATTCCTACAGCTGGAGCACAGCTGGGACTGGATAGCCTCCTCTTCCCAAAGGCTGATGAGGTCCAGCAGCTCGGCATTGCTTCAAGGGGGGGATCACCTGGTGCGTGGAGCAGGCTTGGCCACCTGGAAAGATGCGCTGAGACCAATGCATGCATCACCGAGCAAACAGGAAGGGAACTTCAAAATTTCAAAGGAATTTACGGGGTGGAGATGACCTGAGGGCAGGGCAGTAGAGTTTAAAACGGTGACCAGCGAGGCAAGAACAGGCATTGTGGGACACTTCCCGGAGGCCAATCACAGCACTGTAATCGACCAGGGTGTCTACACTGGCACAGCAGTGCTGTAGCCCTGGCCCAGAAAGCTCTTCGCCTCTCGTTGGGATGGTTTTCCTAGAGCGCCGCAACTGCGCAGCTTCTGTGCACTAAGTGGCTTGGCAGTGTGTACACCTCTGGAGTTACAGCGCAGAAAGCTGCTTTACTGCGCAGAAACTTGCCAGTGTAGATAGGGCCTTACTGTTTTGCCTCCATGTGGAGTCATGCAGCCCTGAGCTGCTGCAGTGCTGTGTTGTCTCCTGCTTCAGACTGCTCCATGTAAAAGGGAGGTTCCAGGCACAGAACTGCACCTTTTAAATCCTGCATTCCTAGGGGATGACCACATTGACCCTTTTGCAACAGTTTTCATCTCCCCCACATCCCCAAGCCATAAGGCACTGTTCCCTTCTTTCCATCATCCAGCCAAAAACCACCTGCAGGGCGGTCATTGTCATAACATTTTAAAGAGAAACAAATACTTGCCAGTTGGGAGGTTAAAGACACCTCAATGGAGTAAAATGGATGAAAGAATCAAAGAAGTCTGGCTCAAAGTTAGGACAGTGAGTAACTTTTATATAGACTTTACCATTACTATCCTAAATCTGAAATGTGCCTAAGAGCAGTTACTGTTATAGTAACATAGTTATCATGCAACTAGCATAGAAATAGTGTGGAAAGTTAGAGACTGACTTGGTCTTGGAAAAAATACCATCCCTACTATTAAAAAAAAAGATCCTTATTGGTTAAAAACTTGAGATTCTAAAGTAGGATTATTGCGAGTTTGTGACCCAACATTTTGTGACCGGAAGGATGATGCAGTGGCTAAGGTGCTAGGGTGGGACTTAGGAGACCTGGACTCAATTCTATGCTCTGTCACAGACTTCCTGTGTGATCTTGGGTAAGTCACTTGGCTCTAGCTCCTCAAATATATTTAGGCACTTAACTCACAATAATTTTAATAGGGGTTAGATGCCTGATGATCTGGGCCTACATCTCTCTGCACCTCAGTTCTCTACTCTAAAATGGGCATAGTACTTTCCCCTCCTCTTAAGAGGGGTGCCATGAGGATTAATACATTAAAGATTGGGGTGCTCAAATACTATGTTAATAGGGGCCATATTAGTATCTCAGAGCATTGAGCTCCACTGAGGAACAATCTTCCTTTAATGATGGTTGCCAAAATTATATTGGTATTCAGACTTTGTCAGTGTGTATGGGGAGTTTAGGCATCCATGGGATTGCATGATCTTAGGGTATGTTTACACTATGAAATTAGGTCGAATTTATAGAAGTCTTTTTTTATAAATCGTCTTATACAGTCGATTGTGCGTGTCCCCACACAAAATGCTCTAAGTGCATTAAGTCGGCAGACTGCGTCCACAGTACCGAGACTAGCATCGACTTCTGGAGCGTTGCACTGTGGGACACCTTCCCGCAGTCTCCGCCGCCCATTGGAATTCTGGGTTCAGATCCCAATGCCTGATGGAGCAAAAACAGTGTCACGGGTGGTTCTGGGTACATGTCGTCAGCCCTCCCTCTTCCTCCCTCCCTCCATGAAAGCAACGGCAGACAATCGTTTCACGGCTTTTTTCCCGGGTTACCTGAGCAGACGCCATACCACGGCAAGCATGGAGCCCGCTCAGCTCACTGGCACCGTACGTCTCCTGGGTGCTGGCAGACGTGGGACTGCATTGCTACGCAGCAGCAGCTCATTGCCTTTTGGCAGCAGACGGTGCATTACGATTGGTAGCCATCGTCGTCATAGTCCTGGGTGCTCTTTTAGCCGACCTCGGTGAGATTGGTCAGGGGCGCCTGGGCAGACATGGGAGTGACTCAGCCAGGTCATTCCCATCTTCTGCCGAGCACACAGGAGATAACGATGGCTAGCACTCGTACTGCACCGTCTTCTGGCGAGCACCCAGGAGATAACGATGGCTAGCACTCATACTGCACCGTCTTCTGGCGAGCACCCAGGAGATGACAATGGCTTGCAGTCGTATTGCACCGTCTGCTGCCAGCCTAAGATGTAAAAGATAGATGGCTCAAAACAAGAAATTGACCCAATTCGTTTTGTGAAATCAATGGCCTGCCCAGTGAGCCATTTCACAAATGAAGGATATCCTTTACACATTGGGAAGGAGAAAAGACCTCAAGGCTATCCTGCCAAGTTACCTGGAAGAGGCCTTTTTGCTAAAGGAATGAGACCATCTATTGGTTCGGGATGGGTGACTTCACCAAGGACAGAAAAATCCCCAGTGGCCACACCCAAAGCATTTGGTGCTACCACAAAAGTTCCATTGGGGGTGTTTGCAGGTCTGTCATGATCAACTGGGGCACTTGAGAGTAGAGTGGCTAGAGGTCCTGGTTAAGGCAAAATTCTATTGGCCTGAATGATGGGGGTGAGAACCCACCATGTTCACACCTGCACCAGGTTATCCAGCAAAAGACTGTGCCTAAGCAGGCAGTTCCTCTTGTGAACGTCACAAGTTTTGGCACCCACGGAGCTTGCCTTTTTGGATTTTGTGACAAACACCCATCAGGGATGATCTTGGTTTACTTGGTCCCGCCACAGTGCAGGGAGCTGGACTTCATGACTTCTTGAGATCCCTGCCAGCCCTGTGAGCGACTCTTCATGTGTCAGCAAATACCTTTTGGAGGCAAAATTAGACAATTACTCTCCCATTTTTGGTAGCAGGGCATGTATTTTGTGGAGGTGGTGGGTATGGGAAGACTACAATTGGGGGTGGAGAATTGAGGGTTTGTATTGCCATCCCCAGAGCATGAGTCAGACTCTTCATGAATGGGTGCTGTGCTAGGTAGAATATGCACATTCAGGTGCTGGCGTCTCTGTAGGTGATAGATAAGGTGCTTTGCATTAAGGTGGCCTGAGTTTACCTTTTTGCTGGTGAGTGCAAGCTGTTCCTTAGCTCAAGCATGTTTGTGTCACTGCTTTTCCAGCAATAACTATTGGATTCATGTGGAAGTATCTTACTCAGCATGAATAAGGATGATAAATTCTGGTTCTACAGAGAGCAGCTCTGAATACTAAGTTATTTTCTCTCTTCTCCCGTACACTCTAATTCTCTTCCATAAATGTGAAGATGCTTGTCCTCAGTTCCATACCAGTATTTTCTTCCAGCCTTCTTGACTTCCACATCAAGGGTTACTGGTACATCTGTTTCATTTTGCTATGCCCTAGCAATTTGCTTAATAAGCCATTATATGACTCCGAATTACACCTGCAGCTGTGGCTTGTTCTCTCTGACTTTTTAAATCATTCAATCAATTTGCCAAATCTAATGTTTTTATTTCACTTATTGTACTGTCACTTGTGATGTTTTTTAAAGCTTGTCATTGCTGCAGTGATTGTCATTGCATTCATTTTTATTTATTTAAATGTAACAACTAATGAAATCCCCCATACAAGAATCTGATTGCCCTACCAATAATTAAACATACAGTTATAACTATTTTCTGTCCTATCCTTTGAATTATTTCTACCACCACTGTATTTAGGACTGTTCTTATTTCTATAAATCCTCTCCTTCTCTATTTCTGTTTTTATTGCAATAGCCTTAGACCCTTGACTTAAATTAAAAACCTTTGACTTATAGGTATAAATTCTTAACAGTAAGGGTAACTAACCATTGCAACAATTGACCAAAGGATGTGGTGGATTCTCCATCACTAGCAATTTTTAAATCAAGACTGTCTGTTTTTCTAAAAAGATGTACTCTAGAAATTATTTTGCGGGAAGGTCTATGGCCTGTGTTATACAGGAGGTCAGACTAGATTATCACAGCTGTCCCTTCTGGCCTTGGAATCTATTAATCTGACTGGGCCATCGTAAATCTGAAGGAATGCAAAAACATACAATCTATCTCCATAGTTTCATTTTATTAACTGTGCATCAGTCATCCACTTGGCTGCTTGATGGGGTTAATATTTAATTAGGGGAAAAAAAATTCCTAAGAAGGATCTACATTATTAAAATACTTCTGAATAAACTGAGATGAGGCAAATTCATTTTGCTTATGAAAGGAACACATTTTGTGAAAGTCTTCCTTTTGAATTGTAACTCAGAAAGGTGCTGCCATTTCATATTGAAATCCAGTCCGAATTTCTAGGCTTTCTTGGGATAATATGTGAAAGTACTATTGAAGCCACATATGAGCAATTAAGTATGCTGGGTATGTATTTTTTTAATATTTATTCTAGAAATATTTTCTCTCTCCTATCTTAGGAGAGTGTCCTCTGTTTTTCATCTCTGCCTTGTTGTCCACCCCGCAGCTCGGAAAGACAGAATCCGCTGCTTGGCTTAAGTAAGGAGAAAGCAAAACCAACTATAGCACCTAGCAGACCATGATCATTGGTCCACAACATCTTATTTTATATCTGTGTACATCATTTACATGGGGCTGTAAGGGTCTGATCCAGAGCCTTTCTATTAGTGTGAATGGACTTTGGATCAGGCCCTGAGATACAAAATGCTTGTCATTGCTGCAGTGATTGTAGTAGGCCCCAAACTATTTCCCATGTAAATTGTATTCTGATTTAGAAGACAGAAATAATGTATTTACTTGTAGATAAATGGAACCAAGTGGAACTTTTTTTTTTACAGTAACTTACATGGGACCATATGCTGACCTTTTACACAGGGGTGAAGAAAAGATGCAACACCGGTGTTTTGGAAAGCACCTAGAACATCCTGGGCACTATCTCAATGTAAAGAAATAATATTCCTCCACTGAAGCTGTTCTACAAGATGTAGGTGGCTAAGTTATGTGCTGCCTCTAAAACATGTGATGGAAAAGTTTTCCCTTCCCCCCAAAACTTCTGCTACTTTACCAGATGTGGTGGAAAAGGTGGTACGGCTGTGGTCCCAAGGGAGGAGTTAATAGGCACAGCTCTTGCTCCTCCTGTACATGTGCATATAATGTACAGAAAGTTAATGCTGCTTCATGTGTCAACAAGGTGTGATGTGGGGGGACCGTAACACAGGAGCGGCATTTAGAGGCTGCATAACCTGTATAGAACAAAATAGATGTAACGTATGTTGCACGTATACAGAATATATTGAATCAGACATGGAAGTGCATTCTACAGGTGAGATTTATTTTCCAAAGGAACAAACAGGAGTTAGGTGCCTAATTCCCTTTTGTGACTTTGAAAATCTCTCTCTCACACACACACACACATTCTCTCCCTACAACTGTGTGTAACATATAAAAATCTAATATACTACCTATGTAAATAAAATGAAAAAGCCCTTTTAAAATGGTAGGAAATGGTGAATTTAAGGGTGTGCAGATCGACAGTGGGAATCTTCTCAACATGTGACTGACAGCGGTGCAATAGCATGCTTGATCCTAGGAGATCTGCATGTGGTGTAAAGGAAGGTTGACTTAGTACATAGACTGGACCAGGACACAGAAAACCTGGATTTAGTTCCTGGCTCAGCTGGTCTTCTCAGCTGATGTTGAGCAAGTCAATTTGTCGGGAGCATAAAATCCATTAATGAATGAAATACATTCAGCTTGTATGTCAATAAGAGCCAGGTTGCTGAAGGGAGATTTCAAAGCACATGCTGTGAAGAACTTGCCCCAGACTTGTTTTAGCACATCTCTTCATACCCTAATAAATATCTACAAGTAAAAACATTCTTTCTGTCTTCTAAATCAGAATACAATTTACATGAAAAATAGTTTGGGGCCTAATAACTGTGTATTATTTATAAAGATGCAAACTGACAGGTGCAATACAGGCATAATATTACAGGACCTATTATAGGGAGCAAATTATTTTTCCCTTTTCCATTCTTTATGTATTTATCATAATCACCTTTCCTGTACGTGAGCATATTTTATTTGCAACACATCATTAAACATAATCTAGAGGAGAAAGTACCTATTTTTTTCTTGATTTTTCTGGCTCATTTTTCTCCATTCTGCAGCCATAATACTTTCTTTGTTTGAGAAAAGGAATCGTTTTTGCTGTCTGGAAACTGTGGAATAACTTCTGTATGAACCTTCAGCTCTGCTTTAATAAAATAATTCTCCATTTCTGGCACCAGATGCACAAGCTTATAAGAAATGACCTATTGTTTTATGGGCCAAATTCTCTGATGGTGTAATTTCATTCACAGCAGTGGATTTATACTAGCAGAGAATTTCCCCTTTTTATTTAGGTATTTGACATATTATTTTATCGGTAAAGCCTGGAGCTCCTATTTGGCAGTGCACTGTATACAGCTGAATCAGCACTGCACTAGTGAGCTACGCCTGAAAATTGTACATCTGTGGGCGCTCAGTGTATGTAAAGAACTGTTGACATGGTATGTGCTCATCATATCATTTAGCCAATCAAAATGAAAGTGGCACTGATAGATATAGATATAAAAATAGTACTTTAGGCACGTAATCTACCAAATGCTTTCAGTAGCAGGCCTCAACTTCACCAGTCTATACAGGGAACAGGAGAGTGGAGAAATGGCTAGGGTGGGGAAGGAGCAGTGGGAAAAGAAGTTAGCTAACCAAATGAGTTTAAAAACAATGAAGGGGGAAGGTGTTAAATCCTGTCTCATGGAACAGGTGAGGACATCAGGTTGTTTTTTTTTAAATTGCTGGTAACTCTCAAAATAAGTATATGTAACCTGACACTGATTCAAATCCTAGTAATAAAAGGAAAGCAGCAGCAGAGAAAAAGTAATGTGTTCTGCCAGTCTTCCCATTTTACACAAAACAAGTTGCTCCGTCTGAACTGGGAAGCATTTTGAGGGCACATGCTGATTAAATTCTTTCCCCTCCTACAGAAAAAACATTTTGTAACATGCAGTAAAACATGTGTCCAGCACATTTTAAACTATCTGTCACTGCTGTCAAAAAGCAGAGGACAGCATTCATTAAAGACCTCAGTGTTTAAGGGGCATAAATATGCAGTGCAGTTTAATAGCCTCTTTGAATTGTAAGCACCTAAGGGGGAAAAGGAATTTTATTTCTCAATTCCTTTCCAATGGAGAAGCCATCTTCCAAATAGCTTTAGGATGTGGCATCGAGTAATCAAGATTTAGTTTGGCATACAGCTTATTATTCAAAGAAAGGATAATTACTAGACATATTTGCACATCAGCTTTAATGTTAATACCAAATCTATTTTATATTAAAATCTTGGAACACTTTAAAATTGCAATTATACTAAAAAAAGGCAAGTTTGAACAGTTGGTGGGGGAGGGAGAGGTACTTCCTATTGAAAGAGAATCAATGAAAAACAGATGATTACTCAGTGGGACTCTTTTTAACATGGCAACAATGAAAAACACTTACATAGCTTTAATAGCTGCCTGTCAGAAACCATTTGGGCAGCAACATTCCTCTTTGCCCTACTGCTTTGGTGGGCATTTAGAAAATAGCCTGTAACAGTCTGGCACAGTTTGCGTGAAATACCCCACCCTGCCAGCAGGTGTTTGTCCTACTGAAAAAGGGATAATTCTATTGAATGAAGAGGCCATATTTAAGGTGAGGTGGGAGTGACTCTTTAAGGAGAAGAGAGGACCTTCAGTGTGGGTGGATGGCGCAGTCCTGAGGAAGGATCCTAGGAGCACCTAAGTCTGGAGACAAGACTTGACCAGAACTATTATCCTCCTCTTAATTTCTTTGTTAATAAATGTGATACCCAAGGAAGCAGGGTGATTTTCTGTATACATCTAAATAGTGTGAGGATTTTGTTTTAGTCCAGCTTTAGCACCTGCTTGCACATCCCAAAATGCTTTGACTGTTCTGTGTTCATGTCATCAGCTCTGAAGGAACCAACAAAGGACTTGAAATATTTACAATTAAAGAATTTCAGCCTAACATAAAAAAAGCATCTGCAAACAACATATGTTTTGTCAACTTGTTCTAAGTGATTTACTGGTGGTTTTGACTAATACCAAAAGATAGCCTCCTTTTGTTTGCAAATTTATTTTTAGCTGCTGTGTGGTGTGCTGCTGACACAAATTTAAGCATATGGAAAAGAAACATTTAACAAGGATCCTCTAAGTAGTTTCTTTCTGTGTTTGTCAGATTTGGGGTTTATTTGTTTCTCATTTTTGCAGTTATTAAGCTGAAATGACCATACAAATCACACTTTAGAAACCTACCTATCACAAATCTTACCCTTATATTTAAGTGACCAGTCTTCAGTCTCAACTGAAGTTTGAGAGTTGTAAAATGGAGCATAATAACTTTCATTGAAGGTTGGTTTCACTAGGAAGGCTCAACTTCACTCTGTTCAGGAATCTACTCCAAAGCCCATTTGAGTTTAGGGGACTTGGGAGTCTTCCCACTGACTTCAGGGGCTGTTGGATCAGACTCCAACAGGTGCCCTGAACTCTTAATCAAACGAGCTACCAGCAGTTATTTAACAAAAGTTCTGTGTCAAGGAAGGGGTGAAGCATAGTGCATTTCTGCAACCTCAAGGGCAGGACAGAAGAACTGAGCCATGGGACAGGAGAGAGGAGGGATTTAAAAGAAAAAGAACAAGAAAAGGTACCGTTCCTCTCCCTCCACACACACAAACATATATGAAAAGAAAAATCAAGCAATTAAGTAACCGCTGCAGTATCAGTGTCTAGGACAGTAACATTAAATACAATTATCAGCAATGGGAAAATAAATCCACCAGTCAGTCACCACCCCAAAACAATCTGTGCACTTCCTATATATGACCTCTGAAGAGGTGGGTTAATTTCTTGCACCAGAAATGAAGCTCAGTGGGGTCAGTCTCTTGGACCAAGGGAGGAAGTTAATTCCAGAAACGTAACACTGAGGTCCTCTGCCTTGTTCTTTTGCTTTCATTTTTCTCCTTCCCAGGAATTTAATAGCTGCTTTCCTCAGGGGGAAGAAAATGGGTAGATGGTGTCTGCCTTGACCAGTCATTAATGCCTGCAGTTTTCTTTCCAGTCAGCCCTCCAAAAGACAACAGCTTCTCTCCTTCCTGTAGCACCAGTAACTATGATTTGTTTTCTGGGGTGCTGTTCGGAAAGCCTCATGTGCTCATCCTCTCATCAGCTAGTTTTAGGAAAAGTCCACAGAAGTTTAAATCCCACTGTCTGGAAGCAATGGGTACAAATTAAGGTGATCTAAAGCTCTGTGTATTGTGACCCAACAATCACTATTCAATATTTTAATCAAAATCTAGACATAAATATAAAATCACTGCTGATAAAAATTTGCATGACACAAATTGGCAGAGTGGTAGGTAATGAGGATGGCAGATCTACAGAGTGATCTGGATCACTTGGTAACCTGGGACCATTCAAATATAATTCATTTTAATATAGCCAAGTGCGAGGTTATACATCTAAATACACAGAATATAGACCATACCTACTGTATCCTAGAAAAGGATTTAGGAGAACTAGGTTTAGTGGGCAGGGGCAGCTCTAGACATTTCGCCGCCCCAAGCACGGCGGCATGCCGGGGGGGGGGGGCACTTTGCCGGTTGCTGGTCCCGCAGCTCCACTGAAGCCGCGGGCCCAGCGGACCCTCCGCAGGCATGCCGCTGAAGGCTGCCTGCCTGCCGTCCTCCCGGCGACCGGCAGAGCGCCCCCCGCGGCATGCCGCCCCAAGCACGCGCTTGGCGTGCTGGGGCCTGGAGTCGCTCCTGTTAGTGGGGAAGCAACTTGATCTCCCAGTCAGATGCTGTGGCTAAAAGGACTAATGTGATCCTTGATTGAAAGTATTTGTTATGTTTATTGCCAGCGAGTGGCCAACATGAGAATGGTTATTTACTGTTACCAGCCCCAAAACTGTATTGAGACTGCTCCAGTGTTCGGGCGGGGTGGGGGTTGAGGAAAGTTTTCCATGTGAACTGGTGATGAGAATAAACTGAAAACAACCACCACCAAGTTCTACCCACTGTAAATGACAACTTTTTATTGCAAATTAAAATGGAAAAATGAAAGAGTATAATGCAGAGTCAGTACTCAGAGAGTCTTTCCCAGGACTTCACTGCAAATGATATAGAGGATGATGATAATCAATGTGCTAATTTAGTGAGCATTTGCGGAGCAAAACATATAGTTTACTTAAAAATTTGGTGTCATCCGAAAGCACAGTGCAAAATCCTTTGAGCTGGTCAAAGTTGTCACGCTTTATCCTAACCCTATGCCATCCGATTGTGCAGTGTTTTACATTTAATAGTTTCTCCAGCCAATCTGGAGAATGTCTGTGCAGTTTTTGTAGCAGAACTGCATCATTTATTAGAGCACTGTAGTTCTGGAGCTGCAGCAAATGCCATGCTGGGGGATAGACTTGTCTGTGATATCAATGATGGCGGAATTCAGAGATGTCTGTTGGCAGAGTCCACCTTTGATTATAATAAGCTCTGGAAATAGCTCGAAGCATGGCAGTAGCTGCACAAGATGCTTTGTATTTACAGGGAGGTGCTAAGAATATAGATAGCCAAATAGTCCCAGGCACCATACACAAATTGTCCAGCATTTACACAAAGCAAATGAATCTTTAAGTAAATAGAGGTACCTCCTTACGAACGCACAGTTGCTTTAGATGTGGGGAGAAACATGATCATATTCCCTGCCCCTACGAGGATACAGAGGCCTGGGTTTGCTGGAAGCAAGGACTTCTTACAAAAGTGTGCTGTAAAAACTGGATACATGGAACAGAAAAGGAGAAGGAGGTTCACTATATTGCAGAGGCGGAATAGGAGCCAGCAGCCGAGGACTCGGTGTATACTATGTTTAATGTTACCAGCAAAAGCCAAAGGAGAAGCCGCTGCAAATGGATGTTACAATTAATAGACAAAGAATAACCAGGGAGATGGATACAGGAGCTTTTCTGTCTAATCAGAGAGGATACTTATCACCTGCTGTGCCATGGCCAAGGGATAATACACCACTCTTGGGAGCTAGAAAGGTGGTGTTATGTACATACACAGGGGAACAAGTTCCAATGAAAGGTACAGTCAATGTGTAGGTGTAATGCCAGGACCAGAAGCTATGCTTACCTGTACCTCTCCCAAACCTACAGACAGACTGGACTTGTAGTAATAAGGCAATTATGCTAGAAAGGGCAGAATAATCACTTGTAGTTGCCTGAGGCTGGTCGAATGGTTCTCAACCAGGAGTACATGTGCCTCTAGGAGTGCACAGAGGTCTTCCAGGAGGTACATCAGGTCATCTAGATATTTGCCTAGTTTTACAGCAGGCTACAGAAAAATCACTAGCGAAGTCAATACACCTAAAATTTCAGACAGACCATGACTTGTTTATACTGCTCTACACTGAAATGTAAGTACAATATTTACAGTCCACATTTTCAGTAATAGTGTGGCTGTGACACTTTTGTATTTTTCTGTCAGATTTTGTAAGCAAGTAGTTTCTAAGGGTATGTCTACACTACGAAATTAGGTCGAATTTATAGAAGTTGATTTTTTAGGAAGCGATTTTATACAGTTGATTGTGTGTGTCCCCATTAAGCACATTAAGTCGGTGGAGTGCATCCACAGTACTGTGGCTAGCGTCGACTTTCTTAGTGTTGCACTGTGGGTAGCTATCCCACAGTTCCCGCAGTCTCCGCCGCCCATTGGAATTCTGGGTTAAGCTCCCAATGCCTGATGGGGCAAAAACATTGTCACGGGTTGCTTTGGGTACATGTTGTCAGTCACCCCTCCCTCCGTGAAAGCAATGGCAGACAATCGTTTCATGCCTTTTTTCCATGAGGATGCCATACTGCTTTCAGCAGATGGTGCAGTAGAACTGCTAACCGTTGTCATCCAACCACTGCTTCCACTGCAACTCTGCTCTCCTGATGCCATGAATCCATCTTGCAGGACCTCTATATGACTGTCATCATCTACCGCTTCCGCTGCAACTCTGCTCTCCTGCTCTTGTCTCACCATACCACGGCAAGCGTGCAGCCCGCTCAGCTCAGCTAACAGACATTGATGCTGTTGTGTCCTGGTGCTGCTGGCAGCAGACGGTGCAAAAGGTCTCCAAAACTGGTCTTCCAACCACCGCTTCCGCTGCCACTCTGCTCTCATGAATCCACCTCACAGGTACTCTCATCGTTCTCTATAAATATCTATTCTCATGGCATCTCTCTATAAATATCTATTCTTGTGGCATCCGTCGTCAGCCACTGCTTCCACTGCAACTCTGCTCTCCTGCTCTCCTGCAGATGCCATACCACAGCAAGCATGGAGCCCACTCAGATCACCACGGCAGTTATGAGCATTGTAAACACCTCATGCGTTATCCTGCAGAATGTTCAGAACCAGAACCTGCAAAAGCAGGAAAGGAGGTGACAGCAGCGCGGTGACGAGAGTGATGAGGACATGGACACAGACTTCTCTCAAAGTATGGGCCTCAGCAATGTGGACATCCTGGTGGCAATGGGGCAGGCTCATGCTATGGAATGCCAATTCTGGGCCCAGGAAACAAGTACAGACTGGTGGGACCGCATAGTGTTGCAGGTTTGGGATGATTCCTAGTGGCTGCAAAACTTTTGCATGCGTAGGGGCACTTTCATGGAACTTTGTGACTTGCTTTCCCCTGCCCTGAAGCGCAGGAATACCAAGATGAGAGCAGTCTTCACAGTTCACAAATGAGTGGCGATAGCCCTGTGGAAGCTTGCAACGCCAGACAGCTACCAGTCAGTCGGGAATCAATTTGGAGTGGGCAAATCTACTGTGGGGGCTGCTGTGATCCAAGTAGCTAACACGATCACTGAGCTGCTGCTATCAAGGGTAGTGACTCTGGGAAATGTGCAGGTCATAATGGATGGCTTTGCTGCAATGGGATTCCCTAACTGTGGTGGGGCAATAGACGGAACACATATCCCTATCTTGGGACCAGACCACCTTGGCAGCCAGTACATAAACCGCAAGAGGTACTTTTTCAATGATACTGCAAGCACTGGTGGATCACAAGGGACGTTTTACCAACATCAACGTGGGATGGCCGGGAAAGATACATGACGCTCGCATTTTCAGGAACTCTGGTCTGTCTGAACGGCTGCAGCAAGGGAATTACTTTCCAGGCCAGAAAATAATCGTTGAGGATGTTGAAATGCCTATAGTTATCCTTGGGGACCCAGCTTACCCCTTAATGCCATGGCTCATGAAGCCATACACAGACAGCCTGGACAGTAGTCAGGAGCTGTTCAACTATAGGCTGAGCAAGTGCAGAATGGTGGTAGAATGTGCATTTGGACATTTAAAAGCATGCTGGTGCCATTTACTGATTCGGTTAGACCTCAGCGAAACCAATATTCTCATTGTTATTACTGCTTTCTGTGTGCTCCACAATATCTGTGAGAGTAAGGGGGAGACATTTATGGTGGGGTGGGAGGTTGAGGCAAATCGCCTGGCCACTGATTACACGCAGCCAGACACCAGGGTGATTAGAAGAATGCAGTGAGGTGCGCATCAGAGAAGCTTTGAAAACCAGTTTCATGACTGGCCAGGCTATGGTGTGAAAGTTCTGTTTGTTTCTCCTTGATGAAAACCCGCCCCTTTGGTTCACTCTACTTCCCTGTAACCCAACTGACCTCCCACCTTCGATCACCGCTTGCAGAGGCAATAAAGTCATTGTTGCTTCACATTCATGCATTCTTTATTAATTCATCACACAAATAGGGGGATAACTGCCAAGGTAGCCTGGGAGGGGTGGGGGAGAAGGGAAGCACCAGGTGGGCTTGTGGAGGAGGGGAGGAGGGAAGGACAAGACCACACTGCACTTCAAAACATATTGAATGCCAGCCTTATGTTGCTTGGGCAGTCCTCTAGGGTGGAGTGGTTGGGTGTCTGGAACTCCACTCCCCCCGCGTTCTTGGGCGTCTGGGTGAGGACGCTATGGAACTTGGGGAGGAGCGTGGTCGGTTACACAGGGGCTGCAGTGGCAGTCTGTGCTCCTGCTGCCTTTCTTGCTGCTTAACCATACGCCAGAGCATATCAGTTTGATCTTCCATTGCATCCTGCCTCCTCTCATCACGCTGCCACCATCTATCATCTTGCTCCCGCCATCTCTCCTCTTGCTCCCGCCACCTGTCTTCTTACATGTCCCTCCTGTCCTTGTGTTCATTTTGTGCTTTCCTGGACTCTGACATTGTCTGCCTCCATGCATTTTGCTGAGCTCTTTCAGTGCGTGAGGACTGGTGAGCTCAGAGAACATTTCATCGTGAGTGCATTTTTTTGGCCTTATCTGCCCTAGCCTCTGGGATGGAGATGATAGCAGGAGTGTTGAAACATTTGCAGCTGCGGGAGGAAAAAAAGGGAGAGTAGTATTTAAAAAGACACATTTTAGAGAACAATGGGTAGACTCTTTCATGGTGAACCAAGCTGTTAACATTACATAGCACATGTGCTTTCGGTACAAGGTCGTATTTTGCCTCTTATATTGAGGTCCTGCCGGTTTGGTGTGAGAGATCATACACGCAGGGCTGGGCAACAGAATTCGGCTTGCAGGAAGCCATGGTAAGCCACAGTCTTTTGAATTCTTTAACCTTCATAACATGTGGGAATGAATGTCCCCTGAATAAAATTCCCCTATTTAAACCAGGTGACCATGAATGAAATCACTCTCTTGAGGATAACACAGAGAGATAAAGAACGGATGTTGCTTGAATGCATTCCAGTAGCTGTACTGGCCGCGAATGCATCCCAAGTCTTCAGGGCAAATTAATCATTAAACACGTTTGCTTTTAAACCATGTATTATATTTACAAAGGTACACTCACCAGAGGTGCCTTCTCTGCCTTCAAGATCTGGGAGCACACCTGGGGATGATTGGGAGCGTATTGTCTCCAGGGTGATGAACAGTTCCTGGCTATCATAGAGAATCGTTTCTCTGCTTGCCTGCTGTGCGCTACCCTCCTCCTCCTCATCATCATTGTCTTCCTCATCCCCAAAATCCTCATCTCTCTTGCGTGAGACTCCCCGCTTTTAGGAGTCCATGAACAGGGGTGGGGTAGTGGTGGGGGCACCCCCTAGAATTGCATGCAGCTCATCATAGAAGCAGCATGTTTGGGGGTCTGACCCAGAGCAGCCATTTGCATCTTTGGTTCTTTGGTAGGCTTGCCTGAGCTCCTTCAGTTCCATGCAGCACTGCTGCGGGTCCCTGTTATAGCCTCTGTCCTTCATACCCTTGGAGATTTTTTCAAATATTTTGGCATTTCATCTTTCAACGGAGTTCTGATAGCATGGATTCGTCTCTCCATACAGTGATCAGATCCAGTACCTCCTGTTCGGTCCATGCTGGAGCTTTTTTGCGATTCTGGGACTCCAGGGTCACCTCTGCTGATGAGCTCTGCACAGTCACCTGTGCTGATCAATTTGCCACACTGACCAAACAGGAAATGAAATTCAAAAGTTCGCAGGGCTTTTCCTGTCTACCTGGCGAGTGTGCTGTCCAGAGCGGTCACAATGGAGCACTCTGGGATAGCTCCTGGCAGGGCCAGCTTTAGGTCGATTCGCCCGATTCCCAGGAATAGGGCCTACGTGCCAGGACCCCACGCCTTAGGCACCTTTAAAATTTTTTTTTCTTTACTCATCCGGTGGCTTTTCCTTTCTACCTGGCGAGTGCCTCTGAATTGAGAGTGCTGTCCAGAGCAGTCACAATGGAGCACTCTGGGATAGCTCCCGGAGTCCAGTACCGTCGAATTGTGTCCACACTACCCCAAATTTGACCCAGCAAGGTCGATTTCAGCGCTAAATCCCCTTGTCGAGGAGGAGTACAGAAATCTTCTGTTAGTCCATAAAGTGCCACAGGACTCTTTGTCGCTTTTTACAGATCCAGACTAACATGGCTACCCCTCTGATACTAAAGATTTATTAGTAAAGAAAAAGAAGAGTTATTGAGGGATTAAAGAAGGTAAATGTGTCAAATCTTGTAAATCCAAAATTATAGCAGAGATGTAATAATCTGCCAGTTTCCCAGAAGTCTTTCAGGGTTACCCAGAACGACTCCTGGGATCTCCATCGTCTTGTTCAGTTAATTTAGGTTAGAATACAAACAGTCCATGGAAGGGCAGACAATTCTGCTGGACAGTCCTACTCCAGGGATATCGGGACTTCCCTGCAATTTTTCACAGATACATGAGACAGGTTCTGGAGTGGGTGGATTCAGCAAGGTGCATACAATATGTAGATAACCTGTTGCTAATGTCAAAGACAGAGGAGGAAGACAGGGAACTAACCAAGCAGGTCCTGCAAGCTTTGGCTGATGCTGAGGGTGAGCTACAATGAATGCGTAACTGATATGAGAGCCTAATATTCCCCACAGTCTCTCTCTCTTTGGATGTACTGAAGCATCTGCTGCTTGAAATCTTTGCTCTCAACTGAAAACACTAGGTTTGGTTGCTCATTGCGGTGGAAGAAGATTTGCCTTTCTGTTTATGAACCTAAAACAACTGCAGGATGTCTGTTCATGCTCAGTAATATCAGGAACCCAATTTTTCATCCCTGTGCCTTTTCCCATGCCATCCCTTATAAAATGATCCTCCTGAGCTTTTCTGCAAGGCCAGTGCCCCCTATGCATTCAGATATCTTCTGAAGACCACTTCTTCTGCTACTGCTGCAAGAAGTGAGTCAACAAAGATATTTTTTTTCTCTATAATCAGGGGGAAAGGGGTGGGGAGACCACACTTCACCACACTATGTACCTGACTTCACTGAGTCACCATGTGGTCTTACTGTTGTAACATCTGCCCTTCCTTCCCTGACACACCATATTGTTTTCTCTCCCTCTTCATTCTGCCATTGTCCAAAATTAGATCCTGATCCTGCAATCTGATGGTCGTGGTTGGACACCTGCACCCATGTGGAGCCTCATTGACTTCAATCAGAATTTGCACAGATGTAAGTCTGCCTACATTGATCTGATTGCATGATCAGGGTCTGAGACTGGAAATCTTTGGGGCAGCTGGGACATGTCCGAAATAGATTGCGGTCCGTTAAGCTTGGTATTGAGTGAGGAAAAACAGCAGGACCAGAATAACAGTGAAAAGCCAAGTGGCTGCGTTTATTTGGGGGATAATTACAACTTGGGCCGGGGGAGCAGGCAACTTTGGCTGGGATGGTATCAAAATCACAAACACATCCCAAAACACGGTAATAATACACTTTATACTGCTCACCACACCACACCAAATAGGCAGACACACCAATCACACAAGATGGGAATTGGGTTCGTCAGGGCGGTGCCCGGTGCAACACAGAGAAAGAGACCCACGGGCCACTGCCTCAGCCACCCTTGCTTTCACACTAAGGGTAACCCAGAGTGTGGTGTGGCTGCAGCTGGGCAGATTCCACTCATTCAGACCGCGGGGACAGGAACCCCTTGGTCAGCTAATCTCCAGGTGGAGACAGCTCCCAGATTCATTCACTCCGGACAAAGACAGAGCAGTGATTTACACACATAAAACAGTTTGCAATTAACAATTCAATTAACTATTCACTAACAAATAGAACAATTATACAAACTAGCTAAGCAATTGTGTAATTCTGAGCTCATTAATACAATCCTGATATCCTGAGTAGATACTTGGTACTGAGTTAGGGAGGGGAAAAACAAGAGGCTAGATAAGCTAACTGTCAGACATCAAAAAGCAAATACCGCACTCCAGGCGCACCTGACCAGCAGAACAGACACCAGAAGCATGACGAGCTGACAGGGATCGGGTCCAAACGACAACAAATCCAAACGATACGACACAAGCATGCTTTACCGGGAGGAGACCCTGGCCGAAAGGTTGATCAGGTCCTTCAGCTAACACGCGGATACTCCACACAAATTTTGGGGGGAAACCTAGTTTTATTAAGAGGTCTCACTCCCTCATGTCAGTATCTGATTGGCTCCCTGGTCCCTCCTCCCTTCAGGCTTCGAGCTGTTGCCACCCCACGTCGGCAGGATTTGCACACGGCACACTGGAGTTGACAAGTAAACAAACTTGACCCTTAGATGACTGGGTCCAAAAAGAGCGGGAAAGTGAGTCGCTGCGCAGAATTAACCTGACCTCCAGACGACCGACCCAAAAAAAACCAGGTTGCCGGGCAGAATCAGGCCTTCACACACAGAACTAGCCTGACCTTTAGATGGCCCAGCAGGAGAGAGAAAAAAAAAGAAAACAGGAGAACATACACAGCCAGTGTTGCTGGGCAGGATTGAGTCTCTGCCCTCTCCTATACAACAAGAACCTGGTCCAAGATGGAGGCTGCCCTGTCCTTTTAACAGGACAAGATGGCCGTGGACCGACAATTGGCCATTCAAAGCCATAACTTCGTATCGGATTGCGACAGGACAATGTCCTCTTATCTGTACTGTGAAATATGTTGCATGCTATTGGGTGCTGTAGAATAGTAAATAATACTTTACCTTGACTTCCCCCACCCCATTTTGATTTTTCTTGCATTTTAAAACTCCAGAGGGCAGATTCTCAGCTCGTGTAGATTTGCATAGCTCCATAGATCCATTGAGGATCTGCCCCAGGATATTTGCAGTTCTATTTTCTGGAATTAACTAGGGTGGTGCTGTCAAGCACTACTCAGATTTATTTTAGTTTACCTTTATTCATTCATTACTATGCTAGATGGTGAACTAAAAATGTATGAAAACGGTTTGTGATTGTAATGACATACTGCAAGTTGGTTTAATTAATGTATGTGAATAGATAATCAGGTTATAAATCAAGTCCGGGATTTGGCTAATATCATGAACTGTGACAATGAAGCTTGAGCAGTTAGTCGCAGCTAACTGAGACTCATTTGTAAGTATAACTTTTTCAAACCCAAGTCATTGTTCTTGGAATACTTAAGGGGGGAAAATCACACTTTGTGAAGACAGAAGAACATTTTTAGTTTGCTTATGTTGTCTGGCCATATTCCAACCTCAGTAATTGCATTTGCATACACCAGTTTTCCTCTATAGTTTCAACCAGCGAAACTGTTCTTCATTTCCTCTTCTAAATCCCTCATCTCCCCAACCCCCATGAGAACTAGCAAACTCTTGTAGTGTTACTAATGCAGACTAGCAGTTGCAGTTCAGTAGTGAGTCATCTTTCTCTCATTCATTTTATATATATATATCATCTTTTGTCAAGAATGCCAAGAAGCTTTACTCTATGTGTGTGTAATCGATCTATCTATCTATCTATCTATCTATCTATCTATCTATCTATCTATCTTATCTAAAATTTTCCAAACTTCCAGAAATATATTGGTCAGAGACCCAGACAGGCAAAATTCAGTCTTATAACAGCAGCAGTTTTGGAGTCTGATATCTTAAAATATTCAGGGATAAAATTTGAATCTTCATAATAGTAGAAATGGAATTTTTTCTTCTTTTCTTTGGAAATGCACATCACTTCCCCCTAGCAATAGAAAGTCCAAATATATTCTAACTTAGAACTCTGACATAATTTCATATGGAAAATGTATTTTAGATATTTTAGAGGTTTCTAACCTGTATTAGTCTGAAACCTAATAATATATTTTTGTATTATTATAATTTGTATGTCTATGTCTTATTTATTTTAAGAACAGTTTAAACTGCACAAATAAAACATGATTCTATATACAATATGATATCTACCAGGCTACCATCACTATCTGATCTTCCCTAATCATATGTCTGCCAATATTGGTCATGCTTCTACTTACTGCTGATATACACTGGGTATGTATTAATAGGGTACTTCATAACCCTGACAGTTAGAAACCTCCCTGGTGATAGAAAAACTGAAACTCTTGTGGTTTGTTTAAGGATGTAGGGTTTGATCCTGCTCCTGGGATTGTAACTTAACGTGATCAAGCACAGGGTAAAGGCCTCACTTTTGCTATGCAGCCATAGGTCATTGTTTTCCATGAAATTGGAAGAAACAACCTCTAGTAAATGGATTTCTTTATTTGTTAACTTTAATTTTGCTAGTCAATATATGTCCAAAGGAAATTAAGACAGAGTAGCATGCCAGGATTCTTACTTGTTTTTATCAGCTGTATGCCTGCTTCCACTTGTTATTGTCAACATGGTAAAAAAACATCTTTGGTGTATTTGAATAGATGGCCTTTAGTGTAATTCAGTGACTCATGCAGCACAGCCAGACAAGTAAAGCCCTCCAGAGGTGCTCTGGAGGAGTACTAGACATAAGCAATCTAACTCCGCTGATTTTGATTTGCCCCCTGGAAATGTCAGATTTGAAAGTTCATTGACTTTGTTGGCAAGAGATTACATCTCTGTTAGATTTCATTTGAGCCTGGACGTATGGTACATTTGTTATTGTCCTGCTGCTGTAAGTCCAGGAAAGTCAGACCTCGAGTCCTGGAAGCAGTGATATAACTTTGATCAGACAAATATTCAATGCCCTTACTGTGATGGGGGTGAAATGAGAAGGGGGCGGGGGAGAGATTGCTTATGCCTAAAGCCGCAGAGTAAGAGCATGTGTTTAAACCTGCTAAAAATGCAGGCTGCTGAATCAAAACAAGGTTATTCTAGATAACATTTTCTGTTAGCGATTCAAAGTGTAAAACAAAAAGTGAATTGCAAATCAATGAACCATGAAAATACATATTTAAAATAAATACTAAACTAGGGGGAAACAGAAGGATTCCACTGAAATCAAGAATTTTGATTCATCAAGGTTTATCTGGGGAAATGGTTCATTCTAACTGCGGTAAAGAACTCCACCATTTTCTAATCCCCTTCTTTCAACACTGGGTTCTAATTCTCACTCACTCTAATGCAGAATGATTGTCTTAATCGTGAAAGCTCTGGAAGGCAAGAGCTTAAAGGGTTAAGAAAACTAGGAATCCAGCAGTTATTTCCTCTCATAATCTGATTTAAATTTTGTGTTGAAAATAGTAGACTTGGTTTAAAAAGGTGTTCACATGCCAAGTACACAGGGCATAAAACATGCAGAGCCACATACTGGCCTTTAGGTGTGCACACCAGGCAGAGATCTGCAGCCCACTTGGACCCCATGCCCATGAAGCCTTACTCTAATCCTGAGTGGAAGGCCCCCTCATAGCTGCCCAGTTCAGCCGCTAACTTGACGCTGCCCTGCTGACTCCACTTCCACAGTGCCATAAGTAGCAGAGGATATTCAGGGGAAGTGGTGACCCCTTCCACATCCCGGTGTGGAGAACAAAATCTCTCTCAGAAACAGTATTGTAAGCTAGGAGTGGACATTCAATGGACAAGGAGATTTTTTCTCCTCTCATCCCCCAAACCATCAGGGTCGGGGTTCACAGCCACTAATTAGGCAATACACCAGCAGCTAACTTTTCTATAGGCTCTGACTGAGCGTTCCCACTTCCATGGATTCTTCCGTCTTCACCATGATGTCTGCTTTGTGGAGATTACTACACAGACACACACACACACACGAGAGGGAGAGAGGGATCAGGAATTGTGGAGGGCCATCAGTGGAGATGGGAAAATTCCCTTCTTTGGCCTGAGAAGCCCTTGACCACGCAGATGAAAACTTTCTCCTATCATCTGTTATCACACTGGCCTCAGAATTCTGAAGGGTGGTGCTCCCCTGCATGGGCAGATGGAAGCCCTGTGCCCTTCAGGATTTGGGCCACCCTATTTGTCATCTCAGACAGCTTCTCTTGTAATTGCATCGTGAATTGCAATATTGCACAGTGTAACTTGTCATTCCACTTTGTTTTGGTACATACTCTTCTAGAAGGAACTTGCTGACAAAGGAACTGACAAAACTGGCTTGGTATTATATTGAGATTATTAGGCCAATGGTGATCATAGGTAAGTTTAGATCATTTTATCTTCTCCTGGTTACCATAAGCTTCATGTGTCCAAGTCAATGCGAAACTTGCCAGGATTGTAAATGTCTAAAAGACATTTCATGCTAGAGAAGGGCACTATTTTTCTTATTTTAAAGTGCATGCTACATGGGTCAAGCTTGTTCATTTCCTTAGTAAAGGATCAGCATTTGATTTTGAGCTACAGAAAGTTATCTCTGCAGAAAGGAAGTGATATTCAATTTTGAAGGGTTTTCTTAATACAACCTTAGCCCCAGCTCAGTGGAACCAAGCATTCCCTTTTTACAAGTGCCAGTACCCTCTGAACAGAACTAATGCCTCTTCCTGAGCATGACAGCATTATTAAGCAGCACTTCAAAGATAAGGCTCATATCAATGCTCTTTCCCGGTTGGAAGAGAATTAATTAATTCAGTTCATGGTTGATCCTAATTAGCTAAGTATATTCAATAAACTAAAAATGATTCTCTGATATTTGATGCTAATTGGACATGTGTTAGACAGAACAAATGTCTCAAGCGATTGGTAAAGTCCACATTTATGAAACTATAAAATAATTAAAACTTTTCCTCATCTTAATTGTGGTATATAGATTATGTAAAACATTACCCAGATGCGTTGGCTTTTTTGAAAGAATTTTTTAAAAGAAAGAATTGGTTTTGCTGAACATCAAAATTAATGCAGTGGTGACCATTTTGAACATCTTATCTGAAAAATGTACACGGGTTTTTAAAGGAAATCTTTATAAAAGAAACATGTATGCCTTATTGTAATTTTTCAGGCATAAAGACGAAAAGGACATTACTGTGAGTGTGTGTTAACCTAGGCTTGGAAGAATTTGATTTTTATTTTATAATCTTGACATATAATATTGATTGTTTTTAAACACTTTGTCCAAATTTGATTTCAGTTTTCAAAGTTGTATGCAATTATGGGGGAGGGTGTCAGACAATAATTATTTAATGGCAGTAGCTCTAGCTCTGCTAACACTGGCATTGCAACATGCTTTTACACATTAAGGTGGGGCTCTAAGTCCTCAAGCAGCATTTTTCTTATTTTGCATATCTGTAAATTTCAATTATCATCACGGGCAATATTTTTCATTGGTTTGTGTGACATCAACATTTACTAATAAAAATCTAATCCTTCCAAGGCTAGTTATACCCATCTCTGTGGAAATAGTTTCCATGTGATAAATTGCACAGCCATGTGATAAATTTATTTCACTTACCGGTGACCGCTTCACCTGAATCATGCACTCTAATCCATCATCCTGGGACTTGTTTTAACAGTTCAGATCCCTGGCTGTCATTCACATATAAATCACATGCCTGTAAAATATTTCCTACTTCTCCCCGTCTAATGTGGAATTCCCTCTCTCTCAACCCAAAATAATCTGTCTGAGGCCTAGCCCAGGTAAGATTTAGAACTGGGCCAGTAAAAGATCCCTGTACATAAAAGTGCCCCAGATTTAAAATCTGGTATCTCACATCTTCACAGGGCTAGAAAAAGTAGTTTTGGTTCACTGGGCAGGGGCTACAAATTCTTGCTTCTAGTCTTGGGAACTTCTGAGGCCTTCAAAGTTATGAAATTATATAGCATTTCTGAAGGTCTTTGGGATGATTTACATAAGTGGTTCTCAACCAAGGGGACACATACCCCTGGGGGCACGCAGGGGTTTTCTGGGGGGGTTCATCAACTCATTTAGATATTTGCTTAGTTTTACAACAGGCTACATAAAAAGCACTAGTGAAGTGAGTACAAACTAAAATTTCATACAGTCAATGACTTCTTTATACTTCTTTATATACTACACACTGAAATGTAAGTATAATATTTATATTGCAATTGACTTATTTTATAATTATATGGTAAAATGAGAAAGTAAACATTTGTTTCAGTAATAGTGTGGCTGTGACACTTTGGTACTTTTATGTCTGATTTTGTAAGCAAATCGTTTTTAAGTGAGGTGAAACTCGGGGGGTACACAAGACAAATCAGATTCCTGAAGGGGGTACGGTAGACTGGAAAGGTTCAGAGCCACTGATTTACATAACTCACTCTTGTCTTTGTCACTTGAATAAGTATGACCATCCCATGTCAGTAAGCCAACTCATATTAGTAAAACCTTGTATACCATCACATTCAGCTGTCATAGATTATGTAGGTGCCATAGGTGTTACAGAACAACTATTTAATGAATGTTTTGGGGAAGGGTTATTTTAAGGGACTTTTTTTGTATCCTCCCGCATGGAAAACCATGTATCTTAATTACCATGAATCCAGTTATGCAGGCTCTGAGGAGGAGAGAAATTAAAATGAATATATGTAAAACTCCTCCAGTAAGGATCTGAATATGCAATGTCATAAGTTTAAAGCCCAGTATCTCAGGATCTGCCAGTGCTAGCTGCGAGTGCTCTACACTGCAAACCTTTTGAGGTTGGGAAGCTTCTTTTTCCTAGTTGTGCAGGTATGCAGGATATTAGTCTTTAAAGCTGTGATCTTTTGATTTGTAGAAATCTTCCACTTGCTCAGAACTGAATTTTGAGGATCTGGGAGACAATCCATATTTAGGAGGAGGAGAAAACTTTTCTCTGGTGTGTTGACTTAAACATATGTAATATGATATAAAATGTGCAACCACCTAAGAGGGGCTTCTCCATAACACTGCTTAACTTATCTACTGTAGACTTGTTCACTCTCATATCCAAGCCATTAGCAAGAAAGCTCTGCTCTCTGCGCCTCTTCCGATATGAAATGTTGATGATTGTTTTCCAGACTGAGACCAGGCACTTCAGGAGTGCTCCCTTTCCTTTCTTAGCTTTTATAGACTAAATAAATCATGTCCAGCAAGCATGTAGATAAGGCTTAGCCATCCCTACCAAACCAGAATCTAAATTCTCCCACATTCACCCCACTTCTTGGAAAATGTCAAGCTGTTCTTTTATCACCAGCCAAATTGACACTTTCTGTATTCTATAGGCCCCTTCAACCTGCATACTCTTACTTTCAGGCTTTCTTTGGTGTAATCACTACTGGGTCTAATGCTGATGTTCCTATTCAGAGTTGAAAAGGGACCCTGGCAGCTCCAGCCACCGCCGCCAACCGGGTCGTTAAAAGTCCGGTCGGCAGTGCTGCAGCGCTCAGGCAGGCTAGTCCCTACCTGTCCTGGCTGGTACTGTGCTGCACCCTGGAAACTGCCAGCAGGTCCGGCTCCTAGGCGGGGTGCGGGGGGGGAGCACGTGGCTCTGGCCAATGGGAACTGGAGGAGCTGTGCCTGCGAGCGAGACCGGTGTGTGCAGTGGAGCCTTCTGCCTCCCCCCATCTAGGAGCTGGACCTGCTTGCTGCTTATGGGGTGCAGCGCGGTGCCCCAGGACAGGCAGGCAGCCTGCCTTAGCCCCTCCACTGTGCCGCTGATCGGGAACTGCTCCAAGGTAAGCCCAGGCCCCAAGTCCAAGCCCCAGCCCTGCACCCCCCAAACCCAGAGTCCCCTCCTGCACCCCAGAGCCTGCATCCCTGACCCAGAGCCCTCAACCCCCTGCACCTCAACCCCCTGCCCCAGCCCAGAACCCCCTCCCATGCCCTGAACCCCTCGACCCTGGCCCCACCCCAAAGCCCTCACCTCCTCCTGCACCCCAACCCCCTGCCTCAACCCGCAGTCCCCTCATCCCTCGGCCCCAGCCTGGAACCCCCTCCTGCACCCCAACTCCTCATCCCCAGCCCCACCCCGGAGACCTCACCCCTCCCACACCTCAGCCCCCTGCCTCAACCCACAGCCCCCACCTACACCCCAAACTCTTCATCCCTGGCCCCACCCCAGAGCCCTCACCCCTCAGCCCCCTGCCTCAACCCACAGCCCCCTCCTACACCCCAAACCCCTCATCCCTGGCCCCACTCCAGAGACCTCACCCCTCCCACACCTCAACTCCCTGCCCCAGCCTGGAGCCCCCTTCCACAGCATGAACCTCTCATTTCTGGCCCCACCCCAGAGGCTGCACCCCCATATAGAGTCCTCACCCTATCCCACACCCCAACCCCCTTCCCCAGCCCAGTGAAAGTGAGTCAGGGTGGGGGAGAGTGCCATGAGGGTGGTGGGGCGAGGTGGGGAAGGGGGGCGGGCTTGGGAAGGGGCGGAACTAGGGTTTCAGTTTTGTGCCAATAGAAAATTGGCAACCCTATAAGTGCCTTACTCCATAAATAGTCTCATTTGCTTCAGTCTGGACTTGCTACCAATCTTTAGTCTTCTGGTGTCATCAGCACTTGAAACTCTAGGAATCATACTGGTTATGCCCTCTGTCTAGAACATTATTTCTTACTGGGATTCTTCTCATCTCTTTCAAGATGGGGGGAGGGATAGCTCAGTGGTTTGAGCTTTGGCCTGCTAAACCCAGGGTTGCAAGTTCAATCCTTGAGGAGGCCACTTAGGGATTTGGGGCAAAAATTGGTCCTGCTAGTGAAGGCAGGGGGCTGGACTCAACGACCTTTCAAGGTCCCTTCTAGGAGATTGGTATATCTCCAATTATTAACTCTCAAAACCACTCCAGAAGTTAATTTGCTGATCAAAAACTTTTCAAAGGTTTAAACCATTCTCTTTGGTTGAAAAATCTCCTCTCGAAATGTTACAAGAACTGACTTGTATATGATGCATAATCTATTTCCAGACAGATCAGAAATACCAAGGCCTGATTCCATACCACACTTTCTCATGATAAGTACCTGAGTCCAACTAGTAGTCCTGCTGCTTGACTGACTCCAAGACTACTTGCAGAGTAAGGGTATGTCTACACTACAAGACTATTTCGAATCAACTTAATTCGAATTTGTGGAATCGACCTTATGAAGTCGAAGTTGTGTATCCACACTAAATACACTAGTTCGACTGTGTGAGTCCACAGTAACGGGGCCAGTGTCGACTTTGGAAGCGGTGCACTGTGGGAAGCTTTCCCACAGTTCCCGCACTCGCCGCTGCCCATTGGAATAATGGGATTTCCCCCCAATGCATGCTGGGGGGAAAAATGTGTCGAGGGTGGTTTTGGGTAACTGTCATCATTGAACCGTCAATCACGCCCTCCCTCCCTGAAAGCGCCTGCGGGCAATGTGTTCGTGCACTTTTCTGCTCAGTGACAGCGTGGGCGCCACAGCACTTTGAGCACGGATCCCGCTGCAGTTATGGCCGTTGTCAACTCCTCGCACCTTATCGTCCACTTCTTCCACAGTCAGCTGCTGAGAAATAGGGCTACTTTTCAATGGTGCTGCGAGCACTGGTGGACCATGGGGGACGTTTTACCAACATCAACGTCGGGTGCCCAGGCAAAGTTCATGACGTGCGTGTTTTCAGGAACTCTGGTCTGTTTAGACACCTGCAGGAAGGTAGTTTCTTCCCGGACCACAAAATAAGTCTCGGGGATGTGCAGATGCCTATAGTGATCGTCGGGGACCCAGCCTACCCGCTAATGCCCTGGCTCGTGAAGCTCTGTGCAGGCGCCTTGCACAGCGACAAGGAACTCTTCAAGTACCAGCGAGCAGTGAGCAGCGTGACCTGTGACTGTTCAGTTTCTTTACAGAGAAGCTGAACCTGCCCCTGTTTCTTTACCAAGTGACAGTTGACTAGCATCTGCAGTTACATACCCCGCCCACCCCGCTTCCCCAACTTCCAACACACGTTTAAAAATAAAATACATGTTCCACTGTAACTTTACAAAGGTTTCTTTATTGATGACTTTGCGTTACAGGGTTGAAACTGGGACATGGACTGTGCTGGGTAGGGTGTGCAGTGATGTAAAGACCGCCTGTAAACTCGAGGAATGACAGGCTCCTGCTCCCAGAGCGGTCTGCAGTGCCGGACTGGATGTTTCAACGGAGCCTGCCATCCCTCCTTTTTGGGACTCTGTGTGCGGGGGCTATGTGGCCTTTTGGCGGGGGAGGACGGATACAGATTCCTCTGCTGCGTGGCTCTGTGGTCCAGGACAGGGACTGTTGCATGAGATCTGTAACCCCCCTCCCCCGCTACAAAGTCACGTACCCCTCCACCCACACAGAACCTGCAAACCACCTCCCATACTGACCAGGGTGCGTACTGACTGCAGTGTGTGTGTAACCTGCTGCTGATCCTGCCCCCATGTCTGTACCCTGGTAAAGGTGATTGTCCTGTCAAATTACCAACCCCCTTCCCCCCCTTTAAACACAGTCTCCTCTAAAAGAACATGACGGAAACAGTAATTAACAGAAAAGTATTTTTTATTATCAACTAGACAGTTAGGGGATGAAACTGGGATGGGGGCTTGGGTGAGGCGGGAAGGAAAGGACTTCTCAAAATTTAGGGTATGAGAGCTTTTGGGTACATGAGCACTCTGCTGGGGTGCAGTGACAGTTTACACGGCCTCTGGCGCCCCTCCTTCTGGTTATTTTGGGTGAGGGGGGTATGGGACTTTGTGGCGGGGGAGGGCGGTTGCAGATACACTGCAGGGGGGCTCTGTCCTCCTGCCTGAGGTCCTGCAGAACATGCACAAGGCGCAGGAGCATGTCCGTTTGCTCCCTCATTAGTCCAAGCAGCGTTTGAGTCACCTGCTTGTCTTCCTCACGCCACCTCTCCTCCCGTTCGCTGTGTGAGCGCTGGTACAGAGAGAGGGTCTCCCTCGACTGGCTCTGCTGGTCCGCCTCGTCTCGGGAGCACCCCCTAACTTCAACGAACATCTCGTCCCCTGTCTTTTTCTTTCGCCGCCTAATCTTTGCCAGCCTCTGTGAGGGGCTGTGGCAGGTCTGGAGACAGTCGAAACTGTGTGATGGGAAAAAGGGAGTGAATTCCTTGCAAAGATAAATTTTTGCGAACAATGAACACAGTCTAGTCTGTCTCTGTGAATTCTGGGTTGAGATCCCAGTGCCTGATGGGGCAAAAACCATTTTCGCGGGTGGTTCTGGGTAAATGTCGTCAGTCATCCCTTCCTCCGGGAAAGTTACAGCAGACAGTCATTTCAAGCCCGTTTTCCCTGGATTGCCCTGGCAGACGCCACAGCATGGAAACCATGGAGCCTATTTTGCCTTTTGTGCCTGTCACCGTATGTGTACTAGATGCCGCTGACAGAGGCGGTCCAGCAGCGCTACACAGCAGCATGCTTTTGCTTTTGCATGACAGCAGAGATGGTTACCAGCCATACTGTACCATCTACTATACCATAAATTGGTAATAAGATGGGCATGGTTACCAGTCCTTTTGCACTGCGCCATTTGCTGCTGTCATAAGTGCCCCTGGCTGCTCTTAGCCAGGGGCGCAAAAGCCAAAATTGGGAATGACTCCCTGAGTCAATCCCTCCTTTTTGGTATGTAAAAATAGAATCAGTCCTGCCTAGAATATGGGCAAGTGTACTAGAGAACCACTGTATCAGAGAACCAGAGAGCACAGCTGCTCTGTGTCAGATCCTGCATAGATTATGAGCTGAATGCTATCACAGGGGGTGCTCCTGCAGCAACCCCACCTGTTCATTCCATTCTTCCCCCAGCCTTCCTGGGCTACCATAGCATTGTCCCCCCACTTGTGTGATGAAGTAATAAAGAATGCAGGAATAAGACACAGTGCCTTGTTAGGCCTTGTCTACACTACAGGACTATTTCGAATCTACTTAATTCGAATTTGTGGATTCGACCTTATGAAGTCGAATTTGTGTATCCATACTAAATACACTAATTCGAACTTCTGAGTCCACATTCACGGGGCCGGCGTCGACTTTCGAAGCGGTGCACTGTGGGAAGCTATCCCACAGTTCCCGCAGTCCCCGCTGCCCATTTGAATTCTGGGATTTCCCCCCAATGCATGCTGGGGGAAAAAATGTGTCGAGGGTGGTTTTGGGTAACTGTTGTCATTGAACCGTCAATCACGCCCTCACTCCCTCCCTCCCTGAAAGCGCCTGCAGGCAATCTGTTCGTGCACTTTTCTGGTCAGTGACAGCGTGGACGCCACAGCACTGCAAGCATGGAGCCCGCTGCGATCCTCGCCGTTTTCTCCTCCTCGCACTTTATCGTCCACCTCTTCCACATTCAGCTGCTGAGAAATTGGGCTACTTTTCAATGGTTCTGCAAGCACTGGGGGACCATAGGGGCCTTTTTACCAACATGAACGTCGTATGGCCGGGCAAGGTTCCTGATGCGTGTGTTCTCAGGAACTGTGGGCTGCTCAGACGCCTGCTGGAAGGTAGTTTCTTCCCGTACCACGAAATAACTGTTGTGGATGTGCATTTGCCTATAGTGATCCTCGGTGACCTAGCCTGCCCGCTAATGCACTTGCTCATGAAGCCCTATACAGGCGCCTGGGACAGCGACAAGGAACTCTTTAAATACCAGCGAGCAGCGAGCAGCGTGACCTGTGACTGTTCAGTTTCTTTACAGAGAAGCTGAACCTGCCCCTGTTTCTTTACCCAGTTACTGTTGACTCTCCTCTTCGGTTAAATACCCCGTTCTCCCCATTTCCTCCACTTCCAAGACACGTGTAAAAATAAAATACATGTCACACTGTTACTGAGGAGAGGTTTCTTTATTCATGACTTTTCGTTAAAGGGTCGAAACTGGAACGCAGACTGCGGTGGGTAGGGTGTGCGCTGATGTAAAGACCGCCTCTAAACTCAAGGAACGACAGGCTCCTGCTCCTACAGCGGTCCGCATTGCCGGACTGCTTGTTTCAACGGAGCCTGCCATCCCTCCTTTTTGGGATTCTGTGTGCGGGGGGCTATGTGGCCTTGTGGCGGAGGAGGACGGATACAGATTCCTCTGCTGCGTGACTCAGCGGTCCACAACAAGGACCGCTGTATAAGATCTGTACCCGCCCTCCCCCGCTAAAAAGTCACATCCCCACCGCCCACACAGAACCTGGAAACCACCTCCCATACCGACCACGGTGCCTGCTGACTGCACTGTGTGTGTTACCCGCTGCTGATCCGGCCCCCGTGTCTGTACCCTGCGAAAGGTGCCTGTCCTATGCAATTAGCAACGCACTTCCCCACGCACCCCATTCAAACACAGTCTTCAGTGAGGAAACATGACGGAAACAGTACTTAACAGCAAAGTATTTTTATTACTTAAGTACACAGTTATGGGATGGGACTGGGATTGGGACTTGTTTGAGTCCGGAAGGGAAGGACTTATGCAAACGTACAGTATGAGAGCTTTTGGTTACTTGAGCACTCTGCTGGGGTGCAGTGACAGTATTCACGGCCCAGGGCGGGCATCCTCCTGGTTATTTAGGGTGAGGGGGGTATGTGACTTTGTGGCGGGGGAGGGCGGTTGCAGAGATACTGCCGGGGGCTCTGTCCTGCAGAACATACACAAGTCGCCGGAGCGTGTCCGTTTGCTCCCTCAGTAGTACAAGCATTGCTTGACTAGCCTGCTTGTGTTCCTCACGCCACCTCTCCTCCCATTCGCTGTGTGAGCGCTGGTACAGAGAGACTTTCTCCCTCCACTGCCTCTGCTGGTCCGCCTCGGCTAGGTAGCAGCCCACACATTCATCGAAAATTGTGCCCCTTGTCTTTTTCTTTCGCCGCCTAATCTTCGCCAGCCTCTGCGAGGGGGATGCTGTGGAAGGTCTGGAGACAGTGGAAGCTGTGAGATGGGAAACAGTTAGTTAATTCCTTGCAATGATACTTTTTTGCGAACAATTAACTGAGTCTAGGCTGTCTCTGTGAATTTTTTGTTGAGACCCCTGTGCCTGCTGTTGCAGAAATCATTTGCGCGGTGGATTCTGGGTAAATGTCGCCAGTCATTCCTTCCTCCGGGAAAGCAAGGGCAGACAATCATTTCGATCACGTTTTCCATGAAATGCCCTGGCACACGCCATAGCGTGGCAACAATGGACCCTATTTTGCCTTTTGTGTATGTCACCATATGTGTACTGTATGCCGCTGACAGAGGCGGACCAGCAGCGCTACACAGCAGCATGCTTATGCTTTTGCATGACAGCAGCGATGGTTACCAGGCATACTGCACCATCTACCATACCATGAACTGGTAAGAAGACGGTAATAAGATGGTCATGGTTACCTGTCCTTTTGCACTGCGCCATTTGGTGCTGTCATAAGTGCCCCTGGTTGATCAGCCAGGGGCGCAAAAGCAAAATTTGGGAATGACTCCCCGAGTCAATCCCTCCTTTTTGGGTATCTAAAAATAGAATCAGTCCTGCCTGGATTATGTGCAAGTGTACTAGAGAACCACTGTATCATACAACCAGAGACCACAGCTGCTCTCTGTCCAATCCTGCATAAATTTTGAGCAGAACGCTATTCACAGGGTGTGCTCCTGAAACAACCCCAGCTGTTCATTCCGTTCTTCCCCCAGCCTTCCTGGGTTCCAGTACCATTGTCCCCCCACTTGTGTGATGAAGTAATATAGAATGCATGAATAAGACACAGGTAGTCGTTTGTGAGAAATGAGTGGAAGGAAGCCTCCAGCTGCAATGATAGTCCAGAGATGACATTAAGGGGTGTGGAGGAGGGAGCCACTCACCCCTCTGCTAGTCCAGGGGCAATTGAATCTTTTCTTTACAATGAAGGGTGGGGGCTGATGGATCTCAGCCCCCTGTTGCAATGATGAGGACGGTTACCAGCCATACTGCACCATCTACCATGAAAAATTAGCAACAGGCGGCCTTGACCGACCGTTCCCAAGCAAGTTGGTACGGTTCTCATGGTTACCAGCCCTTTTGCACTGCCCCATGTGCCAATAGGCTGATGATGAGGATGGATTTCCATTGTTTTGTACCATCAGCCATCCATAGCGTGGGGGGAGCAAGGATGTTGGTGTTGAGTGCTGCACCATCGCGTCTATCTGCAGCATTCAGTACAGATACGGTGACATGTAAAAGAGTCAACAGAGGATTGTTTTCCCTTTAACTTCTGGGGGTCAGGGGGGTGCGTAAATTGCCGAGCTATGCCCCGACCCACCGCGGACACTGTGTTTGACCCTAGAAGCATTTGGAGATCAGCCAAGAATGCAAATGCTTTTCGGAGACAGCAGGAACTGTGGGATACCTTGCGTCCTCGTTCCCCCCTCCCTCCATGAGCGTCCATTTGATTCTTTGGCTTTCCATTACGCTCGTCACGCAGCTGCGTGCTGAGTCTGTGCTATGCCGTCTGTCCGTTTATTTATTAAAAATACTTTTGACCAGGCGCACCATAACAGTAATTCCACTACTTAGATGCATGAGTCTCCTAGCGAGATCACCGTGAGGACGGGCACTGAAGGAGATAGAGAGCGCATGCTGCGTGAAATCTATCACGAACCACGGACCTATGCAGCCGTGCTCGGGGAGGCAATGCTCCCTGAATACCGCATGAAAGCCTCGCGCGGAAAAGGGTGCTATCACGGAGCACCCAATAAGGCAGCTCTCCCCAGGAACCTCCTGCTGATGCTTATCGATTAACGGCAGGAGAGCTTCGTGGCGTTCTCCCAGGAGGATTTCTGTTCTATCACCATATATACAGAGACCTCCTTTTCACACACTTCAGATTCCTGTTATATTAAGAATAAAAGTTAACATGGTTAAAGCACTTACCGACTGCTCCTACCCCTGATTCAGGATCCGGGTTCCTGGCCGGGGAGGGTTGTTGGGGGATCTCCGTGACGGTGATGAAGAGATCCTGGCTGTCGGGGAAACCAGCGTTGTAAGCACTATCGCCTGCCTCGTCCTCCACAAACCCTTCCTCATCTTCCCCGTCCGTGAACATCGCCGAGGAACTGTCCGTCGACACTGTCCCATCATCAGAGTCCATGGTCACTGGTGGGGCAGTGGTGGCAGGCTCCGTAGCGTCCGTTGGCCGCTTTGATTTTTTGGTAGCCTTGTCTGGGGTCCTTGATTTTCACGCGGCGCTGCGTTGCATGACGGCTATATCCTCTGTCTGTATCATGGCTTTGGAGACCTTCTCGTAGGTCTTTGCATTCCGTTCGTTGGAGCGCAGCTCCGAAAGCACAGACTCCTCGCCCCACACACCGATCAGATCCAAGAGTTCCCGGTCAGTCTATGCCGGGTCCCTCTTTCTATTCAGAGATTACATGAACTCCTCTGCTGGAGAGCTCTGCATTGCTGCCGGTGCTGCGGAGCTCGCCCCGATGTGCAACCAGAACGTCAGATTCAAACCGCCCAGACAGGAAAATGAATTCAAATTTTCGCGGGTCATTTCCTGTGTGGCTGGGCAGAGAATCCGAGCTCGGGCTGCTGTCCAGAGCGTCAACAGAGTGGTGCAGTGTGGGATAGCTCCCGGAGCTACTAAGTTCGATTTCCATCCACACCTAGCCTAATTCGAACTAGCCATGTCGAATTTAGCGTTACTCCACCTGCCGGGGTGGAGTACCAAATTCGAACTAAAGAGCCCTCTAGTTCGAATTAAATGGCTTCCTGGTGTGGACGGTTGAGCGGTTAGTTCGAATTAACGCTGCTAAATTCGAATTAAAGTCCTAGTGTAGACCAGGCCTTAGTGAGAAATGAGTGGAAGGCAGCCTCCAGTTGCTATGATAGTCCAGATAGGATATTAAGGAGTGTGGAGGAGAGGAGCCCAGCATCCTGCTGCTAGTCCAGGGGCAATTGAATCTTTTCTTTACACATGAAGGGTGGGGGCTGATGCAGCTCAGCCCCCTGTTGCTTTGATGAGGACGGTTACCAGCCATACTGCACCATCTACCAGGAAAAATTAGGGCCAGGCGCCCTTGATCGACCTCACTGATGCTAGTACGCATGGTTACCAGTCCTTTTGCACTGCCCCATGTGCCAATAGGCTGATGATGACGATGGATATCAGTCATATTGTACCGTCAGCCACCCATGGCGGGGGGGGAGTGAGGATGTCGGTGTTCAGTGCTGCAGCATCACATCTATCTTCAGCATTCAGTAAAGATACAGTGACATGTAAAAGAGTCAACAGAGGATTGTTTTCCCTTTCACTTCTGGGGGTGGTTGGGGGGCTGCGTAAATTGCCGAGCTATGCCCTGACCCACCGCGGACACTGTGTTTGACCCTAGAAGCATTTGGAGCTCAGCCAAGAATGCAAATGCTTTTCGGAGACAGCAGGAACTGTGGGATACCTTGCGTCCTCAGTCCCCCCTCCCTCCATGAGCGTCCATTTGATTCTTTGGCTTTCCGTTACGCTCGTCACGCAGCAGCGTGCTGAGTCTCTGCTATGCCGTCTGTCCGGAGTTTTTTGAAAAATACTTTGGACCAGGCGTAACATTACAGTAATTCCCCTAATTAGATGCAGGACTCTCCGAGCGAGATCACCCTGAGGACAGTCACTGAAGGAGATAGAGAGCGCATGCTGCGTGAAAGCCAGCACAAACCAGGGCCCTATGCAGCCGTGCTCGGGGAGGCAATGCTCCCTGAGTACCTCATGAAAGCCTCGCGCGGAAAACTGTGCTACCACGGAGCACCCAATAAGGCAGCTCTCCCCAGGAACCTCCTGCGGAGGCTTTTCGATTACCTCCAGGAGAGCTTCGTGGCGTTCTCCCAGGAGGATTTCTGTTCTATCCCCATATATAGAAAGACCTCCTTTTCACATACTTCAGATTCCTGTTATATTAAGAATAAAAGTTTACATGGTTAAAGCACTTACCGAGTGATCCTTCCCCTGATTCAGGGTCCGGGTTAATGGCCGGGGACGGTTGGTAGGGGATCTCCGTGACGGTGATGAAGAGATCCTGGCTGTCGGGGAAACCAGCGTTGTAAGCGCTGTCGCCTGCCTCGTCCTGCACAAACCCTTCCTCATCTTCCCCGTCCGCGAACATCGCCAAGGAACTGGCCGTTGACACTGTCCCATCGTCAGAGTCCATGGTCACTGGTGGGGCAGTGGTGGCAGGCTCCGTAGCGTCCGTTTGCCGCTTTGATTTTTTGGTAGCCTTGTCTGGGGTCCTTGATTTTCACACGGCGCTGCGTTGCATCCCGGCTGTATCCTCTGTCTCTCATGGCTTTGGAGACCTTCTCGTAGGTCTTTGCATTCCGTTTTTTGGAGCGCAGCTCCGAAAGCACAGACTCCTCGCCCCACACACCGATCAGATCCAAGAGTTCCCGGTCAGTCTATGCTGGGTCCCTCTTTCTATTCAGAGATTACATGAACTCCTCTGCTGGAGAGCTCTGCATCGCTGCCGGTGCTGCTGAGCTCGCCCCGATGTCCAACCACGAAATGAGATTCTAACTGTCCAGACAGGAAAAGGAATTCAAATTTTCCCGGGACTTTTCCTGTGTGGCTGGTCAGAGCATCCAAGCTCGGACTGCTGTCCAGAGCGTCAACAGAGTGGTGCAGTGTGGGATAGCTCCCGGAGCTAGTAAGTTCGATTTGCATCCACACCTAGCCTAATTCGACATAGCCATGTCGAATTCAGCGCTACTCCCCTCGTCGGGGTGGAGTACCGAATTCGAACTAAAGAGCCCTCTAGGTCAAATTAAATGGCTTCCTGGTGTGGACGGGTGCACGGTTAATTCGAATTAACGCTGCTAAATTCGAATTAAAGTCCTAGTGTGGACCAGGCCTAAGTTACTGCTCAGTGTAATCAAGAGTGGCAGTATCTGGCCCTGCAGGCCTGATCCTAAATCCACTGAATTCAATGATCTCAAAATGAGGAGTTTTTTTGTTTATTTCAGTACTTTCTCTACTGGTCCCAGATGAAGCCTGAACATGATCACAAGATAAAGAGAATATCTAGCCTTTTTCAACCTTCATAAAATGCCCACCCAGGTACCTTCAAATATAGATTCTAGGACTGGAAGAGACCTTGAGAGGTCATCGAGTCCAGTCCCCTGCACTCATGGCAGGACCAAATACCATTTAGACCATCCTGATAGACATTTATCTGACCTACTCTTAAATATCTCCAGAGATGGAGATTCCACAACCTCCCTAGGCAGTTTATTCCAGTGTTTAACCATCCTGACAGTTAGGAACTTTTTTCTAATGTCCAACCTAAACCTCTCTTGCTGCAGTTTAAGCCCATTGCTTTTTGTTCTATTGTTAGAGGCTAAGGTGAACAAGTTTTCTCCCTCCTCCTTATGACACCCTTTTAGATACCTGAAAACTGCTATCATGTCCCCTCTCAGTCTTCTGTTTTCCAAACTAAACAAACTCAATTCTTTCAGCCTTCCTTCATAGGTCATGTTCTCTAGACCTTTAATCATTCTTATTGCTCTTCTCTGGGCCCTCTCCAATTTCTCTACATCTTTCTTGAAATGCAGTGCCCAGAACTGGACACAATATTCCAGTTGAGGCCCAACCAGCGCAGAGTAGAGCTGAAGAATGACTTCTCGTGTCTTGCTCACAAGAAAATGACTGTCTTCATTCATTCTTCTCTGATCTGAACTGTTGTGTTCTGCTCTTTTCTACTGATTTTAAATGTGGGTTGCCTATGAAAGCAGGTGCCAAATGGATTTTACTGCTTGCATGTTGTTAATCCTTCTACTTCTCGCCTATCTTACGGCTTCATAGAATCATAATGATTTTTGATACCGTTTAGCATTTGTGTAGCTATTTCAATCAGTTTCTTCAACATGTTAAACATGTTAAAAGGGGGCGGTCAGGAAGAGTAGTGAAGCATAATGTATTATTTGCAATGTAACTAAAGACTTTGACTAGCCTTCAAGTATTTCAGAGAAGATCTATGAAGCCTTCTCTTCTGCTTAATGATGTAGAAAATGTTCTGCGCTAGAATGAAGAAATTCTCAAGCACATAAATTGCAATTTTACCCTGAAGGGTTCAGCTTTGTGTTTACTAAAACCTTTCAACTTCATCATAATATAAATGAAAGCTTGTATTGCACAGCACACCCCTTGGTTATCCCAGGAATCAAGCTGCTTTTACAAGGACAAAGGATTCACATACCACTTACTGTTTTTATCCTTTTCATATAAGGAAAGTCTGCAGAAAGATTCTAAAGGAAACCATTCCTGCTTCATTTCCATCTCTAATTCAGCTGGCCATTATATGCTTGTTTAGTATTTTAGATAGATATGATTTATGTAAAACACATACAAAAAAGTCTTCTGGCTCATCACTCCTGAAATTCAGAATTAATCTGAATTTAGAACACCTTTTCTACTAACTAATGTAGCAATAGGAAGTTCACTGAAACTCTATGAAATTTAGGAACATTTGACAAAGGCAATGCTGTGTTATTAATGATGTATTACATTAGCCAATCAGGATCAGAGCACAATGATAAAGACTCTACAAACACATAGTAGGAGGCAGTCTCTGCACCAAGAATTCACAATCTAAATAGAAAAAGAAATAGACCAAAATTGGGAGAGAGGATTGTTTTCTCTACTTTAAAAATGGGGAATTGTGGCATGCACAGATTAAAACCTTGATCCTGCAAGCATTTGCACATGTGCTTAATTTTAGGCCTGTGAGCACTGCTATTGAAGTCATTGGGATTGTTCATATGCTTAAAATTAAGCACATGCATAAGTATTTGCAGGATTGGGACATAAGTGACTTGCCCAAGGTGAAACAGGAAATCCATGGCAGAGCTGGGAATAAAACCAAGAGCTAGTGAGTCCCAATCTAGTGCCTTAAAAACAAGACCATTCTTCCTCTCAGAGAATGGCTATTAGCTAGCCTCTGGACTTTGTGATCATTGTATGTAGAGTGTTCATTTCCAAATGTTTGGGCTAAACAATTTTTCTGTAGTCACCAAATAAAGAAATCATTAGAGTCAATACATTTGTCTATATGAAATTTTTCCTTTGTTTTATTCAAATTTCCAGGTGACCGGTTTTTTTTTTCACTTTTTTAAGTGATAAATAATATTCACATGAACCTTGTCTTTTTCTGGAATGACAGAAACAAATATGACACTTACAATGCCATTTTTGAGCTATTTGTCAGAGTATAACAGCACTTTAAGAACACAGATGTTAAATGAAAATATATAAATATGTTTTCCTAACCTTCTAGTTGAAGTGATGTTGATCTCAGGATATTAGAGAGACAAGGTGGGTGAGGTAATATCTTTGATTGGACCAGCTTCATGTCTGGGAAGGGTACTGCGAGTGTCACAGCTAAATTCAGGGTGGAACAGATTGTTTAGCATAAGAAGTTAACACATGTTGCAAGAGACCATTCAAGGTGAAGTAGGCAGTTAACACCTCTGCAGTCATAGGTCAAAGGAGGGGTAGTGGGTTATAGATTGGATTTATTGCTCATTACAGCAATATGGTTAGTGAGTCCATGATTTTTAGTGTCTAGCAAAGTTATGAATTTAAGCTCCCAGGTTCGTCTTGTGAAGGTTTCCTTTGAGGATGAGAACTGAGGTCAGATATGGAATGATTGTCTTGTGAAAACTGTTTGCCCATGGGTGATATGGCGTTTTTGTTTTTTGTTTTGTTTTTTCGGAGAGAGTTTATTTGGGAGCATAATGATTCTCATTTCATTCACATAGATGTTGGGGCATTTAGTGATAGGCATGTGTAGGATGCATGGATCTTGAAAGCTGTGTGTGTGTGGAGGGGGATGGTATGTCTTCAGATTTTTCATCTGTTATGACAGGGTCTGTTGCCATTTTCAGTTGGTGTCTCTTGGTCTGTTAGCAACTTGCTTCTGATTAGGAGAATGGGAGGTTGTTTGAAGACCAAAAGAGGGGATTTGGGAAAGATTTCTTTCAGGATGTGATTTCCATTAAGTATGGGTTGTAATTGTTTAATGATACCCGATTCCAGGGTGGAGTGGTCGGTGACAACTGGAGGTGTGCAGTCATAAAATCGTAGACTCAGAAATGTAGGGCTAGAAGGGACCTTGAGAAGTCATCAAGTCCAGCCCCCTGCATGGTGACAGGACCAAGTAAACCTAGACCATCCCTGACGGGTGTTTGTCCAACTTGTTTTTAAAAGCTTCCAATGATGGGGCCTCCATGAACTCCCTTGGAAGCATATGCCACAACTTAAATACCATTATCATTAGAAGTTTTTCCTAATATCTAACCTGCCCTTGCTGCAGATTAAGTCCATTACTTCTAGTCCTGCCTTCAGTGGACATGGAGAACAATTGATCACCGTCCTCTTTATAACAGTCTTCCAACATGTGAAGGGCTATTAGCCATCCCCCTACCCCCATTGTCTTTTTTCTCAAGATTAAACATGCCCTTTTTTTTTTTTTACCTTTTCTCAGAGGTGAGGCTGTCTAAACCTTTTTTCATTTTTGTTACTCTCCACTCTTTTCAATTTGTTCACATCTTTTCTAAACTGTGGTGCCCAGAATTGGACACATCACTTGAGCTGGGTCCTCACTAGTGCTGAACAGAGCAGGACAATTACCTCCCTTGTTTTACATACAACCCTCCAGTTAATGCACTGCAGAATCATACTAGCCTTCTTTGCAGCTGCATCACATTGACTCATATTCAGTTTGTGGTCAGTGGTTTTTTTTTCTTGTATTGAGGTATGTTCTCTCGGGGTATTTGGGTGGGCTGTTCCAGGATGTGATCTACTTCTCTGGTGGAAAAACATTGGCTTACGTGCATGTCTCCAAAAGAATGTGGTATCAATTAAGGGTAGTCTTTTTTTATTAAAATAATCTTTAATAAGCACTGTGGCAGTCTGAGGAATCTGTCTGTACAATTTATGAATCCTGGCTGATATTATGAAGTTATTATGAAGCTGTTACTATGAAAATTGCTGTACCATGAATGCCCTTGCATACGTTCATACATCGTGAGTTGGCAAGATTGTAACATCTCTCCCAGATCAGAGACAAGAGTGTGTCATTAAAACTCAATGACAGACTAATCAAGGAAAGCAAGCCCATTGTCCCATGGTACTTTGAGCTGGGAGAAGATACAGATAGGAGGAGGAAGTCAGAGGGACATGGAGACCAGTGGAAAGTTACCAAAGCAGGACAATGAGAGAGGCAATCATAGCAAAAGATTATGGAAGGACTCACGGGGGGAAAACCCAAAGAGGCAGGAGGAACTGGCCAAGGTCAGAGGAAGAAGCAAGCTACCCATGTTTCATAGGAGAAGTCATAAAGCTGCAGTAGAAGGATCCTTGTATCCCAAAGAGGATCCTGACCCTAGCCGAAAGAACACTTTGGAATGGTGAGGAAACTGAGGCAGGAAAGTGAATATAAATATATATTATGTATTTCATGTATGATGAAATAAAGAGCAATAATGTGTTAGAATCCTGTGCAAAGTGTCGGTGTTTTGTGCTACACCTACCACATGGCCCCTTGAAGAGGTAAATCAGAATGTTCTCTCCTTTGGATAGAGTTGTGGGAGTTTTATGGGGGACTGAGGAAAGATTCTAAGGCTGGGCAAGTGCACCGTGTGTTCTAAACTCTCGGACACTGTGCCAGATAGACGATGTGCCTAGGGACCCTAAGACAAGGACAGTGCCTGAACTCTGTTCATACTCTGGAGCCTTAAAACACACAGGGGATTAAGTGTCTGGAGCTCCTTGCAACAATCTAGTGAGCTGCCAGCGGTGGAAGCTAGACTGAATCTATGATAAGAATAAATTAACAGACACATTTTCCAAACTATTTTTATCTCCTAAATGGGAGGGTGTTTTTTAGTCTGAATGATCATAATGCATATATTATAATATACAGCAATTCCTTTGAAGAAATGGTACATCATAAAATTACCTTTTGGAAATACACTAAATTAGATAAAATTTATTTGAAATACATGTTATCCAAAGAGCATCATAATTTATAATTTAATGTGATTATCCTTATGTATGGACATAATCTTCCCCTGATACACTTTTGCAACTCCCATGGATACCCATGAGAGTTAAAATTTGAGTAATTTACTTAGAGTATGAGATAGGTGTAATAAAAGAATACATTAAATTAATGTATCTTAACAAGGAGTCATCTGGTATGCTACCTATTCAGGACCTTAAATTGTGCTTTTTCATTAAGCTTATAAAGCATCCAAATAGTGTGATAAACTATTTAGTGTGTATGCCTGCCACTGCTCCCTACTGGATGTAACCAGAACAGTTAACAGCTAATGGACTGTTGGGTTTCCCTTGAGTGATATTGTACTTTTGGAGCAGGATGATCCAAAATGTTTCCCCTTTATAGCCATAAAATTCCAAATATCTGGGCTAGAGACATCTGTGAATTCCTAATTAACAAATATCATTACAACAAAGAGACATAACTCAACACCGATGAACACATACATAGCTTTTCTAGCATGAGTGGCCTTGCCAATTGCGAATTGTAACTGGTAGCGAGGAAGTACAATACTTGATCTAGTTCTTCCTTCATAGTTGTAGGGCTTCTAAGAGTCACCAAATATAAAAGAGGAACAAAGAAGAACAGCATATCAGGACAGACTATGCTGTGACATTCATGCAGAATTTATAGAGAATCAAAACAAAAATGCTTCCTCTTCTTGGCCAGCTTGAAATGAAATATCAGAGTTTTTAAGGTCACAGTGTAAACACTTGAGAAGCCAGACTAACTGCCAGAAGCAGCTTATGATTTTTTTTTTCTTTAAGTGAAAGGATATCATGAGGGGAAAAAAATCCTGCCTGGAATACTAATTAGAAAATAGGAATTGAATGTAATATCAAATGCAGCAAGCAGCTGTGGGCTAAGTCATAAACAGATAAATCTATGAAAGGTTCAGTTCAGATCAGGAGTCTCCTAGCTAAGCTCTTTTAATTTTTGGAGTTCCCTTCTGCACTCTCAGCAACAGCCTCCCTTTCTCGCTGCGGCTATGTCCCTCAGTCCCTTCTCTCTGTCTCCAGTGACACTGCTGTTCCCCAACCCAGCTCCAGCTCTCTCCAATTCTAACCAATTGACCCTTCCTCTTCCTAGGTCCCCTCCTTTAATCTGGCTGTGGTGTTGCTCCCCAGTCCCCACTCTGATGACCTGCAGAGTACAGCTGGTCAGGAATTTTTTTCAGTGAATCGTTTTTCATCAAAGAATGCCAATTTGTCAAAACTGTTTGTGAAAAAGGGGCAGGTGCTAAGACTTTTTCAACTTGAAAAAAATGTGTGTGTGGATGGGAGGGCGGGAGTTTCCAAATTGTCAAAGCATTTCATTTTGACATTTTCTAAATAAAAAAAATACAGTTTTCCAGTTCAAAACACTTTTTTTTGGTTTGGAAATGTAAACTAATTAGACTCAACAAAGGTTTTTTTAAAAAGTCAAAACATTTTGATTGACCTAAAATGTGTGTGTTTTTTTTTAAATATTTTTGAGATTTTTTTACTTTTCCTTCCAATTTGAGGCAGAAAAAACTTCAAACTCTTGAACATATATATGCAGGAGGAAAGCTCTTTCCCATCCAGGTCTACAGCATAGTGAGGACCATGGTTGTCTGCCCCATTTAGCAGAACTTAGCTGGCCTAGCTAAGTTCAGAAGCTGTGGCATCCGCTCTGATGGTCCTTTTTGGCAATGACTCAGAATGTTCACCTTTAGATTGAACATGTGCCAGAGAATGGCTGTTGGACCCAAACAGAGCCTGTTGAAGACTGAATATTTTTTTATTATTTGAGAGTACTCAAAGGTCTACTTGCTGCTTCACAGAAGACAATGAAACACAGTTATTTAGAGTTTAGATTGGAAACTTTAGAGGAGACACAATAGTGGAGTAGTTATTTAACAAGTGGGTAAACAACCCGTTTGGGGTTAACCATTGTGTGTCATATTAGCCATCTCTTGCTCTCCACAGCTCTGGGAGGCTGGAATCTGTGTCAATTTAGCTGTTTTTCCTCACCATTTGTATCTATCATAAAGGGGGCATAATCCTGCTTCCGAAAATAGAGAGCCTGTACTGGTGTAGGTTGGCACTTACTATAACAATTCCATGGTCACATAGACATCTCTGTGACCACACAAACTCTAGAATCATCAGTTTTACCACCTACCCTGGACACACAGGACAAGAGTCACAGTTGGTGTAAATGGTCATAGCTCTATAGACTTCATGTGCCCTTACTGGGGATCTGGCCCACGGACTTCACGATGCTCAACTAGGATAGACTTTGGGGTACTGCACTCAAAAAACTCAGATCTATGTCACTTGGACTAATGGACAATCACCACTGACTGTCAGCAGTAGCTCTGCCACTCACTTACCTAGTGGCTTTAGGCATGTTAATTTTTGTCTGGGCTGAGTGCAGATATATAAAATGGTCTAAATTTAACACTAATTCCATTTGACCTATTTACTGTATACAAATCTGTTGGGGATTTAAAGGAGTCTGTTAGTTGGCATAATTTACCTGCTGAGGAGCTGGATAATAAAAGAGGCTGTAAGCTAAAGCACCTCCCCGTGCACTTTAATTTCCAATTCATTGGCATGTTAGTTGCACAAATTAAGACCTTTTGTACATTGATAGTGAGTATAAATAGTTGTGAGGGAATCAGAGTGCAAGCAAGGAAGTCTGCAGGGATGGGGGTGGGGGGACTTAAACCTCCTTGTGTGTCGCTTGTCAAGTCAACCGTCTGTCTTTCTCCAGCTATAAAATGGGAATAATAATTAACACTTAGCAATCTGCTGTACAGGCCTGTTGTGAGGATTAATTATTTTGGAACTGTAAAGTGCTATGCAAATAATTCATATCAGTGGGGCGTTTGCCTTCTGTGGATTTAGAGGGTGGAGACCTGTGCCAATCCATCCAGTATAGTGGTACAGATACCCACCCCTGGGTACACGACAGCACCCTGTACTGGCTGAGTGAAGGGGGTGGATCATGGGAAGGAGCAGAAGTTATAAGGCAGTGACCCATTCCCAAAAGAGTCAGGAGGAGGAGAGGAGAACATGGGGGAGGACAGGGGCTGTCTTTTACGGTACTTTTTCTAGCTTTTTAAAAGTTTCAAGTTACACTTGGCAGGTGAACAAAAAGCACGTAACCTTTATTTTACCAGAACCAGGTCACCCATTCCTAAAGCATTAAAGCAGCTATCAGTCTAGTAATGCATCTTTCTCATTATACACTGTCCTTTGTCATATAGACACCTGGAAAAGTATAAAATACTGTTAGTTAAAACTATAATAACATAACTTATTAAAGTAGGGGTCCTAAGACCGTTTGTGAGAGAGAAAGAGACTTACGACAGTTTTTTTTTAAGTGTGTAGGTGCTATTGGTATAATACATAACTACAGTCTTTCTACCACTTCTTACAAATAACTAGAGAATATATCTATTCTCTAATACCCTCATAAATGCAGGGTAGGTATCAAGTCACAAGTATGGGGCTGACTATGTTAAAACTCAGTGTGCATAGATGTCTCTCAGAGGCTGGAAGAGGCTCAGATTGATTGGAGTGCTTGTGCGGGTAATGTGCTGTGCCTTCTCTCCAAATAGCCTGACTCCTATATGCTTACCAAACACCAGCACAAATTCCATCACTCCTCCTGCAACTGTTCCCAATGTACAGAGCTTTTTTTGATATCCTTTCCAGAAGTTCAGAAGAACACACCTACTTCTGGAAATATGCCATGGTGAAATTGATTCAACCTATACCTGGGAAATAATATTGACTTCAAATAAGGTACATGGAAGATTATTAGTTCATATTTCCTTACTAGTAGTTCAATTTATCAGATGAATTAAGAAGAAAAAATGGTGATGTTGGGCAGTAAGCAAAATGAATGTGATGTGAAGAGTGCCAGCTCAGTCATGACTGGAGGTCAAACAAGGTACATCTAAAGGCATGAGTTTTTACAGTCTGAGTTTAATGATTGTAATTCCAATCTATGGGGAATTGGGCTCACAAAGGGATGTGAAACACACAGTGAACAGGGGCTTGCTCCTACTATGGTACACTGAGAACCATAATTTTTTACTAACTTTTAAAAAGTAAATAACACTTGAACTTGTCTGTCAACAGTAGGCTTGTGTGTATGTGAGAGTGTGTGTGTATATACGTATATATAAGAGGACCTGGGGAAATATAGACCTGCTACCCTAACTTCAATATGTGAAAAGATACTGAAACAGATTATTAAACAATCAATTTGTAAGCACCTAGGAAATAATGGGATGATAAGGAATAGCCAGCATGGATTTTGTCAAGAACACATCATGCCAAACTAATTTATTTTCCTTTTTTGACAGGGTTACTGGCCTAGTGGATGAGGAGGAGGGAATCAGTAAACGTGATATACCTTGATTATTTTTAAGGCTTCTGACAGTCTCACATGACTTTCTCATATGCAAACTAGGAAAAAGTGGTCTAGATGAAATTACCATAAAGCACAACTGGTCGAAAGACCTTAGAGCAGTTATCAGTTGTTTGCTGTCAAACTGCGAGGGCATTTCTAGTGGGGTCACACATGGGTCAATCCTGGGTTTGGTACTGGTCAATATTTTCATTAATGACTTGGATAATAAAGTGGATAGTATGCTTATAAAATTTTCTGATGACCAGTTCTTGCCAAGTCTGTAGGCATCAGTTGAGCACTGACAAATTCATAGCTGGAAACCTGACCAGCTCACTTATATGTTAATATTGTTCAAGATAGGTGTTGAATTTGAAAGAATGTGTTTAGGGCTTCCAAGAGAGGTTATGGAATCCCCCTCACTGGAGTTTTTTTACAAACAGGCTGGAAAAACACCTGTCAGGGAGGGTCTAGGTTTACTTGGTCCTGCCACAGTGCTGAGGGCAGGATTTGATGACTTTTCAAAGTCCTTTCCACCCCAACACTTGTGTGTGCAAAGTAAGCAAATGCCAATTCTTAAAAAACAAGGGAAACACTCAATGGAGATGGGGCATTTCATTTATATTGTCGGGAGCCTTCACTTTGCAACAGTACATTTAATGAGCTGTCAAAATCCCTGTCTTGCCTAGCCAGTATTTTACAGGACCTAAAAGACCACATGATTTTTATAACTAATCCCCACTCTATCTGCTTACTCACTCAAAAGAGGAGAGTATTTTTTCCCTGTCTTTTGAGGGTCACTTATGTTGAATGCACCTTACTGTGGGAGCAGCCTCACAGATCTCAGCAAGGTGCAAAGTGCTCTGTCTATTCCAGGGGTCAGCAACCTCTGACATGCGGCTCGCCAGGGTAAGCACCCTGGTGGGCTGGGCCAGTTTGTTTACCTGCCACGTTGGCAGGTTCGGCCGATCGTGGCTCCCACTGGCCACGGTTTGCCGTCCCAGGCCAATGGGGGCTGCAGGAAGCGGCGCAGGCAAGGGATGTGCTGGCCACGGCTTCCCGCAGCCCCCATTGGCCTGGCACAGCGAACTGTGGCCAGTGGGAGCCACGATCGGCCGAACCTGCCAACGTGGCAGGTAAACAAACTGGCCTGGCCTGCCAGGGTGCTTACCCCGGCGAGCCGCATGCCAGAGGTTGCCGACCCCTGGTCTATTCTTTGTCTCTACTCACTGCCCTTCTTGCTGGGTATCTGTAATAGTTTTTGCTTTCTTTTGCTCAGATTAGTATTCAAGGGGATGGGTTTGTGGGGCTGCTGATGGGGACAGCCTCCACCTGTGGAGTCAGCTCTGCAGATGCTCTGCTGCCCCCTACTGTGGTTGCATGTTACATGGGTTGAGGTACATGGGTTAGCTCTGCTTAAGCTAGTGCCTAAAAGTAGTAGCGTGGCCACAGCAGCACAGGCACGGTTCAGGCTACCTGCCTGAGTACAATCCCGCCCGACCCCAGCGGTATGTACTCAGGCACTACTGCAGCCACTCTGGTATTTTTTTGCCATTAGTTCAAGCAGAACTTGTGTGTGTACATATACCTGAGGTGGTAATGTCCCAGCTTCTGTGCAGACATACCCTTTGGCATCTTTAGTTTTTGGTAGAGATCCCTCCACCTTTTCTGTATGTGCTCTGAATGCTGTGGGTGGTTACATGGCAAGAGAACACGTTATTAATGGCCTGGGTCCACAGCTGGGCCTTCACAAATGAGCTCAGATGGTTGCCTTGACCAACAGCATTAAATCATCCCTTTTAACTCCTGACTTCCTGAGAAGTCTTTGGGTGGAGTAGGCCAGCATGTTTGCTGATTTCCATGCAAACGCTGAGAGAACATGGCACCCACTCAGTATGACCAGCAGCAGTCACGTATCCCCTGACCCACTAACAATGTTTATAAAAGTGCCATTGTTTTCCTATCTTACTTTTCTCATTACACCAGAGGTAGGGAAGTGCTTTGCCAAAAAGGCAAAGCAAGTGAAATTATTTATTTGCTATGTCGATGAATCAAGCCTGATGCTACTATCTGCATTCAAAATCTCTGTTGTTGGGATACTTACTTTCAGCATGTCTTATGAAGAGGAGTCCAGGCAGCAAGGCAGGCACAGCACAGTAACAGTTCACTGCCTGAGACACTGGCTGATCCTCTTATCTTTCCTCAGTCTATTTTGGTGACATGGACAAACTTGGTCATTAACTAGGAGGCAAAGTTGCCTACCACTGGAATCCTCCACCTTCTGCTTCTGATAAAGCAGTGGCTTTGATGTTATTAGACATCCCATCTTATGAGCCCTTCTAGTAGAACTTTGGCTGGGGATTCATCACACATGCTGCTTACATATTCCTGGATGGTCTCTGGGGCATTCAGAAGTCTGGTATTACTGTGCAGCCTTCTATTGTTCCCCTGTGTGACCCTCCGGGCCTGCACCACTTAGTGCCTGACAGAACCCTTGGGTTTTAGCCAATATACAATGGAGACCCTCTCAGGGTCACTAGGAGGGAGCAATCTCTGTGCCTGGGATATGAGGAACAAGGTTCTTGGCATGCCTCCAGCCGGTGTGTTTGAAAGTGTGTGCGCTGTTTGTGTTTTAGAATATTAATTTGATGCAACAGAAAAGCTTCAACATGAAATTATCCAGTGTCTGAATGGATACTGGAAATAACAGCTGTATCCTGCCACAGCTACTTCATCTCCCTCTTCCCCACTGATAAAGGAAATGATTTCTTTACTCTGTCTGTAAGATCCATTTAGCAATTCGCATCATTTTCTTCACAGCACAATGCTATGCTGCAGAGTGTTGCTGCAAGCCCTTCTAGCAGAACCCTCCCTTCCTCCATTGCTTTCTCATCGCTGCAGGTCTCTGCCCATACAATCAGCATGTCTTCTATGCTTTGTTCTTATATGGCACAGTGTGTGTATGCCGTTGCAGGTCCCAGCTGGCTAAACAGAAAAGAGAAGAGCAGCAGGAGCTGCACAGACAAACTTTATATAAAGTCACCAGAAGAGCAAAATTGTCTTGCTATAGTAAATTTAGTGGGGAACTTTGGTGTAGATAAAAGCTTGCCAGCATGTTGTTATGTATAATGTGTATAACTGTTATTCAAATGACAAAGCACACCTTCTAGTAAACATCTCCTGCTGTAGTTTGGGGTTAGTGATGTTTGCTAGAATTAAACACGGCGATCAATTCACAAGGAACAATTTCATTTCTGTTGTATGATTAGGTAACGGGTGTGCTGTGACCACTGCTTTCCATGCTGACCACGGGGTTGCCAATGCTCCAGAATTGTCCCAGAGGCTCCAGGAATTAAAGATTAATCTTTAATTAAAAATTATGTCATGTGATGAAACCTCCAGGAATACATCCAACCAAAATTGGTAACCCTAGCTGACCAGTATCAGCTCATTGTTTCTTTGTACCCCTTTGTCGGCTTGTTGTATTTACCTGTTGCCTATAGTCACTATCTTTGCTGTGTGGTTAACCTGGATAATATGCAGTTGGGTTAGCCAAGTAACAAACCTTACCCATGTTACTGTGTCCTCATTGTTTTTGCACTCACCCTTGTGCATCCCACGGGTCAGTTGGGTCAATTGTGGAATAACTTGTTTGTCCTTCAGGGGAAACTGTGGGAAGGGATTGGAAGACTATCGGAACTTGAATGAATTTTGTCTGCATCCATCTGCAAGTGGATAGGTTCTAGCCTGGGCATTAACCTAGCCCCCTCTCCCCAGCCAGGACAGCTAGTCTGGGCTTAGAGTACCTTCAAATCTAGGCCAGAAGTTTTGTTTCAGATGGATGGTGGGGGAGAGGGAGATTAGGCTAAAACCTGGGTAAGAGTCTGGGTTAACTATGCAGTGAGGGCATATCTGTAGACTGCAAGCTTTTGGGGGCTGAGACTGCTTCTTTATTTGTTTGTACAGTGCCTAGCACAATGGAGCCCTGGCCTGTCGGTGCCACTGATTTTCATAAACTTCTTCGTCCAAAATGTTCCAAGTACTGTCTGAGCCTGTAGCTCTTCTCTAGTCAAAACCAAAAAGGAAGCTGCAGCTTGTTATGCGTATTCTTTTATTCTCTACGCAAAAGAATAAATGGACACAAATCTGACATCAGGAATCATAACATTCAAAAACCAGTGGGAGAACACTTCAACCTCTCTAACCACTCAGTGACAGACTTGAAGGTGGCAATTTTGCAACAAAAAAACTTCAAAAACAGACTCCAAAGAGAAACTGCTGAACTTGAATTAATATGCAAACTAGATACTATCAACTGTGGCCTAAACAAAGACTGGGAATGGTTGGGTCATTACACCAATTGAATCTATTTCCCTATGTTAAGTTCTCCTCACACCTTCTATGGGCCATCTTAATTATCACTTCAAAAAGTTTTTTTTCCTCCTGCTGACGATAGCTCATCTCAATTGATTAGACTCTGCCTGTTGGTATGCATACTTCCACCTTTTCATGTTCTCTGTATGTATAAATATCCCCTGTCTGTGTGTTCTATTCTATGCATCCGAAGAAGTGAGCTGCAGCTCACGAAAGCTCATGCTAAAATAAATTTGTTAGTCTTTAAGGTGCCACAAGTACTCCTGTTCTTTTTGCGGATACAGACTAACACGGCTGCTACTCTGAAATAAACCCTAGTGTTCATGTATGTAATACAATGTAAATGTCATTAAAACTTTTCCAGACAGATTTGGCTTGCACTGAACCAATGAAAGGCACATCTACAACCTAAAGAAAATGTCCCTGTGAAATTTCAAATTTCCAACACTTTCACTGAAATGCCAGAGCTATTGAAGGGGAAAAAGTGCCAATTTTTTTCCAAATATAAAAACTGCATTTTCTCCACTGATTCCTTGCATGTTAACAATGCAGGGCCGGCTCCAGGCACCAGCTCGGCAAGCAGGTGCTTGGGGTGGCCAACAGTGAGGGACGGCACATCCGGGTCTTTGGCAGCAATTTGGCGGCGGGTCCCAAGGGAAGGACCTGCTGCTGAATTGCCGCATAAGAAGAAAGTGGCGTGGTGGAGCTACCGCCAAATTGCCACCAATCATGATCATGGCTTTTTTTTTTTTTTTTTGCGGCTTGGGGCAAAAACCCTGGCGCCAGGCTTGTAACAATATCACTGTGTTTTGCTTACGCTATTGTTTAAACAAAAATCACCCCTCGACTGAAAGCAAATATACCTAATGCCGGCTGAAAATATAGGGTTTAGAGAAACTTCTAAGCACTGAGAGTGATCCTTTGGACTGGAAATGCTGAGGAAATCTTAGTGATATGTTTCACTAGGCGTAGCACCTGTGCTGGCTTCCATCATACTCTGGTGAAATCTGTCAGCATTGTGTAATACAGCTGTCATTCTATACCAGTCATTTTATACCACAAAGTTTCAAAAAGAAGAAATGAAAATTAGCATCTCTAATTGGGACCACAGAGGGTGAGAGATGGAAAGTTAATTAATTAGGCAAAATGGAATTTGGTTCATACCCCTACTCTTACTAAAAATAACCTGGAACTTTTAATAATCACAAGTGGTGTGTATGTGTGTGTGTAATAAAATAATACACTTGTGGTCAGTATATGTTGTGATTAGTGTGTGTCAGTGTGTATACACACATACATCTACTAACTATAGTATTATATATACTATGTTATTTCATATATACTAGATCTTCTAATAGTCTTTCTGTGTTGACTTTCCTTATGCTAGTTTAGATCTTTGATATTTTGCAACATAATATAAATACATTCAAACCAAGTTAATATAAGGATTTATTTGGTTTTTTTTATTTAACTTGTTCGAATTATAGAACACCACTGTCACACCACGTGTCCACAGAGTCACAACCACATGCAAGAGAGCACAACAGAATGGACACTTCTCATACAAAACAAGAATAGGGCATGCAGCATGTTGGGCTATATTAAACACATATAGGGGGGAGGGATAGCTCAGTGGTTTGAGCATTGCCCTGCTAAACCCAGGGTTGTGAGTTCAATCCTTGAGGAGGCTATTTAGGGATCTGGGGCAAAAATTGGTCCTGCTAGTGAAGGCAGGCGGTTGGACTCAATGACCTTTCAAGGTCCCTTCCAGTTCTAGGAGATTGGTATATCTCCAATTATTACCTAATATCTCAGTGAAATTTATGGCACTGTTTCAGTTGCATAATGTCAGTGCTGGGATCTCATTATATCCATAGAGTTCTACAAACCCTGTTTTTGGTGGGTTTTTTGTTTTGTGTGGGGAGCAGGGGAACTTCACCTCTTCATGACAGTAAGCATAACACGGCAGAGAGTGCAGCACAGGAGTTATGATATGTAATGTTTTGATACATATGATTCATCATCCAGTCAGTTCTTTTTTGCAGAAGCATAATTGTCCTTATATAATGTTATTTCCAGTCATTGTGAAAAGTGACGCTAATTTGGAGGCATAGGGGACAGTGAGACCAGGTCAATATACAAAATGAATATAATGCAAGAGAAATATGTATGGTGGGGCATCAACTTAGGGCAAAAATAGGTACTAGGACAAACACAGAAATCAATATTCAGGTTCTCCCTTTCTCCATAGACTTGGTAAATGTGAGTCTAACAGTGGATCTGACATTTGCCAGCAGTGCCTTGACTAGTTCCTTATCTCACCACAAACCCTTTATCCAAACATCAGTCTCTGGTCTCAGGATTGCACCTTCTGAGGAATCATGTCCTAACTTTCATGCATTTTTCCTATATGGTTGTCTTAAGGTTCTGCAATCTTAACTGCCTACCACTTTAGGCATCCATTTAACATTCCTTTGGCTTCTTAGCACTTATGGAGAGACCAGGAACTCTAATGGAAGATGAAACAATAGATCCATGGGGAAAGGGGCAAGTCCCAGATAGGTCTGAAGTCTACAGAGGTCAGCTAAAGAATAAAATATTTAAGTATTTCACTTTGCAAAAAACTACCAAAATATCTGTAGTAATAATAATTAACTTCTATGCCTCTATTTAATATTTACTTCAGCTAGAATCCAAGCAGCAAATGTAACCCAACCCCACAACTCCAGTATCTATGGGCTTGCTTCTTCAAAGAGCATTCTGGCTTTGATTCAGCAAAGCAAACGGCAAGTGTTAACTTTACGAAATCAGTGGGAATACTCAATGCTCAAAGTTAAATTCTAGGTGGGTCAAAAGAACCCTCACAAGGTGTCCAATTTAGGATGTGACACTGATAATTCTAAAGAAATTAAACAGTGATTGTTGAAGGCGAAAGAAGGTAATTGAGAACCAAAAAGCTCCAAGTCATTTGAAATCACTAACGTGTATGACTCTGGAATAAACAGATCAAACCTCATGTTCTTTTAGCGTATGTATTCACTACATAGTTAACTCAAGTTATTTTCTTGAGTTAGCCTAGCTCAAATGAGGTCAGCCACACTGACGTCTGAGCTTCTATATCTGTCCTGGCACTGCACTCACTCGTGTGTGGTGCTGGGACTTTTGGGAGCAGGGTTTTTCGCACTTCACTAAACTGAGCTGTTCTATGGAATTCTTTCTCAATGAATTGTGGAAGAGTCAGTCTGTCCTTTCTGGGCACACAGTGGGAATTGTGAGGAGGCATTGGAGGAACAACAGCATTTCAGTAGGGTTAGTCTGCATCTATATATGAATGCTTGTGTTAGTAGCTAGTAAGTTGTACTGCCCCCTGCCCATGCCTGCAACTCACAGGCAGCCAACTCAAGCTAAAAGTACCACCGCTTGAGTTAGGGGAAGCTCTTGAATCATAACTCAAATTAACTTTGCAGTGAAGACATGCTTTTAGAAAGGGAAATAGCTGTAAAATTAGATAGTGTTTAAATCCTGTTTGGATCACCCAATAACATGAGTTTTTGTTCACATAAATTAAAGACACTTTTACTTGTGATGGTCTTTAGCAAAGCCCTTGGCAGTCTAGGTGAAAATACACTTCTTGTGCTATCCCTGAAGGATAAAAGCAAATAATTCTGTTTCCTTAGTAAAGGACAACAAACACTTGTGACTTCTTCCTAAATATATTTTTAAAGCTCTGACTGCTGGGTGAAATATGTTAATGCACTAGAATTTCATGTCTGGAGATCTGGGTGTAAATTTGGTTTAGAATACAAATGAAATGGGTTTGGTGTTCTCAATCTAACAAGGAGATGTCAGTCTACAACATAAAATTGGTACATAAATTGGCATGATTTTCATTCTCTGCAAATCTACTTTGCTGCAGATAAGAAATAAGGTGCATTGGCAGAGTTGTGATGTTAATGATTCTATTGCACCTATTTCAGTATGCCTGTCTCTTCCTAGTTCATGACAATAAAAATTCACTTGACTTGCTCCCTTAAACGTCTCTTCTCTGGAAAATCTGAATATCTTAAATGGGTTAGAGTCTTCTTTTTTTATGGGCCCAGTTCTGCCACTCTTATCCACAGAAAGAAGTGGCAGAGTTGGGGCGTGACCTCAATAAAGTAGAGCGCCTCTTCTGAAAATGTGTTTTTCTATAAACATCTCGCAATGATGGAATGACTGTAAATCATATTACCTTTTTGGTTTAGTGCAAATTGGGACATCATCCAATTTACACTTAGAGGCCTTTAATAATCTTCATAAAAAGCTGGTGTCCGCATTTGAGAAGTACTGCCATATTTTCATTGTTGATCAGTATGTTGTTGTTTCATTCGTTATTTCTTTTTGGCATTTTGTTGCATGGTGGGACTGATCTTTAAAATCCCAAACTTGGCTTTTGTGGCTCAGTAGATTTGTAATGTATTTTGCTATTTATCTGGTGTGCAATCCTAGCCCCTCACTGAAGTCAATGGGAAGTTTGCCATCAGCTTCAGTGGGACTAGGAACACTATTATCTTATCAAACCTCTTGCATCACACAAGCCATAGAATTTCATCCCATAATTCCTGCAGTGAAGAGCACTATTCTTCCCTGCTGTGTGATTAAACACTGAACTCAATAAACTGTGGTTCAGGTAAAGCATATATTTCATAGAAAGACATCCAGTCTCAAGGCAAAGAATCAAAGTGATGATGAATTTACCACTCTTCCTGCTAAGCTCGTTATTTTCTGCTACGAACTTTCGATGAAAGAAGAACAAAATGTGTACTCTCACACTCCTTTAAAAAATAACTGGAATGGCTGAGAAACTACTCAGGTGGTACAATCCTTCCTATTACCCAGCTTGGGTTTAAACATTGTTCACAATACAATACGTATTTGATCCACTGGAAAAGAACTGAGGATTGTCTGACACAATTTGCTCATCGTGATCCGGACAGTTGCTCTCCCCTTCTAATACTGCAGCACAGGGATAACCCTCACTGATCACAACAAGGAAAATATTTTTTGTAGTATTGATAAAAAGAAAGTTAGAAGGACCTGCATGGAGTACTGCAATCCTACAGAGGCCAACAGAGAGGAGCTTACATTATATACATTATAAACATTAGTAATGGCTCAGAGGGAATCTGAAGAGCATATAGCCAGAATCATTAAGACAAATAAGAGATTATTTAAGTATATCTGAAGCTGTGTGTGAGAGAGATAAATGGTGGGCTTGCTGGACCAATGGGGACTAGAAATGGAAACTGAGGAGGTGAAAAGCTTGCAGAGAAAACAGATGATTTCTTGGAATCATTCTTCACCAAAGAGGATGCTGAGAAGACACCTACATTGAACCTCCTCTTTTCAGCATTCTAGCCATCCCTCTACCTGCAATCTCCCCTGCCTTCAGCCACCCATCTCTTCAGTCCTGGCAGCTGTTACGTCTTGTCTCTTTCTAAAATCCTTTGAGACCCTCTTCCCTGTCTGAAAGCTAGATTTGAGGCCAACTATATTTATTCTGAGTCTCCAAGCAGAGCCTCTTACTTGGAAAGCTGTGCACTTCAACTGACATGCAATTAAACCAGTGTTGTTCCAAATCTTACATATGGCAGACCAGAATTTCAAATACTTCAGGCGGAGCAACAATACAATTGGGAAGCTCCCTGCTAGGATCTTCACATATACAACCAGAGGTGATGTGTGGGGCGGGGAGAGGAGGGGAGGATGCAGGGGTCACATGCCCTGGTAGGGGGGAAATTTCTGTTTGTCATTAATACCCATGCGCCATCTTGAATTTCTGACAACAACAACTAGAAATCCAGCTTGGCTGTCCTTCTTCCCCCTCCTCAGGTATAGTTTCCTGCCCTTTCTACCAAAAGGTGGGAAACCAAGTAACCATGTGACATGTAATCTGCCCAGGAAAAGCAGGGCATGTGGGCTAGCACTTCAGGAGGACAGGGCTGCCCATCTGAGTGGCAGAGTGCTGGAGGTGCTGCTACCACAGCAGTGTGTTCTTCTCAGGTATGTAGGCCAGAGCACAATGCCTTAGGGTTCCGGGAGGGTTTAACATGCTTGTACACAAAGGTGAGCTGCTAGCTGTCACGCTCTCATCTGGATCTTACTTACACCCATGACAATGCAGGGGATGAGAAAGAAGAATCACCAGCATCAAGTAGAGTTTACCACCTACCTGTCACCTGTGACTGCAATCCACTGGTTGCATGGTTGGGTTTCCATGCCCGAGTGCACTAGGGACAGGAGTCGATGGGTAGGCTGAGAGGCCAGCAGCTGGTGTGCTGCTGCGTCCTGCAAGAGAGCGGCTCAGTGCTGGCTACCACAGGGTGCTCGTTCCCCACAGAGCCAGCGTGCTCATTGCTTCCTCAATCAGGAAGCACCAACTGGAAGCTGGAGGTTTGGTTGCAGGCTTTGTCCCCTGATTAACATTTTGTGGTTGGCCAACGCCAAGTAGCTTTTAGTACCATTTGAAGAGCCCTAGCCTGTGGCTGAGGGTTGGCTTGCCATGGCTGATGACTCCCAGCCATTGCCAGGAGACAGCCACCAACTGCAATAAGGTCAGCGAGGTGGGCAGCAGGCCAAGGCCACCATAGCAGAGTATCTCTGTTAGACCTGGCCCTGCAAACTGGCAGTTATCGAAGAGACGACAAGGCGAGCGGAAGATAGCTCTGCCTTGTAGGCCCGAGGCCCCCACCTCACGCTCCCGCCATATCCCATGCTGCCGAGGAGATTAGAAGACCCGATCTCTGACATACTGAGGCAAGGAGCCTGGTGTGAATTTTTGCTGCTGCTCAGCAGTAGTAGTGACAACTTGACCAGCTAAGAAGAAAATAGTTTGAACTATTCTTACTATCAATATGAGGTCAGTTACAAACAGGCCATGCGAATCAGAGACTTTGAGTCCCACTTACAGTCCCAGGACCTGGAAATAGAGAAGCTTGCATTCAAGTTTGAGGGCTTAGTGGCCCAAAACAGCACATATGTGTCACAGGTCGGAAGGTGAGAGCTGAAGGTCTAGAACCTCAGTGAGCTGCTGGCTAAGAGGGAGAAGGAATTGCTCTCTGTTAATAACCAGGAGAATGAATTGCAGGCAGCTATCCACGAGCTGCTAAAGGAGCTGTGCTCTAGCCAACACCACCAGGCTGAGCATAGCAGTTGCTTTCAGACTGTGGAAAAGCTGAAGGAAAAGTTAAGAAGGACAAAGGGAATGTTATGGGCAGTAAGCAAGGCTCCCTTGTGTGGGAGTAAAGCTACCACAAGCTGCAGCAGCAGCCCAGTGCTTTCAGAGGAGGAGTTCTGCTGTGCCTCCCTGAGGGTTACTGAGAGCTCTGAGACACCTTCAGCTCCACCACAGGAAGCCTGAGAGGAGGGGTCTAAGCTGCCCATGGCCCCGATCACTATGACCGCAGTTAGTTACGGGCCAAGGTCAGCAAGGCCCCTCGAGACCAGGCAGAAGCTAAAGGCTTACACCCCAGAGCAGTCCACATGATGGGGAAGGCACTGGGTCCCCTTACAAGGGACACAGCACTGGACTGGCTTGCTAGGCTGTGCCCCATACCAGGTATTCTAAAGGAGGATGCTGCATCCGTAATCAGAGAGTGCATGACAGGAGAGGACTTCGGCGCCCTGCCAAGTCAACTGCAGGTGGGAGATGTAGATTCCAACCTGCAGCTTTATGAGGGCATCATGAGGTTCTACTTCCCTCATCACAACCTGATTGGGAGATATTATTCTGAGAGGCAACGGGCAGGAGAGCAGCCAGAGCGTTATCTGAGTAGGAAGAAGCTCCTATTCTGGCTAGCGGGAGCCCTCACTTGTGACACCCCGGAGTTTGTGGAGACAGCTCTCCAGGGATTGAGTCCCACTTTACAGACCTCCCTGGGAGCTGTGGACCCACAAAACGCCTCTTAAGGGGACCTGGAAACCCGACTGAGAGTCGCTTATGAGAGGCTTTCCCAGCTGCCTCTAAGAAGAGGGTTTCGGTGGTAACCGAAACATGCAAGAAGGAGTTTACTAGCCCCCTCAGCAGCCCAAAGAGCCTGTGACCCACCAAGTCAAGGAAGAGGCCCGATCATTCCGGAACCTCGTGTGGAAACAGCTGCTCCAGTTCGATAGGAAGGAGGACATTGACAGGTTGTTGACGGAAGAGCTGCTGCAGCGTCTGGCTCAATGCAAGAAAAACAAGAAGGAGCAGTCTGCAGCATCCACACCGTCATCACTTAATCTACTATGATGGGGCCAGATTTCCCCGCAGCCTGAGGAGAAGGTGCCTATACAACTAGATGCTTGGGGTAGGCCCACAACATTGGGCAGCATTGGGCGGGAATTTGGACAACTTAACCAGCGACTGCTGGTTGATACTTGCACCTCAGTCTCCCTTCTCTGTTAGGAGGAAAATTCAACTGTGAAGAAAATCCCCATAAAAGACAAAAAGGTGCTGAAGGGATACAGTAGGGGCAATAACATCATATCCTTCATTGTTACCGTTACTTGCACCATACAGGACCTGTCGGCCAAGATTGCCTTTGGAATCCAGTGTTTGGGTGGCCAAGGCATCTTAGGCATCGATCTCCTCAAGAAGCTTCATGTAATCATGGACATGTAACAGCCAGCTGCTCCAATTCACAGACCAAGACCAGTATGGAGTGGTAGCTGCTTCCCACAGGGTTGTGGCCCTGAAGGCCCCTGAAACATGGTGCATCCCTGTTGGGAAGCAGCTGCAAGGCACTGTGAGGCCCCACTCAGCGCAAGCGGCAGAGGTGGTAGCTGTAGTGTCCGTCCTATACAAGAAAGACAGAGATGCCAACATCTGCATCTGCTCGGATTCGGAGAGGGTAGTTTGTGCTCTGACCTGCTGGATGCCTGTCTGGATGCAGTGTGATGTGAAGTCAGGAGATGGGAAACTGATCAAGTACGCTGCATATCTTCGTCATGCGTGGGACTTGGCTTCTAGTTGAGAAGGAGCCACGGTCCTGTGCAAGGTAAATGCCCACCGCAGAGACTTGCCAGAAATATCCCAACTAAATCACCGAGCCGACTGCCTTGCCAAGGAAGCACCATTCTTAGGGGATGAGCACTTGTGGCCCTTGACTCCTGAACCAATAATGCATGTTCAGCATCAGGACATTGATCTAAACCAGCAGATGGAGATAAAAACGTTACAGGAAAAAGACTCTGATGTGCAGGATCTCCTGAAAAGGGAAGACTATAGAGGTTTCTCTATATTCAAGGAAAAGCATGATCTGATCTTGGCCCGAAAGAAGAACTCACAGGAGGTTTTGCCAGCCTTAGTACTATCATCATGTTTCTATAAGGAGATCGTAACTCTAGTGCACAACTAGGGTCAGTTTGGCACCAACAAGACTGCAGATTGGTTCATCTGTGTGGCCTGGAGGCCTGACCTGAATAAGGACGTCACCCTGTATATCCAGTCATGCCTGAGCTGCACTGAGAACAACTCAGACAGCCATGTCATTAAAAGTCCTATGCACACCACCTGGCTGAAGGTCCATGGTGCAGGATACAGGTTGACTATATCGGACCTCTACCCTGTACTGGCCATGGGCACAAATACTGTCTGGTAGTCATGGACGTATTCACGAAATGGGTCGAGGCATGCCCCACCAGCAATTGCACTGCTGCCACTACTGCCAAGGTCCTCCTCAATGAGACCTTCACACGTTTTGGCCTCCCTGCATCAATAGACTCGAATCAGGGACTGTACTTCGTGGGTGAAATGACCAAATTCCTTTGCCAAGCCCTTGGAATCAGGCAGAGATTCCTTGTGTCAGGCCATCCTCAGAGCTCACGTATTGTCGAAAGGACGAACTGCACCCTGAAAACCACTCTGAGGAAGGTCATCAGTCATCACAGTAAGGACTGGGATTTAAAACTCCCAGTGGTCTTGGTGGCAATATGATCCATCATGGAATCTCATGGTTTCATGCCACACGAAGCTATGCTAGGCAGGCCTTTGAGACTTCTGGAACTCTGGTGGGTGGGAGGGCAATCCTCTGATGAATACCAACCCAGACTGACAATAGATAAGTATATGTCAAAGTTCCTGACTGACATAAGTACTATCCAGCACCAGGTAGCCGTGCAATTAAAATCAAATGCACGAGGGATGGATAGACAGCTGGAGCAAGTGAAGGTGACAAGGTAGGAGGTTGGGGACCGGATAATCTTTAAATTTTACTCATGATATGGCCACACTCTGAGCCTGAGGTGAGTGGGACCAACCACTATCATCAGCAAAGCCAGCCCATGCGTTTATCAGATTGAAATCCCTGGTAAGCATAGGAAGAAAACCAAATGGTTTCATTCCAGCCAAATGAAGACTTGAAAGAGCACTGGAACTGGGAACAAGTCCTAACACATGTCTTCTGTTTCTGCCGTAGGAGTCCCACTTCTGTCCTCTCCTCCATCGGGTAATATTATGTCTGACCATTGTACATAGCGTAAATGGAGTTTTCTTTGTGAAACCAGGGGATCATTTCTATTGTAATTATGGAACTGCTGTATTTACCCCAGAAACTGCGAGCCAAAAGTTTATTAGGATTTTCCATGGTCAAGGCCCTTTGGACGGATTAACCCCAATAACCCTTTTCAATTATCTATCGGGACCTAAATGTGTTTTATTGTGGGTCCTGGAGAAGGAGGGTTACTGAGATTCTATAATGGGCCAGAGGTCAGGCTCCTATCTAACTACTGTCAGAGATGCTGGTCTATTAGGGCAAGTAAATCAAGTCCCAAATGCAGACATGTGGGAAGTCACCAACCCACAGATAAGGTGCTCCGGTGGTTTGCTCACCAATAGACCTTCTAAATGTATTTGTTTTTCCTCCAATTTAAGTCTCAGCATCCAGGAGGGGCCTCTCACCATTAAAATTTCCCTGAGTTTACAGTTCTCTCATCCTAAATTACAATTCAGACTACATACCGTTCCATCTCAGATTATGTTAATTGTACTGGTAGTTTACCCCGTTTCTGTAATAGTTCTAACTATGTGAATGAGTTTTGCTTGGCTCAAACCCAAAATAAGCTTATTTAGCAATGTTATGGGGACATTGACATTCTCACCAACACCAACGAAGCTGGAATGTGGTATTTGGTAGGTCCATATGGTACTATACAAACAATAAAGGTTACTGTCATCCCTAAACCTCTAATTAGCCACGTGGGCCCTGTTGTGGTCAATGAGAATTTAAGGCGACTACTAATCTCAGACCCTAGGTACTCAGTGAAGAGGGTTAATGTCAACATGCAAACCCTAGTAAGCAGCATAGAACCCAAATGCTTACCCTTTGTAAAATCTGTTGTCCAGCATTGAGAAGCTTGGATTCAGGGTGCTGAACCAAGGTATTGGGGTCATGGGAAATGAGAACTGGCTGCCAACATCATGGGCAGTATAGGAGCAAGCATTGGGTTTGGTAAGCTCCCTGGGTACTTGATCTCTGGCCTTACGGGTCAATAATCTGTGTCAAGAGATGACAACCCTTAACCAGCCACTGTCAGCAGCTCTAGACAAAATTGGAGACCTAGGATACAATCTGCCTGATGTAATCAAGGCCTGGTATAGTTTCCAGAATAAGGATATCAAAAGAATCATTAGCAGTATAGAGGGTCTCCAGGGAAACACCTTGTGGGCACTGGCATGCATCCAGATAGAGGTCTGGCTGCAAGCAGTATCCAGTGGCATTTTGAGATTAGGATTTCAGGGCTCCCATGCCATTCTGCTCCAACACAGACCCAGGGTCTGAACCAGGCGCCCCAAAGCTGCAAACTTAACTGAAAATGGCTTAGCAAGTGCTCCTGTCTCAAGCACACAGACACGCAGCTCCCATTGAGATCTGGGCGTCATGGGTGCTGGAGATAAGGTAATCTGCTAAGTGGTTTTCAGTTACGTCTGCAGCGTTGGGGCGTGTGGTTCAGACCCTGGGTCTGTGTTGGAGCAGACTGGCATGTCAGGCTCAACAAGGCAGGGTTCTGGAGGCCCAAACTGACAGAGAAAATGGGCTCAGAGGTAGTCTCAGCACATCAGGTGACAGTCCCAAGGGGGTTTCTGTGATCGAACCCATCACAATACCCCATTTACTTACCTTGTTTAACTGTTGTTGGTGTAATAAAAATACCTGTGTTTTGCACCTACAATTCCTTGTTGGTTTTTATTTTGGGTGATCTTAAACCCCGATCAGGGGCGGCTCCAGACATTCCGCCACCCCAAGCACGGCGTCATGCCACGGGGGGTGCTCTGCCGGTCGCCGGTCCTGCGGCTTCGGTCACCGGTCCCGCGGCTCTGGTGGACCTCCCGCAGGCGTGCCTGCGGAGGGTCCGCTGGTCCTGCGGCTTCGGTGGAGCTGCGGGACCAGCGGACCCTCCGCAGGCACGCCTGCGGGAGGTCCACCGGAGCCCTGCCTGCCGCCCTCCCGGCGACCGGCAGAGTGCCCCCCGCGGCATGCCGCCCCAAGCACGCGCTTGGCGTGCTGGGGCCTGGAGCCGCCCCTGACCCCGATGATAGATGCGGGTAGGGAGACGAATCTCTTGACTGGTCTCCGGCCAGCCTAAAACAGTCAAGACCCCCCAGAGATTTCTCAGGACGCCTCTGGGGGAGACGCCCAGCAGCAAGGAGGCAGCGCTCCTCCCCTGATAGCAGCACTCAGTAATTGGAGGAACAGACTTGTCTCCTCTATAAATACTTTTCTGCTGTCAAATCTATGGTGTTCCCATCAGCAGTCATTTCACACCAAATCATGAACTTAATCTGAAAAGATTTGTGAATAAGATCCTTCTATGTTGACAAATTTTATATTCTTCACTCTGGTGCTCAAATGATTTTGGACTGTTTGCATTTACAAGGAGGTAGAGGAGCTGAATACTGAGATTAGCCATTGGGATATAACTTGAGCCCTTGTTCAGTACTTAATGTGACAGTCTGTATCCTAAAGAAATATGAAAATGACGATACCTATCCTTGCCATTTGCTGCTAGGCTCATCTGCATTTTTTCAATTATGCGATAACCCAGCCTAGGAACCCAAAGGGACTTGAATTATTAGCAGAGCTTACACACTTGTGCTAAAATCTGATGGGAAATCATAATATTAACATAAACTATACTATTAATATCAATATTAAAACATGGCTTGCCACTTGTGTGTTCATAACATGCTGGGTTTTAATGCAGCAAATGGTATTTCTACATCAAACACTACACCACTTTCAAGCAAGGTTAACAAAAATTTGAATTATTGAACAGTGCCTAGGTAATGTAAACACATCACTTTAAACATGAACAAAACATTGAATGGAGATTTAGATTTTGATGTTCGTTCTTCAGTCATAGGTTTATATAAAATTTATCTGAGGTTTTGATTTGGAAGCCAACAAACCTTCGTCATTTCTAGTTTTTTTTATGTACTATGCTGTATATAAATGGGGAATTATGGTTTATGTTGATGTCATGGTCATGAGAGAATTTTTGAGAAAGTCTGTTGTTATAACAAGGCTGTGGTTGAGGTGCTTTGGGTATACAGTATATAAAATATTCTACACAGGTTAGAGTTTGCTACACACATTTTTGAGACAAATTGGATGCTGGAATATTTTAATTAAAATGAACGCAAATCACATTTTATTTTAGGGACGTTCTATGCCCTGTGTTATAAGGAGGTCAGACTAAATGATCACAATGGTTCCTTTTGGCCTTGGAATCTATGAAACACATTTATAAATAATAATCAAAATAACTAGGAAGGGGGAAGGGATAGGTGAAACAGTGATTTAAAGCATTAGCCTTTAATCTTTGCATCACCTGTGCAAAGTGAGTATAAAACGTTATGGTTGTGGTTTGGCAGTGCTTGTAGGCACTCTGCATGCATGTCAGTGACTAAACAAGATGCAAGACAGTGGATATGTAGGCCTATTTTGTTAATCATTTATAGTGCATTAGCACCGTCAGGCCCCTACTCAGAATTGGAGCCCCATTGTACTGGGTAATATGCAAACATAGAGTAAGAAAAAGTCTCTGACCCAAAGAGTTGGCGACAGACAGGAAAAAGGATTATTATCTCCATTTTGCAGATGGAGAACTGATCTATGGAGAGAGACAGACCCAAATCCACAAATCGTTGCAGTACCTCACTTTTAGGGGCCTAGCCACTAAGTGGAATCCACAGAGCGTGAGTTAGGCTATACAATGCATGGGGGAAAAATAGGCATCTAAGAATGGGATCCACACAAGCCAGCATACTAGGCAGGGAGCCACCTAAGCTAGCCAATAGCAGATGGTGAAGAGAAGGGTTTATCCTAAGCCTGGCCCCTCTCAGGGAGTTAGATGCCTAAGGTTACACCTAGACAACAGCTGGGAGACGTAATTCCCCACTTTAGTAAACACATGCACTAGGTCTGCTTGAGCTAGTGCCTACAAATATCAGGATGGCTGCTGCAAGCAGCACAGGTGGCAGTTTGGGATCTCTGCCTGAGTACAATACCCTGGGGCTGGATGGGATTGTATTCAGGTAGCTAGCCAGATCAGCTGCGGCCACACTGCTAGCATGCATGTACATCTACTCAGCTGGGAATTACACCTCCCAGCTGCTGTGGAGACATATATTTTATCCAGACTGGAGGTCGGTATTTTATGTTTGCTTAGGATCTACAGCCATGAGCCCTCTCCTGGAGTCAGGCACCTAAACTGTCTTTTTGCAAGAATGGCAGCGGTGCCTGCCTAACTCCACACAAAATGGCTAAGGAGGGAGGGGCAGGGAGCCTCTCTTATAACCTGTAGCCCAGCAGCTGGCAGGCGGGACACTCCAGTTCAGTTTCCCCCTCTACCCGATGAGAAGGGATTTAAACAGGGGTTTTTCCACCTCCGAGGTGAGTTCCCTTAACTACTGAATTATAGAATCATTGTTACTCACTCTTTGGCATCATGCATATTTAGTTATGTACCCAGAGTGGAACAGCTTAAACTGGAGATATTGAGAGAGGCCCACATCAGAATATCCCATAGACCAGTGGTTAGGGCACTCACAGAAAAGGTGGAAGACCTCTGCTAGAATTCCTTCTCATCAGGCAGAATGGAGGTCTCTCACATCTCAGCCGAGTTCCTTATCTACTAGACTAACGGATATAAAGGGGTGATAGTTGCTGCTACTTGCTCTGAGAACACCTACCAGATTTGGCCCACCGGTGTGAGGATCCTGCTGGGTTTGAGTGTGCGATAGGTGCCCAGGTTCCTAAACTGAGGTAGCAGAACACATGCCCTGAGGTAGAAACCTAGGGGACTTTGACAGCAGAAACTTAATTAGGCAGCAGCATAGCCAGGATTTTAAGGAGCTCAGTGGTGCCTAAATTTTAGACTTAGACACCTAACTCCCAGTTTAGGTGGCTAAGTCCTTTTGTGTATCTAAGGGCAGGTCTACACTAGGGGGGAAAATCGATATAAGATATGCAACTTCAGCTATGTGAATAACGTAGCTGAAGTCGAAGTATCTGATATCGAATTACTTACCGTCCTCACGGTGCGGGATCGACGTCCGCGGCTCCCCATGTCGACTCCGCTACCGCCGTACGCATTCATGGAGTTACGGAGTCGACATGAGCGCTTTCGGGGATCGATATATCGCATCTAGATGAGACGCGATATATCGATCCCCGAGAAATCGATTGCTACCCGCCGATACAGCGGGTAGTGAAGACGTACCCTAAGTGACTTGCTACAGTAGTCTGTGGTGTACCTGAGAACTCAACTTGGGTCTCCTGAGTCCCAGGCTGGTGTTTAAGCACAAGACTTCTTCCCTTAAAACACAGAATCTGGACAGCCCATGTAAGTTTATATGAAGGGCACTTAAGTAAATGATACTTAAATTCATGCTCATGGGAATTTCTCCTTCACAAATTGGCTGTCTTGACACTTTCACGTCAGTTGTCTTTTATTTTTGCACTTCCTCTACCCCATTTTCAGTCAGCATTCTCTGCTGATGTACTTACTAGCTTCCCTTACTGTACATTTAAACAGCCTGTATTAGTGATATCGGCTTGTTTTAAGTTACAAGAGAAAGCAGCATTGTATGGCTGAACCAGAGCTTACACGAGACAGGAGCAATTGATGAGTAAGGCCCATAAGACTGTAATGAAAATGATTTGTAATCTTTGTCCTGAGGATGGATTATCAGAATTTGATTAGCCTGTACACAGCATGTAAATCAGAGTCTGAAGTGCTACTTTTAACATTCTCGGTATTATATGTGTGGATTAGCTAGCCCTACTCATTTCATTTTTCTCACTGGTTGCCATGGCTTTATAATGGAGAATATTAATGTCCACTCAATCAAATTAGATTGTAGGAACAGTGAAAATATAAGACTGCTGATTTTCACAAAATGTAAAAGGAATTAAAAACCTCTTTCTTGAAATGACTATAATGAGAATAGAAAAAGGGACTGCATAATAATCCATTCTTAGGCTAATAAGTGAAAGCAGAATAAGAACTGTTAGCAGCTGACCTGCCTATCTAGATTTTATACCAAACCCTTCTCTAAAATATCTGAGTACGCAAATCTCATGCTGACAAGCATCTTCAAATACTTGGAGATTATAATGTAAACAGAACTCAATTTTGTCAGGCTAAACTATATTATTGGGCAGATAGAAGATAAAGGAAAATATCTCAGTGGGACATATATATATGAAGAGCTGCCCCCCAGAAAAGGCCACATCTTAAACTCCCTTTTCAGGCAATACTCCTGTGGAAGTGAAGGTGAGTTTTACTTACCTGCATAAGGAGATCACAGTCAAGCACAACACTCAGAAAAGAAAAGAAAATTCAGCTTTATTGTTTTTGTAATTCAAACACAGGAAGGCATAACACTAATCCAGAGGGAATCTACACAGGCCGTGGAGTACATTTCCTGATATCATGTTTACATTGTGCCTGAAGGACAAACCATTTTGAAGCAAACCATGGTTGTCTCATTGCATGCAAGAACTAGAGCACCGCACGTGTAGGGTGTGGAGGAAATTGGAAGCACAGGAAAAATTATTTTATTGATTTCTATAGCACTTGACGCTGTGGCAGCCAAACCAAAGGAAAGTGTCCTCAATTTAAAAAGCCAAACTGCAGTCCATGGAGTGTTTACATTTTAAAGTTCTGAAAGCAAAAACTTGCAGGCTAGCTTTTAACTGGTGCAAAAAGAGGTTGAGGGGGTAGGGGTCAGATGTCTTTCATATGATACAGGGCTTTCTTAGATCATCACCAATACCTTGAATTGAACTCAGAAGTGAACAGGAAGCTGATGCATGACTTTCATTCAGATGATTTAGGATCATTTCCCAAGTCGTGTGGGCATCTGTGTTTTTGCATTAGCTCAGGGGTGGCCAACCTGTGGCTCTGGAGCCACATGTGGCTCTTTAGAAGTTAATATGCAGTTCCTTGTATCAGGGCCGCCCAGAGGATTCCGGGGGCCCGGGGTCTTCGGCAGCGGGGGGCCCTTCCGTTCCGGGACCCGCCACCGAAGTGCCCCGAAGACCCGCGGCGGACCCCCTCCCGCCGCCGAATTACCGCCGAAGCCGGACCTGCCGCCGAAGTGCACCCCGGTCTTCGGCGGTAATTCGGCGGAGGGGGGCCCCCGCCGCAGGTCTTCAGGGCACTTCGGCGGCGGGTCCCGGAAGGGAAGGGCCCCCCACCGCCGAATTACCGCCGAAGACCGAGCTGAACTTCGGCGGCGGGTCCCGCTCCGTCTTCGGCGGTAATTCGCCAGCGGGGGGGTCCTTCCACCCCGGAGCGGAAGGACCCCCCCCCGCCGGCGAAGACCGGGAGCGGAGAAGCTCCTGCGCCCGGCCCCGCAAGAGTTTTCCGGGCCTCCCGGAGGGAGTGAAGGACCCCGCTCCGGGGGCCCCGAAAAACTCTGGTGGGGGCCCCTGTGGGGCTCGGGGCCTGGGGCAAATTGCCCCTCTTGCCCCCCCCTCTGGGCGGCCCTGCCTTGTATAGGCACCAACTCCGGGGCTGGAGCTACAGGCGCCAACTTTCCAATGTGCCGGGGGGTGCTCACTGCTCAACCCCTGGCTCTGCCACAGACCCTGCCCCCCCTACCCCTTCCTGCCCCCTCCCCTGAGCCTGCCATGCCCTTGCTTCTCCACCCGCCTCCAGAGCCTCCTGCACACCACGAAACAGCAGATTGGCAGGGCTGCTGGTGGGTGAGAGGATCTGTGAGTGGGGCAAGAGAGAGCTGATGGGGAGCTGCTGATGTATTGCTGCAGCTCTTTGGCAATGTACATTGGTAAATTCTGGCTTCTTCTCAGGCTCAAGTTGGCCACCCCTGCATTAGCTAGAGTTTCCTGAATTACTGCAATGGTGGCTGCTGGAATATGATCTGTTTAGAACTTAGGCTGCTAGTGTCATGGGAATGGATGCATGTTACATAGTCTGCATTTCAAAGACATGGCCACAGTCTCCTGGCCAGATGTAAATGCTGAAAATACTCTAGCTGGGAATCTAGAACCTGCATTGTATCCAGTAGGACTCTCAAGGCTGCAAACCATTTTGGCAAATGTAGGATATGCATACATGGTACAGGCATAGCTTCTATCAACCCCTAAATACTTTCTTCCTACTAAAAAATTATATTTCGGCGGGGGGGTTGTTTTGGTTTTGGTTTTTGGGTTTTTTTTAGTTGTGTCACAGCTAGTTGGTTTTCATCAAGATCTCAGCCTTATCAGATTGGGAAACTAAAATGACCTTATATATATATTATCTTTTAAGATAAATATAGCAGTGTTGCACAATTTGAAATCTCCCTCTAAAGACTCATGAATGGGGAAAAATAAAAGTAGACTGTTCTGGACTTCCTTGAAATTCAATCAAAATTCAGTTGTAACCTTATCAGATGTTAGTTTAAGATTCATTATAGATTACATGGTACCATCTTATTTTAAGTGTGTATCAAGCAGCTTGCTGAATGACAGAACACCTATGGGAATGGATGTGAATTCCACATGGATACCAGATGAGTTTATGATCACTGCTATTATGACGAATATGAAATAAATTCATAATGGCCAGTCACTTGAAGCATGCCTGGATAAAGACTGCCAAATACAACAGAGTGAGGCTTTTGTCAGCACAACCAAAACAAAATATATACTCTATGTTAAGTAAAGACTAATTCATACAGAATGGAACTTGTAACAAACTGTCTCTTTTCTTTGTTATTCTTCTGACTTTTACACTGCATAGCAAGATTTTCACAATTTTAGTACAATTTAAAGTAAATTCTAAAGTGTTGATTGTAATCTGTAAGATAGGCCTCATCATTGACCCTCTATTGCAGACAGCAAAGGGCCAAAGAAGTGAGATGGGAAACAACGAAAGGGATACTAGCTTCCCTGAATAACAAAATATACTCAAGTCTGGGTGTACTACAGGGTCACTCCAACTCACTCCCAGTTTTAAATTTTCCCACCTGAAATATATGTCCAGTACTGTCCAGCCCTCTCCTGGACCATAGAAATATAGAATCAAAGAATCATAGAATATCAGGGTTGGAAGGGACTTCAGGAGGCCATCTAGTCCAATCCCCTGCACAAAACAGGACCAATCCCCAACTAAATCATCCCAGCCAGGGCTTTGTCAAGCCTGAATTTAAAAACCTTTAAGGAAGGAGATTCCGCCACCTCCCTAGGTAACCCATTCCAGTGCTTCATCACCCTCCTAGTGAAAAAGCTTTTCCTAATATCCAACCTAAATCTCCCTACTGCAACTTGAGACCATTACTCCTTGTTCTGTCATCTGGTACCACTGAGAACAGTCTAGATCCATCCTCTTTGGAACCCCCTTTCAGGTAGTTGAAAGCAGCTATCAAATCCCCCCTCATTCTTCTCTTCTGCAGACTAAACAATCCCAGTTCCCTCAGCCTCTCCTCATAAGTCATGTGCTCCAGCCCCCTAATCAATTTTGTTGCCCTCCGCTGGACTCTTTCCAATTTTTCCACATCCTTCTTGTAGTGTGGGGCCCAAAACTGGACACAATACTCCGGATGAGTCCTCACCAATGTCGAATAGAGGGGAATGATCATGTCCCTCGATCTGCTGGCAATGCTCCTACTTATGCAGCCCATAATGCTGTTAAGCCTTTTTGGCAACAAGGGCACACTGTTGACTCATATCCAGCTTCTCATCTACTGTAACCCGTAGGTCTTTTTCTGCAGAACTGCTGCCTAGCCACTCGGTCCCTAGTCTGTAGCAGTGCATGTGATTCTTCCATCCTAAGTGCAGGACTCTGCACTTGTCCTTGTTGAATCTCATCAGATTTCTTTTGGCCCAATCCTCTAATTTGTCTAGGCCCCTCTGTATCCTATCCATACCCTCCAGCATATCTACCACTTCTCCCAGTTTAGTGTCATCTGCAAACTTGCTGAGAGTGCAGTCCACGCCGTCCTCCAGATCATTAATAAAGATATTGAACAAAACCGGCCCCAGGACCGACCCTTGGGGCACTTCACTTGATACCGGCTGCCAACTAGACATGGAACCATTGATCACTACCTGTTGAGCCCGATGACCTAGTCAGCTTTCTATCCAGCCTATAGTCTATTCATCCAGCCCATACTTCTTTAACTTGCTAGCAAGAATACTGTGGGAGACTGTATCAAAAGCTTTGCTAAAGTCAAGGAATAACATGTCCCCTGCTTTCCCCTCATCCACAGAGCCAGTTATCTCATCATAGAAGGCAATTCGGTTAGTCAGGCACGACTTGCCCTTGGTGAATCCATGCTAACTCTTCCTGATCACTTTCCTCTCCTTGTAGTGCTTCAAAATTGATTCCTTGAGGACCTGCTCCATGATTTTTCCAGGAACTGAGGTTAGGCTGACTGGCCTGTAGTTCCCCGGATCCTCCTCTTTCCCTTTTAAAAGTATGTTAAGTACGTTTAAGTATGTTAAGTCCATAATTTCTTTAAGATAATAATATGCCAGCTTATTATTTCAAATAGTTCTTTAGACTCTTCAATTTAAAAACACCAGATTACATAAAACAGTAAAACAAGTTTATGAACTACAAAGAGAGAGAATTTAAGTGAATACAAGTAATGAGGCATAAAAGTCAGAAATGGTTATAAGAAAAATAAAGATAAAACACAACTAGTGCCCAATTTAACAAACTATATTAAATTCAAATCAAAGTTTTTCTCACCACATCACATGCTCTCAACAGTCTTACTGGCCAAACATCTTAGGCCAGGACCTCGTCTTCTGTTTAGTGGCTACTTTCTTTGTCCATTCTCATGAAGGAGAGAGAGAGGGAGAGGGAGATACTGATTTACAGCTGAAATTCAGAAGACAGAGTGTCTATATGTAAGGATATTCCCTGCTGATATTCCTCACCTGTTTGAGATTTCTTTGTCTACCCGTCCTGCTTGATGACTGTTTACTACGTAAATGAAAATTAAGCAGTGCACACATTCCTTTGTTTGAGACAGAGCTGTTTGCCAACCTCTGTTTGGAACATGTGTTAATAACATCCTACAAGAAACTCTTATAACATCACATACAATGCTGCCACACATATTTTATCAGGACAATACTGTCCAGCAAATTATGAGTCTTCAAATGATACCTTACAAGACAAAACTTGTCCAAATATTATTACAATAATGTGTAGGGTATGGATATGGGTATATTCTGTCACAGTGAGATCTCTCTTAAATGATAGGATTTGCTGCCTAAAATGCAGATGCTATCATTACAATTTATGACAATGGCTAATGAGCTTACCCCAGTGTAATTCAATTGACATCAACAGAATTACATCTGTGTCAATTTTTGTGGAATCAGAATCAGTACAAAGCTGTATAATATTATGTACAAGAAGAGAAAATAAACATGAACCACATTTGAGAACTGTTATACACAAGTAGAAAAATATGTGTGTATATAAGTGAAGCAGTGTAAGTGATATTTGCTGTCTCTCCACTTTTATTTTCCTTTTTTCCCTTAAAGTTTGATTATATTGGTTCTTAGAACTGAGCAACTAATTTAATTAAATCATTATTTAAATGATCAAATTAAACCTCTTTTGTGGACTGTCCATGAGCAAATTGTGATTTCCTCAGATTTATCCATTATTCAATTAATACATTTGATTTTGTTTACTCTGGGGTTAACCACAAAATTTGAGTTGTGGTGCTTAATTATGGTGGATCAGATAGGTCATTTGGTATTTATTCCTTGATTGGATGAGCACGCTAAAACTTCTGCAGCATAAACTTGAATGTGTGCATGTAAAATTTGATTTCAGTGGAGACATGCAAATGTGACACTAAATTAATTTTCTGCAAACATTTTTGATAGTAAAAATATTGATTGAACATTTAATCCTATCTGTTTCTTTCAGTTCTTATTTAGCTTCCTTAGTCCTTGTCAGTGAAAAAACCTGTCCAGGCTTTATGTGACATACATAAGGTATCAAATACATCACTATGGTGCATCCACAGACACGCTGACAGATCAGGTACCCTCTACTTGCACTGACAGATGTCAGTACTTGAATGATGGCTAATTACCAGTGAGAAACCCAAAACTAAAGTAGAGGGCTGGTGCTGGGAAGAATGAAGGATCATGAAAAGAGATGTGCAGTGTCAGAGTACAACACTCAAGGCAGCATCGATTGCAAGTTTAAATACATGCTACTACTTGGACAAAAAATTGTGTAAATAAGCCCTGGGTTTTCTCCCCCCAGGAAGTATGATATCGGTATGTCCGATGCTGCTTAAGATGTTCATATTCATGGTTTGTGATTGGGAGATTTTTTGACAAGAGGAAAGCAATGCTCTCTATTCTTTCCCATCTAGCTGGCAGTAATTAGCCACAGCTGAGTGAGAGACATTTATTACTGAAGGCACTGGTACTCAGAAAACTTGATATAGTTTTTTCCTCTTATGACAGAGGAGTTATGCCTTCTAGTCCTAGAAATGTATTATGGTTTATTAATTTTGACAATGATTGTAGTATAAATGTCTTCTTTAAACATGAACATGAGCAATAACCACTGTATGGAAGAGAAAGATTTCCTGTGAATCTGTGATCAGGTACCTGTTTCTGTTAGCTAGTGTAACAGTGACTCAGACCTGCAAAGGAGCAGGCACTTACATGTCATCTGCTGAAACGAAATGCTGAGGAAAGGTTTAAGGAATTGTTGCTAATTGACTTCAAGCCAAACAATCTGGCTAGAATGGACAGTGGTGATTACAAATACTTTTAGTTTCTTTGGTTGTACGTATTTAAATGAGGTGTACTGAAAACTGTGTTAAAATTGTAAAAAGCCACTTTAAATATCAGGGGTTTACCTGGCCCTGCTTGCAGGCTGTGGGGCTCTGTAGGAAGTTTTGGATCTGGGACTAGGAGCAGACAATCTGCAGACAGACCGCCTCAGTAAAACAGGGTTGTGGATCTCTGTTTGAGGGAGCAGCCCACTTTGTGTGTCTCTATTTTTTGGGTTCTTGTTGCATTTTCATTCTGAATGCTAAGAAATAAAGTAGTGTTACACTGCAACCTTCCAGCCAGAGTATGTATGTTTGTATCTAACTTTTCTCGGTGCGTGCTGAGACCATAACATTAAACAAGCAGGGGCTGGTTAATCAGATGGGCTACTTGGTCCTGTGCAGATGGGGAGGTGGGATAGACCTAGAAGGCACAAGGAAAGCTCTTTCTTCCACCCAGTCCCCAGCATAGTTGCTGGGCATGATGCTATTGGGGAGCAGAGACAATGCTCCCAGCAAGTATGGCTGATGGAAGTAGAATCCTGCCACTGTGTGCACCATTTGGCCCAGCTGGGCTGATGCAGAAGGAGGCACATACCTCACTTTGATGGACTGAAGGAGTTGCTAATGCAGCATGTGCTCCCCTGGAGCCCCAGAAGGAATTTTCATGGTCAGTCAGCATTGCTCCTGGGAACTCCCGTGCACCCTCACCCCCGTACATGCAATCTGTTATGTGGTGTTATACATGTTATGTTTTATTTCCAGTGTGACAGAAGGACTTCAATAACAGTGAATTGTCTCTGGAGAACTAACATACATTGTTACTGCCTGGAGCTAAAGGGAGAACCAAGCCAATTAAAACATAAGTAAGGAGCAAACAACTTAAAAACCCCAGGAATTATAAAGCTTTTCCTCAGACAAATAGTTCCACACACACCAGGAATTAGTTGAATGAATAAAGATAACAGGATTTAACTTCAAAACAGTAGCAACATTTTGAAACTTGGAATGCAGATTTACAAGCTTCCCTTCCTGCTAGAAGAGTGCAAGGTGAAATAATTCTCGATTATGAATTTGTATCCAAAGAGAGTAGGCCCTTTAGAAAGCAATATATAGTCCCAAAATCTAAAACCCAGATTCTACAGAACGTACTCATGCTGAGCAGAACCTATGACAGACTGAAAATATCCTGCCATATCATGGACAAACCTTGATTGTGGAATTAAGACAAACTTTACTGGATTATGTTAAACCTTATTGAATTAGGTTTAATACCTATGGGGGCCATTGTATTAAAAATGCAATTATCATAGAATCATAGAATTGTTAGCCTGGAAGGTACCTCAAAAGGTCATCTAGTCCAGTCCCCTGCACTCAAGGTTGGGCTAAGTATTATGTAGTACAGTAGAATCTCAAAGATCCGAACACCAGCGTTATGGACTGACCGGTCAACCTGACACCATTGGGAACCGGAAGTAATCAAGCAGCAGTGGAGACAAAAAAAACAAACAAACAGTAAATAGAATACACCGATATACTGCAGGGGTTCTCACCCTTTTCAGCCATGGACGATTGGGGCTGCATTCACAGAGGGTTGGGGGGTCACGGCTCTGGGCAGGGGTGGGGGGCAAGGGACTTCTGACCCTCAAGATGCCGGGGCTCCAGGGGTGGGGATTGTTCAGGGCTTCTGCCCCATGGGAACACTGGGGCTCATGGCTTAGACCAGGGGCAGTGCTGGGGCTCGGGGCTTTAGGTACGGGGGGAGCGCTGGGGCTCCCTGCAGTTCTGCTCTGGTTTCAGTCCTGATGCTCCCCACATAGCTAAAGCCCCTAGCTCCAGCACACACACGCCAGCTGAAACCAGGAGCGGAGCCATGGGGAGCCCTGAGCCCCGGCACCCTCTGTGGGGCTGAAGCCAGGAAGGGAGCCACAGGGATGAAGCCCTGAGCCCTGGTGCCCCCCATGAGCCTGAAACCAGGAGTAGAGCCATGGGGAGCCCCGAGCCCCAGCGCCCCCCATAAGGCTGAAGCCAGGAGGGGAGCCACGGGGCTCAAGCCCCAAGCCCCAGCGCTCCCTCTGGGTCTAAAGACCTGAGCCCCGATGCTCCCACGGGGCAGAATCCCTGAGCCCCACACCCAGAGCCTCAAGCCCTGAGGGTCAGAAGCCCCAAACCCCTCCCCCCAGGTCTGGAACTCTGACCCGCCCCAGGGTTGCAGTCCCCCCTGTGGCTGAAGTCGGTGACGTTTTGTTCAGAGTTACAGACAATCTCCATTCCCGAGCTGTCCCTAACTCTGAGGTTCTACTGTATGTGTTATGTGTTCTTGTAGCACTCTGTGTAACTCCTCTAGGAGGAGGGGGATGCTAATGTACTATTTCCGTTATTAGCACTTTGAAGCCACCCTGCTGGAGTGGTGCACATAGACTAGTTCAAATTGGATTTTGCAGGGACCAACAGACAATGAAAGGATTTTTGGATAAATAGCCTGGTTTTAAACAGGTTCAGGGCTTTCTTCTTGATCCAGCAAACGGATGGAATCTCTGGTCCACAGAAGTCTAGGTTTACTTGGTCCTGCCTTCGTGCAGGGGGCTGAACTTGATGACTTCTCAAGGTCCCTTCCATCCTCACATCTCTGTGATATTGAGGCCCTACAAGACTACGTGCTTGAAACCGCAAGGAAACCCCTTGGATGGGGTACTGAAGGATTGCTTCTGCCAGAGCCCGTGTTAGGGTTGGAGTGGTCACCGGTAAGCTAATTACCATGCATGTAGATTCTTTTATTGGTTTTAATATGTTTTCTCCTAAATCCTTTTTATTTTAGGAAGAACTGTGTGGTAATTTACAACTGTGTGCCATCACAAGTAACTGTCTTTGCAAGAAAGCAAGCAGAGGTGCTTGGGAAGCCTGTTTCTGCTGGGAATAACATAGTGAAGGCCGGGAACTGTTCAGCCTGGACATACCCTGGTCAAAAGAAAGAGGGACGCAGGTCTCCACCCAAGAGAGGTGACGGGGGATCTGGACGCCTGAGAGTGGGTGCTTGGCTGTACCACAGTGGGGAAATACAGGTGCAGTTGCCTGGACTGTGGCATTATCTATCTCCACAAACAGTTCAGGGAGACTACTTGCAGAGTTAGGTACTCATCTGAGTAATAAAAAAGAATCTGGCCCTCAGCGGACAAGGGGTGGGATGCAACCAAAGCAAGCAATTCCCCTTTATAGTTCCTCACCCCCTCTTTTTTTTTGTCTGTCTCACTCATGCACATACATCATCACTTCATGAAATCAGAGAGAAAAACCAACAGTTCTTAGGCCTTGTGGAAGGAGAGGGGAACCGCAACCATCTATGATTGAGGTGTGGAGTTGTAAGAGGCAACCATGGAGAGCTGACAGAGTATGAAGAGGATAGTGAGGGGAAGAGGGGTAAATAATGCACTAAAAGGTTTCCTATCCTGTCCTTATGAAAAACGAAAGTAAGTAAGAAAGTTTGACAAATGGGAGTGCTAGTAACAGACTGATGTGTATTTCCATGCCTTAGTCACATGACAGGATAACAAAGATTAATATCCCAGTCATAAAGCAAGGGGCTACTGTTAGAGAGGAAAGAAGCTGTGAGAGGGAAAAAGGTGGAAATTAGAATCTAATTAAATATATCATTCAATAAACAATGTTCCAATGGGGGAAAAAGTCTCTGGATAACTGCTTCTGGAAGCCCTCATAAAATGAGCATGGGTAAGCCTATAGGTCTCACATTCTTGGTTCTCCATGACACAAGTTATCTGGGAAGCTCCTTGTTTTATTGTTCTTATTTGTATGGTGAACAGTTTTCTCTTTTAAGTTAGCACGTAGCTGACGTTGATTTCCTCTTAGTTGCTATTGATTTAATTCTTGAAATTTAACTCACAGTAGAAAATTTATAATGTGATTCTCCTGCCTGCACATTATCTTAGCCATCACCATTAGTAATGGATTCACTGTAATGCCCATTATTAACAGTAAATTGATAATTATTGGGGTAAGGCAGAAGTTTCCTTGAATGTTGTAAGGAATTTGTATCCTTACTTATATCATTCTTCACGTAAAGATAAGAGTTCCTTTACCCTCCCTGTCATTCTGCTCATCGCTCTGCTCTGACTGAAAAATTTTACTTCACTGCAGTACAGAACTGCTTGTGTGTTGTTTTGCTTGCTTTAATTGGTTCATGATGACCCCTAAAGATACTTGCGTCATCATCATCTATGCAAAGTGAATTATAAATATGTTGTATTTTCCTCAAATTTGTAATAATTTAGTTAAAACTTAGATGATAAAAGTGAAAGTTGGAAACTCTAAATGTAAATGTCTTTTTCATTGCCAGAAAAATGTGTTGCTCAAAAAGCTCCTTGCTCAGAAAAGAAATCTGCATGCTGGATTTTAAATGGCTGCATTGTATGAATTTTGTGAGCTCAGGTAAAGATTGACCCAAGATGCACAATTAATATCTGGGTATGGATTTCCCCCAACTTCATAGATTTTGGGGTTCAGGGATTTGGGTTGTCAACTATATAGGTAGACACTATTTAAATTTTGGACCTGGATTCAGATCCAGAATCCTGCAAAACTGGGTAATTTGTTAATCTGGTCCATCTCCACAGTACAACATTCTGTTGTGGAAGTTCTCCATCTGTTCACTTTGAAAATACTGCTACAAAAATGATTTTCTTTTTTATTCTGCATTTCAGATCATCCCACTTTTATTAACTATGGCCCCTATTATTCTCCCTATGCCAGTCTCCTCTGCACCCTGCAGAGGGCATTCTGTGAGGCTGCTCAAGAATGAAAGCAATTCGCTTGACTTTCATATGCCTTTTAGGATTTGCAGTACTTGCAGTTAGAAAAAAATATATCATTTTACTTGTAAACTGATCACATTTGATCCGGAAATCATTGAGATGCAATAAACATGTAATCCTGTGTTACCATTTTTTACTGAATCACTTTTCAGAGGAGACCACACTTTAAGTCCTAAAGACACCCAGCAACATTTATGGTTTAATGAAAGTTTGGGCCTATGAGTCTTATTAATTTCCACTTAAAACCTCACAGATGCATTCAATTTTTATTATAATTCATATGGATTTGACAACCTATTAACAATACTGTGATTGACAGACAATTTCATCAATGAGTAATGTTATAAGTAATATGTACATAATACAATGCATACGAATTGAACCTTTAAAGGCTGAAAAGCAAAAAAAAAAAAAAAACCCACACAAAAACCTTCACTGCTTCTGTTTGATATATAAAGTTAGCCTCAGAGTTTTTTAATAGCTTCTTTCCACTTGCCCCCCATTAGAAATATCTCACACTAGCTTCCCTGTTGTGTTTTAGTGGGGCTTCACTTGAATAATTAACATCCAATTTTTCCCGATTGAAATATATCTGAAAATAGCCTTTAAAGGCTCCTGCAGTTTCCACTCATTGAAGTGTTGAGTGAATTTCCCTTTGTTCCACTGTGTCTTTCTGCCAAAATGGCAGCCTCTAAGTGCTTTGATATGTTTCACTTATGAATTTAATTACAATAAAATATATAGGATGATGATGTAGTTACTTTTAAACACAAAGTTAAATAAATCTGGGAGTTCTGAAAAACACAGGCAAGTTCTAATACTTTCATTAGCAGTAAAATTGGAGCATAGTGTTTGCTGTAGTATTATTTTAAGTGTAGACAAGCCCCAGCGAGCTGTCTTCTGAAATGTTTCAGCACTCCCTTAATACCTGGCCCATCTTGTAATCACTGAGATAGGGTTCTCTCTATATAGGGTTCTCTATATATTTTTCTACAATTCTGAATTAGCTATATGTATGTACAGGGCATGCCATTTTTATGTGGTATAATGGATTGAGTAGCTGAGTAGCAGTACTATCTAGTGGATAAAGAACTGGACTGGGACTTAGGAGACTTGGGTTCTGGGCCTGGTTCAACCACTGGCCTGCTGGGTGACCCCTGTGTGCCTGTTTTCCCATCTTTAAATTGGGGTGCTGGTACTTACCTTATGTGTAAAATGCTTTGAGATCTACTAATAAAAACCACTATATAAGAGCTAGATTTTATTATTATTTTAATTACAACAGTGAGAGCTAGTTATTAAAAAGTGCCATCATTGCTAAACC